>NC_133647.1:49287873-50007978 GCF_009905375.1 Apium graveolens | reverse complement strand
GCCTTTTGCTCTACTGACATTATACTATCTTACAACTATGGTGGTCGACCTAATACTCACTTCTAAGTGTCCTAAAACTATGTGATAAGTGAAAGTGCTTACTGGTGCAAAATTTCAGAATGGTAACTAAGGTTTCTTGAGTGCATTAGACACTCTTAAACTACAATTTTTTCTTCAAAATTTTTACACAAGACTCTCCTGACCTAAGGGCATCTCATAAGCTTGATGTGGCTCAAAGGCCTGGCTTGGGCCTTCTTGGGCCTAAGCTAAAAGTCCAAGGTTCCCCTGTTTTTTCTGGGCAGAAAATGCCCTGACTTGAATTAACTTGTGACACATGGTTCTAGCTCATATCCTATGAACTATGGTTGGAAAAACTTCTCTGACATACCCTCTAACTAAGGCCCAATTGGGCCTAATGAGGGCCTACCCATGACATGGCCAAATCTCCCTATTTCTAAGTTGCAACAAAACTGTCCCCTGCTGGACAGATTTTGTTATTCTACTTGTGCACCTAACCAAATGACATGCAAACCTCCAACCAACTCCTAAAACCTATTATATACTCCCCATAATAACTTCTGGTGGCTTGGGCCTCAAGGTGCACATCAATGACATGGTCAAAACTCACTCTAAACCTCAGGGTACTAAACTGATTTTTCTGCAGAAACTATAACTTCTCATTTTCCAAGATTTTGACTTGACAAACCCAACTAACAACAACTAAATACTTAAACCAAGACCTATACTTGGTATTCTACTGAACTAACTCCCTTTTTCTTAAAATACCCTTGGTGAGATCATCCTTACCTAAGGTGCAACTATGGCAAAACAAAAGAGACTACTCTTAACAAATCGCAAATCTTCATGCCTTTGAAACAACAAGATATATATTTTTATAAAAGATAACCACAAATTATTACCATGCAATAAGAAGTATAAATCAATATTAATACATTATTCCTACTGAAATTAAGGCTCACTAACAACCATGAATCTAAATGATCAAAATTTCACAACAAACTAAGAGAATTCCACATGCATGCATGCCTTCGGGTTTTTCAAACCAAAACAACATGATTTCCAAATAAATTTTTATCATAATTCAACATGCAAGCCTAACATGGATTACAACTAAATGATCAACTAGCATTCAAAAGGATTTTATCAAGACTTTACTACAAAATTCATGTTATCATCACAAAATACACAAAAATGTTAACAAGGCAACAAAACACCATCCATTCGGCTCCTATCAAGTCATGGCCGAATGGATTAGGGTAAAAACAGCATTCGCATAGGTGTAACACTCTTATGTCTAGCCATTCTTGACCCTATGATACTATAACTCATGGTGAAAGCCTTAGATTCACAAGAATCAAGGAGGTTCACTTTGAGTTTAACAAAAACATCACCATGCAAGGTCAAAACATAGGTTTTTCACTCTATACTTTTGAAATATATAAGAATAACATATAGGGAGTAAAATTACTTGAATATAAGATGATTGTTTGGGTGAAAGAATGAAGAAATGAAGGGGATGGAGGGCCTCGGCTATGGGATGGCCGAGAGTGAGGGTTGAGCCGAGAGGGAGGGAGGAGAAAAGGGGAGGGTGGAGTGAAAATGGAGTGATCATCACTTTAGTTTTGTTTTTATGTCTTTGACTAGACTAAATGTGAGTGGATTTAGGAAATGACAAGAGTAACCCTCTAGCTAAAGTTAGGCAAGTTTGCATGCAAGGTCAAGGAGGTAATTTGGCTAGCAAAATGTGAGTTAGTGGGGTGGAGAATGTCTTCTTTGCCCTTTGGTTAAATAGAAGAGAGTTTGCATGCAAGGTTATTCATGTAATTTGATAATTATTAAGCAACTAATTTCCAAAGATTTATTTTTATATAATAAAGTACAAGTTCAAAAATTATAAAATTTATACCATAAAATAACTTGGATTTTTAGAGACTTTATAAAAATCATTTTCAAAATTTGTGTACAAAATGTCTTTTAAAAGAAAATTTTTCCAAAGCTTAGAATATTCCTTATAAATCAAAAATAAAGAAATTAAATAAATTCTTGCTTTGAAAAAAATCATATACTACCCAAAGCAAATTTAAAATGCAGAAATTTTCACTCACACAAACGTACAAGCATTGAATATATTTTTATTTAACTTAATATTATTCACAGATAATATTACATAAAATGCCGGTCGTAACATCTATATATCATATAGAGTACCAATAAAATCCCAGAATATCCATATAAGAACCCCTACATAGTGTGGCATGAAAAGTTTTCTTGTTCAGAAATATCAGTAAAAACACTATTCATAAGGGTTACAAAAAGTTCAAAATTTTGGGGTTATTACACATGAGGTTCCACCAATTCCTGTTCCCTCCCCTGTACAGAGCCCAGCACCTACTGAGGAAATGCCACCTTTATCTCCTGCACCATTGTCACCTGATACCGAGCTTGGTTATCCATTTGGATTTCCTGCGTATGCACCACCTACATCCCATGGACTGCTAGATGCAGCCGTTCAGGCTTCTCTTATTTCTGATTATCATATGACTTTGGGTGGCCTGTCTGAGGCCCGTAATATTAGAAGTGATCTGTTGGATCGACTTACTGCACCAAGGATTGAAGGCGGGGTACTTCTGGCAGGATTAGCTTATAGCATAGACATGATCGAGGCTACCACCCGAATTACAGCTAGAGGCCATCTTGAGGGCCAGATTGATCCAGCTCTACTTGCGACTATCTTAGGCCTCATCACCTCTTTAATGGAGCAGGTTAGGGATGTTGTGTGTGCCCGCATTTCTTGATCCACAATAGTGTGCAGAGTCAGAGCGATCAGACATGGATTTCATGTAGCACCACTTTTGGAGGATTAGCCTAAGTTATGAATGGTTAGTTATAATGACTAGATGATTATCTTTGGTAGTACTTTTGGGATAAAAGCGATCAGATCAAATGATGTAAGTCTCTTTCATGTGTTCAGTTGTTGTACCCTCGAACAAATGATTATGTATATATTCGCTCCTTTAAGTTCATATCAGTTTGCTCGTGATGATCACATATTGTTAATTGCACTCTTAACCTTTAAAGAATGTCATGAAGTTTATGGAACTTGAGAATTCATAATTTACGATCATGTAAAAACTGTACGAGGGAAAGACTTAAGCAAAGTATGTAAGACAAATATAAAGAGATTCAAAAAAAAAATTCCAAACATTATGCCCCCACGAGGAATAAGATTTGGGGCAAACCCTGAATGTGAAAATCAGGGATATCGCAATCAATATGTAAGGAACCCAGAACATAATGAAGTGGAAAATGAGGATTTCAACGAATAAGATAACCCCGATTATGGGAGAAGGATGAAACATTTCATACTGAGAAAACAGAAGTCGAGCAAGATAGGGAGAACCAGGACGGTACTCCTATGGGGAAATTCATGGACCTGCTTAAACAAAACTTACACTTTTATCCCCAACCACCACCCTGAGGAAACAGTGTGGTGGGAAATTCTTTTAGGACCTTTAAGTCGCTAAGCTCTCAGAGTTCCAAGGAACAAGCTGACTCGGTCGAGATGAGAGTCGGGATAAAGGAAATATAGGTATCAATTAAGATTCTAAATGATTGATGAAGCGGAAAAGACTGTTTTGTCACTTACCTTTCTAAGATAGAGGCACCCATTGGTGAAAGGCCAAGAAAGATACGGGGCCAGAGGTTATAATAAACCGATCAAAGTTCAGTCAATTGTTTTCGGGAAAGTACTTCCCAAGGTTATAAAGATAGTGTCAAAGCTTTAGAGCTAGAACAAAGGCGGACGAGTATGATGAATTATGAATCTAAGTTGTAAAAGTTGGCAAGATTCGTCCTGAGGGCACGAATCCCAGAACGACGTGATGTTTGACGTCAATGATTAGTGGGTTCATGAAATGATTGTAATAGAAAGGAAAATAAAAAGAAACTAAAGTGGAAAGGAATATAAAGGCAATAGAGTTTAAGGAATGATAAGGGAGTTGGGTATGAGGAAACCCTAAAGACTCATAGCAATAGAAATAGAAAAGTATGTAATCATCAGGATGAGGGTGATTCACCATGAGTTAAAGTTGATGGTTGAAGGCATAAGAGATACATATATTTTATCCCTTTTAAGTTAAGAGTATTCGATGAAACTTTGAGATAGACCGATGGATTAATAAGGAAACACGAATGGACTGAGGAGACATCATAATAAAAATTAGGAAAATGGGATGAAGGAAGTGACCTTCAAGAATATGAAGTGTATGTAAGACCTGTGACTTGATGGCCAAAAAGGGAGACACCAAGTATAGAAGATATCTCAACATTGAGATGACTGTTGAGATAAACAACAAAAGTAAATGAGGATTTAGTAAAAAAAAGTTCATGTTGAACATGACCAATATCTTCCAAAACATCCATGCTATCATTACCAAATCAGGAAAGAAAAAAAATGGATAACCATTTTTATCTTTTGGAGGCCATATGGATTGACCTCAACTTTAATAAGGATGCTATTATGAAATTTATAGACTATCGAGGTGGAAATGATTGAATAAGATACCCTTATCAGGGATATATGACTTGATTTATCCATGGAAGGATGTAAGTACCTTTTTAAAGGTGTAATTAAGGATATAACCTCAATGAATTGAGATAAACCATGGGGGAATGCATAAAGGTTGCCATTTCACCCTTAATAGGGACATTATGAGTTTGGGTAGTATGGAATGAAGGACTAAGGCAACAACAACCTTTAAAGATCAGTGGAGAAAGTTTTCAGAACTATATAGACAATGATTCTGGTATTAGTAAATGGTATCTTGATATGCCCTGTACCTAGGGTGTACCTGATAAAGGATTTAAGGATGACCTTAGAGGTGTTACAAGGAGAAAGGTAATATTCAAAGTTCTCAAGAATAGAAATTTTGATAAAGGAAATATGACATAATTATAATAATGCCAGGTGGGGCACGTGTTGAACCATAAAAAAGTATAGATCGATCCAATGAGGGTCGAGATTGGTGAAAATAAGAAGGGCCCAAGATAAGAGACATCCTAAATATGATCGAGAGTCAATCGTGACAATGTTCACATCTAAAGACTAAGGCAATGACTTATGGAAAAATGGTGATTTTTTTCTCACCAGGACTTAAGAAAAGCATTTTCACATAAGCAGTGATTGAAATGAGGTAGAAAATTTAGTTGGAGATCATTCAAAAGACATTGATTATAACAACTATTACTATCAGGAAAGGCCAATGAGGTGGCTGACACTCTAAGTGTAAGAGAGCAATTATAGGCGCTCGTGCCAGAGGGATACGGTGATGATGGTTAAAGCCGTGAAGGTTGTATTATGTTTTGAAAGATTGACATTCCTTCTGATGATTGTGCAATACTCAACCGTAGTATTAGTTTGGTAAAGATTTCATTCATGTAATCGTCGTGAGCGGGCTATCTATCTTAGAAGGTCCTATCTTGAGAATAAGTCAGGACCATGTTTCAAAAAGGACTAAACAAACCTTTGAGTTAAGTCTTCTATTGAAGGGATATGATTAAGAATGGTATTAACCTGCTATCGTTGCTTTCATTGAAACTCTTGTGCAATTTTATCTGCTTCATGTCATGAATGTATGTCAGGATCTGGAGTGTTCTTCATGAATCATGAATAGTGATTATGTTAACTCCTTAAAAGATTTTTGATACGGTAGGTATGGACTCTGTATGATTAGATATTAAGATTTCATGGAAAATGAATGACTATAGTAGGTCCGTGGTGGACTATAGTAATGCATCAACGATTCTTTGAATAATGAGCCGATTACAACCGTGAAAGTTGTATTGTAATAAATGTTGAGATTGGGTACCACTAATCAGGTTATGGTGATGTATAAGTTATCATTGATAGACTAATTAAGTCGATTATCTACCTATTGAATATTTATTCCTTGTTATGAATAGAGAGCCGTATTACTATACGAGGAAGGTTGCAGTGCAAGCATAAAATTCTAGTTACGATGATGTCTAGAATGAAATCCCAGATTCGATTTTCGCTGTCGAGGGAGTTTCATCGGTGATTGTTTATAAGCTCGAGCAAGAGCATGGGTCCATAGAATGATGGACGGAATAGTAAAAGATTCAGGAACATGAATTACGATGCTATAATACTTGATGTTGAGATATATACATATATATATTTTTTGTTCTCCTGTGATAAACCTCTATAGTTCAGAGGTAGATTCCAAGCCAGATATTTTGTGGCAGTATTTTTTTTATATATATAATACTCTTAAATTCGTTCTTTTCTCTCCTTTTTATTTTGTATAAGCTGAGAAGAACAAGCCTTTTAGAAGAGGAGATATTGCTGAATGACTATCTATCTATGTGATAGAAGCCTAGTAGGATACCATCTATTGTTTAATTACTTGTCGAGTACTAAAGGTTGGCCACCTTCTCTACTAACTGTGCGATGTAACAAGTGTTCATGATCATAGTGATCTCTCAATAAAATCTTTTACTTCTATATGATGGATCAAGATTTCGAAGATGGAAGCAGCTAAAGGAAGTAGTATCAGTGCGGTGGTATTCCGAATCTAACACATTCGTGATACTAAGGTTGACACCATTATTAAAAGGTTATAGATTACTAACGAGCAAAAGTGTAACCAGTATAATATTAGGTACGGAAGGTAGTATCGATTACGAACTAGAAAAGAGTAGGTATTGAGAAGCAAAAGCTATAACGCTAGAAACTATGATGAGAGTCTATGCAATAGACTTGAAAGAATTTGGAATGATCACTTAACGCGGATTGAGTTTTCTTATGACAATAGATCATATGTCAGTATCGAGATGTCCCCTTATGAGATCCTTGAGGGAAGACAATGTCGATCTCCCTTATGTTAGGATGAATTTTTAGAGCGCAAGATGCTCGGACCAGCAGTGGTCCAAAGGGCAAAGGATATAATAGATCTAATTAGAGGACGGCCGGTATTAGCCCAAGATGGACATAAGAAGTATGTCGGTTTGGCCCGAAAGGACAAAGAGTATGGAGTAGGGAACCTAGTATTGTTAAATATATTCCCTTGGAAATGATTGATGAGGTTCGGAAATAAATGAAAGCTAAGTCCACAATTTGTTGGACTCTCGGATATATTAAGACGTATTGGGAAGTTATCAAATGAACTAGCCCTAGCCCCGAACTTGCTACAAGTTCGCAATGAGTTCCAAGTATCAATGTTAAGGAAAATGATCCATAGGTGAGACACATAGGGGAATATGAACACGTAAACCTCCGACCAGACTTAACCTATGTGGAGCAACCAGTGAGGGTTATGAATCAAAAAGGAACAAGTGCTTAGGAAGATGGTTATCAAACTAGTCATAGTTTGGTGGTAGAACCACCATGTGGGAAAAATTGACTTTAGTTAGAAAGTGCGATGCTAGAAAAGTATCCCTATTCATTTTCTATCTGATTCCAGGATGGAATTCTTTTAAGGAGGGGAGACTATAATAACCCCAATTTTTGGAATTTTTGAAACCCTGATGAATAGTACCTTTTGCTGATGATGCTGATTAAGGAAAATTATCAGACCACGCTATATAAGAGCCCTTTTATCGAAATTCTGAGTTCGTATTAGTATTCTATAATGAGAATAAGTGTATGTAAAAGTCGTCATAATTCGAAACCGGACACTTTCATTTTTCTCGAGAATCCACCAGACACTGAAGGAATTATGCGGAAGGAATAAGAATTAAGGATTTAAACCCAAGGATTATAAAAGGTGATTAAAGAAGGAATAAAGGATATTAAAAAGGATTTATAGAGCCCATGACAATGAAAGCACGGATATGTTTTCTCGAACGATTAACGAGAACGAACGATAAACAAATCGTAAAATAATTAAACGACTAAGTAATGCAAGTGGCAAGGAGGATGAGCTCATTGGTGACCAAACAAGCTTATGTCAACTTCCACTCACATTAATCAACCAATAACCAAACAAATATCTTCTCATCAATTCCTTATCACCACAAATCAAGTCAAACACTTTCTCTCCCCCATTTTATAGTTCAGATGAATAGTTAACTCAAGAACTAATGTCGTGTTCTTGATTTTGTTTTGAGGTTTTGATCATTATATGGCTAGTTAAGGATCATCTAAGATTTTTTAAGCATTACCCACTCTCCAAGGAATGTATAAACTCTAGAATCTTGATCTTAACTTTGAGTTTTATTTAAGATTTGTGGTTAAAAGTGATGAGTAGTTTGATTATGTATGTATAGTTAGTTAATGGTTGGTTTTTAGTGGTTATTGTTGTTGTTCGTTGAAAACATTGGAGGAGTGGTTTGAAATGGTTTGGTTATGAAAGAGTTTTGACTTGGTTAAGTATTATAGTACAAGGTCTTGATTGGTTGATCCTTGGTTGATATAAACGTAGCCGTCGTAATGCCCGATTTCTTTTAAATCGAACTTGCACTAGACAGTAGGCACGCAAGCCTCACTGTCCAGACCCAACCCACACCATGACTAGATAGAGCATTTTGTAAAATTCATTTTGATATGTGGTTCGCCTAAAACAGACTTACGGTTTAGGAGAAACGACAGGTTTAGTAAACGGCATTTCGCGGCGATACTTTTACTAAACGCCGAACTTGTAAAATGTTTTCGGAAATCGTAAAAGGCTTCGTTGGTCCCGAAACGTTTTGATAACCTTTACGGGACAATAAATTAGATTCTCGCATTGGAGTCTCCTTAAAAATATTATTTCTCAATTTAATAAAAATAGTGGAGCCGAGGGTGCGTAATCGATGCCGTTAGTAAAAAACCTAGTAGTCGAGCGTTAGCGCTCCTATGTGTCAAGAACTGAGTAGTCGCATGGTGACCGAAGGTTAACCTTGTACGTTGATGACATTGTAGGTTACCAGAGCAATTTCAGACCCCTGACTACCCCCGTACTCTCAGGATAGTTTTCTACCCGTTATACTGTTGTTGTGATGTATATGTGTATATGCATTATCTTGTGATAAGTGCATTATTGTTATTAGAAAATCTTGCGATATATTGGAGCATGTTGATATGATATATATGCATGCCTATTTCGTAATCTTGATATCTCCTTGTTAAATTCAAATGCTTATAAGTTGCATAATACCTATGCTAGAGATAAGCAGTAGTTGCGTATACCTTTAGTATAGGGGACCCGAAAGTGAACATTTTTCTAAACCGAGAGTCGATATTCTCGAGTGTAATATATTATTGTTAGGTCCCAATATGTTTGTAGAAGGGGGGTTGAATACAAACAGTACCAAATAATCGAATTAAATGCGGAATAAAAAATGTGAAACAAAATTCAAGTTAAATAAAAATATTATTAAACTTGAAAGGTGTTACAACAAATGTATCGATTACAAGGAATTAATCTCAAATTAATTATCAAAAATTTAGAATAAATTCGACATGAACTTTTTCTATTTTTGCAATAATTAGAACCAAATGCTAAACGCGATTTGAGATTAAGTTCTAGGGATTTTGATCCGCTAGATGGTTACACAAGAGCAAGATAAAGATTTCTAGTGGATTGGATTTAACTTTACAATCTAGAAATTTAATCTTGAAGTTTGCAGATGAAAAGATGAAATATTTCTTCTTATTTTTCTTTTCTGCTTTGTTCTTGACTTCTGTGTTCTGGATGATTGATTGTGTTCTGCTTCTGCTTCTTTTAATCAAACAACAGAATAGAATGAACTGCAATGACAATCGGTGAGACAATCCAGTTGTACTAGCAAGACAATCTGTTGAACTGGAGAGACTTTCGGTATGACAATTGTTTGTACTAGCAAGACAATCTGATTGAACTAGCAAGACAATTCTCTTCCAGTGTAACTTTCGGCAAGACAATTGTTTGTACTAGCATGACTTTCGGTATGACTATTGATTTCATACCGATTGTCATACTAGTACAATCAGTTTGACTTGCTGAATTTAAATGAATTTTAATCCGATTTAAATTCTGAAAAACCTTAATATTAATTCTGAATTAATTAATCAATTAATTTAATTAGTCAAATAAATTAATCTTTACAGATATAATTTATTTTCTTGATTAAATTATATGACTTAATTAATTAATAGAGAATTAATAATAACCCTGAGCAGCAACCAATCTTTTGAATATCTTCTGAAAATCACTGAGAATTATGAATCAATTCCACCACTTCAACGTTGACACTCGATGTACTGTCTGGTTCATGAGTGACTAACTTCCGTGACGTTTCTTCATGTCTTGACTTTGATACTTTGATTTTCTTCAAATTAAATCCTTATAATTAATGATACTCTGACGAGATCTCTGTCACTTGATTAAATCCACACTCTTGATTTATATCACTGAGGCAAGATCAATTTCTTGAACTTCTTCCAGTGAATTAATTCCTCAAGTCTGTAGATGAACCCTGTTTCTGAATCCTTTGACATATATTACTTTATGAGATCTCTTTTGACGGTAGATCCACTATTTACTTATTACATTCTTATTTGAGTTGAGTTGAATCCTCGAATATACAAATAGGCTATGACATATGACTTACAATCTCCCCCTATTTGTTTGTTAGACAATAACACACAAATACCTAGAGGATAACTCAACTAACAAATAAGAAAAAGATATAAAAAGAAATGCAAAGTAAATAGTAGAAAAGTTTCTGGAAGACATTTAACATTTTCCAGATTCCAAGTAGATGTTCCTCTAGACTGAACATATCTTCAAGTAGTTTCATCTTCATTTGTACAACCACATTTCCTGTTGAGAAGCCCATATCTCTCTTGCTTCTCCCCCTATGAGAATCAACTGATTAAAGAAGATCAACTTCGTTTACCACCTCTCCCGTACAATAGGATCCGCAGATAAAAGCCAATGGTACTCCCCTTTTGAAAACAACTTCTTCCCTTACTAGAAAATCACCTTGTGTTTACCACCTCTCCCGTACAATAGGATCCGTAGTTACAAACAATAATGGTGTGGTGTAGTGTACATGTAGGATCTTTTTCTTCCTCCCTGCTATTTCTCCCCCTTAGTTGAGGAATCCTCCAAACTATTACTTAAGCTTTTATCTCCCCCTTAAAGAAGGAATGTATGCCGTCGTCTGAAGGAGTTCTCATATTTCACTTGGTTGGAAAAGAAATAACAAGAAGTTTCTCTTTCTTCCTCACTGTGAGTCTGTGATTCTGTTTAGTGTACCTCACATGTGTTTCACTCTTCTCTCCACTCGTGTTTACACTCATTCTCACAAGTGTATCACTCCTCTCATAGCTCCAAAAATCAGCTGTACCTGCAAGGAAAATCACCTTAGCCATCCTTAAGGAGGTCATAGGTGGTGTAATGGGAGTTCGCAAATCCCCATCCTTGTTAAACTCGTCAGATGAATCTGAGTCATAATCTACAAGTTGCTAGTTTCCCTTTTAGGGTTCCAGATTTGAATTCTGGGAAGGTAAACAATGATCCAAAGAATTTAGCATAAAGATCAAGGTTCCCTTCTAATGTCTGTGAACACATTTCCTTGTGACTCATCAGGTAATATCTGAATCATTGTCAACAAGTTGCCGATCTGCACCTATGTCAGATCCACTATCCGCAGATGCATCCAGGGGATTTAAGCCTGGGGAGGTAGACACTGACCACTGACATATGGCTTTTGGATCAGTATCCTCTCCTAACACCTGTAAAGGCAATTGGTCCATTAACGAACCTTAAACAATCAAATCTGACCTTAAAATGGTCGAAACTCTTGTTTCCGTCAACTCATCCTTTGTGTGTGTAACCTCTCCTTGTGCATCAAGAATTGTTTATGTTTGAAGTGGTGACACTATATCGGATGCCTTGGCCAACAGGAAAAATTCAATAGATGCACCCTGTTGAGAGAATGAATCTAGTAACTGTTTTTGTGCCTTTTCAGCCATTACATCTTTTTGAGAAGATGTATGGGGGCTAGCAGTTGTCTCGGTTTAAATACTACTCATCTATGTAGGAGACAGAGCTACTGGGTTGACTACAGAACCTTCCTTATGTGGTGCACTAAGGCACTATCTCCCTCACGCTCATTCATACTACATTTAGTGGTAAGAGAATGTTGGTTGGTTCTGTTTCTGTGTTTGTCTTTTACAGTCTGGGATAGATGTTGTGGGTTTTCAACCTCATGACTGTCAATAAAAGAAAGTCATTGGAGACTGAACCTGTATCACAGAACATATGGTAATAGAGAGAAAATGATTTACAATAGTGATTTCAAAAGATTTTACATGACATAAGAAATCACTAATGTATAAAGAAGTTTGAGTTCAATGATAGCATTATCAATATATCACTGCACATATAAAACAATATGATTGTGCCTAGTGATAAGAGAGTTATAAATATGACGACTCTACTAGTTCATATAAAATTATAACTTCTGTTAGAGTGCCATACCATGTCCTTGAAGATTGCTTGAGTAGTACACTAGTTCATACCAACCTCAAGTGAGACTGTGAAGAAGAGATCTGCAGCTACAAAGTCCATGAACTGTGGTGCACTGACTTCCTCTTTTAACTCACCAACCAGGAGTACACTTATACACATCTTACTAGAGTCCAATTCCAAGTGTAATATGCAGCAGGTGGCTGATATGTCGTAATATTCTCAAGTCTCGTTACTGGTGCTATATGTTAGATACTGCTTCCTGATAATAACCTAGCACAATATACAAAATTTCACTGATAACATATCCAGCTTGCAAACAGCCATATCCCTCAGATAAACCTTTGCTGTTATCTCCAAAGGTAACCATGGGGCCAGCTTTCTCAACCACATTTGATAGCAGGGCTCTATCTCCGGTCATATATCTTGATGATCCACTATCAAGAATCCACACTACCGGTTACACCTGTTTAATGCCCTGCACTACAAATGGATTAGACCTTCTTCGGAACCCAAACTTGGTTGGGCCCGACATACTTGTAGAATTGTCCTTTGTCATGCAAAACAACATTTTTAATTTTAATGGTCTCAACATCCTCAATGACTGAACATTTGACCTTGTAAACAGCCTTAACAAATTTCTATTTAAGCTTAGGCACAAATGTCTCCTTTCTAGCCTTAGAAGGACTAGCAGTCTTAGACCTATCATGCTTCTTGTTATTCACATGCTGACGAGGAGTAGTCTTATCATTAGAAACATGCTTACCATTAAAATAAGCATACATCATATTAAAAGCATAAGACATACAATTAGAAACACCACATGCTTTATGAGAGTGATTAACAGCAGGCAATTTATGCATGGTAGACATGGCATTTTTGTTATCCAACTCATATGTGTCTGAGTTAGTCTCAGTTGCTTTTATAACTTTGACTGGAACTTTCGACACACTCGACTTGGAAACAACCTTCTCATTAGCATGATCTTCAGCACGTATTTCTTCTTGAATAACAGAAGAGGTCGTATCAAATGGTTCAACAATTGATGGTTTGTAGAGGGGTTCATCAACACCCTTAAGCACATGTGGTACTTCCCTCCCTTTAGCATAGACACGAGGAGGGGAGTTTATGCCTAATTCTTCAATAGCAACATTGTAATCATAACCTATTCCAGATGTTTGATTAACAGATTGCTTACTGTAGAACTCTTTAGCCTTCAAACAAGAATTGAAGTAGGCTCTAACCTTAGTCTCAAGACCGGTGATCTTGTCTTTGAGAATAGTTTCGAGTTTTCTATAACAGTCAACTCTATTCTCTAGAAAAGATACTTGTTCTTTTAATTTGTCTTGATTAATGTGCACAAGTCTTAATTCATTGACCTCTTTCTCAAGGTCTGTGATCTGTAAACTTAACAGTTCATTATCACGACGTGCACAATCTAAGTTACCTCTTAGATGATAAACCATTTCAGCATCAGAAAGTTTTACCTCTATTCTTGACGATGAAGCTTTTCCATCAATAGCCATAAGAGCAAGATTTCCTTCATCTTCATCTTCACTGTCAGTAACATCCCAGCTTCTTCCCTTTGCCAGATAAGCCCTTTCAGAGTTCTTTCTTACTTGTTTTGGCTTCCTACATTCTGTGGCAAAGTGTCCCAACTCATTGCAATTATAGCATCTGATGGTGCTCCGATCAACCATCCCTGTTTTGTATCCACCACTGCTGGTGTTAGAGGATGAAGATCCACCTTTCTGGAATTTGTTGTAGTTGGACTTGTACTTAAGCTTGGGATTCCTCTTGAATCTGACATGGGAGAATCTCTTGACAATTTGGGCCATTGACTCATCTTCCAATTGCTCCAGCTCTTCCAAGGAATAAAAATCATCACTTGATTGATTTGTAGTAGGAGGATCATATTCTGCTACTAACAAATTTTCCTCAGCCTTGGAACACTGTACCATTCTCTCCAATTGTTGAGATTGATGTTGTTGTTGACCTTCAGCTACAAGTGCAGTAGAGGTGCTGACCATTCTATCCTTCCCGTAGACTTCCTTCTGTTGAATCTGCTCCAACTCATAGGTTTTTAACACTCCATAGAGCCTGTCCAAAGAAATCTCACTCAGATCTCTAGCTTCTCTAATGGCAGTGATTCTATGTTCAAGATGAGTTGGCAGTGTTAAAAGGAACTTTTTGTTGACCTCCCTGATTGAATAATATTTCCCATTTATGTTCAGGTTGTTGATCAACGCATTGAACCTCTCAAACACTTCAGTAATTCCTTCTCCTGGATTTGATTTAAAATATTCATACTCAGAGGTTAGGATCTCCAACTTGTTCTCCCTAACTTCCTCTGTGCCTTCATTAATCACCTCAATAGTTTCCCACATGTGTTTGGAATTTTTATAGTTCATCACATGTCTGTTCATCAAGGGATCAAGGGAATCAATTAATATTAATTGAAGGCTGCCATCCAAGGAGGCTTCTTCCTTCTCAGCAGGAGTAAAATCTTCAGGCTCTTTTGGATAGGTTCTAGCTTTGGTAATCATAACATCATCTACTATCACCTCTGGTTCAATAACCATCAGAGTTTTTAGACCCTTCTTTAACAAGTTCAGATATTTGGGATTTGCAACTTGTAAAAATAATAGCATCTTCTTCTTCCACATGATGTAATTTTCTTTATCAAATAGTGGAATTTTAACAGTTCCAACTTTTTGTGAAGTCGTTATGAATTTTTGAATAAATAAAAATTCAAGGAGTTGAAAAATCACAAAAGTCTAGGATCTTGATTTGTTCGTTAATCAGAAGGCTCTGATACCAATTATTAGGTCCCAATGTGTTTGTAGAAGGGGGGTTGAATACAAACAGTACCGAATAATCGAATTAAATGCGGAATAAAAAATGTGAAACAAAATTCAAGTTAAATAAAAATATTATTAAACTTGAAAGGTGTTACAACAACTGTATCGATTACAAGGAATTAATCTCAAATTAATTATCACAAATGTAGAATAAATTCGACATGAACTTTTTCTATTTTTGCAATAATTAGAATCAAATGCTAAACGCGATTTGAGATTAAGTTCTAGGGATTTTGATCCACTAGATTGTTACACAAGAGCAAGATAAAGATTTCTAGTGGATTGGATTTAACTTTACAATCTAGAAATTTAATCTTGAAGTTTGCAGATGAAAAGATGAAATATTTCTTCTTGTTTTTCTTTTCTGCTTTGTTCTTGACTTTTGTGTTCTGGATGATTGATTGTGTTCTGCTTCTGCTTCTTTTAATCAAACAACAGAATAGAATGAACTGCAATGACAATCGGTGAGACAATCCAATTGTACTAGCAAGACAATCTGTTGAACTGGAGAGACTTTCAGTATGACAATTGTTTGTACTAGCAAGACAATCTGATTGAACTAGCAAGACAATTCTCTTCCAGTGTAACTTTCGGCAAGACAATTGTTTGTACTAGCATGACTTTCGGTATGACTATTGATTGTCATACCGATTGTCATACTAGTACAATCAGTTTGACTTGCTGAATTTAAATGAATTTTAATCCGATTTAAATTCTGAAAAACCTTAATATTAATTCTGAATTAATTAATCAATTAATTTAATTAGTCAAATAAATTAATCTTTACAGATATAATTTATTTTCTTGATTAAATTATATGACTTAATTAATTAATAGAGAATTAATAATAACCCTGAGCAGCAACCAATCTTTTGAATATCTTCTGAAAATCACTGAGAATTATGAATCAATTCCACCACTTCAACGTTGACACTCGATGTACTGTCTGGTTCATGAGTGACTAACTTCCGTGACGTTTCTTCATGTCTTGACTTTGATACTTTGATTTTCTTCAGATTAAATCCTTGTAATTAATGATACTCTGATGAGATCTCTGTCACTTGATTAAATCCACACTCTTGATTTATATCACTGAGGCATGATCAATTTCTTGAACTTCTTCCAGTGAATTAATTCCTCAAGTCGCTAGATGAACCCTGTTTCTGAATCCTTTGACAGATATTACTCTGTGAGATCTCTTTTGACGGTAGATCCACTATTTACTTATTACATTCTTATTTGAGTTGAGTTGAATCCTCGAATATACAAATAGGCTATGACATATGACTTACAATTATATATATATATATATAGTTTTCTATAACTAGTAATCGAATAAGGTATATTCGATAGTTTTGAATAATAATCAAACTTATTTTCGATTATTCAAATAAAGATCGTACTTTCGTATAAGCATATCTTTGGTTATTTATTATTCATTTCAAGTAGGAGTTTAAAACTTCTACTTCAATTATTTTTATAAAGATTATCCTTTATGGGAATATTATTTAAATAATGATATTCAGATATTTTCTAACATATCGGGAATGATTTATTTTATTAAATCATCATTACTCTAAACATTCCTTAAAATGTTTTCGAGTCTTCAAAATGATTTTAAAAGTTAGAGCGGATCCCAAAACTCATTTTCAGAATTAAGATCTTCCTTTTAAAGGGGATTTAAATACTCGCTCAAAACCTGAGGGATTCGGCTCTGTGGTGTATTTTATATTCGCAACAAGGTTGCTGTTTTGAGAAAACATTTTGATGAACTTTTGAAACTGATTATACCTTGAACGGTGGTAGTTCAAGTAGTATTCGGAAAAGATATAAGTATATTGGAGTATCTAGTAACTTCATCTTTTCAACTTATATCTAGTAAATGATTATCTTATGCATGTCAAAGGTTTTCAGAAAAACGTTGAGACAAGGTTAGATATATGAGATCACCTTGCAACAATATTTTTATACAGTTATAAACTGGAACTCTGTGTATATTATGCTTGGAAGAGGACTTCCAAGATTTTGAAAAGTATATATACATATATACTGAATATTTTGCGACTTTGTCTCGTTAAGATATCAAACTTGGTTCCTATCTACTTGACCAAGACTTTCATGAGTATTATGATGGGAATGCGCATATATTGTTAATCATTATACATATTATTTTGGTTGGCCTGTTGCTCACCCTTGCTTTCTTCTTTCATCACACAACAACAGATAGACAAAATGAATAGGAGTAAGCTCCCAATTCGGAAGCGGATAGGAAACATTCCATAGTTTTCTGTAGACGGGGATGACGTTGTAGTTGAGGTAGGAACTACCAATAGGCTAGGTTTTCAGTTGTTGATGTACCAGACTTATGTATATTTATGAACTGTAATAATGGCAAGGAAAAATGCAAACTTATTCAGAAACCCTTTTAAGGTGTTATTTTTGGTATTCATCTCTGAGACTATAACTTGTGATGTGTGTGTATATTGTGGGGTCACAGTATGCAGTAGTTGGTTGTTTATTAAGATTAAGTGTTATTAAGGGAAATGGAACTTGTGACGACCCGGATCCCCGACCCTGGATTTAGGGGTGATACAGAAATTCTGCTCATTCCTTTTGCCTTGATTTCTTCTAATCTTTTGATGAACATTTCAATCTCCTCATCATACTTCCTTTTTCTTTCCTCATATTCAACTTCATTCCTTGCTCTTCATTCTTCCCTTATAATCAACCATTCAGCCAAAACAGATCTCCATGCTCTTGTAGCAGTATCCTTATCCTTCAGCAAACTTATCACTCTCTTGATTTCTATGGGGGAGAGAGAGAGTCCAGTAATCTATAACCAAGAAATTTGAAGGACCCATCTTCATAGCAAATTCTTACTTCCCTTAGTGTTACAACCCAAACTTTGACTATTTTCTCAGCTAGTTGTTGAAAGTAGTCTTTATCTGAGTTGCACCAGTTTAGAGGTAGAAAATCATTTTTCTTGAAGCAATTCCAGATGGTCCTTTAAGTAACTTGTACTTTTTCAGCATCCTTAGCTTTCTTAGGTTTCCTCCCAATAGACTTGTAGTGAAATTTAAGTGAAGGCTTGACTGAAGGTAAGTTTGTGATTTTGTTGAGAGATGTTTGGCTTGAGGTTATTGGTATTTTTAAAAAGGTGTTAGCAGTTTGTTTGTATAGGAATTTTGGCTTAGAGGATTGAGGTAGTTTGATGATTGAGTTTGTTGGCTTTGAAGGTTGAGCTTGGTTTGTTTGGATTTTTAGGGTTTATGGTGGTTCTGAGCCATCTTGCCTTTGTTTGCTTCTCCTTTCTTCTCTCATTTTCTTGTCACCATACTTCTTCTCATACTGCTTCTTATCCTTGTTACCAATTTCCTTAGAGGATTGACTTGGATTTGAGCCAGAAGGTTTTTGATTATCTTTCTGCTCATCATCATCCTTATCATTCCTTTGATTGAATTGAGTGTTTGACAACATGGTGTCAGAATTTATAAGATATCTGTCTAGGATTGTCTCATCTCCTCATCCTCAAGCTTCTTGCTCCTTTTGTACTTTAGATCAGACTGCAAAGTCATGATCAGCCTCATGTTTGATCTGACACAGTTTTTAGGAACAAGAAAGTGCTTGCATTTCTTGGTTGTTGGATAGATTAGACTACTCCTTTGTTTGGATATAGATAGGCTTCAGGAAAAGCTGCTATCTGTGCATTTTTTGAACTCATAGAGAAGTTGAGTGTGTTCTGAAATAACTGGATTTACTCTGTCAATCATTAGATCTAGTTCAGATGCTCTTAAAGTTTTAAGATTTGGAAGAGACACCTGAAGACATCTGTCCACACCTCCATCATTGTTATTCACAATAATTCTTTTCTCCAAGAAATCATCAATTTTTACAACTACTGCCCTGATAAAGTTGATGTTCTTGGCCAAAGCTTTCTTGTAGGTCATGTAGTTGTTTTGAAGAAACAATCTTAGTACTGCAAAAAGTTCACTGAATTCTTGGTCTTGATTTGGTCTTTCTGCAGCCTTTAGAAGTCTTTCTTTTCCAACATCATTAGAGACTTGAGTATGTGAAGAGCTTTGACCAACCTGAATAGGCTCCCCCTGAATGGATGATGGAGCTTCAAGGGATGTGCTCTCCTTGTGTGTGCCATCCTATTTCTCCAACCATACACTTGAATTTGTTCAAGAGTTGGATGTGCAGACTATTTACAAGATGCATTGGGGAGAATGCTCTTTTTAATAGAAACACCCTGTTGAGAGGATGTCTCTAGAATCTGTTTTTGCCCCATTTTTACAACTACATACTTTTGGGAGGATACAAAGATAGTTTGAGTGGTCAGCTCAGTTTTGTTTGCCTTCTTTGTTCTTCTGACCAAAGGTGACTCAGTTAGTGTTTGTTCCTCACCACTCTCATTCATTACTGTAAGAGTTATCTCATTTCTCTTCTTTTTACTCACTTCATCCTTTTGAGAGAATGAAGTGGTTGGTTTCCTAGCTACTAATGGTTTTGAAGGAATGGTCTCAACTTTGGAAGGCCCCTGTTGGTTTTCCTGTATTTGAACTTCTACAGGTTCAGGGACCATAGTTGTACTAGGTTGAGCACTTGACTCATATCAGGCATAGGGTAAGGGTAAGTCCTAAATCTCTCCAACATGTATGTCTGATACCTTATGATTTAAGGTAGACATGATAAATCTAGGGAAGAAAATTTCCTTACCTCTAGCAGAGTGGGGCATGGTCAACCTGGTTGAAAGTTCTTCCAGGATCAATATACCAACATTCAAGTGTCTGTTGTGGGCAATTGAGAACACCAACTTCTGCAACACACTTGAAATATTGTCATACCATGTCTTCCTACATGTGAAGGCCCTCACTATAGAATCAAAAACAAAGGACCACTTTTTTCTTAGGTTTGTTCTGTTCAAGCTTACCAAGTTGATTCTCCCACCATAGTTGATGAAGTCCATAAACTCGGTTAGTTCATCCTGGGTTGGCACCTCCACTAGATTTGCAGTTGGAAGACCCAAGACTGCATTCGCATCTTGCCTCCAATTGAGCACGTCACCACCAATGACATAGAGTTGTCATGCATAACTATTCTCACTACTACTGTTGTCCAGAATTCATAGAGAACATCCAAGTATAGGACTGGGTTAGCTGTTAAAGCACCTGCAACATAGGATTCAGACATAAATTTCACAAACCCCTTAAAACTGTCAGGGGCTTGGTTAGCATCAGTGAAAGCTATGTAGTTGGTTCCTTTCGCTGGGATTACAGCTCTAACATTGTTGAGTGCCATTGTTGTTGAGTAAGATTGAATGGGTAAGAAAAATTAGTGAGAAAGAGTTTGAAATGAGAGTGAAATCGGTTTCAAATTGAAAAATCTAGGTCACTTAGAGTTCTCGAAGGCGTATGTATATGTATCGAGATGTCTGGGTATTTATAGTAAAAGCAGATGACTTATCGAGAAGTCAAAAATAGACGTTTGGAATATACTTATCGAGAAATCATTTAGAATGTGATTTACATATCGAGAAGTCATTTTAATTTACTCTTTTAGAGAATTAAAAATTAACTTATCGAGATGTCATATAAACACCCGGTTTGTCCAAAATGGACTGAATTGTTTCCCATTTTTATTTGAATAAATCAAACTAAAAATCAGAATAATTTTGTCAAAAGTATTTTACCAAAATAATTTATTGGACTAAATTATTTCAGTTCTGAGCTATCTATAAGTCTAATAAGTAGAGAACTCTGCAAATTTGTATTATTAGAGAACTCTACAATGACTTATTGATAAGTCATAATAAAGCTTATCGAGAAGTCACTCGAGAAGTCAGAATATTGACTTATTGTAACGCCCCCAAATCCGGGGTCAGATGATTTAGTCGTCACTATAAAACCTCAATCCAAATTAGCTTGTTTATTCAATATACAACTGCAAGCGAAAGATATTTAGCATCTATGACCCCAAAATAATCCAAGATATTTTAAGGTTACAATTCTAGAAACAAGAAATCCAAATTCCACAAATAAATTTTTCACTTTCTCTTAAAACTCTTTTCAACAATTTCCAACTCAATCTAAACCCGCTAGTATAACTTCGAAAAGAAGTATACTAGGCCCAATTATATAATACACGACTATAATATAATTTAATATAAACAACTTTACACAACAGTACTTATACTAGTCCGTAAACCCTGGACCAACCACTTTCCAAAAGCTTCTCCCTTGCTTTCTCGAGTTACGTGGCTAAATAGCGCAAGCTAATCCTCACTGGAAGGTTAGATTTTAAAAACAGGCGAGTATGAGCGAAAAAATGCTCATCAAGTTCATTATAGCATATATATGGTCGTTTTGATATAAAACTGATAGCTGTACTAGAGCAGAACGTTTAAAACTCATAATTGCTAAATCAGAAAATTTAGTAAAGAATCAGATAATTGTTTCTCAATTGTATTCAAAAATCGTTTTTCTATTTTCAAGCGAAATGCTTCAGCAATACTTTGAATCTTGACGAGAATAAAATTCATAAAATAGTGTATACGGAAATATCGTAAACAACAATAATATGAAACAATGATTATGGACTGAATCATAAAGTTTATTGAAAACCGAACTCTTGGTATTAATACTCATTTTGTTTTCATGTCAAATTAGATATCAATACGAACTTTGATGCTCACAACATCCCATACTGAAGTCAACATCAAACATCTATACTAATACCACCTTTGATATTTAATAACAAACTAAATATCAACATCAAGCATAAACTGAATCAAAACTGCATTTCACCTTTTATTCAAAACCAAAACACTTAATAAACCATTCTTATAAGATTATCAAAAGCAATATAATAATTTAGATTGGAATTCTCGAACGACGGTGTGTTGCCGTCGGTGATCAGCCGCGGAGCAATACCGGTAAGCCGAAGCATATCCAACTAAACAAATGGGGTACCAAAGGCACATATCGGCCTAAAAAGGCATTATATTTCCTTTATAATACCTAGCTCTCCGCTGGACCGCCGCCATGGCCTCTTACGCAATCAGTAATCATCCAATCTTAAAACATTTTATTGAGAGGGGTCATAATACTCGACACCCTTATAAATTTTATTATTCCCCCATTCACTTGGGAAAGAATACTCGCAACCAAATCATTTTTCTCAAAATCCAAAACATTTATAAATCCAGTAATTTGATAAGTAAAACACTTGACTATTCCAAACATAGAATAGCAGAGAGTACTTGTATAATAAGCATTTAATTCAGCGACATGTAAAACATTTATCTATTCTGAACTGAGAATAGGGAAAACAATACTTGCATAATAGGATTCAAAATAAATATCACTTGAATAATAAGTGATGATAGGGATACTTGCCTTTGAGATTTAGCAGTTAGTCACACTCGCAAAGACGCATCTATTCTGACATTCTATCTCAAAACATCTTCGTCTTTATTCTACTAATCTTTTGGCCTCCTGCTCATGCAGTGCTGCAACCAAATATTTCATATTATTCAACTCTACACTTCATCCATTTCGTCTGGTCCTGATTGTCTTGATCGACTCTTATCTATAATTAGAAATTAACACTTTAATCTTCTAAACGATAATTACTCGATGAACTGCGCGTCAAAATCCTATCGTCTACCCATACGATAGCCCGCACATAAATAAAACAGTCAAATACAAGACTCTTGACCCACGTACGCACGTAATTCACATAGCACGTAAGCACATAACTCACGTATCACATAATTCATATCACACATGCCTCGGTTCATCAAAAAGTTCGACTCAGTACGTTTAAAACTGAAGTCGAGTTAAAAAATATGATTTATCGCTCAATAATTGACTCAGAACAACTCGCAAACCAAGAAACCTTTCGAAACAAAAGAATTTGTGTCTCAAAAGTATTTTTAATGAAAACGGAATATTTTCTGAGTCTATACGCGTTTATTTAGTATTAAACAGGCAAACGGTGTATTTTCTATGAATAAAATAAGAATAATTCAATTAATAAATATTAATTGAATATTCAATACCTTTGTATAATTTTTAAAGCTCAAAATAATTTTAAAATATTATTTGGCTCAATTATAAATAAATACAATTCATTCAGCTATTTACAAAAAAAATTAATTGATTAATTATTGAATGGATAAATAATTAATCAAAATAAATTATAAATACTTAAATCAAATTATGAATTTCAAAAGTAATTAAAAGATAATAATTTGAAAATTAAAATAAATATTTTATAAAAAAAAATCGAAATAACGTCTTTGTAAAGCGGACTTTTCCCAGAGTCATAACCCCTCAAAATCAATCCCAAACAACACAATCCGACTATACTCTAATAAAATTTATAAATTTAAACCACACATTATTTATATTTGCACGTATAAACATGCTAGAAATGAAAAATATGGCCAAAAGCGACTTCTAAGAAAATTTCTAAAAATTATGAAATAAATATATAAACACTAACATGCTATAATATACTCAAGTACGAAAGCGGAATTTCGAAATCGTTACCCAAAATAAATTCAGATCACCCCGAAGAGATTATCTGATGTCCAGAAAATATCTCCAGAAAAATCCGAAATTAATAGCCATAGACATATACACGCTGAGAATCCATGTGGAGTAATCAACGCCGTCAAACTCCTTTTCTATGCCCCGAAAATAAATTAAAACGGAAAATATGCTCCACAAATTTTCTTCTCAAAATCTCGTAATATATATACCTATGCGGAGATATCGAAACGCTGATCCCGTATATATAGCAATTGAAATTTGGACAAACGGTTTGAAAGATATGAATTTTTGAAAATTAAAACAAATATGAAAATAAACGGAGAAAAGAGAACAGAGGGGGGAAAGAAGGAGGGAAATAGGAGATGAAGGGGGAGGGCTGGCGAGTGGGGGAAAGGGGAGAATGAGGGAAGGAGACACAGGGAATTGAGTCGGTGAAGTTTGTGGTTTTTGTTTTTTTTTTAAAACACAACATGCAACAATTAGAAGGAGGGAGTAGTTGACACGTATATGTGGAGTAACGAGAATGTTACGTGTGTCCCGTGTTTGCCTGCAAGCCTGGTTTTATCCCGCATTTTACCTTTTAAGGAATCAATTTGCGGGTGAGAATAACCCGAAAAATTACCTAAATAATTCTAAAATTCTCGGAATATTTAAAACTTAATAAAATAAAATTTTCATAATTTTTAAAATATTTTTGAATCGAGCATCATATCCGCATTTTATGATTAAACGAACAAACGTACGGGTAAATATAATCCAAAAAATTTTCGAAACAATTTTAAAATTCTTGAAATATTCAAAACTTAAGAAAATATAAGTTTCATGATTTTTAAAACATTCTGGAATTTAATACTGAATTTACACTTATATATCGAATCCGAAAATAGATTACTGAATTTAATACCAGATTTGGATAATTATCAAAACCGAGCTTCTTATAAAACACCCTATCAGCAAATAATCTAAAAATATCCCGTCTCTCGAGAATACGGGTTTATTGATCTACCGAAATAATTATCGTATCAAAATTTTGCGTCGGGACTCGTACGGGTCAAACCGTACTCCGGATCGAAAAAGTCAAAATACGGAAAATGTTCAGAATAATCAAATTAGGTTGGGAAGGGGTTTTCCGAAGAGTTCCATGTTGTAAAAACGCAAAAACAATTAAAGTTGGACGATTCCCAGCTTTATAAAATAGTTTTATAATTACTCAGAAATAATTATTAAATATATAAATCCTAATAAAATCATATAACACTCCAAAAATTACCAGAAAAATACCATAATTATCTATACTTTATTCTGGACATATTAAAAATCAAAATACTTATACTTTATCATATATACACACCCAAATATAAATATCAAACATTAGATAATTCACCAAAATTCCCATAATAATTATTTATTAATAAATAATGGCATGATATTTCCCGGATATTGCAAAACAATTTTAATTTACCGTTATCAATAAGATCGGCTTTCAAATAATTTTTAAAAATAATACATTTAAGTAAATATTTTTCAGAAATTAACAAGGATCGATATAACACTTAACAATTAGCACATTACCATTTAATAACACCAACTTGTGAAACAGGGATGGAATATCCACCATTTTATTCCTTCTAAATCATAAAAGCACATATATATATTCAAATAATAATTATAATAATTCTAAAAATACGGGATATTACACTTATCGATAACTCACTCAAAAAGTCTTAAAATGACTTGTCGATAAGTCAACTAGACTTATCGAGAACTCAGTTCTCTATATACTTTTGATCACTTTGACTATGTCTTGTATTTATTTTAAATATTGAAGATATAAATTAGCATTTTGACAGTTTTCTTATAATTGAAAATTTTCAAGCTAGATTTTTATTTTTGAAGAATAAATATGCAGCGATTTCTGAAATATTTATAATTCATATTTAAGTTAATTTCTAATAAAATCAAATTAATTTTGATTTACTAGAAATTAATCTGCTGCAACATACTACCTGAGTTCTTGCCTTAGGATGAAAAGTTTAGCATTCCAACTTCACCTACCAGTCTAGTGAAAATTGCTTTATCCAAAGGTTTAGTAAAAATATCAGCTAATTATTTTTCTGTTGGAACAAAAATGAGCTCAATGGTACCATTTGGAGCATGTTCTCTAATAAAATGGTACCTTACATCAATGTGCTTTGTTCTAGAATGATTAACTGGATTAGCCACAATAGATATAACACTAGTATCGTCACACATAATTGGAATTTTGTGTAACACTAGTCCTAGTCCATTAGCTAATTTCTAATCCAAAGCACTTGAGCACAACAACTTCCAGCAGCTACGTATTCTGCTTCAGTTGTGGAAGTTGACACAAATTGTTATTTCTTGCTATGCTAGGATACAAGTCTCTGCCCAAGAAACTGACAACTTGCACTAATACTCTTTCTGTCCACCCTGCATCCAGCAAAATCTGCATCTGTGTATCCAACAGCTTCAAAACCAGTTCCCTTAGGATACCATAATCCCAAGTTTAGAGTCCCCTTCAAATATCTGAAAATTCTCTTAACAGCCATCAAATGTGATTCTTTTGGATTGGCTTGAAATCTTGCACATAGACATGTTGAAAACATGATGTCTGGTCTACTTGCAGTTAAGTAAAGCAATGATCCAATCATTCCTCTATAAATTGAAATATCTACACTTTTGCATTTTCTATCTTCATATAACTTTGTTGCTGTAGACATAGGTGTAGAAGAAGGTGAAAAATCAACCATACCAAACTTTTTCAATAAATCTTTGACATACTTAGTTTGGCTAATGAAGATCTCATCACTTCTTTGACTGACTTGAAGTCCAAGAAAGTAACTTAAATCCCCCATCGTACTCATTTCATATTCACTCTGCATAAGCTTAGAGAATCTTTGGCAAAGTTTTTCATTTGTAAAACCAAAGATAATATCATCGACATAGATCTGAACTAGGATCATATCATCACCATTTTTTTTATGGAAGAGAGTCTTGTCTATGGTACCTCTAGTAAAACCATATTTAAGTAAGAATTCTAACAATGTATCATACCATGCTCTAGGTGCCTGTTTTAGTCCAGATAGAGCCTTGAGTAACTTGTATACAAAATCTGGAAATTCTGGATCTTCAAAGCCAGGTGGCTGTTGCACATAAACTTCTTCTTCTAACACACCATTTAGGAAAGCACTCTTGACATCCATTTGATACACTTTCAAATTTGAATGTGCAGCAAATGCTATAAAAATCTTTATTGCTTCAAGTCTTACAACTGGAGCAAAAGTTTTATCATAATCAATTCATTCTTCTTGTGAGTAGCCTTTTGCAATCAACCTTGCCTTGTTTCTGGTAACTATACCATTTTCATCCATCTTGTTCCTGAACACCCATTCTGTTCCAATTACACTTCTGTTCTTTGGTGCAGGAACTAGCTCCCAAAGTTTGTTCCTTTCAAACCGATTAAGCTCTTCTTGCATGGCAGATATCCAATTAGGGTCCATTAGAGCTTCTTCAATTTTCTTGGGCTCTACTTGAGACAGAAAGAAAGCATGTAGGCACTCATTAGCAGTTGCACTTCGAGTCCTTACACCGGCATTTGGATCACCAATTATTGAATTTGGATTGTGACTCCTATCCCATTTTCTGGTGTGAGTTTGTTGACTGGTGACTTCATCATTTTCTTTATCATTGGTATGATTTGTAGAACCTTCTTCTTTTTCTCCCCCTGAGTTTGTGCTATCAAAATCAGGTGTTTGAGATGAGCTTCCATTTCCATGATTTTCTTGTTCAATAGACTCTTCATTCATCATTTGTTGTGCATTGACTTCACCTTCTTCATCAGAATCATTGTTAATGTTGAGATTTTCAAATACAAGGGCTTCATCTTCATTATCATCAAGGCATTCCAAGCCTGGACACTTGTCATTAATTATGTAATCAGGAATTATTTTATCCTCTATCATTTTCTCCCCAACTTCTGAAAAATCGTACAGGATTTCGTAGAAGTTAAGTTCGTTTATTGCCTTACAGCGTATCTTTTTTAACGTAAAGTGTGAAGCAACCTACACATTTACAATGATTTGCTTTATCCGAGACATCATGATATTTTCTGGAATTTTCATATTTTTTTACGTTCATTTTCTTACCTTATTCCCATTTTTAGGAATTTTCTGGTATTTTTCCCTCAATTTCCGCGGATTAATATAGAAGTATCTCTCAAAATATATTTTCCAGAAATTATATATAATTTTCTGATTTTTTTTCTTGAATTTTCAAAATTCACTAATTTTTTTAAAAAAATTTCGAACTGGAATCTATTTTCAATGAGGAGTTCATTTTCGATCAGGTTCTTGGTCGAATTATGGCCTCCATATTCCTGCTCGTGGTGTTTTCGGTCAGGACTCTATTCGATCAGGAATCTGATCAAAATATTAGTCGACAGAACTCTGTTCCCTTAATCCTGATCGAATTATAGTCCCCTCAATTCTGGACGTGAGTTTTTCGACCAGAAAACCTTTCGATCAGGATTCTGACCTATTTCGGCCAGGATTCTTCCATAGATTTATCGTTTGACCGAATTATGGTCTATTTTTTTCTGATCGTGGATTTTTCGACCAGAATGTCTTTTGACCAGGTTACTGACTGGAATTCAGTCAGGATTTTAATTTATCTTTCTGGCCGAATTATGGTTCATTTAATTCTGGTCGTGAGTTTTTCGACCAAGATTATTTTCGACCAGGATTTCGGTTAGGATTTTGGTCAGGATCTTTCCTCTGACTTAATTCTTGACCGAATTATGGTCCACTTATCCTGGTCGTGAGTTTTTCGACCAAGATGATTTCGACCAGGGTTTCGGTCAGAATCCTGACCGAAATATGGTCAGGATCTACCCTTTGACTCAATTCTTGACCAAATTAAGCTCCAATTATACCTGGTCGTGGGTTTTTCGACCAGGATGTTTTCGAACAGGATTTCGGTCGAATTCAATTAGGATTCATTCGATCAGAATTGTAATCAAAATTTATCTATCTTTTTCCAATAGGACTCTTTTGTGGGCCTCTTAATTGTTCCTATTAATCTGGGTCTCCCAGCTCAAAAACTTCTAGATTATTGGACACTAAACTAGGCCATCTAACTGGGCCTGTATATTGGGCTTCATCTTTTTCATTTTTTCTTGAATTATATAAAATGTTCTGGACTTTTTTCAAATTTTATTATTATTATAATATCCTGGAACCTTTTAGAATTGGTCATGTTAAAATTCCCCTTTTATTGGTCCAATGACTGGCTAGAGGTGCTATATATGTGGGAGTGAAGTGAAATCACCTCACTTCTCATTTCCATACTTGCAAATCTCTAAACTCATTTCTCCCCCTCACAACTTCTAAATCTCTAGTACTTTCCGATGGTCAGTCCAATTTCCGGCCTTTTTTTTTGGGTTTGTGCTCAAAGATTTGTTGAATCTCCATCTTCTTCTTTTGTCCTCCGATTTCAAGCATTTATCCCACCTCCATCAATGGAGGAGAAAGGTGTTGAGAGAGCTGCTAAGATTGCCTCAGCTTCTAAAAGAAGTAACGAAATTCAAGTTCGTTCGTCTTATATGTCTTTGTTAGATATGATCAACGCAAGGGGCGATGAATACGCGTCCAGTGCTCACTTAGATTCTTTCGATTACTACAATAAATGGTATAACGTAACTGATATTAATAATTATAACACAACCTATAATGTTCATCCTCCTCTTAGGATAGTTTTTGTTGACGGTGGTGATCGTACATGCCACTGGAAAAGCGATACTCTTTTTATTTATACAGATTCCCTCACCACGGGGCTTAGGTTTCCCATTCACAAGTTTATTCTTAGGTTGTTAGCTGCTTACAAGCTAACCCTTATCAACTTCCACTTAATGCCTGGAGAAACGTCCTATGTTTTATGGTTCTATATTTTAGGCAGGGTTTTCCCCTTTTTATAGCCGTTTTTAAGTAAATATTTCAGTGCTGTAACACTTCCCAGACCTTTTGTGGTTGGTTTTACATCAGGTAGAGACCTAAATGTCCACAGATTTTCAATATTGCCTCCATCCCTGATAACAACCAGCATCGGAGGGACAACTTTGTTGGGTTGAGATTGGAGAACGGTGATTGGAGCATACTTTTTAGGTCTTATTTTGGTAAAGTTTGTGATGGTAGCCCCAAAATCCTTCACCTATCAGCTGAGGAAAATTTCACATACAGTGAGCATATAAAATATGAGGGCAAGACCGCAAGTTGGACTTTATTGGAAGAGTTTTCTCTGATCTATTTGGGACTTTCTTCGGTCGCATTGCATGGTATTTCTCATCCTACTTACTTTAGTTTTCCTTTTTCATATGTTATTAACATAACTTATTCTTTGTTTCTATTTTCTTTTCAGCGGCTCGGGAAATAAACAACGCCACTATGCCGGTTGTCGAAGAAATAACCAGGATGAAAAAAGTCTGGCTTACAGGGCTAGATACTCGTGGGAAGGCTACTGAGCCCAACTTCTTGAGGAAGCACAAAGAACATGTGGTGGAGGCCTCCTCAGCTAGAACTGAGGCCATAAACACTCCTGTTCCACCCTCTACGGGCTCATTCCAACCACTCTAAGGTTTCATCGAGGGGATACCATGGTTGGCTCCACGAAGCATGCTTGGGATTGGTCCTACCATTCTATTACCCCTAAGGGCTTTATATATGTTGTGGATGGTTAGTACCTAGAGCGGGCGAAGCTCATGTATGACGTCCCTCAAATCCGGGATCTGGATTTGACGTCATTACAGGAAAATCACTTTTAAAACACTTTTAAAAACCTGTATTTGTGAAAAATTAATACAAATCAAAGAATTTAAAACCTGAACATTTGAAAAGATTTTAAAAGGGAACCGTTTAACCTCCTAAAAAAGGATCGCATATAGGTTACAGTATTGAAATTAGAATCAGCCACTATCATTAACAAACATCTTTTACAATAACCACTCATCTTCGATTAGAAGAATCACTCTCACTTTATTTGCAAACCTGATTTACAACTGAATCTCAATAAATGACTCTAACTTGAACCCTCCTCATCAGATTCCCTGGATATCTTCTTTGATCTCTAGATAACTTAACCACTCATTCTCTTCGCCTAACCTTAGCCTTACATGCTATCGAACTCGAGCAACTCACCTCTAAGACTTTTTGAAATGGTTATAAGAAAAGAAAGGGTGAGCAATAATGCTCAGCAAGTACCAATATAACAACAATAATATGAAATAGTTTATCAAGAATTCACAAGTTCAGGGTAATATATAAAAAGATTCATCAATCATTGATTCAATTGAAAACTAGGAAATTCAATCATTCCAAAAGAATTATTGAATTAGACTTATCTCATTTTTAACTAAAACCAAAGGTTAGGCTGCTGATCAGTCACGCACTAACCCCGAACATGGCACACAACCCTATTCTCTATACTGAATCTGGTCTGACCATGAATCTGGTCCACATATTTTATAATAACAATTCAATTCTAATAATTTTATTCAATAAAAACATTCATTTCCATAAACAGTGTAATAACCCCAAAATTTTTCAACTTTTTGTAACCCTTGTGAATAGTGTTTTAGCTGAATGAGAAAACTTTTCACGCCACACTATGTAGGGGTTCTGTTATGGATATTCTGGGATATTATTAGTACTCTATGAAGTATATAAGTGTATGTAAATATCGTCAGAATCCAATTCCGAACACTTTGGTTTTTCCCGGAAATCCACAAGATACGGAGAGAATTGAGTATAAGGTAACAGGATAAAAAGGATTTAAATTAAAGGATTATGATAGAGGATCATAAAAAGGAATATAATGTATTGAGAAAGGTTAAGGGAACCTAAGTAATAAGATCCCGGGTATGATCCTTCAAACGATAAACGAGAACGAAAGTTAAGCGAACCGTATAACAGATCAGCGGTCATTAGGCAAACGATTAGGAAGTTAATCAAAGGGATTAAGGGGAATGATGTCATCCAACCAATAGAAAGAAGAGAAGGAAGGAAGGATGACATCATGAGGATGAGGTAAGCATGACATGGGAAGGAAGGAGGTGTGGTTGAATAAGGACCACACAAATTCAAGGGCAAGGTAGTAATTTACTAAATCAAATACAAATCAAGCCAACCAAGCTGGCAAAATCATTTCATCAAGAATCAAAAACAACCAAGGCATTTGTTCTTCATCTTAGCTCTCGGCTTTTTACATTTTTAAAGGCTAGATTTTTCAAAAATCAAGATCCAAGCATCCTAAATTGGTAAGAAAATTCCCTAATCATCTTTATGCTTAGTTATGGCTATATCATGAGTTTAAACCATTAATTCTTTCTCTAACTTCTTCATTTAATCAAAGAAGAAGACAATGAATAGTGTTTTCAAGTTTTTAACTTGAACTTTTTCTTGTTTTTCTTGAAGATCCAAGCTTTCCTAAGGCTTCTCAAAGCTTCTTAAGGCTTCCTAGCTCCACCCACCACTTCAAGGAAGGTATACCATTTCCAAACCCTAGGTTCATATATATTATAAGGTGATTTTGAGTAGTGGGTTGATATTGTATCTTGTTGTTATGATTTAGAGTTTGAGATTTGGTATGGTAGTGAATGGAATGGTAATTATTGTGGTTTTGGTTTAAAAGAACTTAAGAATGATTAAAATCAAGTTTAAGCATAAGTATGAAAGATTGAATTGAATTGGTTGGGGTGGTTATGATGTGATAAGGATGGAGGATGGTTGTATGTTGGATTTGAGGTTGATTTGGGTTGTTTGTGAATGGGTTAAAATTTGGAAATCACGTAAACATAGCCGTCGTAACGTCCGATTTTCTTTGGACTGTTTTTGTGCATAGCATTAGGAGCCGAGAACCCCCTGCTAGATTGTGACCACTGCCATGTTTAGATAGCTCATGTTACGAGCTTCGTTTTGATATGTAGTTCGTTCGATTCCGATTTACGGTTTAGGAGAAACGACCGTTTCAAGTAACGGCGTTTCGCGAACGAAACTTTTTCCCTCGCCTTACTTTGGAATGTAGGTTAAAGACCAAAAAGGGTTATTTAATGTGTGAAACATTTATGGTAAGTGTGTTAGGCAGTTGGTAAGTCATTCGCGAAGGAATCGCTTTAAAACTCGTAAAGGTTAAATTATTAAAAATGGTGGAGCCGAGGGTACCCGAGTGACTTAAGCAAATCGGTGAGCGCAAAACTAGCATTAGAGTCTAAGTTAGTTAAAGCATAGATTTACAAGTGATTTTGGTTTAATTCCAACTTACTTGTTGTTTATAGGTTATCAGACTCGTCCCGAGCCTTTCTCACCCCCAAGTCGCTCAGGCAAGTTTTCTACCCGTTATACTGTTGTTGTGATGTAAATATATGTATATGCATTATCTTGTGATAGTGCATGATTGTTATTAGCAAATTTTGCGATATATTGGAGCATGCTGTTATGGTATATATGCATGTCTGTTTCGTAATCTGGTTATCTATCTGTTGATTTCAATGCTTATAGTTGCATAATACCTATGCTAGAGAATAGCGGTAACTTGCATATACCCTTAGTATAGGGACCCAAAAGGTGGAAATATTTTCTAAACCGGGAGTCGAGGATCCCGAGTATAATATATATATTTATATAAATATATGGTTATAGTTTTCAAAACTATTAATCGATAAGGTTTATTCGATAACTTTATTTTATTTAATGAATATTATCTTGAATATTCATTCGAGGACTTATGACTCCTTTATATTATTTATTGAATATTACTTGGATATTCATTTGAGGATGTATGACTCCTTTATTTTATTTAATGAATATTATTTATAATATTCATTCGAGGGCTTATGACTCAGCTTTATTTATTTATTTGAATATTATTTGAATATTCATTCGAGGGCTTATGACTCTTTTATATATTATTATTGAATATTATTTGAATATTCATTCGAGGGCTTATGACTCTTTTATATATTATTATTGAATATTATTTGAATATTCATTCGAGGACTTATGACTCAGTTTATATTATTTAATGAATATTATTTGAATATTCATTTGAGGATCTATGACTCCGATTATTTGCTGAAATATATTCTTTATTTTATTAAAGAATAAGGTGTTAATAATCAAACTTATTTTCGATTATTCAAATAAAGATAATACTTTCATATAAGTATATCTTTGGTTATTTAATACTCGTTTCAAGTATAAGTTTTAAAACTTCTACTTCAATTATTTTTATAAAAGATTATTCTTTATGGGAATATTATTTAATTAATAATATTCAGATATTTTCTAATATTCTGGGGACTGATTTACTTCATTAAATCAGCTTTACTCCAAACACTCTTTAAAGTGTTTTCGAGTCTTCAAAATGATTTTTAAAAGTCAGAGCGGATCCCAAAACTCATTTTTATATTTAAGATCTTCCTTTTAAGGGGATTTAAATACTCGCTCAAAACCTGGGGAATCCGGCTCTGTGGTGTATTTTATATTCGCAACGAGGTTGCTGTTTTGAGAAAACAATTTGATTACTTGCCCAATGTTCGGGAAGTAAGTCCATTTGATTGAGTCGGCATAAGCGACAGGCCGGGGTACGGTCTATTATTGTGTAAGTGGCTGGGTGGCAGTCCATCAACGCGTGAGGGGCCGGGGTACGGTCTAGCGCGAGGTCCTAATGCGGCCAGGGTGATGACCGGTGAGGAATTCATCCATCTACAGTAGAAAAGGTTACTTATTGGTATCTTTGCCTGATCAGCAAGATATCGGGTTTATGCCAAAATTCTTTTCCTTTCCAAAATTCATTGGATGTTTCAAACTCTGTTCATACTTTACATAACAGAGGTTTCAGGAAATGTTTAAAGGGGTATATATATGTGGATATATATATACCGGGACTAAATAAAGTATCTCATAACTTTTTCATTCAATAATCTTTCAAAGATTGAATCTATTCAAGTCTTAACTTGTGGTCTCATCTATGGGATGTTTTCTTAAAACCTATAATACTTTGAACGATGGCAGTTCAAGTAGCTTTATATAAGATATAAGTGTGGTGAAGTATTGGTAACTTCATTCCTTGTTTTTACTTATATCTAGTAAGTAATTATCTTACGCATGATAGAGATTCTAGTAAGTATCCATTTAGATACTTATATTATTGTTATCACTACATATTATCTTGCGAGCTGTAAGGCTCACTCTTGCTTTATTTCTTCATCACACAACAACAGTTAGGAGAGATGGCCAGACTCCAGCAGACCCAGCGCAAGCGCGTGGGAAGCGTCCCGCGTCTTCCCGATGATGTTGTAGCTGCTATAGCTGCAGAGGTAGATCTATTGTAGTTCAGACCATCTACTTTTGAGAATCAAATTATGTATAATTATAACTTGTGGCAGATAATGGCAATTAACTGTAAATTTATCAAGTAATCATTTTGGGTTGTAATAACTGTTAAATGGTGGATTCAAAGACTTGTACTTATTTCAATTTCATCTCTGAGACTATAACGGGTTGTGGTGTGTGTTAGTGTGGGGTCACAGCATAAGGTTATTATTATTAATTAAGTGAAGTGATATTATGGAAAGAAAGACCGTGACGACCCGGATCCCCGACCCCGGATCTGGGGGTGTTACAGAAATGGTATCAGAGCTAAGCGTTATAAACCTCAGAGATGATGCGTCGATATAATAACAAACTCACAAAGATAATAAGAACTCTTGCCAAGTTCATGGTCGGACTACTTAAAGTAGTGCTGATAGTTAAAACCCTTACGGGAACCCTTATAAGTATCATGATAGTAACTTAGCTCGTTTAATATGTAGGCGCCTGAGATGGAGGACCCCGAGATGTTCGAGCGTGAGCATGATGAGGCATTGCTAGATGTTGAGGATCAGGAGGAGCCTGAGATGGAGGAGGATGAGGAGGACCCCTCAGAGGAGCCTGAGACGGAGGTCATTGCTATTTCAGATGAGGAGGACCCCTCAGAGGAGTCAGAGACAGAGGTTATTGCTATTCCAGATGAGGAGGACCCGGATGAGGTCCCAGTAGCTGAGGAGCGTGTTGGACCTATGGTAGTGTATGCTGGTATCCCTTTACCCACACTTCCGGTGGTCAGAGCCCCTACCCCTCCACCACTATCTTGGATTCCTGATGATGACAGCTCAGAGACCCATACTTCCGAGCCTAGGCAGACCGAGGAGGCACCCTCAGCGGCTCCGGATTCACCACCTCTTGACCCTGCCCAGAGGCAGTCTTCGTTAGCTCATGGATATGTTCAGGATGTTTTGAGGACCCGAGTGGCTGTTGCCGAGGCCCGACTGGATGAGGCCAGGAGGGAGTTGGATGCAGAGAGGGCGGGTAGGCGTACCCGAGCTTATGAGACCAGGGCTTCTATACCCCGATCCTTGAGGAGGGAGCTTACGGGGATAGAGCTCACGTCCCGAGCGAGACTCAGATCTCTCCAGGGGGACAGGCATGGTAGGATCTCCAGGCGGCAGGCCGACTATATCTTCCGTCGTGCGATGGAAAGGGTTTGGGAGCTGACCCGTTCCGGTGTGTGATTCAGGATTGATGATGGAATAGTCTAGTTGTCTAGTTAGCCGAGGCCTTAGTAAGAGCCAATTTTCCGGGATAGTTGACTTGTATATAGCATCCCTTTTTCTAACTAGACAGATAGACTCTTGTGTATCACTTTTGGGACAGGTGACTGTAGCACTGTTGTACTTTTGACCAGATCAAACTATGTATTCTCGCATTATGTATATATTTGTTTCCTTTCAGTTCAGTTCCATAGTGACGGGATCACTGTTTTATTATTATTATTACTGCACTTCGTATTAGAACTTTCTTAAAATAATAGAACTGCGTTATACGTTCTCCCCATTATAAGAGCTGTGCAAGGCACAATGTTGTATATGATTGTGACCTAACGTTGAATTTTCCCAATAATTGTTTTTATTATTATCAGAATCATGCCGCCAAGAAAGATTGGAACTAGGGCGAACCCTGGGTCTGAGGACCAGGGAAGCCATAATCAGGACAATAGAAACCAAGAACACGGTGAAGAGGAAGATGAGGATTATGTGGAACAGGATGACTCCCTGTATGAAGAAGAAGAGGAAACATATGATGTTGAGGGATTTGAGATAGAGGCTGAAGAAGGAGAAACCGAGGTTGAGCAACCAGTACCAAACCCAGGCATGGATCCCATGGGTCAGTTTATGCAACTCCTAAGGCAGAATTTAGAACGTCAACCCAACCCACCCCCTCAAGGAAGTAACAATGCAGTGGCAAACTCTTTCAGGGCTTTTAAGTCCCTTAAGCCCCCTGAGTTCCACGGATCAGCCGACCCAGTTGAGGCAAGGGCATGGTTAAAGGAAATGGAGAAATCTTTTGAGATTTTGAGTATCGATGAGGCACAGAAAACTGTATTTGCTACCTACCTTCTGAAAGGAGAAGCTAACTACTGGTGGGAGGCCAAGAAAAACATGGAGACAGATGCTATAATAACCTGGGAGAGATTTAGTCAGTTGTTTCTGGGAAAGTATTTCCCGAGGTTTATGGAAAACCAGATGGAGCTCAAGTTCTTGGAGCTAAAGTAGAATAACTTGTCTGTAGCAGAGTACGAAGCGAAATTTACTGAGTTATCAAGGTTTGTGCCGGAGTTTGTAAGCACTGAGGAAAAGAAAGCTAGGAGGTTTCAGCAGGGACTGAAACCATGGATTCAGAATAGGGTGGCAATCCTTGAGCTTACGGACTATGCCACTCTGGTGCAAAAGGCAACGATTGTAGAAGTTGGAAGTGAACAGATGCAGAAGGAAAGAGAGGAGAAAGGAATAAAGAGGAAAAGTATGAGCATGGGTGGAGGTTCCGTAGGAAGGAGCTTCCCAACTAGATTTAATCGAGGAGCAGTGTCCCTACCAGGAAGGAACACTGGGTTTAAGCGGCCAATGAGTGTGAGTGTGAGCCAGGGCGGTCAGAAGTCAAGAACGTCCTATTCCAACCAATCTCGACCCCCATTGCCAGCCTGTAACATATGTGGAAGGAATCACACTGGGGAGTGTAAAGGAAGGCCAGTAACCTGTTTTAAGTGCGGTCGGGAGGGCCACTATTCAAATAAGTGCCCATCATTAACCCCTGCCGTCGTTCCACCCACCAATTGTCATCAGTGTGGACGCTCGGGTCATTGGAAGAAGGAATGCCCAATGAACAAACCAGCAGCTTCGGGAGCAAGCAGGGCTGCTTCTAATAAGCCACCTACTGCGAGGACTTTCAACATGACAGTCCAGGATGCTATGAAAGATTCAGATGTGATAGCAGGTACCCTTTCTCTAAATTCAGTCAGTGCAAATGTTTTATTTGATTCGGGAGCAACTAAATCTTTTATATCAAAGGACTTTGCGCGTAAGTTAAGACTTAAGGCTAAACCCTTGATAGAACCCTTACAAGTAGAAATAGCCAATCATGAAATTATTCCTGTTAACCAGATTCACCCCGCCTGTGAGATAGGCATAGGGGAGCAATCTTTCAGTGTTGATCTGATTCCTTTTAAATTAGGGGAGTTTGATGTAATTTTGGGAATGGACTGGCTATCTAGCAACGATGCTCAGATAGACTGTAAAGGGAAGAAAGTTAAGTTAAATATCCCCGGGAAGAAAGAAGTTATATTTAGAGGAAAGAGGCAGACGCAGAAATTTTTGACCATGGCTCAGGCCAAAAGGATGCTACGAAAAGGAAGTGAGGCCTACCTAGCCTATGTGGTGGACACGCAGAAGGAGGTGCCCAACTTACAAGATATTCCAGTAGTCAACGAATTTGAAGATGTATTCCCCCAAGACCTTCCGGGATTACCACCCGATAGAGTGATTGAATTTGCTATTGAGTTGGCCCCAGGGACGGCGCCAGTTTCAAAAGCACCTTACCGGTTAGCCCCGTTAGAAATGAAGGAATTAGCTATCCAATTGCAGGAACTCTTGGATAAGGGTATGATAAGACCCAGTGTGTCTCCGTGGGGAGCACCAGTTTTATTTGTTAAGAAGAAAGATGGGAGCATGAGGTTGTGCATAGACTATCGAGAGTTGAACAAGCTAACCATAAAGAACAGGTACCCATTACCTAGAATAGACGATCTGTTCGACCAGCTAAAGGATGCTGTTTATTTTTCCAAGATCGACCTGAGAACTGGATATCACCAACTAAAGATTAAACCTGAAGATATTTCCAAGGCAGCGTTCCGTACCAGGTATGGGCATTATGAGTTCTTGGTAATGTCCTTTGGATTAACCAACGCCCCAGCGGCTTTCATGGATTTAATGAATAGAGTATTTAAGAAGTACTTGGACAAGTGTGTGATAGTTTTTATCGATGATATTTTGATCTACTCAAGGACTGAGGCAGAACATGCAGAGCATTTGAGGATAGCTCTAGGGATACTCAGAGAGGAGCAGTTATTTGCCAAATTCTCGAAGTGTGAATTCTGGCGGAATGAAGTACAGTTTTTAGGACATGTGATCAATAAAGAAGGAGTATTGGTCGACCCCTCCAAGATAGAGGCGGTCTCAAATTGGGAAAGGCCAACCACACCCACAGAGGTGAGGAGTTTCATAGGATTGGCCGGCTACTATCGTAGATTTGTACAGGACTTTGCGAAGATCGCAGCCCCTTTGACACGACTTACTCGTAAGATAGAGAAGTTTGAATGGACGGAGAAATGCGAGAACAGTTTTCAGGAATTAAAGAAAAGGTTGATAACGGCTCCGGTATTGGCATTGCCGGACGAAAAAGGAGATTTTGTGATATATAGTGACGCGTCGCACAAAGGATTAGGATGTGTGCTTATGCAGCACGGTAAAGTTATTGCGTATGCGTCGAGACAATTGAAGGAATACGAGGTTAGATATCCTACTCATGACCTTGAGCTCGCAGCAATAGTATTTGCTTTAAAAATTTGGAGGCACTACTTATATGGAGAGAAGTGTGAGATTTTCATAGACCATAAGAGCCTCAAGTACATATTTACGCAGAAAGAGCTCAACATGCGCCAGAGGAGATGGTTAGAACTAATCAAGGACTACGATTGTGAGATTCTCTATCATCCAGGGAAAGCCAATGTGGTGGCTGATGCCCTTAGTAGAAAGGAAAGACTCAGAATGATAACGACTTCGGAAGAGTTGATAAGGGATTTTGAGAAAATGGAAATAGAGGTAAAGGTAACCGGAACCGGAACTGAAAAGCTTTTTGAGATCTCAATGCAGCCAGAATTATTGGAAAAGATCAGATTGTGCCAAGAGAAAATAATGAATGAAGACAGAAAGTCAATGACTGGAGAGGAGATCCATACTGAGAAAGATGATAAAGGGATAATGAGGTACTCCTACCGAATTTGGGTTCCGAATGTTCAAGAACTTAAAGATGAGATTTTGGATGAAAGCCATAGTTCAAGGTATTCCATTCACCCGGGAAGTACCAAGATGTATAGGGATTTGAAGGAATATTACTGGTGGCCCAACATGAAGAGGGACGTAGCAGAATGGGTAAACAAGTGTTTGACTTGCCAAAGAGTAAAGGCAGAGCACCAGAGACCCAGTGGGCTTTTGCGACCCTTGGAGATTCCCGAATGGAAATGGGAACAGATAGCGATGGATTTTGTTGTAGGCTTGCCAAGGACGAAAGCCAATCACGACGCCATTTGGGTAATTATAGACCGACTGACAAAGTCAGCTCATTTCATTCCTATCAACGAGAGATACACAGTCAATAGACTGGTGGACATTTACCTTAAGGAAATAGTAACGCGACATGGAGTCCCAGCGTCCATTGTCTCAGACCGAGACCCAAGGTTCAACTCCAGATTTTGGAGGAGCTTTCAGGAATGTGCGGGGACCAAGTTAAATATGAGTACCGCGTACCATCCCCAAACGGATGGACAGAGTGAAAGGACCATCCAGACACTAGAGGATATGTTGAGAGTCTGTGCAATAGACCTTAAAGGAAGTTGGGATGATCACCTGCCGTTGATCGAGTTTTCTTATAACAATAGCTTTCATGCTAGCATCGGAATGCCGCCTTATGAGGCCTTGTACGGAAGAAGGTGTCGATCTCCCTTATACTGGGATGAAGTAGGAGAGCGGAAGATGCTCGGACTCGAAGTGGTCCAAAGGACCAAAGACATAGTGGATCTTATCAGAGGGCGACTTGTAGCAGCCCAAGACAGACAGAAGAAATATGCAGACCTAGCCCGAAAGGACAAGGAATATGAAGTAGGGGACTTAGTACTGTTGAAAGTATCCCCTTGGAAGGGATTAATGAGGTTCGGAAAGAAAGGAAAACTAAGCCCAAGATACATTGGACCTTTCGAGATATTAAGACGGATTGGAAAGTTAGCTTACGAGCTAGCCCTACCCCCTAATTTGCAACAAGTTCATAATGTGTTCCATGTGTCAATGCTAAGGAGGTATCATCGGGATGCCAGGCACATAGTGGAGTACGAGCAGGTGGATATGCAGCCAGATCTAACTTACGTGGAGAAGCCAGTAAGGATTATGGATAAGAAGGAGCAGGTGCTTCGGAGCAAAGTGATCAAGCTAGTCAGAGTGCTATGGCAGAATCATAATGTGGAAGAATCAACTTGGGAACTAGAGAGCACAATGCTAGAAAAGTACCCCCATTTGTTTTCTGTTTGATTCCGGGACGGAATCCTTTTAAGGAGGGGAGACTGTAATAACCCCAAAATTTTTCAACTTTTTGTAACCCTTGTGAATAGTGTTTTAGCTGAATGAGAAAACTTTTCACGCCACACTATGTAGGGGTTCTGTTATGGATATTCTGGGATATTATTAGTACTCTATGAAGTATATAAGTGTATGTAAATATCATCAGAATCCAATTCCGAACACTTTGGTTTTTCCCGGAAATCCACAAGATACGGAGAGAATTGAGTATAAGGTAACAGGATAAAAAGGATTTAAATTAAAGGATTATGATAGAGGATCATAAAAAGGAATATAATGTATTGAGAAAGGTTAAGGGAACCTAAGTAATAAGATCCCGGGTATGATCCTTCAAACGATAAACGAGAACGAAAGTTAAGCGAACCGTATAACAGATCAGCGGTCATTAGGCAAACGATTAGGAAGTTAATCAAAGGGATTAAGGGGAATGATGTCATCCAACCAATAGAAAGAAGACAAGGAAGGAAGGATGACATCATGAGGATGAGGTAAGCATGACATGGAAAGGAAGGAGGTGTGGTTGAATAAGGACCACACAAATTCAAGGGCAAGGTAGTAATTTACTAAATCAAATACAAATCAAGCCAACCAAGCTAGCAAAATCATTTCATCAAGAATCAAAAACAACCAAGGCATTTGTTCTTCATCTTAGCTCTCGGCTTTTTACATTTTTAAAGGCTAGATTTTTCAAAAATCAAGATCCAAGCATCCTAAATTGGTAAGAAAATTCCCTAATCATCTTTATGCTTAGTTATGGCTATATCATGAGTTTAAGCCATTAATTCTTTCTCTAACTTCTTCATTTAATCAAAGAAGAAGACAATGAATAGTGTTTTCAAGTTTTTAACTTGAACTTTTTCTTGTTTTTCTTGAAGATCCAAGCTTTCCTAAGGCTTCTCAAAGCTTCTTAAGGCTTCCTAGCTCCACCCACCACTTCAAGGAAGGTATACCATTTCCAAACCCTAGGTTCATATATATTATAAGGTGATTTTGAGTAGTGGGTTGATATTGTATCTTGTTGTTATGATTTAGAGTTTGAGATTTGGTATGGTAGTGAATGGAATGGTAATTATTGTGGTTTTGGTTTAAAAGAACTTAAGAATGATTAAAATCAAGTTTAAGCATAAGTATGAAAGATTAAATTGAATTGGTTGGGGTGGTTATGATGTGATAAGGATGGCGGATGGTTGTATGTTGGATTTGAGGTTGATTTGGGTTGTTTGTGAATGGGTTAAAATTTGGAAATCACGTAAACATAGCCGTCGTAACGTCCGATTTTCTTTGGACTGTTTTTGTGCATAGCATTAGGAGCCGAGAACCCCCTGCTAGATTGTGACCACTGCCATGTTTAGATAGCTCATGTTACGAGCTTCGTTTTGATATGTAGTTCGTTCGATTCCGATTTACGGTTTAGGAGAAACGACCGTTTCAAGTAACGGCGTTTCGCGAACGAAACGTTTTCCCTCGCCTTACTTTGGAATGTAGGTTAAAGACCAAAAAGGGTTATTTAATGTGTGAAACATTTATGGTAAGTGTGTTAGGCAGTTGGTAAGTCATTTGCGAAGGAATCGCTTTAAAACTCGTAAAGGTTAAATTATTAAAAATGGTGGAGCCGAGGGTACCCGAGTGACTTAAGCAAATCGGTGAGCGCAAAACTAGCATTAGAGTCTAAGTTAGTTAAAGCATAGATTTACAAGTGATTTTGGTTTAATTCCAACTTACTTGTTGTTTATAGGTTATCAGACTCGTCCCGAGCCTTTCTCACCCCCAAGTCGCTCAGGCAAGTTTTCTACCCGTTATACTGTTGTTGTGATGTAAATATATGTATATGCATTATCTTGTGATAGTGCATGATTATTATTAGCAAATTTTGCGATATATTGGAGCCTGTTATGGTATATATGCATGTCTGTTTCGTAATCTGGTTATCTATCTGTTGATTTCAATGCTTATAATTGCATAATACCTATGCTAGAGAATAGCGGTAACTTGCATATACCCTTAGTATAGGGACCCAAAAGGTGGAAATATTTTCTAAACCGGGAGTCGAGGATCCCGAGTATAATATATATATTTATATAAATATATGGTTATAGTTTTCAAAACTATTAATCGAATAAGGTTTATTCGATAACTTTATTTTATTTAATGAATATTATCTTGAATATTCATTCGAGGACTTATGACTCCTTTATATTATTTATTAAATATTACTTGGATATTCATTTGAGGATGTATGACTTCTTTATTTTATTTAATGAATATTATTTATAATATTCATTCGAGGGCTTATGACTCAGCTTTATTTATTTATTTGAATATTATTTGAATATTCATTCGAGGGCTTATGACTCTTTTATATATTATTATTGAATATTATTTGAATATTCATTCGAGGGCTTATGACTCTTTTATATATTATTATTGAATATTATTTGAATATTCATTCGAGGACTTATGACTCAGTTTATATTATTTAATGAATATTATTTGAATATTCATTTGAGGATCTATGACTCCGATTATTTGCTGAAATATATTCTTTATTTTATTAAAGAATAAGGTGTTAATAATCAAACTTATTTTCGATTATTCAAATAAAGATAATACTTTCATATAAGTATATCTTTGGTTATTTAATACTCGTTTCAAGTATAAGTTTTAAAACTTCTACTTCAATTATTTTTATAAAAGATTATTCTTTATGGGAATATTATTTAATTAATAATATTCAGATATTTTCTAATATTCTGGGGACTGATTTACTTCATTAAATCAGCCTTACTCCAAACACTCTTTAAAGTGTTTTCGAGTCTTCAAAATGATTTTTAAAAGTCAGAGCGGATCCCAAAACTCATTTTTATATTTAAGATCTTCCTTTTAAGGGGATTTAAATACTCGCTCAAAACCTGGGGAATTCGGCTCTGTGGTGTATTTTATATTCGCAACGAGGTTGTTGTTTTGAGAAAACAATTTGATTACTTGCCCAATGTTCGGGAAGTAAGTCCATTTGATTGAGTCGGCATAAGCGACAGGCCGGGGTACGGTCTATTATTGTGTAAGTGGCTGGGTGGCAGTCCATCAACGCGTGAGGGGCCGGGGTACGGTCTAGCGCGAGGTCCTAATGCGGCCAGGGTGATGACCGGTGAGGAATTCATCCATCTACAGTAGAAAAGGTTACTTATTGGTATCTTTGCCTGATCAGCAAGATATCGGGTTTATGCCAAAATTCTTTTCCTTTCCAAAATTCATTGGATGTTTCAAACTCTGTTCATACTTTACATAACAGAGGTTTCAGGAAATGTTTAAAGGGGTATATATATGTGGATATATATATACCGGGACTAAATAAAGTATCTCATAACTTTTTCATTCAATAATCTTTCAAAGATTGAATCTATTCAAGTCTTAACTTGTGGTCTCATCTATGGGATGTTTTCTTAAAACCTATAATACTTTGAACGGTGGCAGTTCAAGTAGCTTTATATAAGATATAAGTGTGGTGAAGTATTGGTAACTTCATTCCTTGTTTTTACTTATATCTAGTAAGTAATTATCTTACGCATGATAGAGATTCTAGTAAGTATCCATTTAGATACTTATATTATTGTTATCACTACATATTATCTTGCGAGCTGTAAGGCTCACTCTTGCTTTATTTCTTCATCACACAACAACAGTTAGGAGAGATGGCCAGACTCCAGCAGACCCAGCGCAAGCGCGTGGGAAGCGCCCCGCGTCTTCCCGATGATGTTGTAGCTGCTATAGCTGCAGAGGTAGATCCATTGTAGTTCAGACCATCTACTTTTGAGAATCAAATTATGTATAATTATAACTTGCGGCAGATAATGGCAATTAACTGTAAATTTATCAAGTACTCATTTTGGGTTGTAATAATTTTAAATTGTGGATTCAAAGACTTGTACTTATTTCAATTTCATCTCTGAGACTATAACGGGTTATGGTGTGTGTTAGTGTGGGGTCACAGTATGAGGTTATTTATTATTAATTGAGTGAAGTGATATTGTGGAAAGAAATCCCGTGACAACCCGGATCCCCGACCCCGGATCTGGGGGTGTTACAAACAGAATCATAATCAACAGTTATAAAATATTTAACTAAAAATAACATTTACATTTGATAATCAAATCATATGCAACAAGAGTTTCGACCTTGTAATAACAAAGGTTTGGTATTCATGAAACGAAATCAAGTATACAAGGGTATGTATTCTTTGAATGAAAGGTATTTGGTATTTTGAAGTGGTATCGTAGGGTATGTGTTCATACAATATGATTAAGTGTTTGGCTTTTCAGAACTCGAAGGTAGAAAGAAATTACAGGTTTCATTCTCAGAAGTAAAGGATTACCAGATGTGGTTCACAGCAAAAATCTGATATCATAATCTTGAAGGAAACATCACAGTCTATAAGAAACGAATTAGGAAACTTGCCTTAAATTCAATTCCAAACTCACAGCTCAGTCTCATACTTCATACTTCAATATCTATGCATATCAATTCCCAGATAACCTCTGACTATGAGTTGTTCCTTATTCGCTTTGCGACTCATTTGATTTTCTGTACGTCTTCGACATTGCACGTCTCATCCAGATTCTTTACGATAATAACACAATACTATAATCACTAAACAGTCTATCGACTTTAACTTATAACTATCAAACCTCGTATCTATAATCCTTCGCATATAAATATCACGTATCTCGATAAACACTTAACACACAATCAAAACTCAACTCATGGAACTCCTTTAAACTTATCAAATATCATTTCACACATAATCATGCTTTGACTCTTATCATATATTGAAATTATTCTAAGTACAATTATTCTATAAATCAATACGAGTACATATCATATCGTAAATCTGACATTATCTCGTCTATTTATTAGACTATCCCCCTGTTATTCTATTTCAATCAACAATCAATCAATCAAACTGAGTTCCAATATCAGTATGGACATTACATTATACTACTCAATTCACTTATCACGTTCTTAACACAATAAATAAACATATACTTCACATAATTGTTAATTAATACATAATCAGATCACATATAATCACATTATGCATATCCAATGACATGTACTCACATTCTCGACTCAATCATTTTATTACAAAATATTAAATAGACAATATAAGCTTCCAATCACCTTTCGTTTCATCTGATTCCGAATTACGGATCAGAAGATATGATTAAACCAGTTTTCTGATACTTTTAGCAGCACATAATTCATATAACATGCAAACACCTATTCCATGTATCACATAATTCATATAACATATGACTCGGTTTATCAAAATATTCGACTCGGTACGTTTAAAACTGAAATTAGGCCAATATACAACTTTTTTATATTTATGCGACTTAGGAACGTTAACAAAATTAAATGACCTTTCGAAATGAAAGATTTTATATCTTGAAAGTATTTTTAATAGTTGCAGAATATTTTTCTGAGTCTAGACGTGTTCGTTTTGTATTAAACGGATGAAGGGTCTATTTATTACGAATAAAATAAGAATAATTCAATTAATGATAATATTAACTGAATTTTAAATACCTTTATATTATTTTTAAAAGTTCAAAATAATTTTAAATCATTATTTGGCTTAATTATAAATAATTATATTTTATTTAATTATTTACAGATAAAAGTAATTGATTAAATGAATTAATCAATTAATTAAATCAATAAATAATTATCTAAAACAAATTATAAATATTTAAGTCAAATTTGATTTTTGAAAATAATAAAAGAAAATAATTTTTTGGGATTAAAATAATTCATCTAATTATTCAAAATTATTAACCAAATTGATTTTGGAATTTAAAAATAATAATTGAAATTAAAGTAAGAATTTTGATTTATTTTAAAAATAAAATGCAGTAAACTGGTTAGGTTGGGGGTTGTCTTCCCCAACAAATTAAAGAGCGGGGTAAGTAGGCAGGGATTGGCGGGGGAACCGATGGATTTGACGAACACGTCGCCGAAACTGGGTTTTTCATAATCCGGCCGATGTCCGGCCAAACTCCGGTGAGCCGAAACCCCCTCAAACTCGATCAGTTTCCCTCTCTTTCGATATCAAAATGTTCCCTGAACTCCCAGAAATCTAGAAATGCAACCAACATCAACAATCGATCGGTTGAACACAAAAACCGATCAAACTGCTAAGATATTTCAGCCAAATTCAAGAATACTCATTTCTCAACCAAAATAGATGAACTATATATCAAAACGAAGCCAGAAATGAATACAATGTATACATATTCAAAATTAATAACAAATCCAAGAACAACCATAAAATTCAAATAAAAATTTGGACAAAAACTTAAAACTCGTTTTCAATCAAAACAACACCAAAATCATGAAAATTATATACCAAAATGATCCTTGCAACCTCAGGAATCATAATTAACCAACAAAACAATCAAACAGTTCCTCAAAATCAAAAATATGAAAATACGATTTTAATAAATATTCAACCTTATTCGAAGATTTTGAATCGGGTACGACCGTCTCGCCGAGAGCTTCGATTTGACTATTCATATGCCTCCATCAGATTCCAATAACGTCTTCAAATTTTCATTCGATTGCGAAGAACACGAAGAACGCCGTTCGTTTCTCTGCATAGTTACGAAATTGTAATGTATAATAATGTTTATCTGTATAAAAATAAGGTACGGTGAAGGCTATTTATATTTACAGGAAATTAGGACCCCGTTGGATAATTTTGGATATAAAAATCCAATACTTAATAGCTAATAATAATTAAAAACTGATCCAAATGGTCTCCGTTTCAGGATAAATATTTAAACCGGGCAATTTATTAAAGGTTTCGGGTTCCAAGCCCCTAGATGCACCTAATTTAATAAAAAGTAATACTTTAATCAAAATATCTTGGATAACGATAATATCCAGATTACGCGTATATCGAGACGATAAAATAATATTTTAATATCCGTAAAACCGACCCGGAATTTTTGCAGATGAAACCGTACTTCGGATCGAAAAAGTCCAAACACGAAAAGTGTTCGGAATTACCAAATGAGTCTAGAAATCATTTTCGAGAATATTTCGATTTATAGATTTCCCACACCTTTGAAGTTGCGGGTTTTCGAATAATTATTCATAATTAATAAATTATTAGAAAAATCATCAAATAAATATGCACCTCCTTTATAAAATCATATAACAACCAATAAATCACTTGAAAAATACCTAAATAATATTTGACTCATTCTGAGAATATTAATATTCAATTCTGCCACATATAAATCGTAGTTACGGAAAATTATTCACTTATAACTTTATAAAAAATCCACATATAATATTCATAATTTCTCTTTACTACTCATACAATCACAAAAAAACGTACCACTTAATCACATAATAATTATACGCACATAATCAATAATCTGGGTTTTAGAGACAATATATGAAGTTTAGTTTAGAAAAACATTTACACATAAACAACACAATAACCCGAAATTTAAATATAAAATTTTGTAAACTATTTAAACTAGAATAAAATATTAAATTTAATTTTTTTTCTTTTTAGAGAAATTAATTTTATAATAATAAACAAATTTTGAAAGGTCTGGGTCATTGTAATCTACCCTCCTTAAACGGATTTCGTCCTCGAAATCACAAAAGAAAGAGACGATGCAATATCAATTTAATCCATATTACTCCACTTATCAAAGGCATACTAGCAACTCATATTGTCAGCATAATATTCAATTAATATCAATCATAATATTTAGGGACGCACACTAATTTGAAAACCCGGAATATTACATCATGGGAGCCCAATCCATTGCTTCGGTATGCCTTTTACTTATTTATTTTAATTCTCTTTTTTTGAAGCATCATTCTTGCCTTATCTCATGTTTGTGATTGTTCTAGCAATGCTTATTCCAGGAGGCCATTCGACACGCCGAATCCTGGAAAAAGGCTTCGGAGAAATGTAACAGGGCCCTAAGAAAGTAGAAGGTCAAACATATTGCTCAGGAGATGAAAATGAAACGCAAGGAGGATGAACTCTCTGAAGCTAACGCGGAGTTGGTGAAGCTTAAGGAAGAGCGGGATAGTGTTAGAACAATAGAATCTTGGCCCTGTGTTTTATGATATATATAAAAGATTACGAACAGAATATTAAACTTAATCGCTACGGCGCAAGCGATTCAAGTTCATATCTTCTACTGTATTCCCAGATTCTCCTTGGACGAAGTGTGGGTTTCGATCTCCAAGGTGTGCCTCTCCTTAAAGCTCCGAAAATCCAAAACCCTAGCTTGCTCCTTGAGAAAAACGGTCGCCTCTCTCAAAACCTAGGATCTGATTTCGTTTTTGTGTGTTTTACCCTAGCTTTAGGAGAATGAAAATATTTACAGGCTACAGTAGGGATCATGGGCCATTAGGCCGGGCCTTCCAATAACATTTTGGGCCCAGCCCAATATCATTAAGTATTAATTCAATCCACCAAAGAATTAATATTTGCACTACCTTTCCTGATTCCGAAAATTAATCATTTAATATGGCTCCCATATTAATTGCTTATTAAATTCCCCATGTTTAAGATATCGCATGTCCGTTAATTAAATTAATTTCTGACAATTAATTTAATCAATATCTTTTATCCTTGATCATCCACTCAACCTTATAATTATGCAAGAAAAAATCTGCTTGCAGGACTAAAGCGTAATTATCTTTATGAGCTTTCAAGAGGACATCATGACCCGAATATATTTTTCGGACATGGTTTCCTTTTATAGTTAATATCCCACTCTGTATATAATGTCATTTCCCAATATATAAATTCCCAATTTAAAATAAATTAGTTAATGTATGAATCAAGGTATGTGCATTAAATACAAGTGTGAATCACTATATCCGGATTAAGAACCTAAGCAATAATAATATCATAGAATCTTAGTTCTTCTTTTTTTCCAGAATAAAAGAAACAATTATTCTACTATTTTGATCCCGTTCAATATACACAAAATATACAATTATTATTCAATAGTCAAGATATACTATTTCTAAATAATACTTCAGCCGTTCCAGTGGTTTGTCTAACAACACTTAGATCAATTAATAAGACCTTTCCAAGTTATTTTGTGAACCTTTATTATATTATATAAGGAGTTTAACAATCTAATCTTCTGCTATTTCAGTTGATACTAGATTGTCTATAATATATAATATATAGATAATGTGAAAATATGCATTCAAGATTCTCAAATGATTATTATAATAGTATAAACTTCAAATGAATAGTTCGGTATAAACCCTAACAGACAGGACTATAGAAGCCTATCTGGGTACTACCCTTGTCCAGATGATTAGGCCCTCCTTCATAGTTTCCGTGCCCACGTGGTGGTCTCCGAGGATGTCCCTCACACCGAGCTCCTTCCTCCTCCTGAGTCATCTTCCAGGGCTTCTATAGAAGAGTCCATCTCTTCTTCTGGTGAGAGCAGCAGCTAGGGGACAACCAACGAGAGTGAGGGAGATGATGACATGGATATGGAGGGTTCTCCCGCTCATTGATATATTTATTAAGCCCTGCGTGACAGTCTATTTATTTAGAACTCATGCTTTTTATGCATTAAACTATTTTCCATTTCATTTTATATTTATCTCCATTTTCGCAGTTTTATTTGCTTATCAAAGTTTCACGTTTCACTAATGTCATATAATGAAAACATCATAAATCATAGGGATCCATCCCTTACATAGACTTTTGTAAAACTAAAATTGAAATAGAAATCCTATTAAACTGAAATATAAAATCCTAAGGAGCCAAAGCTCATGGTTCCTCTGAACCTTATTGCTAATAATTAAACTCTCCTTTCTAAGGAATTATATATAATAAGTCTTCGGGTTTTGAGCATGACAAGTCCTTTGTACTTCATCCCCATCCATAGTTTCCAACTTGTAGGATCCTCTTCCTTGAACACTTTTAACCTTGTACGACCCTTCCCAATTTGAGGCAATTTTTCCTTTCTGTCCTACTCCAGAGGCTTCCACCTTCCTTATGACCAAATCACCTTGCTTGAAGAATCTTTATTTCACCCTCAGGTTGTAATAGAAAGAAGCTTTTTTTTATATTCCATAATCTTTGAATGTGCTTCATCTTACACTTCATCTATTAAATCCAGGGCTAATCTTTTCCCTTCCTCATTTTCCTCAGCATTGTAGGCTTGGATTCTTGGAGACGAATGTGATATCTCTACTGGAACGACCACTTCTGCCCATATGCTAACATAAAGCGTGTTGCGCCTGTCGTGACTCTACATGTGGTCCTTTAAGCTTAAAGTATTTGAAGTATCTCATCCACCCAGTTATTCTCGGACTTCTCAATCCTCTTCTATACTCCATCTAAGATAATTCGATTTGCCACTTGCGCTTGCCCATTGGCTTAAAGGTGGAATACGGAAATGGACCGTAGTTCAATATCATTCTATTCACAGTACTTCTTGAATTCCTCATTATTGAATTATGTTCCGTTATCGGTTACCCAGATGCGAGGAATTTCATATCTGCACATGATATTTTCCCACAAGAATTGTGCAACCTACTTGGTCGTAATTTTGGCCAAAGGCATGGTTTCGATCCACTTAATGATGTAGTAAATAACCACAATCAAGAACTTCTTTTGCGTTGTGGACATGAAAGGGCCCAATAATATCTATTTCATACATGGTGAAGAGAATGATTGAATTTATGGAAGTTAGCATCTTGGGAGGCTATCGAACAACTACTTCATGCTTCTGACAACGATCACACTTCTTCACACAGTCTTTGGCATCAGCCATCATTTCTGGCCATTAGAAGCCTAAATGAATTATCTTGTGCGCAAAGGCCCAACCCCCCAGGTGTTGTCCATAAATGCCTTCATGTACTTCTTCAAGGGCCAATCACGCCTCGTCGGGTCAAATGCATCTAAGGTAATAAACCATATAAGATCTCTTGTAAAGAATTCCATCAATCAAAGAGTACTTCAGTGCTCGCATAACCAACTTTTGTTCTTCCGTCGAATCATTCGGGAGCCAGCCAGTTTGGATATGGGCCATAATGGGATCTATCCATGATCCTTCATGCCCTATGGGGACAACAAGCTTAACATCAATGCTCCGTGTTTTCAAGACGCAAAAATACACATTCCCGGAACTTTATTTTACCTCCGAGAAAGCAAATTTGGACAACACATCCACATTAGCATTTTCTTCTCTCGGAATATGCTCGACATGAAACTCGTCGAATTGAGTCATCACAGCTCTCACTAGGTGTACATACTTCGCCATGGTTTCATCCCTTGCTTCCAACTCCCCCTTAAACTAGGATACTACAAGTTTTGAATCCCCACATACTTTCAAGTTCTTGACCCTCAATGTCCCAGCTAGGCCTAGTCCAGCGATCAGAGCTTCGTACTCAACCTTATTATTTGTGGTAGGAAAATCTAACTTCATAGCATATTCAGTTAGCAACCCATCGGGGATTTATAGAACTAGCCCCACTCCACTTGAATTCATTTTTAATGCTCCATCAAAATAAAGTACCCATCATTCATTTTTCTTGATCTGCTCTTCTTCATTCTCCTCTCTGCCCTTCATGTCTTGAGGGGTAGTATCTCTCTGCCCCCGGATTTTTGGTTGGCGATGGTATATTCAACCACGAAGTCAGCTAAGGCCTAGGCTTTTATAGCCGTTCATTGAATATAGTTAATTTCAAATTCCCCCGGCTCTATGGCCCATTTGACCAGCCTTCCGCTGGATTTCGGATTGTGAATGATGTTTCTCAAACGCTGATTTGTTAGTATCTCAATCTTATGAGCCTGGAAGTAAGGACGCGACTTCCTTGAGACCGTGACTAAGGATAAAGCAAACTTTTCTATAGACAAATAATTAACTCAGCCCCATGTAGAATCTTACGGACATAATATATGGGTTTCTGGACTTTAAGCTCCTCCTTAACGAACACGACGCTCAGGGCATTTTCTGAAACAGCCAAGTATAAATAAAGAGATTCATCCAAGACAGGCTTAACCAATAGAGGGGCTTGAACCATGTATTTCTTCCACTCCTCAAATTCCATTTGACTTTCATCAGTCCATGCAAACTCTTTTACTTTATTAAAGCTTTGAAGAATGGCAAGCACTTGTCCCCGGACTTATATATGAATATCCCAAAACTGCAACCCTCCCGGTAAGTTTTTGTACTTCCTATATAGAACATGGAGGTTCCATGCCTAAGATGGCCTTTATCTTGTCTGGATTGGCCTCAATTTCCCTCTTGGACACCATCAATCCTAGAAATTTTCCAGAACCTACTCCGAAAGCACACTTGGCAGATTCAACATCATTTTGTGATATCTTAAGACCTAAAAAACTTCCCTCAAGTGGGTTACATGGTCTGATTTTACAAGGCTCTTGACTAACATGTCTTCTACATAAACCTATATGGCTTTCCCAATAAATTCCTTAAAAAATCTTGTTCACCAATCTATATTATGTGGCTCCTTCATTCTTGAGACCAAATGTCATAACAAGGTAGCAAAAAACACCAAAATCAGTGATAAATGATACCTTAGGGATGTTACCCTTATGCATCTTGATCTGATTGTATCCGCTAAATCCAACCATGAAACTCAGCATCACGTGCCTCGCGGTAGCATCTATGAGAGTGTTTATCATTGGAAGAGGGAAATTATCCTTTGGGCATGCATCATTCAGATTAGTGAAATCAACGCACATCCTCCACTTTCTATTAGCTTTCTTTACCATTACAGGTTTCCCCAACCATTCCGGAAACTGTATCTCTTTGATGAAACCACCCTCTAAGAGCTTCTCAACTTCTTGCTTGATAGATTCCTTCCTTTCAGGGGCAAACTCCTTTTCTTTTACTTTATGGTCTTTCGATTTGGATCCACATTCAACTTTTGGTGATCAAATTTGGGTATATACCGGGCATATCTGCTGCCGACCATGCAAACACATCATTATTCTCTTGCAAGAACCTTATTAATTTTCCTCTAAGGGGCTCCTCCAACAACACTCCAACGACACTCCAACGAAAGTTACTTTCTCGGGATCCTCGGGAGCCAAAGATAACGGGATCAAGTCTTCTGCCGATTTTCCTTGTTTCTCATGATTCTCACGAATATCCATATTTTCAATGGGCAAGACCTTCTCCCCAGCTCCATCTGCCATCAGTGAGGCTACATAACATCTTCTGGCCATCTTTTGGTCTCCTCTTTCTTCTCCTATTCCGTCCCTGGTTGGAAATTTGATCACGGAATGGTAGGATGAGGGGACTTCCTTGAAGGCATGTATGCCTGTCCTTCCCATGATCGTATTATATGTTGATCCAGCCTTAACCACCGCAAAGTTCAACATCTGTGTGGCATGTCTTAGCTCCTGCCCAATCGTTAGAGGTAGTTTAATTATCCCTTCAACCGGACATTCGACTCCAGCAAAACCATATATCGGCATACCAGTCGGAGTTAATTGAGAATCATTGTATCCTATCTTTATCAAGGTATCATAGAGTAAGATGTCTACCGATGCCCCATTATCTACAAGAACTCTCTTTACCGGGTTGTTTCCTATGATAAGTGTTATGCATTGGGAAACTTGACCTCTTCCAAGTCGAAATCTTCAAATAACATTGCTACTCCTATCTTAGCCCTCTTCGAAGCTTCCCCAACTATGTGCATGACTTCTCTAGCATAAGCTTTCCTTGAGTTTTTAGACGAACTAGCTGCAGTCGATCTTCGAGGCTTCCCCAACTATGTGCATGACTCTCTTTACCGGGTTGTTTCCTATGATAAGTGAACATATCTATCTCTCTCAATTTCCATCAAGATTTCGCTCATAAGAGCATTCAATCTAGCATGCTCAATAAACTTTTGCCTAGGTCCCCCCTTCTTGGGTGGGGAATTAGTGTCTTTCTCAACCCTAGGATACTTGTCCTTGGCATTGTATTCTTGGTCTGTCTTTCGCTTCTTGCCTCCAGTGGGCTCATTATACACTACTATTTTCTTCATGCTTTCTTCAACTTGGTGAATTGCCCCGCTCTACTTTGGAGTTTCAGCATGTTTTCTGTGGCTGTTTGGCCCAAGACAGCTTGAAGAACTTATCATTGGTTCCTTGTTATTGTTAGGACGAAAACACGCGCTAATAATATATGCAAGTATACACGTTCGCAATTAATATAGAATTCTTTCTAGTTCGTTCCCACAGAGACTCTGTTGGTTAACTAAGATTTATGCGCTTATGCAACAATGATATGGTTATTATTCAATGCTAAGACGAATAACAATTTGGTTTGTTTATAACTAAGATATTAACTAACATGCAATTAACTAATAGAATAAAGGTTGGTTTACTAAATGAGTCAAACATGGGATTCTAACTTTATTAAATACTTCATTCAAAGTCTTTGTTCTTAACCTGAGCATGCAATGGTGATGAAAACTAATCAAATAACACGAAACTGATAAATGCCAACTTTCGTTGCACGAATATCATACTACCAGACATTCATAAAAGAGATAGAAGCTGGATAGACACCAAGTATGTTGAGACCCTATATGTCTATAGAATTTGACAACACAAAGGTTTAATGCGCAAGTTAATTATCATGATTACATAGGGCAAGTAAGATGGTTAAAATTACCTACAAATCATGCATAACTAATACATGAACCTATGCTAGCATGGCAAGTTCTAAACCTCTAAATTCACTGTCACTTCATTAGAGATTAACACGCTATCTTATATGTTCGCGATGCACATAAGACGAATAAGCAGAACCAACACTAGGATATCATACAATCACCACACACTTAGATATCGAAACAAGATTAACTGTTGAAATCCATAAATAAATCCGTCAGAACCCCACGATAACGATTAGTTCATAACCGAACTCATCATCACCGTGGGTTCCGATGAAAGCATGGTATAATAAACTAGGTCTTTATAAAAAATGAATAATAACAAAGTACGTAATCCAGAGTATTAGGTTCAACAAACAAGAAATGAGCATCCAAGATTACAACTTAGAACAAAGAATCACAAGAATAAACTAGATCTTCTTCGCCTTCATTGAATTGTGCTATAGGTCTTCTCGTCATCTTTTCCTTAAGCTCTATTATGAAAAATGTCTTCAAGTTGTCTTAATATTGCAACCCAATTAATCCAGAAGCCCAGAAAAATAGTCTTCTAATTGCAACAGAATTCTGAAATCCCGACATGGCGCGGGCGCGCGCTTCATCAGCGTGGGCGCGCTGTCCTCCTGCTTCTCTGGCACGAGCGCGCGCTAGCACAACACGGGCGCGCTGACATTCTGGAAAAAACTGAATTGCTTTCTTTTATTGTTGATTCTTGATGGCATTCAACGAGCAGTTAATCACGACACCTTCCTAACACCATTTTAGCACCAAAGCAATGCGAAATCTCCTTGATCCCTTATTTATGTCTGAAATGCAAAACACTACAAAAATATCAAAAACACAAATAACTTGAGTACAAAAGACCAATACCTTTACGAAGCGTTATAAGTGGATATAAATGTGACTTAACATACCCCCAAACTTGAATCGATGCTTGTCCTCAAGCATAACAGACTCAAATAATAAGCAATAAAATGCATGAATGTAGACTATATAAATGTAATGATCCCAATAAAATAACTTAACCAATCAAGAAGCAACATCTAAACAAATGTAATTATTTGCATAAATTCAATCAAATCCCACAAATCAACTCACAAGCTGGAAACATGCTTGTGTGCAATTGCTTAACAGATATGCTATCGCAACTAGATCAATAACCATAACTCACCACTCATCAAGGTAATCACTAGGTTATAAATATAATAAACGCTAGATTCATAATGACTTATAAAACTTCAATTTTTATTATCGAAGTTATACGTGGATCCAAGCTTTTATTGCTAACACTTAACAACACATATATATGCTTATTTGATCATGCAATGAGTGAGGTCCATAAAAGACTTATACAATAATACCCATGTTGCGAACGTTAGGTTAGTGGATCCCAGACTATAAAAGCCTTAGGTCACTAGGCACAAAGTCCCCTAAAAACTTAATAACTCGAGTATTAAAGAGCCCACTCGTGATCGATTATACATAACTCAAATTTTTTTCTTTTTTCTTTCCTTTTTTTTTCTTTTTTTTTCTTTTTTTCCTTTTTTTTCAATTTTTGAGCGAGTGTGTTTCGCTCCATCTCGCTCAACTCTAGACTACTCATATAAAATGAGCCGGCTACTAGCCAATTGACACCTAGCCACAACTAGCATTGAAATCCTATGTTTTTCTCCAATTTTTTTAAAAATCCATGTTATTTTACCATTAAGAGAATAACATACATTCTAAACATAAACATGTGATTAAACCTCGACAAACAAGTAAACCATGATCATGATCTAGCATGCAAGCAACCTATAAGACTTAGTGAAAAATCTTGCTTCTAGCATGCAAATCAAGTCGATAGGACCTAACATTCCTAAATACGACATCACCACACTCGCATCAATATCACAAATCAATCGGTAAATTAACCTAAGGGATCATGTTATAATGCAAATGCATGAAACTATATGCAACATACTAACAATAAAATAATAATAAAAAACTATATGAAAAATATGCAACTATATGAACTAAACTATCATGAATATGCAAACTATATGGACTCACACAAACATATTCCTTAAACTATCACCCCCAAACTTAAAATTTTCATTGTCCTCAGTGAAAGTGATAGTAAGGAATCAGGCATACCTACTCGGAATCAGGATCATCACCCTCAACGGGTGGAGTGTCAGGAGTGTCAAGTGGCGGGTACACAGAGTCCTCACCAAAAAATGGCCACTGGATGTCAACTCCCGTGGCTCTGAATTCTGTCCCCAACGCCTGGGTGAGATCATGTGCTAACCTGATATGGAGGTCATGCATCGCATCCATCCTCCTCTCCAAGCACCTATACTGTGCTAAACCCAAACCAGCACTGTCATCTGCTTCCTGCTGCTGCTGTGAAGAACTAGGCTCACTAGTTGAGCTCTCCAAGCGGCTCTGCTCGCCTGAGTCGTCCCACCAACATATTCCCGAGGCGATGGCCGTTCACCTGGAAAGTGATCATATCAGTAACTGAGCCCCTTCGGATCAGGCTTTCCACCGTACCACTCATGCATACTCAAAAGTGAGGAACTGTCAATAAGGGCACTCAGAAGCTGAAGCTGCTCGTGTGCGGGCCCATGAACACCAATGATAAGTGGCATTTTATACCACTTAGAACATCTTAAAATGGCTTAAATTGGTGTCTTAAAATCAAGTATTTTGTGTATTTGATGCGTTTTTCTAGTGTTTATACATTTTAGGGTATTAGTTGCATTTCGGAGGAGGAATCATCAAGAATAAGCCTTGGCATGTGTTCACCATTGCGAGAGGAAAAGAACGGGCAGATTACGGCGAAGAAACGGAGCAAACATGGAATTTTTCCAGAAGGGTCCTGCGCGCCCGCGCAGCAATGCTGAGCGGCCGCGCAGCAGCGTTGCGCGCCCGTTCAGAAATGCTGAGCGGCCGCGCAGGGTCGGGGAAAAAGATATATTATTTTAGACTTCTACTTCTGTTTGGCTTCCAACTTCTATGTAATCTGAGTTTTATGGGACTATTATATAAGTAGATTTGAGACGTTTTTCACAGAGTATTAAGAGGAGATTATGTTTTAGATTGTGTTTTGCAAGAAGCGAAGGAGATAAGGAAGAAGACCGATTTAGCACACCGCAACGAAGGGGAAGCATATATTCTTGTGATTCTTGTTTTGTTGTAACGTTGGATGCTAGTTTTCTTGCTTTGACTTATTTACTCTTCTGACGTACTCTGTTTTAATATAATTAGTTTAGTTCTTATTTTCTTGTGTTTGTTATCATGATTTCATATGAACCCATGATGGCGATAAGTTCTATTATGGGCTAATCGTGATCATGGGGTTGCAACGGATTTATTATGGAATTATTTAGTTAATTGTTTAATACTTTAGTATGTGATGATTGCATGATATCTAGTATTGGTTGTGCGTATTCATCTTATGTGCGTCGCGAACATATAAGATAGGGTGTTAATCTCTTGTGAAGCGACGGTGGATCTTGAGATTTAGAACTTGTCATGCTAGCATAGGTTCATGTACATTGTGCATGATTAGTGGGTAACTCTAACAGTTTTATTTGCCCTATGTAATCAAAAGGAATAACTTGTGCTTAAATCGTTGTGTTGTCAATTTCTGTAGACATATAGGAACTCAACATAATTGATGACTATTCAACTTCTATCTTAATTGTGGATGTTTGGTAGAATGGTATTAGTATAATGAAAGTTGGCTTTTATCAGTTTTGTGTTATTCGATTAATATCATCACTGTCACATGCTAAAGGTAATAACTATGGCTATAGAAGGAAGTAATAATGAAGTTGTGATCTCATGAGTGTTTTATTATTGATAAATTGAAGTGTTAGTTAAGTGGTTAATTAAGGAGTTAATTATAGTTAATATTTAATCAACAATTTTAAGTGTTATTATCTTAACATTGAGAAGTAATCATACATTGGTGAGTGAGTTAAATTAGACAATAAATTAGTCTGAGTCTCTGAGGGAACGAACTAGAAAGTATTCTATATTACTTGCGAACGCGTATACTTGCGTGAATATTAGTGCGTGATTTCGCCCTAACAACCAACCGCCACACACAGCTTCATCACAATCGACGAATAGGGAATAAAACCCGTGGTGCTCCCCCGAAGACACCTCGGAATACCTTGATAAATCACCGACCCGAGATCTGCATAATCTCCCTGAAGAATCCCCCACAATAACCGTGCATGCTCCACAGTAACATCATGTACATGAGAAGATGGCATGATGTTGAAACAAATAAAAGAATACCATGCATGTGTAAACCTGTTCATGCACGAGGCAGGGCAAGTGGCATACTCGTTCGTGCCCCTCTTGAACTTCCAGTGAGTCTCAGGCACACATAATGTAGCAACAATCAAATCCAAGTTAAAATCATCCCCCATTTTTGCATTCCAATCCTCCTGCTCAGGCCTCCTCTCGGGCTGGTCGATCACCCTACGAATAGCCTCAACACTGTAATCCACCGTCAACCCCCTCACCGTAGACTAACCGTTCTTATCATCCTTCGCATTCGCATAAAACTCGAAAATCACACTCATGGGCACAGCAGCGGGTGCCTCACAAAAAGAAACCCTACCCATCTCCATGATCATCTTAAGCAACTTACCATCTCCCCCGATGGCAGTAAACCTCGCTCCTTGGCTATGGGCTTCGATAGTAGCCTCGTATACTCTGCTTCAGCCTCTAGAGTTGCAAACCTGGGCCTCACACTCCCAATATTAGAAGAATCGGTGGTGCTGCTGTTGCTAACTTAGGTTCTTTGTCTTTTGGGTGCCATTGGGATGAATAAGTTTGAGAGGAAAGATGTGTGTACAAGAGAGTTTAGGTTTGAGAATTGATAAGTGATAGAGAAGATTGTGTAGAAGTGAATGTATATATAGGGATTTGAGAAATAGTTTTGGAAAAGAAGTGGGAATTGATTAATGGAATAATGGGAGTAATGTGGTGATTGAAACTAATTTGGAGAGGGAAATATAGAAGTGGAGGGAGTAAAAATCGGCTGGAATTGATTTTGTGTTTGAAATTTTCGATATTCTGATTTTTTTTCAGGTTCAGTGAGCCCCGGGCGGCCGTCCCGCCTGGCAGGCGGGCGTTCCGTGCTACTGGAATTCCAGTGCGGCCGCCCCACATACCAGCGAGGGCGCGCGCAGCTACCGGAAAAACAGCGCGGCCGCCCCGCTTCTCAGCGCGGGTACGCCGTGCTTGTGACGCCCTCCAAATCCGGGTTAGAAGTTTGGGGTTCAGAACACACACACACAATATATAAATGTGTATAAAATATTATATGCATTGATCCTTCTTTACACCACTACAGATTGGAACAGGTTAAAGTATGAAAATAAGCCACAATCTTAACTTTTATTACATCGAACCGAATCCCAACTAGTTCAACTTACAGCTGATAAAGATACCATTCTTACAATCTTAAATAAATCATCTATAATATAAAGCTCCTGCTAGCTCGATCTAACTTAACCTGGAATCCTAGCTTGCACACTGGACTGGGAATCCTCGTTACCAATAATTTTCTTTTCAACTGCAGAATAACATAAACAGATTTGCCAGAGTGAGCTAACTAGCTCAGCAAGTTATAACAGCAATAACTGAGGTTAAACAATTATCGATTAAAATGATTTATAGGAATCAAGTTTCTTGATAAGAAATGATTAGAATTGGACATTCACTTTTATTTACATATTTCCAAATTAATTATTATTTATTTGAATTGATTAATTATTTATAACTACTCTATTTAATTGAATAATTTGTAATAAATCCTAATTAATTCTAAAAATTAGGGAAAATTATTTTAAAATATGATAATTCCCGGAAAATTGTTTAAAATATAAGTAAGGTTTAATTAATTGTGAATAATTGATTAATAATTGATTTAATCTTGTTTATTGCGTAGTAATTAAACCGCTTATCCGATTTAATTGAAACGAAGACCCTTAGACTTAGAAAAATGACCCGTTTCCATTAAAAATAGGTATAAATCATAATTTCTTTTGAAAGCAAGTCAGATTATGATACTTAATCATTTACAGACCATATTATTGATAAATAAGAGATTAATAAATCCCGGAAAATTTAGAATCGAGTCAGATACTATTTGTCAATGCAAATATAGGTCTAGTATCAATTCTAAAAATATTTATAAGACTATATTAATTATTTTCCTTACATGCTATGTGATTTAAGTGATTACTTGAACTCTATGTGTTAGATAATTATATACGAGTCAGATAGAATCGTATGGGTTGACGATAAGGGCTACGTGGTTTCAGTCTGAAATACGCGTACGATGTAAGTCAACTAAATAAATGTCTTTCTTTGACAGAAACACCACCAGCAAGGAGAATCAAGCCGGAGATAGAGAGTTGTGAACTAACCGAGGCGAAGCGTATAACAGGCAATTTTTTCCCCTATTCTAAGTTTAGAATAGTGAATTGCTTCCAACTTTCCATGACAGTTATACCTTGATAATTCTTGTTCACAAACACTGATACACAATTGTTGTTCCTTTATTCCTATTTCATTTTGATCCCTAATTTTTCCTAATTTATTGAATCCCTTATTCATATCCCAATAGCTACATACACACATACACATATACTCCGATATATTACGATGTTGGGATACATCGCAAGCATACTGATTGTTCCGGACGCTAATCTAAGGACTGGATGGTTACAATACGGGCCGAGTATGAGTCGGACCCTTGATTATTAGGCTATAGTGCCAGGGTACCCTATATGTTGGTGGGTCTATGAAGTAGGGTATAGATTCGCGCTATATCCTGACTGATCAGCAGGTTATAGTGCATATGTTGGTTTTTGTTTCCAGTCTAGTTCATTTGGTACTCGCCAATAATGGCTTTCATTGTTCATTACAGAAATAGATGGTTGTTTAAACCAGCAGATTACCGGTTTATTTATCTTTCTCTCTTTATACTATATATATAAATATTGCAGGCTTGTTGAGCAATTATGGATCACCCCTATTATTGTTATTAACCTTATTTTTTGATGAAAGTTGAGAATGATACCATCCGTACCCGAGTAGTCAAGAAGCGGGTCAAGCAGCGGGACCTTCTAGCACCAAGAGTGTTTATTCAAATTAAAGAAGAGAGTTATGAAATGCCAAAGCAGGTGTAGCAAGATAAGTTATAGTTGTTGTTTGAATAAAAAGGAACTTAGTTTAAAATTTATGTAGAAAATTGGTTTATAATAAAGAAGTTCTGTAAGACAGTTTATTTGAGTTGTTGTAATAAGAGTTGGTAAGTTGTTCTTATTTTCACACCTTAACCTTAGAAGATCCTGAGTAGTGGTAGTAATAAGGGGTAATTATATATATTATATTATTATTGTACAGGTTCAGTATGGTAGTTAGTGATAATAATACCCCAGATCTATACCCCGAATTTGGATGGTGTTACAGTGTGTATATATTTGTAAAGTAGTATTGTATTTGTATGGTTTAGTATCTGGAAAATCAACCATTGGTGGTTTACAAGAAATAAAGCTTACAGCACAAGTTCAATGATATGATCAGGGTTCAAGGTTGAATAGTTTAAAGTGCTTGCAATATAAAATAAGACTTATTTTGAATACTAGCAACATGTTATGAGAAAGTTTGAAAAATATTTGCAATATATCTTGAAGAAGGTTTAGAAGTACTTGCCTTATCACATAAATTTCCAACTTTACTTTTATTCCTCTAACAGTTCTACTCATCAATCACTTTCCTTCTTTTTCTATACCTTGCTTCTATCCACTGATCACTTTCTTTCTTTTTCTACGCTTCAGTTCTATTTACTGATCACTGGCTTTTTTTCTATGCCTCATTTACTCTTTCGGGCATCACAAGTATCTATCAATATTCAATCTCTTATCATTATAATCGTCATATAGACGTCATAAGCTTTTATCCACCCTTCATTTTACCCAAATCCGCTTTACGGATTGAAAGTTATGACTAAAACAACCAAACAATAAGCACGTAATCATATAACACATTAATCAGATAGCACATAACACATAGCATACAAGATATTCGATATAAATAATTTTCCAAAGAAGGTTTGGGGTTAAACTGATTTTTTAGGTATTTAATATGAATTTTTGAACATTTTTCAGAATTTAAACGGGTCTCCAAATTATTTTTATAATTAATTAATAGGGTTCGAACACCCGAATCTGACTTTAAAACGATTTAATAATAATTATCGAGCTTTGAAAATAATTTTAAATAATATTTTGAAGCATGAAACTATTTTTTGAAATTTTTAAATCCAAGTAAATAATTAAATCTAATTAAATAATCAATTAAAATTAATTAATAACTAATTAAATTAATTAATCAATTAATATTTAAATTAATTGATTCGTTAAACAATTAATTATCAACTAATTAATTAAGATTTAATTTCAAATTGAAAATAATTTTTTAGAATAAAAAATAATTAATTTTGGAATTTTAAAATAATTAAAATCAATTTTCTGAAATTAAAATAAATAGAAAATACAGTTTTTAAAAAATTTAAAACAAAAATACAGAATTTACAAATTTCGCAAACTATAGGGATTCAACTGTATCTCTTACAAAACCTTGGGGGCTAAACGGATATTTGTCCGCCGCCACCCCCAGGTCGCCGGAAAACGGCGTCGGGGACGATGCCGGAGGCGTCTCGTCGCCCATAACCCACCCAAATGCTCCAGAACTATTTCATGGCTCTCAAGAATCTCTCCCGTGGGTTTTAAATCGACTATAACAGAGTTTTATGACCGGGGAATTCGAAAGAAAAACCCCCTTCGCCGCCGTGTTCTTCAGCTCCGGCGAGTCGATTTTGTATACCAACACACGAACTGATTACATAAATTAATTGCAAATGGAACGATCTATCTGTTGGTGCAATTCTTTTCAACCCAGGATCACCAGAAATGAAACCCTCAATTTCAATTAACAATATTCATATGAACATAAACCCTAATTTGATATTTCGAGAATCAAACCCCTTTTTCAACATGTTATTAAACTCCAAATTCATCATATAATATACGAAAATGACCATGACAAAATTATCTACAAGATTAAGCCATCAAATCACATAAACAACATCCACATCAAAAATTACTATTTTAATAATTAATTAATTTGAAATAAAACAAACAAATAATAAAATCACCTTGATTTCTGCATTGAAAAGGATAGTTGATTCTGATAAAACTTTTTGATAGCTTCGATTCGCTATATGGCACGCTTGATTCCGAGTTCGATAACGCTTTCTTTTTTTGGATTTGATTTTCAAGAACGCGACGATTTAACGAGTTTTTCTCTATAAATTTCATATTTTACTGATTGAATATGATTATACAATTAAAATGAAATAAGAAAAGGGCTATTTATATTTATAGAATATTAATACCTGTTAGATCGTATTGGTTTGAAAAATAAGTTACTTAACCGCTAAGTAACTGCAAAAATGATCCGTTTTGATACTCGTATTGGATAATTATCCAAACCGGGCTTCTTATAAAAAACTATATACGAAAATAATGTATTATTTTCTCCTCTTTCGAGAATACGGGTTTTGTTGATTTATCGAATGATTATCATATCGAAAATTTTACGCTGGGATGCGTACGGGTCAAACCGTAATCCTGATTGAAAAAGTTAAAACACGGAAAATGTTCGGAATGATTCGATTTGGTTTGGAAGGAGTTTTTCGAAGAGTTTCGAGTCATAAAAACATAAAACGGTTGAAGTTGGACGATTCCCGGTTTTATAAAATAGTTTTGTAATTATTCTAGAAAATAATTATTAAATCTGTAAATCATTATAAAAGCCTTTGCCTATCCAAAAATTACCAGAAAAATATCACAACTACCTATATTTTATTCTGGACATATTAAAATTAACTAATTCACCTTTTTTTATATATAAACATCCACATATCAACATCAATCGTTAGATAATTCACCAAAATTCATTTAATAATCACATGATAATTATTTATTGATAAAAATAATTACATGATATATCCCGGATATTACATCCTTCCCCCCTTGAAATGATTATGTCCTCAGAATCATACTATATATCAGATAATGATACATTCAAGTATCTCAGTTCCATTTTCTCAGGTCGATCCTTCAACCTTACAACTTTTCATAAATTTTAACTTGCAACATTAATCATTACTCAACAGCGTCGTGCTGATATCATATTCTATTAGTTGCTCGTACAACTCAACTCAAGTTTCCATCTTATATATAATGGAGCTAAATTACTCTTTTTGAGTATAGACATATAAACCCCATATGAACCTGCTATACGTGTGACGGTGAAGCCAACTCACTTACACTTATCTTACCTATTTTACTGTCTCAAATGGACCACCATAATGCTTATTAATTCTCCTTTCTTTCTAATTCTAGTAATTCGTGCTCATGAACATTCCAATAGTTACTGGTTATTGAATCTCATTACAACATGTTTCTTTGTTCAGTTAACGTAGTTTGTAATCGCTTTCAATCGCATTTGAGATTCTTTAATCGTTCCCTTAATCTTCTTGTCCATCTGCAAATGATATACTGAAACCATGGCGTATTCGGTTTCTAATGTGCTCGAAATTACTTTAGAATTAAGAATCAACGAGAAAATCTCGACTGGATATGATTGACGCACAAACTTTTCACCATATCTTATTTTTCTTGAATCACAATCGAGTATATTTACCGAGTGAAAATCTCTTACTAATTAGAAGAAAAATATCCTAAGCGAGAGGCATCAACCGCATATTCTAACCCATATTATCAATTATTTTGGTTCTAGGGAGTTCTCATACGAAACTGACTGCAATGCTCTTCCTTGACGTCTAGTCACATAATAACGTTTATTCTTCCTTCGAGTCATATTATCAGAAAGTTTTCTTTGACATCATATTCCTGAGGTAAATTAAATCCCTTGAGTTATCGATGTAGCCAAATTACTATCTTTTAGTTCTACCTTACTTAATGTTCGTTCATCTAGGAGTGGTATATACTATTATGGTTTGACATAATTCATCGTATTCTAAATACTCCTGTCAAATCTCAAATCAAATAATATTGACTTTTACAATCAATTCCTGGATCTGATGATGTACCATAATTTCTTCAAGCAGCAACTAACCCACTTATTGGATAAACTGCTTATTAATAAAAAGAATGGCCAGGTTTGGATAACCTATCGATAGTGATTCAATTAACACTTTCCTCCCATTTTCTCCTCATATCTGGTCACTAGATATTTTCTTTAAGCCCTCGGTACTTAATCGTACTCTTGGTATGCATATCCTATCTCAATTTACAAATGTTTCATCAAATTCTTCACTTTTATTTCTGTCCCTTATAATACCCAAATCCTACCTACATCATGGCATCTCATAATATTTCTTTATCATTCTTTTGATTCCACCTTCTTTCCTATTTAGGTTCTTCATTCTCGTAGTTCATTATTTCTTCATAACATAAGTGAGTCTTCCAATAACACTGTTCAGTTCTCCATCAAATAAATCATTCACGTGGCTAACTCTAGATCAAAATCTTTCAATTCATATACGTTACTATCATCATTAATCTCTACCATACGTCGGATACTTGTATTCGCGAGTTTCCGGTATTTTGGAGTAATTTTCATTACATCGTCGGTCTATATTGGTATACCTTCAATTCCTTTAATAAAACCTTATTACAGATGATGAAATCTCTTTGATTGTCTAAAAAAATCCATATTGGTGTAGTTACTAATCTCTTCTTTATTCCACCTCCCTTCTTCCTTTCCTTCCTTCCTTCTCTTTGCTCTATCTTGAATCTTTAGTTCTTAAAAACATTCTTCTCACTTGCCTAAACAAATAACTTTTTATTTATCTTGTCTATTACAGAGGGCATATTCATCCAAGTACAACCTCACACACTTGCAACAATTTATGAATTTTACTTGTGTCCTTACTTTCTCCAAATTCCTCATTGCTTTGATTTCGGATTTGAAAATCACACCAAAATTTGACTTAATCTAATTGGAATCAATTTTCATCTAACTGACCATTAATTGGTAAAATTTACCAATTAACTCACTTAATTGATCAATTACACCAAGTGATGACTAGCTAAATGAAATCAAAGACCATTTATATATAGTCAGATTGGCTGTAACAACCTCTTTCAAGAACCGAGATCACAATTGTTTGAAATATCAACAGGAATATCAATAACACACGGAGGTACACTTTTTATCTTTAAAAGTAGGATATTTTCCAAAAATTTGGGCATCATCTCCTTTATATTATTGACTACCATTCGGACTCAAGCGGAGACCAACAATTAATTAAACAACCAACAATCAACCCCCAAGTGTACCAATCAACTGCCACCTTCTAAACTCACCATTTCACCATCACATATAATATTATCGAGTACCACCCATTTTTTTAGTTCAACTTAATATTATAGCGAACAATCCTTATTATACCATACCTTTTCTCATATCTTCTAATTATAACAGAGTATCACTAATGAGTATAATTATAAATTATTCTAGAATTCTTGTAGTACATATTTCAATTCAAGCTCTCTAATTAATAATTCATCTATCCTTGACAATATACACTTTTTCTTATTGTTCAACTTCTGATAACCAACATATGGTCTCGACCAACACTATCATAATCTTGAGAAAGAATTCAATTGGTTTTAAAGCATTATTTCTTAAAAAAAATTGCAGTTGAATCACCATATCTTAATCTCCACTTATGCCTTTCCATACTGAACCTTCTTCATTGGCTCAGTTATGAGCATCAAATTTACCATAACTCACTTACTTGAGTGGGAAAATCCAACCATTCCTTGAAGAACACACTCGAAGTTTATTCTTAACTATAATTTTTTCGATCTTGAACCTTCATGACAACATCTTCTATATGACTGAGGTATGCTTCACCTTCACATTGTATTAATCAATTGTCTGGTTATTATTAAAATTTCTTCATTCGCTTCTGCTGTCCAATCGATCATTTGCCTTATCTGGTTTATGTAGCTTTACTCTCTGATTTATATGGTTAATTTACCTCATACAGTTCGCGAACTACTCCAATTCACGCTAAAATCTCAGACTAGAAACGTATCATGTATACAAATTTCCACCTCTGATTTAATGTCCTCGTAATAACCACGTTCCTGGAATAATGATTCTCCTTTGCAAGTAAATGTTCACCATTTATTGGCTTGCAATTATCCATATTCAACATATAACTTTATCTGCTATACGGGATCATTTCACTTCCTTTTAAAACACTCAAAGAATAGACCTTACACAAGAAGAAATTTGTGTATATGATTGTGATTGGAAACTTTTTGTAAAGAATAACAGTACAAGGAAACAATTGGGAGGATCCATAAATCAATAAATCATAATTGAAGAAGAAATATTGAATGATGATTTAGATATGAGTGAGACAACCATATTTGTACTCAAGATGACCAGTCTTTCATACTATATGGCATACAACACATGATTAGGTGGCGTCCCACCAGAGTCTTCGTTATTCCGATAAGGAGTCACACCATAACACTGCTTGTCTTAATCAAAAAATAGGACTTAAGGGAAAAATAATTTGGAAAGAAATACAATAATTTTCTTATCACCTCATAGAGCTGATTGTGAAACAAGTTTATACTTTATTCAAGATTTATAAGAATATATATAGTATTGTAGAAAGAAATGATATCATTAGTCTCCATTCACATCTAATCTATTTACAACTTCAACGCTTGTTTGATCAATAGGTCTCATTCCGAGTCATATATATTAACTTTAGAAAGTTCTCCGAAATGCCTTCTTAAATTGATCATTAGAATAAATTCTCATATATTAGGTCTTCTATCTTTAGCTTTGCGCTTCCATGTTTATAATTCGATCCTATTTGCACTCTTACGAGATTTACAATCATAACTTCAAATTTCGCTTATGCTACTGATCATTCAATATGTCGACTCTTTGGCTAATAACATTCTTCCTTTAGAAAAGTTTGGAAATTTTCTCAATCTTCTTTGATCATACTCGATTTCTTTTAAATCTTCGTACCCTTTGAACTCTAATAGTCTCCGAAATTGGATGAATATTTTCTCCGTACATTGGTTCCGTCGTTAAATTTATCAAACAAGATTTTCATTCTTCTGTTAGGAATAATCAAATCTTCTCTGTAATGGCGGGTCCACTTGGCCTTCTAAATGAACCATACTAACTTCTAGAACAAGTATTCTTCTGGATAAAAACAAAAACTTAAGTAGTAGTTTGACAACCAAGTTTTAAAACTTGCTTTGTTTAAAGGACCTTTTGTTAGGCCTCAATGATACTATAGAAAGGGGTTGAATATAGTTTCTACAATCAATTCGATTATAAACACAAGTATGTAACAGAAAACAAGTTTATTCAATATATCAAACTCTGTTAAAGTAGGTTTAATCTACTCTCCAAGTGATATATGATATCACTAAGAGCTGCTAGGGTTACAATGAATAATATTCTCGTGAATGATAACACATATAGTGTAAACCCTAATCTGTGTTTATATATTACACAGTTACAAGATATCTTCTAATTGATATGATATGTTATGTTTCCTAAAATACATCAATTAGAGATTATCTACTGTAGTCCTTTAGCTGTACAACTCTCCAAGCATATCTTCTTTTGTTTAATCCAGATCCTCTCCTGTAAATCAGCCATTTTTCATCCCTGAAGTGTATCCGCACTTAAGTTCTGATGTAAGTCCTGATTGCTTAAGTTCTGATAACTTCATGTCTTCAGTAAGTTCTGATTTCCAGTTAAGTTCTGATAGTTAGTTCAGAAACTAAACAAATCAGATTAGACATGACATCACAAATATATCTAACAATCTCCCCCAACTTGTAAATTATAAAAATATACAAGTTTATAGATTTGATGATGTCAAAAACATTTAAGTAAAAATGCAATGAGAGTTTATATGTACAACTAAATACAACTTACAGTCCATGCAGCTTTTACCAAATTCACTGAATCAGCCTGAATCCATAATGATTCCTTACAAAGTCTGATACCAGCTTGGTCTCTACATTTCTTTTAACTTCAAGTAACTGAGCTTTGACTTGCTGTAGTTCTTCATCTTCAGTATCACCAATCTGATATATGGAAGCTATGAGTGCAGATGTAATAACCCCCAAAATTTTGAACTTTTTGTAACCCTTATGAATAGTGTTTTTGCTGAATGAGAAAACTTTTCATGCCACACTATGTAGGGGTTCTGTTATGGATATTCTGAGATTTTATTAGTACTCTATAGGGTATATAAGTGTATGTAAAGATTGTCAGAATCCAAATCCGAACACTTTGATTTTTCCCGAAAATCCACTAGATAAGGAAAGAATTGAGTATAAGGAAACAGGATAAAAAAGATTTAAATAAAAGGATTATAAGAGAGGATCAAAAAAGGAATATAATGTATGGAGAAAGGTTAAGGAAACCCAAGTAATAAGATCCCGGGTATGATCCCTCAAACGATAAACGAAAACGAAAGTTAAGCGAACCGTATAACAAATCAGCGGTCATTAGGCAAATAATTAGGAAGTTAATCAAGGAGGTTAGGGATGATGAGGTCATCCAACCAATAAGGAGAGGGCAAGTAAGAGATGATGACACAATAAGGTGATGTAAGCATGACATAGGGAGGGAGGAGATGTGGTGGGTTTATAACCACACAAAGAAAAGGTTAATAAGGTAATTAACCAAAAATCCAAACAAAACTACATCCACCAAGCCAAAACAAATCATTTCATCAAAACAAAAATTTTATTTCTCTTCACCAAGAACTTTGCTCTCGGCTTTTTCCATTTCAAGAAGAGGAATTTTCAAAATTCAAGTTCCAAGCTTCCTAAATTGGTAAGTTAATTATCTAGTACTCCTTATGCATAGATATGGCTATCCTATGAGTTTAAGCCTCCAATTCATTCTCAATCTTCCCCAAGAAATCAATGAAGAAGACAATGAATAGTGATTTCAAGGTTTTTAACTTGATTTTTCTTGTTTTTCCTTTAAGATCCAAGCATCTCTAAGACATCTCAAAGCTTCTTAAGGCTTCCTAGCTACTCACATCACTTCAAGGAAGGTATAACATCTCCAAACCCTAGCTTTACTTTGTATATTAGGATGATTTTGATAGTTATGGTAATAGAGTAGCTTAATGCTTGTTGGTTTAGAGTTTGGGTTGGAATGGTGGTGAATTGAATGTTGAAATCTTATGGTTTGGTTAAAGGACTTAAGTATAGTTTAAATTCAAGTTTAAGAATAAGTATAAATTGTAATGTTGAGTTGATTAGGGCTGTTATGATGTAGTGAGGATGGATTTTGGTTGTATGAATGGACTGGGATTGATTGGTGGTTGAATTGGAATGGTATAAAATTGGGAAATCGCGTAAACATAGACGTCGTAATGTCCGATTTACTTTAGACTGCTTTTGTTCATAACATTAGGACCCGAGAACTCCCTGCTAGGTTTTGACCATTGCCATGTTTAGATATTTCATGTTACGAGCTTCGTTTTGATATGTGGTTTATTTGATTCCGATGTACGGTTTAGGAGAAACGGCCGTTTTAAGTAACGACGTTTCGCGAACGAAACAATACCCCTCGCCTTACTTTGAAACATAGGTTAAAGACCTAAAAAGGGTTAATTAGTGTATGAAACAATTATGTAAATTGTAATAGGCAGTTGGTAAGACACTCGCGAAAGAATCGCCTTAAAACTCGTAATGGTTAATTTATTAAAAATGGTGGAGCCGAGGGTACTCGAGCGACTTAAGAGAATCAGTAAGCGCAAAGCGAGCGTTAGAGTCTAAATTGGTTAAAGTATAGATTTACAAGTGACTTTGGTTTAATTCCAACTTACATGTTGTTTATAGGTTACCAGACTCGTCCCAAGCCATTAATAACCCCCAGTCGCTCAGACAAGTTTTCTACCCGTATAACTGTTGTTCTGATGTATATGTGTATATGCATGATCTTGCGATAAATGCATAGTTGTTATTAGCAAATTCTTGCGATATATTGTAGCATGTGATATGGTATATATGCATGCCTGTTTCATATTCTTGATTTATATATCTGTTGGTTCAATGCTTTGTTGCATAATACCTATGCTAGAGATAAGCCGTAGTTGCGTATACCCTGAGTATAGGGGACCCAAAGGTGAACCATTTTCTAAAACCGGGAATAGATGTTCCCGAGTATATGATATAAATATATATTTATATATATATATTGATATGGTTTTTAAAAACTATTAATCGAATAAGGTTTATTCGATAACTTCATATTATTTAATGAATATTACTTGAATATTCATTCGAGGACTTATGACTCCTTTTATTTTATTTAATGAATATTACTTGAATATTCATTCGAGGACTGATGACTCCTTTTATTTTATTTAATAATATTACTTGAATATTCATTCGAGGACTTATGACTCCTTTTATTTTATTTAATGAATATTACTTGAATATTCATTCGAGGATTTATGACTCCTTTTATTCTATTTAATGATTATTAATTGGATATTCATTTGAGGATGTATGACTCCGTTTATTTTATTTAATGAATATTTTTTATAATATTAATTCGAGGTATTATGACTCCGATTATTTTTTAATAATATTCTTTATTTTATTAAAGAATAATGTTTCGATAATCAAACTTATTTTCGATTATTCAAATAAGGATAGTACTTTCATATAAGTATATCTTTGGGTATTTAATATCCATTTCAAGTATAAGTTTTAAAACTTCTACTTCGATTATTTTTATAAGGATTATCTTTATGAGAATATTATTTAAATAATAATATTCAGATATTTTCTAATATATCGGGACTGATTTATTTTAATAAATCAGCAGTACTCCAAACATTCTTAAAAATGTTTTCGAATCTTCAAAATGATTTTTAAAGTTAGAGTGGACCCCAAAACTCATTTTTATATTTAAGATCTTCCTTTCGAAGGGGATTTAAATACTCGCTCAAAACCTGGGGGATCCAGCTCTGTGGTGCATTTTACATTCGCAACGTGGTTGCTGTTTTGAGAAAACAAATGAATTGATTACTTACCCAACGTTCGGGAAGTAAGCCCATCTAATTGAGTCGGCATAAGCGACAGGCCGGGGTACGGTCTATCAAAGTGTAAGTGGCTGGGTGGCAGTCAATCAACGCGTAAGAGACCAGGTGGCGGTCCAGCACAAGGTCCTTATGTGGCCAGGGTGATGACCGGTGGGGGATTCATCCATCTACTAGTAGAAAAGGTTACTTATTGGTATCTTTGCCTGATCAGCAAGATATCGGGTTTATGCCAAAATTCTTTTCCTTCCAAAATTTATTGGATGTTACAAACTCTGTTCATACTTTACATGACAGAGGTTTTCAGGAAATGTATGGGAGATATATATAGGTGTATATATATATCGGGACTTAATGAAGTATCTCGTAACTTCATTTCATTCAATAATATTTCAAAGATTGAATCTATTCAAGTATTATCTTGTAGTCTCATCTATGTGATGAACTTTTGAAACTAATTATAACTTGAACGGTGGTAGTTCAAGTAGTATTTGGAAAAGATATAAGTATATTGGAGTATCTTTTAACTTCATCTTTTAAACTTATATCTAGTAAATGATTATCTTATGTATGTCAAAGATTTTCAGAAAAATGTTGAGACAAGGTTAGATATATGAGATCACCTTGCAACGATATTTTTATACAGTTATAAACTGGAACTCTGTGTATAGTATGCATGGAAGAGGACTTCCAAGATTTTGAAAAGTATATATACATATATACTGAATATTTTGCGACTTGGTCGCGTTAAGATATCAACTTGGTTCATTTCTTCTTGACCAAGACTTTCATGAGTACTATGAGAATGCTCATATACTGTAAATCATTATACATATTATTTTGGTGGGCTTGTTGCTCACCCTTGATTTCTTCTTTCATCACACAACATCAGATAGACAAGATGAACAGGACCAAGCTCCCAATTCGCGAGCGGATAGGAAAGTTCCGCAGTTTCCTATAGGCGTTGATGTCGCTGTAGCTGAGGTAGGAACTACCAATAGGCTAGGCTTTTAACTTTTGATGTACCAGATTATGTATATTTATGAATTGTAATAATGGCAAAGAAATGTAAATTTAATCAGAAACCCTTTTAAGGTGTAATGGCTTATAATTGTGGAATAAAATGACTTGTGTTATTTTTTGGGTATTCATCTCTGAGACTATAACTTGCGGTGTGTGTGTTTATTGTGGGGTCACAGTACAGAGTAGTTGATTATTTATTAAGATTGGGTGTTATTAAGGGAAATGGAACTCGTGACAACCCGGATCCCCGACCCCAGATTTGGGGGTGTTACAGAAGTGGTATCAGAGCTAAGCGTTATAAACCTCAGAGATGAGGCGACGTTAAGATAATAAGTTCACTAAGATAATAAGAACTCTTGCCAAGTTCATAGTCGGGCTACCTAACGTAGTACTGACAGTTAAAACCCTTATGGGAACCCTTATAAATATCGTGATAGAAGCGTAGTTCATTATCGTATATGGTAGCGGGACTCCGAACCCTGAGGTTGAGGAGCAACAATGCGATGATGTTTTATTACTTATTGGAGATCAGATTATGGATCCGATAGAGCATCCTAAGGCGGGATCGGATGATGTTGATATTGAGGATGTAGTGGTTGAGGATGTTGTCCTAGATGGGATTGTTGCTGAGGAGGATCCCGTGGAAGATCTTGACAAGAATGAATAAAGGACCACTGTGGAATTGATAACCATGGTTAGGGAAACTACCAGAGGTAGGATTGGTCGGTCACTACCGGAGGTTCGTTCAAGTTCATAAAGATAGTAGCCCCTTTAACGTGGCTTACTCATAAGACTCAGAAGTTCGAATGGACAGAGAAATGCGAGAACGGCTTTCAAGAACTGAAGCAGAGGTTGGTGACGGCCCCTATGATGGCGTTGCCGGATGGAAAAGGGGATTTTGTGAGGTGTAGTGACGCTTCGCATAAGGAATTAGGGTGTTTCTTATACAGCACAACAAGGTAATCGCGTACACGTCAAGACAATTAAGGGAATATAAAATTCGATATCCCCACCCATGAGCTTGGGCTCGTGGCAATAGTTTTGACCTAAATATTGGAGGCACTACTTGTGTGGAGAGAAGTGCTAGAATTACCTAAGCCATAAGTGCTCTAGTACATTTTCACATAGAAAGAGCTCAACATACGCTAGAGGAGGCGGTTAGAGCTAATCAAGAATTATGATTGGGAGATTCTTTATCATTCGGGGAAAGCCAATGTGGTGGCTGATGCCCTTAGTAAAAAGGAGAGACTCAAGATAATAATGTCTTTGGGAGAGTTTATAAGAGATTTTGAGAAAATGGAAATAGAAGTGAAGGTAACCGGAGCCGGTACCGAAAAGCTGTATGAGATTGCAATACATACCGAATTATTGGAAAAGAACATATTGTGCCAGAAAAAGTGATGAATGAAGGCAGAGAGCCAACAAATAGATATGAGAATTAACCGAGAAAGATGATAAGGGAATAATGAGGTATTCCTATAGAATTTGGGTTCCAAATGTTCAAGAGCTTAAAGATGAGATCTTAGATGAAAGTCATAGTTCAAGGAATAAGATTAAGGGCAAACCCTGAATGTGATAGTCAGGGAGGATGCCATCAAGATAGAAGGAACCCATAACATAATGAAGTGGAAAATGAGGATTTTAATGTATAAGATAACCCCAAGTATGGGAGAAGGATGAAACATTTCATACTAAGGAAACAAAAAGTCGAGTAAGGAAAGGAGACCCGAGATGGTACTCTTATACGACAATTCATGAACCTGTCTAAAAAGAACTTAGACTATTATCCCCAACCACCAACTTGAGGAAACAATGCATTAGGAAATTCTTTCATGACCTTTAAATTGCTAGGCTCTCAGAGTTCCAAGGAACAGGTTGACCCAGTCGGGGCAAGAGCCTGGCTAAAGGAAATATAGAAATCATTTAAGATTCTAAATAATTGACGAATCACAAAAGACTGTTTTTGTCACTTACCCTCCTAAGAGAGAGACCACCCGCTGGTGAAAGACCAAGAAAGGCACGGAGCCAGAGGTTATAATAAGGTGATTAAAGTTCAGTCAATTGTTTTCGGGAAAGTAATTCCCAAGGTTATGGAGATAGTGTAAAAGCTTTAGAGCCAGAATAAAGGCAGACGAGTATGATGAATTATGAATCTAAGTTGTAAAAGTTATCAAGATTCGTTCTGAGGACACGAATCCAGAATGACGGGATGTTTGAAATCAATGCTTATGTTGTGTTGGTTCATGAAATAATGATAAGAGAAAGGAAAATAAAAAGAAACTGAAGTGGAAAGGAATATAAAGGCAATAGAGTTTGAGGTATGATAAGGGAGTTGGGTATGAGGAAACCCTAAAGACTCGTAGCAATAGAAATAGAAAAGTATGCATTCGTCAGGATGAGGGTGATTCAGCATGAGTTAAAAATTTATGGTTGAGGGCATAAGAGATACATATATTTTATCCCCTGTGAGTTGGGAGGATTCGAGGAAACCTTGAGATAATTTGAATAATAAATAATGAGACGCGGATAGACTGAGGAGAAAGGAAGTAAGAAATTAGGAAAATTGGATGAAGGAAGTGACCTTCAAGAATGTGAAGTGTAAGATCGGTGGCTCGATACCCAGAAAGGGAGACGCCAGGTATGAAAGATATCCCAATATTGAGGTGACTGTTGAGATAAACAACAAAAGTAAATAAGGAATTATTAAGAAGAGGTTCACGTTGAACACGACCAATATCTTCCAGAACATCCTTGTTATCGTTACCAAATTAGGCAAGAAAAGCGGATAACCGTTGTTATCTTTTGGAGGCCATATTGGTTGACCTCATTTTGAATACAGATGTTATTGTGGAATTAGGCATATACTATCGAGGTGGGAATGGTTGAATAAGACACCCTTATCAGGGATATCTGACTTGATTTATCCATGGAAGGATGCATGTACCTTTTTAAAGGTGGAATTAAGGATAGAACATCGGTAACTTAAAACGAATCCTAGGGGAATGCCTAAAGGTTGGCATTTCACCCTTAATAGGGATAGTATGAGTTTTGACAGTATGAATTGGAAAGGATTAAGGTAATAACAACCTTTAAGAATCAGTGGAGAATTTTTTTTCCGGAAGTATATAGACAATGATTCTGGTATTAATAAATGGTATCTTGATATGCCCTGTATCTAGGGAATACAGGAGGAACGATTCAAGGATAACCTTAGAGGTTTTACAAGGAGAAAGGTAATATTCAAAATTCTCAAGAATAGAAATGTTGATAAAGGAAATGTGACGTAATTATAATGATGCCAAGTGGGGCACGTGTTAAACCACGAGAAAGTATGGATCGAACCAGTAATGGTCGAAATTGTTCAGGGCAATTAGGACTTAAGATAAAAAGATGTTCTAAGTATGATTGAGAGTCAGTCGTGACAGTGATTAACCTCTAAAGACTGAGGCAATAACTTATGGAAAAATGGTGATATTTTTTTTTACTCATCAGATTTTAAGGAAAACATCTTCACATAAGCTGTGATTGAAATGAGGTAGAAAATTTATTTGGAGGTGGTTAAAATGACATTGACTGTAAGGAAATTTTACTATCAGGAAAGGCCAAAGAGGTGGCCGACACTTTAAAGGTAAGAGGATAATTATAGGCGCTTGTGCCAAAGGAATATAATGATGATGGTTAAAGCTAAGAAGGTTGTATTATGGTTTGGAAGATTGACATTCCTTCTGATGACTGTGCAATACCCAACCGTAATAGTAGTTGGTAATGGTTTAATTCGTGTAATCGCCATAAGCGGGCTATCTATCTCAGAAGATACTATCTTGAGATAAGCCAGGACCATGTTTCAAAAAGGACTAGACGAACCTTTGAGTTAAGTCTTCTATTGAAGGCATATGATTAAGAACGGTATTAACCTGCTATCGTTGCTTTGATTGAAACTCTTCTGCAATTTTATCTGCTTCATGTCATGAATATACATCAGGATCTGGAGTATTCTTCATGAATCATGAATGGTGATTATGTTAACTCCTTAGAAGGATTTGATACGACATGTATGGACTCCGTATGGTTAGATATTAAGATTTCATGGAACGTGAATGACGACAGTAGGTCAGTAGTGGACCATAGTAATGCAGCAATGATTCTGCGAGTAATGAGCTGATTACAACCGTGAGAGTTGTATTGGAATGAATGTTGAGATTGAGTACCACTAATCGGGTCGTGGTAGTGTATAAGTTATCATTGATAGACTAATTAAGTAGAGTATCTACCTATTAAATATTTATTCCCTCTTATGAAAAGAGAGTCGTATTACCATATGAGGAAGGTTGCGGTGCAAGCATAGAATTCTAGTAACGATGATGTCTAAAATGAGATCCCAGGTTCGATTTTCGATATCGAGGGAGTTTTAAAGGTGATTGTGTATAAGCTCGAGGAAGAGCAAGGGTCCATAGAATGATGAACGGAATAGCAAAAATATTTAAGCATGTGAATTGCGATGCGATAATACTTGATATATATACAAATATGTTTTGTTCTCCTATGACAAACCTCTATAGTTCAGAGGTAGGTTCCAAGCCAGATATTTTGTGGCAGTATATTTTTATATATATACAATTCTCTTCAATTCGTTCTTTTCTCTCATTTTCATTTTGTATAAGCTGAGAAGAACAACCCTTCCAGAAGGGGAGGTATTGCCGAATGACTATCTATCTGTGTGATAGAAGCCTAGTAGGATACCACATGTTGTTTAATTTCTTGTCAAGTACTAAAGGCTGGCCACCTTCTGTACTAACTATGCGATATAACAAGTGTTCATGATCATAGTGATCTCTCAACAAATTCCTTTACTTCTATATGATTCATCAAACTTTGGGAAATAGAAACAGCTGAAAAAAGGAGTAATAAAGTTGTGGTAGTATTCGGAATGGAAACACATTCGTGATACTAACGATGACGTGGTTATTAAAAGGTTATAGAACGCTAACGAGCAAAAGTATAACCAGTATAATATTAGGAACGGAAGGTAGTAGCGATTACGAACTGGAAAAGAGTGGGTATTGAGAAGCAAAAGCTCTAATGCTAAAAGCTATAATGAGAGTCTGTGCAATAGACTTGAAAGAAATTGGAATGATCACTTAACACGGATTGAGTTTTCTTACGACAATAGATCATATGTCAGTATTGAGATATCGCCTTATGAGATCCTTGAGGGAAGACAATGTCGATCTCCCATATGTTAGGATGAAGTTGTAGAGCGCAAGATGCTCGGACCAGCAGTGGTCCAAAGGACCAAGGATATGATAGATCTAATCAGAGGACGGCTGGTAGTAGCCCAAGATGGACATGATAAATATGTTGATTTGACACGAAAGGACAAGGAATAGGAAGTAGGGGACCTAGTGCTATTATAGGTATTCCCTTGGAAAAGATGGATGAGGTTCAGAAAGAAAGGAAAGCTAGGCCCACGAATTGTTGGACCCTTGGATATATTAAGAAGTATTGGGAAGTTAGCATATGAGCTAGCCTTACCCCAGAACATGTAGCAAGTCATAATGTGTTCCATGTGTCAATGCTAAGGAAGTATCATCGGGATGCCAGACACATAGTGGAATACGAGTATGTGGATATGCAACCAGATCTGACTTACGTGGAGAAACCAGTAAGGATTATAGATAAGAAGGAGTAGGTGCTTCGGAACAAAGTGATCAAGCTAGTCAGAGTGCTATGGCAGAATCATAATGTGGAAGAATCAACTTGGGAACTGGAGAGCGCAATGCTAGAAAAGTACCCCCATTTGTTTTCTATTTGATTCCGGGACAGAATCCTTTTAAGGAGGGGAGACTTTAATAACCCCCAAAATTTTGAACTTTTTGTAACCCTTATGAATAGTGTTTTTGCTGAATGAGAAAACTTTTCATGCCACACTATGTAGGGATTCTGTTATGGATATTCTGAGATTTTATTAGTACTCTATAGGGTATATAAGTGTATGTAAAGATCGTCAGAATCCAAATCCGAACACTTTGATTTTTCCCGAAAATCCACTAGATACGGAAAGAATTGAGTATAAGGTAATAGGATAAAAAGGATTTAAATAAAAGGATTTTAAGAGAGGATCATAAAAGAAATATAATGTATGGAGAAAGGTTAAGGAAACCCAAGTAATAAGATCCCGGGTATAATCCCTCAAACGATAAACGAAAATGAAAGTTAAGCGAACCGTATAACAGATCAGCGGTCATTAGGCAAACAATTAGAAAGTTAATCAAGGAGGTTAGAGATGATGAGGTCATCCAACCAATAAGGAGAGGTCAAGTAAGAGATGATGACACAATAAGGTGATGTAAGCATGATATAGGGAGAGAGGAGATGTGGTTGGTTTATAACCACACAAAGACAAGGTTAATAAGGTAATTAACCAAAAATCCAAACAAAACTACATCCACCAAGCCAAAACAAATCATTTCATCAAAACAAAAATTTTATTTCTCTTTACCAAGAACTTTGCTCTCGGCTTTTTCCATTTCAAGAAGAGGAATTTTCAAAATTCAAGTTCCAAGCTTCCTAAATTGGTAAGTTAATTATCTAGTACTCCTTATGCATAGGTATGGCTATCCTATGAGTTTAAGCCTCCAATTCATTCTCAATCTTCTCCAAGAAATCAGTGAAGAAGAAAATGAATAGTGATTTCAAGGTTTTTAACTTGATTTTTTTTGTTTTTCCTTTAAGATCCAAGCATCTCTAAGACATCTCAAGGCTTCTTAAGACTTCCTAGCTACTCAAGGAGGGTATAACATCTCCAAACCCTAGCTTTACTTTGTATATTAGGATGATTTTGATAGTTATGGTAATAGAGTAGCTTAATGCTTTTTGGTTTAGAGTTTGGGTTGGAATGGTGGTGAATTGAATGTTGAAATCTTATGGTTTGGTTAAAGGACTTAAGTATAGTTTAAATTCAAGTTTAAGAATAAGTATAAATTGTAATGTTGAGTTGATTGGGGCTGTTATGATTTAGTGAGGATGGATTTTGGTTGTATGAATGGATTGGGATTGATTGGTGGTTGAATTGGAATGGTATAAAATTGGGAAATCGCGTAAACATAGCCGTCGTAATGTCCGATTTACTTTAGACTGCTTTTGTTCATAACATTAGGACCCGAGAACTCCCTGATAGATTTTGACCATTGCCATGTTTAGATAGTTCATGTTACGAGCTTCGTTTTGATATGTGGTTCGTTTGATTCCGATGTACGGTTTAGGAGAAACGGCCATTTTAAGTAAAGACGTTTCGCGAACGAAACAATACCCCTCGCCTTACTTTAAAACATAGGTTAAAGACCTAAAAAGGGTTAATTAGTGTATGAAACAATTATGTAAAGTGTAATAGGCATTTGGTAAGACATTGCGAAAGAATCGCCCTAAAACTCGTAATGGTTAATTTATTAAAAATGGTGGAGCCGAGGGTACTCGAGCGACTTAAGAGAATCAGTAAACGCAAAGCGAGCGTTAGAGTCTAAATTGGTTAAAGTATAGATTTACAAGTGACTTTGTTTTAATTTCAACTTACATGTTGTTTATAGGTTACCAGACTCGTCCCAAGCCATTAATAACCCTCAGTCGCTCAGGCAAGTTTTCTACCCGTATAACTGTTGTTGTGATGTATATGTGTATATGCATGATCTTGCGATAAATGCATAGTTGTTATTAGCAAATTCTTGCGATATATTGTAGCATGTGATATGGTATATATGCATACCTGTTTCATATTCTTGATTTATATATCTGTTGGTTCAATGCTTAGTTGCATAATACCTATGCTAGAGATAAGCCGTAGTTGCGTATACCCTGAGTATAGGGGACCCAAAGGTGAACCCTTTTCTAAAACTGGGAATAGATGTTCCCGAGTATATGATATATATATATATATATATATATATTTATATATATATATATATATTGATATGGTTTTTAAAAACTATTAATCGAATAAGGTTTATTCGATAACTTCATATTATTTAATAAATATTACTTGAATATTAATTCGAGGACTTATGACTCCTTTTATTTTATTTAATGAATATTACTTGAATATTCATTCGAGGACTTATGACTCCTTTTATTTTATTTAATGAATATTACTTGAATATTCATTCGAGGACTTATGACTCCTTTTATTTTATTTAATGAATATTACTTGAATATTTATTCGAGGATTTATGACTCCTTTTATTCTATTTAATGATTATTAATTGGATATTCATTTGAGGATGTATGACTCCGTTTATTTTATTTAATGAATATTATTTATAATATTCATTCGAGGTATTATGACTCCGCTTATTATTTAATAATATTCTTTATTTTATTAAAGAATAATGTTTCGATAATCAAACTTATTTTCGATTATTCAAATAAGGATAGTATTTTCATATAAGTATATCTTTGGTTATTTAATATCCATTTCAAGTATAAGTTTTAAAACTTCTACTTCGATTATTTTTATAAGGATTATCTTTATGAGAATATTATTTAAATAATAATATTCAGATATTTTCTAATATATCGGGATTGATTTATTTTAATAAATCAGCAGTACTCCAAACATTCTTAAAAATGTTTTCGAATCTTCAAAATGATTTTTAAAGTTAGAGTGGACCCCAAAACTCATTTTTATATTTAAGATCTTCCTTTTGAAGGGGATTTAAATACTCGCTCAAAACCTGGGGGATCCAGCTCTGTGGTGCATTTTACATTCGCAACGTGGTTGCTGTTTTGAGAAAACAAATGAATTGATTACTTACCCAACGTTCGGGAAGTAAGCCCATCTAATTGAGTCGGCATAAGCGACAGGCCGGGGTACGGTCTATCAAAGTGTAAGTGGCTGGGTGGCAGTCCATCAACGCGTAATAGTCCGGGTGGCGGTCCAGCACGAGGTCCCTATGTGGCCAGGGTGATGACCGGTGGGGGATTCATCCATCTACTAGTAAAAAAGGTTATTTATTGGTATCTTTCCCTGATCAGCAAGATATCGGGTTTATGCCAAAATTCTTTTCCTTCCAAAATTTATTGGATGTTACAAACTCTGTTCATACTTTACATGACAGAGGTTTTCAGGAAATGTATGGGAGATATATATAGGTGTATACATATATCGGGACTTAATGAAGTATCTCGTAACTTCATTTCATTCAATAATATTTCAAAGATTGAATCTATTCAAGTATTATCTTGTAGTCTCATCTATGTGATGAACTTTTGAAACTAATTATAACTTGAACGGTGGTAGTTCAAGTAGTATTTGGAAAAGATATAAGTATATTGGAGTATCTTGTAACTTCATCTTTTAAACTTATATCTAGTAAATGATTATCTTATGTATGTCAAAGATTTTCAGAAAAACGTTGAGACAAGGTTAGATATATGAGATCACCTTGCAACGATATTTTTATACAGTTATAAACTGGAACTCTGTGTATATTATGCATGGAAGAGGACTTCCAAGATTTTGAAAAGTATATATACATATATACTGAATATTTTGCGACTTGGTCGCGTTAAGATATCAACTTGGTTCATTTCTTCTTGACCAAGACTTTCATGAGTACTATGAGAATGCTCATATATTGTAAATCATTATACATATTATTTTGGCGGGCTTGTTGCTCACCCTTGCTTTCTTCTTTCATCACACAACATCAGATAGACAAGATGAACAGGACCAAGCTCCCAATTCGCGAGCGGATAGGAAACGTTCTGCAGTTTCCTATAGGCATTGATGTCGTTGTAGCTGAGGTAGGAACTACCAATAGGCTAGGCTTTCAACTTTTGATGTACCAGATTATGTATATTTATAAATTGTAATAATGGCAAAGAAATGTAAATTTATTCAGAAACCCTTTTGAGGTGTAATGGCTTATAATTGTGGTATAAAATGACTTGTGTTATTTTTTGGGTATTCATCTCTGAGACTATAACTTGCGGTGTGTGTGTTTATTGTGGGGTCACAGTACAGAGTAGTTGATTATTTATTAAGATTGGGTGTTATTAAGGGAAATGGAACTCGTGACAACCCGGATCCCCGACCTCGGATTTGGGGGTGTTACAGCAGAAATTGGATTTCTTTCAAGTCCATCTCCCAGTCTGATTATCCTTGGATGTGTAGAATCTTCATTATAGCATAAGCATCTTCCTTTCGGAATTACTTCTACCTTAGCAGAATTCTTCCTCATAGGAATTTCTCTTTCATTATCCTCAGTCATCATTGGAGTATACTCTGTCATTCTTGCACAAAAACTTCTGAGTAAATCTCTCATTGTCTTTAGAATATATTCTAACCATTTCCTGGTAACATCAGAATTTACCTCCAGTAGACAATGAATATATTGGAGCTCTTTGACAGATTTCTTCAGCACATCAGATTCAGATAATCTATACGTTCTGCCATAATTCAGAAATTGAAATAAGATCAATTTCTCTTTTTCTTCATAATCATCATAAGTATCCATCACTACTTGAGCAGAAAACACTTTGTCAAGGTGCTTCTTTGTGATCTCTTCATATGGCTTGTTAGTCAATGTGAATGGATCTTTAATATCAAATTCTATCCCAGTCTGGAATTTCTCTCTGTTAGAACCTAATCCAGAAGTGTCTCTAGCTTGCTTGGCTTTTACCCCAAATGCTGCAAGTCGATTCAACATCTGATTTGTGTTAGGCTGAACTGGAATAGACTTGTTCCATAGCAGCTTCTTCTTGTCTTGTAATGTTAAGCTATCTATGTCAACTTTAATAGTGTCAGAGGTTGATGTCTTGATGAATTAGTCAGGATTTGCAGTTTTATCTATAACTTGTTGTTCTGAAATATCTCCAGAATTTATTAAGTTCTGAACTTCTTCACTCTGAACAACTTGAGCTATGTTAGAGGTTGTCTTAGATTCTTCTGTCATCCTCTTTCTCTTCATAGTTTCAACTGTTTCATCTTCAGCAGCATCATCATCAAAGACTTGAACCATCTTGCATACATGATCCATCAAAATTTGAGGAATCTTCATCTTCTATTTCTTAACTGTCTCCCCAACTTTTCCTTTTCCCTTGTCATTGGGATCAGTAGTAGTTTAAGATCTAGACCTTGATCTAGGAATCTCTATGGCAGATCTTTCTCTTATCATAATCCCCTTTCCTTTTGGCCTTGGTGGCTTTTTAGCATTAGAAGCTTTTGACTTGGGTTTGCTCTTCTCAGCAACAAATTTAGCTTCTTCTTCTCTTAATTCCTCTAAATCCATTCCTGGATTATCCTTAAAGAATAGTCTCTTGGCCAATTCTTCATCAACAGATTGAATTTTGGGATCTTTGTAGAAGAATGTTGCTTTCTTTCCTTTGAATTTCAAAGTTTGCAAAAACTTCTGTGACTCTTGGCTTCCAGCTTGGACTATCACATCAGAAGTAGTTGTCCGTACTTGATCATCAGTATTTCAAGTATCAGTATTTGTGATAAATAAAGGAACATCATGATATGTTGGCTTCTTTCCTTCCTTATTCCACCCTTGCACAACAAATCTATCAGAGTTCTTGCTACTAGACATTCTCTGATGAGAACTTGTCTGTTGAGTGGGAATTCTGCTCAGTTGCTTCCCTTGACTTTGACCTCTACTCTTTTTAGAGGTTCCCTGTTTATCTCCATGATCATCCTTTTTCTTCAGTGTTTGGCTTGGTGAGTATTTGGACTTAACTACCTTCTCCCCCTTTTTGGCATCATCTGTCAGGAGTAGAGAAAGAAGGAGTTCCACTGAAGATTGGATCTCATTTAACTGAGTCTATTGAGCAGCTTGATTTTGTAATACCTCATCTAGTTGGGCCTGCTGCTTGGTTTGAACAAGCTCAATAGCATCCACTATTTCTTGAATTGGTCTGATAAACCTCTTCTTGTCTAGTTTTTGCATCATGGCTAGCTTATCAGCTGTTTCCTGAAGTTTATCAACCTTTGCATGAGTCTTGGAGTGTTGACCTTGTAGAGTTCTTGTACTGAGAGCAGTGACCTTTAGTTGATGCTTGAAGTCAGAACTTGTCAGCAACTCATCAGCTTTTGAGAAATGTTTTGTCAGAACATGTGGGCTGGGAATAAAATCAGTATCATTCCATTTATGTATCCACTCAGCCCCTCTAAAGGTTTCCTCCCATGGAACTGGAGCAGCCTCTTCCTCAAACTGGAATAATGCCTCCTTTCATGTAGGAACTGGAGTATTTACTGGAGCTGACTCTCCAGAACTTGCTAGAATGTCCTCATCTTCAGATAACACCAAGGCGTGTGTGGTTGTAGGAGACTCTGAAGCAGTTGCAGCTTTGTCTAAATTCTGATCTTCAGTTCCAAGATCAAGAATTGGTGTTGTTGGTATCTCAGCCTGTAAAATTGGAGAAGTAACAAGAGTTGGCTGTTTTGTAGTTGGAGCTTCCAGATATAGAACAGTAGGTTTATTCAAATTATGAATATCTATTTCAGGACTTGTCTCTTGTTCTTCAACATCATTTATAGCTTTGATTGGAGAGTGAGGTGGAGAAATCACATATTCTTGTACAGGTTCTGAACTGTGGACTTCAGGAATTTTAGATTCCTGAATCAGAAATTCTTTAGCTGTTGGCAGGGCTTCAATCACAATAGGTTCTGATGAGATCAGAGATTCCTGATCCCCTTCCTCAGCATCTTCAGCATCCTCAGATTGAGTTTGTGCAAGATGAACACATTATTTGTATCAGAATATGAAGACCTCTTTCTTTTCTGAATGCCAGAAGCTTCAGCTGCTTTCTCCTTCTAAAGAGTTGACTCTTCAGCTTCTTCTGTCACAGGTTTTGATGCAGGAACCTGGACCTGTTCTTCCTCATCTGATTCATCTCTCAGAATCAGTCTTCTCTTTCTCCTTGGTGAATATTGAGGAACAGATTTAGCTCTTGAGGTTTTAGGTCTGAAGGATGTGTCAGATTTTACAACTGACACCTTTTGAGAAGTACCAGAGGTTGGTTTGGTTTTGGATTTGGGTCTGGACTGTGGAGTGCTGACAACAGGTGCTGATGTTGGTGGTTGTGAGGTAGATTGTGGTTATTGAGTAGTGGATGGTTGTGATGGTGCTACATCAGGGAATATGGTTGTGTAAGTGTCTGGGATAGTGTTGACTAAGAACTGTTTGATAGATTGGTGTATTTGGAGAGGTCTTAGTACTTCCTTCTTGTTATCAGGAGATAACAAGTCAGTAAATGCCATTTTATGTAACTTAAAAGGCTGCATTAGGTCATTGTAAACTTGTGGCTTATCAGAACAATAATAACTATAAATTAATTGATAGAACCTAGTAAAATATACTACATTTGCATCTTCTTTCATTCTGTCACCAATATAGCCTAACACAACAGATGCATAATCAAAATGAGTCTGATTAAGAAGTGCATACCCTATTTGTTGACTCATGATTGGAATGGCATCAAAATTTGAGCATTTATTAGCAAAAGTCTTTGTGATGTAATCAAAAAAGAAGGTTCATTCCCTCCTGATGTAAGGCCTCTTCAATTGTCCTAGCTTGGACAAGCTTTTCTCATATCCCAAGCTTGCCATCATGTTCTGAAGAACAGATTCTCCAGGTGTTGAGTTGTAAGTGTAGTTTTCAGGAAGATGAAGAGCCTACCTCACTGTAGTAACAGTTACCATATACTCATCTTCTCCTGATGAGAAGATGATGCTTGGAGATCCAGTTTCACCTCCATCATCATAGATTCTTATCTTCCAGAACTCCAGCACTTGTTTACCAGAGATTGCTTGAGGTTGGGTCAGAGCATACCCAATCTCACTGTGAGCCAAGAAATCCTGAACAAAGTGAAGTTCTGAAGGAGCTTCATCCTTGTTTGTTAGGCACAAATCATGCGATAATGATTCACGCAAGTATATGCGTTCGCAAGTAATATAGAATGATTTCTAGTTCGTTCCCACAGAGAATCTGATTAATTATATTTAATTAACACTTACTCACCAATGTATGATTACTTTTCAATGTCAAGACACTAACAATTAAAGTTGATTAACTAATATTAACTACGAGAATTAAACACTTAAATAATCAATATTAAACACACATGAGATCATAACTTCAATACTACCTCATTTGATAGTTATTGTAATTACCCTTAGCATGTAATGGTGATGATTTAATCGAACAACACGAAACTGATAAACGCCAACTTTTTTTTGTACGAATACCATTCTACCAAGCATCCACAATTAAGATAGAAGTTGAATATGCATCAATTATGTTGAGACCCTATATGTCTATAGAGATCGACAACATAATGATTTAAGAGCATGTTATTCATTATGATTACACAGGGCAAATAAAATGGTTAGAGTTACCCACTAATCATGCATACAATACATGAACCTATGCTAGCATGGCAAGTTCTAAATCTCAAGATTCACTGTCATTTCACAAGAGATTAACAAACTATCTTATATGTTCACGATGCACATAAGACGAATAAGAACAACCTATGCTAGATACCATACAATCACCACATACCAAGATATTAAACAATTAACTAAAGAAATCCATATTAAATCCGCTATGATCCCATGATCACGATTAGCCCATAATAGAACTCATTCCATGGGTTCATATGAAAACATGATAATAACACAACGATATAAACTAATAAAAATACTTAATAAAAATAGAGTACGCCACAAGAGTATTAAGGTTCAAAGAGTAAAGAAAACTAGCATCCACTATTACAATGAATTAAAAGAATCACAAGATAAACGTATGCTTCCTCTTCTTCGTTGTTGCATGCTAAAACGGCCTTCTTAATCTTCTCTCCTTGTTACTTGTTGTTGAAAACGTCTCCCCAATAAGTTTATATAAGAGTCCATAAGATCCAGCGCCAACAGAAGCCCGATTATACTCGAATTATAAAATCCAGATTCTAATTTTCCGCACCCAGGCAGCCGCCTCCTTCTTCCAGGCGGGCGCCTGCTACCAGGCTGTCGCCTGCTCCTTCCAGGCGGGCGCCTGCAAGCCTTCTGGAAAAATTCAATTTTTCCTTCTGATTTTGCTGAATTCTTCGCACAACTCCCCGAGACTAATTCCAAGCACTTCCTAAGGCTTATTTTGATGAAATACTCCAATCTAAGCAAGTTATACCCTGAAATGCAAAAACACTCGAAAACGAGTTAAATACAAAAAATACTCGAGTTCAAGACATCAATTCAAGCCGTTATAAGCCGCTCTAAGTGGTATAAAATGCCACTTATCACACCCCCAAACTTAAATCGATGCCTGTCCTCAAGCGTCATAGACTCAAATTCAGAATAAAAACATGCATGAATGCAAACTATATGAAATGTAGTGATCCCCATCGCGATGACTAAACCAATGAACACATGACATATCAATAATGCAATTAGGCGACTAAAGATCAATCAAACCACGCAAGCTAACATACAACTAGAAACTTGGTGTGTGCAAATGCTTAACAGATATGCTTCGAAACTAGATCAATCACCATAACTTAATTATCCTCAAGGCAATCACAAGATTATACGAAGAATATATTCTAGACATAAAATGACTTATAACACTTCAAGATCATTGGAGTTTATTACGGAATTATGTTTTTATTCAACATATAAACAAATGCTTATTTGATCGTGCAAAGAGTGAGGTCCGCAAAAGACTTATGCAATGGTGTCTATTTAGCGAATGTTAGGTTAGCGGATCCCAGACTATAAAAACCTTAGGTCACTAGGCACAAAGTCCCCTAAGAACTTAATAACTCGAATACCAAAGCGCTCACTCATGATCAATTATGCATTAAACCATATTTTTTTCTTTTCTTTTTCTTTTTTTCTTTTTTCTATTTCTTTTTTTTTTATTTCTGAGCAAGTACGTTTCGCTCCATCTTGCTCAACCCTAGGCTACTCATATACAATACGAGCCGGCTACTAGCCATTTGACGCCTAGCCACAACTAGCAATGAATTCCAATTTTTACTCCAATTTTTATCTTTTCATGCCTTTTATCATTAAGAGCCTATCATACATTCTAGGCATAAGCAATAGATTAACCTCAAAAACCATCAAACCATGACAATAATCTAGTCCTTAAGCATACTCTAAGACTTAGTGAATTACAAGTGTTTCTAGCATGCATGCCAAACTAACAAGATTCAACATCACTCTAAAGCTATCACTACACTCGCATCAATATCACATATCAATCGGTAAAGCAACACAAAAGGGATCATGGTATATGCATGAGCTATATGACATGATAAATAAAGCTATAAAATAAAAAAAAACTAAAAAAAAACTATATATAAAAAAAACTATATGGCAAAATATGCAACTATATGAACTAAACTAACATTAAAATGCAACTACATGACACACACAGAAATATGTTCCTTAACTACCACCCTCAAACTTAAAATCTTCACTATCCCCAGTGAAGGTAATAGAAAGGAACACAAGGTATACCTACTCAGAAGAATCATCATCATCATCACCTTATAGGGTGGAGTGTTAGGAGGTGGATAAGCAGAATCCTCACCAAAAATGGTCCAATAAATGTCAGCTCCAAGGCCTCTAAATGCAGTCCCAAGTGCTAGGGTGAGCTCCTGCGTAAACCTACTCTGCGACTCATACATCGCATCCATCTTCCTGGAAAGCCTCCTGTACTGAACATCAGCTAATCCCAAACCATCTCCTCCCTGGGCTCTCGAAGAACCTGCCTCTCCCTGAGCCTGACTAGACCTAGCCATGGTATCCCCAGACTTCCTCCTGGGAGGTGATATCCCAAACCATGTGATTCGGGCTCTCCACCCGTCCAGTCCTGCATCGCATTCAGCGTCGATGAATCAATAGGAGCGGCCGACATCTGCAGCTGCTCATAAGAAGGCCACTGGACTCCAACTGCCTTGCACAGCTTTGTGACAATAGAGCCATACGGGATATTGTATTGCGACTTCCCCCTTAAAAACTTCAAAATCCCTTGGTAGATGAACTCACCAAGGTCCACATAATACTCCCCATTTAGAATCCCCCACAACAACCTGGCTTTCTCAACTATGACCTCATGTGCATGCGAAGAAGGAAGAATATTAGCACAAATAAATGCATTTTATGCACGAGAATACCTTCATGGCGACAGCTGGGAAAGAACGATAATCGTTAGATCCCCTCTTAAACTTCCACACTGTATCCGGCTAATAGAGAGTAGCAATAATAAAATCTGAGTCAAAATCCTAAGGGGCCTTTTCATTCCAATTCTCCTCATGTGGTTTCCTTTGTCCCTGACCAATAACCCGGTGAATCGCCTCGGGCTGATAATCAACAGTAAGCCCAAAAACAACAGAAAACCCATTCTTGTCGGCCTTGACATTCGTATAGAACTCGTGAACAACACTGATCGGTACAGCCTCAGGTGACTCACAGAAAGTAATCCATCCCTTCTCTGCAATCATCAACAACAACTCACCATCCCTCCCCGATGGAAAGAACCCCCTCTCCTTCATAATCGGCTTAGTTAACAGCTTAGCATACTCTTATTTAGCAGCCCTATCCAACAATCGGGGCCTCGCAGCAATGCTCCTCGATTAATCAGTAACATTCGGATTGGTGCTGCTGCTACCCATAGTTCTCGATCGCTTTGGTGCCATGAAAACTGAAAATAAGGGCTTGAGAGTTTGTGTTTGGTGTGTAGGAGAGAGTTTGAGAGTTGAAAGTATATGAGATGTGTAATATGAGGTTATATGTATATATAGGGTAGGCTTAGGTTTAGAAATTGATTTGGAGTGGGATTGTGGCTAATTTGTAGGAAGAAAATCGTGGGTAATGGGGATTGTGGGCTGCGGTTTTTTGTTTTTCTGTTTTTTTATATGCTGAAAACTGTTTTTTTATAATTCAGGTCCGCAGGCAGTCGCCTGGCACCAGCAGGCGGGCGCCTGCTAGCACGCGACCGCCTGGTCTTAGCAGGCGGGCACCTGCTAGGTCTCTGGAAAAAAAAAATTCTGCCACATTTTAATGATTTTTTTGGGTTTTTGGATGAAGTACTACATTCTAAGGGTTCCTATGGTCTCATATCTTTTGTTGCCTCCCAAGAAGCGCTTCTTTTACGTCATTAGCTTGACGTAGAGTAATGCGATCAAGTTGACAATAAAACGGCACTAACACTTCCCGGTTTACCGTATACCCACTAATCATGCATACACATACATGAACCTATGCTAGCATGACAAGTTCTAAACCTCAAGATCTATTGTCGCTTCACAAGAGATTAACAACCTATCTTATATATTCGCGACGCACATAAAACTAATAAGTGCAATCTATGCTAGATATCATACAATCATCACGCACTAAGGTATTAAACAACTAACTAAAGAATTCCATAGTAAATCCGTTACGACCTCATGGTCACGATTAGCCTATGATAGAACTCATCATCACCATGGGTTCATATGAAAACATGATAATAACACACAAGAATAACTAATAAAAATACTTATTAAAACCAGAGTACGTCTCAAGAGTAATAAGGGTCAAAGTAAAGAAAACTAGCATCCACTGATATAACGAATAAAAGAATCACAAGAAATTGTATGCTTCCTCTTCTTCGTTGCGATGTGCTAAAACGGTCTTCTTCCTTCTCTCCTTGCTCCTTGATTGATACCACGATTCATATGTGAAACGTCTCTGAAAACTACTTATATAGAAGCCCCACAAGACCCAGCCATCTCAGAAGTCAGAAGTCCAACAGAAATAGAACTCTAAAAATTAGTATTTAATTTTACACCCCTGAGCAGCCACCCAACAATCCTGAGCGGGCGCCCAGCTTCCTGAGCGGCCGCCCAGCCAGGCTGAGCGGGCGCCCAGCACCTTACTGGAAAAATGCTTATTTTGCTCCCATTTTCTGCTGCGTTCTTCTCCTAACTTCCCACTTGCAATGCCAAACACATACCTAGGCTTATTCCTGATGAAATCTCTCCACAAATGCAAGTAATACCCTGAAATGCACAAACACTTGAAAAACGCATCAAATATACAAAATACTTGATTTCAAGACATCAATTCAAGCCATTATAAGACGTTCTAAGTGGTATAAAATGCCACTTATCACACCCCCAAACTTAAATCGATGCTTATCCTCAAGCGTCACAGACTCAAAAACAAAACAAAAACATGCATGAATGCAATCTACATGAAATGCAGCGATCCCCCTCACAATGACTAAACCAACAAACTCATAACATCTCAACAAATGCAATTAGGCGAATAAAGATCAATCAAATCATGCAAACTAACATACTACCAGAAATATGGTGTGTGCGGATGTTTAAAAGATATGCTTCGAAACTAGATCAATTATCACAACTCCACTATCCTCAAGGCAATCACATGATTATACGAAGAATAAATTCTAGGCACAAAATGACTTATAACACTTCAAGGTCAATGGAGCTTATTACGGAATCATGCTTTTTATTCAACACAACAACAAATGCTTATTTGACTGTGCAATGAGTGAGGTCCACAAAAGACTTATGTAATGGCATCCATTTAGCGAGCGTTAGGTTAGCGGATCCAGACTCTAAAAGCCTTAGGTCACTAGGCACAAAGTCCCCTAAGAACTTAATAACTCGAATACCAAAGAGCCCACTCGTGATCAATTATGTATTAACTCTTTATTTTTTTCTTTTTTTCTTTTTCTTTTTTGTTCTTTTTTTGTTCTATTTTTTTCAAACTTCTGAGCAAGTGTGTTTCGTTCCATCTTGCTCAACCCTAGACTACTCGCATAAAAATACGAGCCGGCTACTAGCCATTTGACGCCTAGCCACAATTAGCAATGAATTCCAATTTTTACTCCATTTTTTTCTTTTCATGCCTTTTATCATTAAGAACCTATCATAAATTCTAAGCATAATCAATAGATTAACCTCAAAAACCATCAAACCATGACAACAATCTAGTCCTTAAGCATACTCTAAGACTTAGTAAATTAGAAGTGTTTCTAGCATGCATGCCAACCTAACAAGATTCAACATCACTCTAAAGCTATCACTACACTCGCATCAATATCCCATATCAATCGGTAAAGCAACACAAAAGGGATCATGGTATATGCATGAGCTATATGACATGATAAATAAAGCTATAAAATAAAAAAAAAATATATGGAAAAAATATGCAATTATATGAACTAAACTATCATGAATATGTAACTATATGACACACACACAAAAATATTCCTTAACTACCACCCCCAAACTTAAAATCTTCACTGTCCCCAGTGAAGGTAGTAGAAAGGAAAACAGGGTATACCTACTTGGAGAAATCATCATCATCACCGTCAGAGGGTGGAGTATCAGGAGGTGGATAAGCAGAGTCCTCACCAAAAACGGGCCACTGGATGTTAGCTCCAAGGCCTCTGAAAGTAGTCCCAAGTGCAAGGGTGAGCTCCTGAGCGAACCTACTCTGTGACTCATACATCGCATCCATCCTCCTCGACAGCCTCCTATACTGGGCATCAGCCATCCCAGCACCCTCCTGAGCTCTAGAAGAGTGTGCATCATCAAGACCCGGCCTAGCCATGGTAGCACCAGGTGCTGGACGTCCTCCTGGAAGACGGTAACCCAACCCATGCTCCTCGGGCTCTTCACCCGTCCACTCCTGCATCGCACTCAGAGTTGCTGAATCAATAGGAGTGGCCGACATCTGCAACTGCTCATGAGAAGGCCAATAAATTCCCACTGCTCGGCATAGCTTCATGACAGTAGATGCATAAGGGATGTTCATGTGCTTTGCTCCCCTCAAAAACTTCAGAATCCCTTGGTAGATGAACTCACCAAGGTCCACATAATACTCTTCATTCAAGATCCCCCATAACAACCTTGCTCGCTCAACTGTAACCTCATGTGCATGTGATGTAGGCAAAATATTAGCACAAATAAAGGCATTCCATGCACGGGCATACCTATTCATCGCAATCACTGGAAAAGAACAATACTCGTTAGTTCCCGTCTTTAACTTCCAAACCGTGCCCAGCTGAGAGAGAGTAGCACAAATCAAATCCAAATCAAAGTCCCCGGGGCTCTTCTCATTCCAATTCTCCTCCGTGGGCTTCCGCTATGGCTGTCCAATCACACAACGAATCGCCGCGGCCTGATAATCAACTATAAGCCCATGAACAATAGTAAACCCATTCATTTCAGCCTTTGCGTTCGCATAAAACTCGCGAACCACGCTCATCGGAACTGCCTCCGACGACTCACAAAAAGAAATCCACTCCTTTTCAGCAATTATTGGCAACAACTCACCATCCCTCCCCGATGGTAAGAATCCCCTCTCCTTCAAAACCGACTTAGCCAGAAACCTAGTATACTCCTCCTCAGCAGCCCTATCAAACAAACGAGGTCTCACAGTAGTTCCCCTCAAAGAATCAGCAGTAGGAATGGTGTTGCTGCTATCAATAGTTCGGGATCTCTTGGGTGCCATTGAAACTGAGAAAATGTGTTTAAGAGTTGTGTTTTGAGTGTAAGAGAGAGTTTTAGAGTTGAAAGTATATGGGAGTGTATATGGAGGAGTTGTATGCATATATAGGGTAGGAATTAGGGTTAAAAATTGAATAGGAGTGGGGTTGTGAGGAAAAAAACGTGGGTTATAGGAAAAGAAATCACGGGTTGTGGGTTGTATTTTTGTTTTTGAATTTTTCTGATTTTTTTGGATTTTTTAGAAGGCAAAAAAATTTTCCAACAGTAGGGGGCTGAGCGGCCGCTCAGCAAAGCTGCGCGGGCGCCCATTTTAAGTCATAATCGACTGCCAGCAAGATGTACTGATTATTACAGGATGAGACAAATGGTCCCATGAAATCGATTCCCCAAACATCAAAGACCTCGACTTCAAGCATCACATTTAACGACATCTCATCCTTCCTCGTGAGATTCCCCACTCTTTGGCAACAATCACACCTTAAAACGAACTGATGTGCATCCTTAAACAAAGTAGGCTAGAAAAAACCTGCTTGCAGAATACGAGCTGTTGTCTTTTCACCACGATAATGTCCACCATAAATTGTACAATGGTATTCTCGTAATATCCCCTCCGTCTCACAGAATGGGATACATCTCCTAATGATCTGGTCAGCTCCCTGTCTAAACAAATATGGTTCATCCCACATGTACCACTTCACCTCATGCAGAAACTTCTTCTTTTGAGCTGTATTCATATTAGGAGGCATTATATTGCTGACAAGATAGTTCACAATATCTGCGAACCATGGCTCTTCCTCCTGAACTGCGAACAACTGCTCATCCAGAAAAGATTCGTTGATCAATGTCTTATCATGTGAAGTATAATCGGGATTCTCCAATCGAGAGAGATGGTCAGCTACTTGATTCTCAATAAATTTTCGATCCTTGATCTCTAACTCAAATTCCAATAGCAAGAGCACCCAATGAATAAGTCTAGGCTTCGAATCCTTCTTTGAGACCAAATAGCGAATGGCAGCATGATCAGTGAATACTGTCACCTTTGTCCCAAAAAGATACGATCAAAATTTTTCGAAACCAAAGACTATAGCCAATGGCTCCTTCTTAATAGTGGTGTAGTTCACTTGAGCTCCATTTAGAGTCTTACTAGCATAGTAGACCACATAAAAAGATTATTCTTGCGCTGCCCAAAAACTGCTCCCACCGCATAATCACTCGCATCACACATCATCTCAAAAGGTTATGTCCAATCAGGTACCGTAATAACTGGTGCAGTTATCAAACTCTTCTTGAGAGTCTCGAATGCCGCCAAGCATTCATCATCAAATTTGAAAGGTACATCTTTCTCGAGGAAGTTGCACAACGGCTTAGATATCTTCGAGAAGTCCTTGACGAAACGCCGATAAAAACCCGCATGACCAAGAAAACTACGGATTCCTTTCACAAAAATAGGTGGTGGAAGATTTTCAATGACTCCCACCTTAGCTTTGTCCACCTCAAGACCCAATTGAGCACCAAAATTAGTTTCCACACACCTTTTGAGCACCGCACGAAGAATATTCAAACATTCATCATATGAATGTCCAAAGACGGAGAAGTCGTCCATGAACACTTCGACATTGTTTCCAATCATATAAGAGAATATAGCCATCATACATGTCACACCCCCAACTTAAATAGCAAAATAAATATAGTTATTACATCATTTTAATGAGTACTACACAACCAAAATCCAAGATCTTACAGTTTAGGGTTTGGAACAGCCCAACACTACCAACTATTACATCTGATTACAAATACCGAGTCCTCACACAACTATTATTACTTATTCAACCTGGGCTCGAACATAAGCATCCGCATCACAGGTCTTACGGGCAGTCTGCTTGAATCTAACCATGGCTGCTAGCTGTAATATCAGGGTAAAGCAAGAAGTGAGCCAAAAGCTCAACAAGTGCTAACAATACAACGCAAAGCATAAATCGAGATATACCTTTAGGAATGACAATGGAATGACATAATCAATGATAATCGAGAGATAAAACTTATGTGAGTTGGCATCATTATGCTTGCATCAAAACAATTTTAAAATCATTCTTAATCAAAATCATTTTATGACGCTACGGATTACAGCCGGTGATCAGCCGCGAAGTAACCCCAAACCTCGCTGGGTTCTAAAACATTATTGGGAATCCCTAGGCAACTTTTAAGCCTAATATAAGTGTGGAAAGGACTCGCGTCTCAGTCCAGATCCACCATTCAAGAAAACATTTGCCCCCCTTTGGGACTGAAAAATCCACGTTTTAATCATTTTAAAAACTGATGCCGATTTATGACAAAATCTCTTTCGACTGTAATTATTTTTATCAAGGAATTATAGATCAACTTGAAACACTGGAAATATGACACTAAATCTCAGGGCCATGATCTACTAGACTTTATTATATTAGGGTAATTGAGAGGTTTCCATAAACAAGAACTTAGACAAGGAAATTAAGCCAGGCTATTGGATAAGATGAAAGAGTAATGCCAAACTAAGCTTAAAGCAACGGTTGTAGACAAGATATAGGTATTAGAACATCAAAAGATAGGCATCACTGGTTCCAATAGGATAAAGGTGTTAAAATATAAAGAAAGCGATCATCAGCTCAGTATATAACAGGGTATCAAGCTTTAGGGTAAGGATAGGGTTATCAAACAATCATGAATGTATTTAAGAAATGATTGGCTTTTAGGTATCAAGATAAAGTTTCTATCGAGGTTATTTCAAGAGTTGAATCAAAGCATCAGGGTGCAACATCAAGATTTCTCAGGGATCAATAGCATGATAAACAAAAGGATCAATAAGATATTATAACGCATCTCTAATTTATCATGGCATTAAACTATCATGAAAGACTTTTGAACTACTTGCAATATGTACTCGAGGGTTCATGGCATCTCTATGTAACTCAAAGATAAACAAAAGATATGCTTGATTTAAATACATCAAAATGACTCAGGATAATTGCATCGATATATATATATGAACTGTTTACAGCAAATACGAAGGTCAAGTTGAATCACTTGCCTTGAGATAGACTGGTCTGGTCTGACTGGTAGGAGCAACAACTGGAGCTTCACTCGACTTTTAAGGCAAGTTTTCCCTCGTCTCGAGATCCTACATAAATAATAATAATCCTCATTATAATATATTCTTTCCATCTTAACCTATTTACAACCCGAAATTAAACATGGATGGCACTTAGGCCTATACACACTTAATCCATATCCAACATTTATATTTTTAAATGTACACACGTAGCCACATAATCACATATCGTATATTAATACCAAATAACATCACATACACCATAACGCCACACTAGGCTTGGATGATCTCGACTCACCACTTAAATTACTTGGTCGCTAACTAAACGAAGTCTTCGAATTTGGGCTTCCTAACTCAATGTGCCTTTCCTAAATTATCCAAAACCTATTGACCCTCACTTGTGCCTTTTGCTCTACTGACCTTATACTATCTTACAACTATGGTGGTCGACCTAATACTCACTTCTAAGTGTCCTAAAACTATGTGATAAGTGAAAGTGCTTACTGGTGCAAATTTCAGAATGGTAACTAAGGTTTCTTGAGTGCATTAGACACTCTTAAACTACAAGTTTTTCTTCAAAATTTTTACACAAGACTCTCCTGACCTAAGGGCATCTCATAAGCTTGATGTGGCTCAAAGGCCTGGCTTGGGCCTTCTTGGGCCTAAGCTAAAAGTCCAAGGTTCCCCTGTTTTTCTGGGCAGAAAATGCCCTGACTTGAATTAACTTGTGACACATGGTTCTAGCTCATATCCTATGAACTATGGTTGGAAAAACTTCTCTGACATACCCTCTAACTAAGGCCCAATTGGGCCTAATGAGGGCCTACCCATGACATGGCCAAATCTCCCTATTTCTAAGTTGCAACAAAACTGTCCCCTGCTGGACAGATTTTGTTATTCTACTTGTGCACCTAACCAAATGACATGCAAACCTCCAACCAACTCCTAAAACCTATTATATACTCCCCATACTAACTTCTGGTGGCTTGGGCCTCAAGGTGCACATCAATGACATGGTCAAAACTCACTCTAAACCTCAGGGTACTAAACTGATTTTTCTGCAGAAACTATAACTTCTCATTTTCCAAGATTTTGACTTGACAAACCCAACTAACAACAACTAAATACTTAAACCAAGACCTATACTTGGTATTCTACTGAACTAACTCCCTTTTTCTTAAAATACCCTTGGTGAGATCATCCTTACCTAAGGTGCAACTATGGCAAAACAAAAGAGACTACTCTTAACAAATCGCAAATCTTCATGCCTTTGAAACAACAAGATATATATTTTTATAAAAGATAACCACAAATTATTACCATGCAACAAGAAGCATAAATCAATATTATCACATTATTCCTACTGAAATTAAGGCTCACTAACAAAATCTTTCCAAATGATCAAAATTTCACAATAAACTAAGAGAATTCCACATGCATGCATGCCTTCGGGTTTTTCAAACCAAAACAACATGATTTCCAAATAAATTTTTATCATAATTCAACATGCAAGCCTAACATGGATTACAACTAAATGATCAACTAGCATGCAAAAGGATTTTATCAAGACTTTACTACAAAATTCATGTTATCATCACAAAATACACAAAAATGTTAACAAGGCAACAAAACACCATCCATTCGGCTCCTATCAAGTCATGGCCGAATGGATTAGGGTAAAAACAGCATTCGCATAGGTGTAACACTCTTATGTCTAGCCATTCTTGACCCTATGATACTATAACTCATGGTGAAAGCCTTAGATTCACAAGAATCAAAGAGGTTCACTTTGAGTTTAACAAAAACATCACCATGCAAGGTCAAAACATAGGTTTTTCACTCTATACTTTTGAAATATATAAGAATAACATATAGGGAGTAAAATTACTTGAATATAAGATGATTGTTTGGGTGAAAGAATGAAGAAATGAAGGGGATGGAGGGCCTCGGCTATGGGATGGCCGAGAGTGAGGGTTGAGCCGAGAGGGAGGGAGGAGAAAAGGGGAGGGTGGAGTGAAAATGGAGTGATCATCACTTTAGTTTTGTTTTTATGTCTTTGACTAGACTAAATGTGAGTGGATTTAGGAAATGACAAGAGTAACCCTCTAGCTAAAGTTAGGCAAGTTTGCATGCAAGGTCAAGGAGGTAATTTGGCTAGCAAAATGTGAGTTAGTGGGGTGGAGAATGTCTTCTTTGCCCTTTGGTTAAATAGAAGAGAGTTTGCATGCAAGGTTATTCATGTAATTTGATAATTATTAAGCAACTAATTTCCAAAGATTTATTTTTATATAATAAAGTACAAGTTCAAAAATTATAAAATTTATACCATAAAATAACTTGGATTTTTAGAGACTTTATAAAAATCATTTTCAAAATTTGTGTACAAAATGTCTTTTAAAAGAAAATTTTTCCAAAGCTTAGAATATTCCTTATAAATCAAAAATAAAGAAATTAAATAAATTCTTGCTTTGAAAAAATCATATACTACCCAAAGCAAATTTAAAATGCAGAAATTTTCACTCACACAAACGTACAAGCATTGAATATATTTTTATTTAACTTAATATTATTCACAAATAATATTACATAAAATGCCGGTCGTAACATCCTCTCCCCCTTAAGGGATTCTGTCCCCAGAATCTAAGAGAACAGATGAGGATACCGGGAACGCATATCAGACTCTAACTCCCAAGTCGACTCTTCGACCTTAGGGTTCCTCCAAAGTACTTTCACTAACTTTACTGATTTATTTCTAAGACTCTTTACTTGCCAGTCGAGTACTTTAACCGGTTGCTCCACAAATGACAGGTCTGCCTGAATTTCTACAGGTTCATATTCTATCACATGGCTAGCGTCAGGATTGTACTTCTTAAGCAACGACACATGGAACACATTATGCACATGCTGATACTGAGGTGGTAAGGCCAACTCGTAGGCCACCTTTCCTACTTGGCTCAAAATCTCAAAAGGACCTACGTATCTAGGTGCTAACTTTCCTTTCTTGCCAAATCTTATCAACCCTTTCCTAGGTGACACTTTTAGCAACACAGCTTCGCCAATTTGGAATTGAACATCCTTACGCGCGGGATCCGCATACTTCCTCTGTCTATCTTGAGCAGCAAGCAACCTTTTCTGAATTAACTTGACTGAGTCATGCAACTGTTGTACCAATTCTGAGCCGAGAATTCTTCCTTCTCCTACTTCATCCCAACTTGTTGGTGATCTACATTTTCGCCCGTACAAAGCTTCATATGGTGGCATGCCGATACTGGAATGATAGCTGTTGTTATATGAAAATTCAATTAATGGCAGGTGGTCGTCCCAACTTCCAGCAAAATCGATTGCACAACTGCGCAACATGTCTTCAATTGTTTGAATTGTTCTTTCACTCTGGCCATCAGTCTGCGGGTGATACGCCGTGCTCATATTCAACTTCGTGCCAAGACATTCCTGGAATTGCTTCCAGAATCTTGAGTTAAATCGGGGATCTCTGTCTGAAACTATTGATACAGGTACTCCATGCCTTAATACGATTTCGTGCACATACAGATGAACCAACTTGTCCAGTGACGACTTCTCATTTATTGGAAGGAAATGCGCCGACTTCGTAAGACGATCAATTATAACCCATATTGCGTCATGTCCGGACTTTGTTCGTGGTAGTCCTACTATAAAGTCCATAGCGATGTTTTCCCATTTCCATTCTGGAATCTTCAGGGGCTGAATTAATCCGCTTGGTCGTTGATGTTCTGCCTTTACTTTCTGACAGGTATAGCACTTCGCAACCCATTCTGCCACGTCTCTTTTCATATTTGGCCACCAAAAGTTCTTCTTTAAGTCTTGATACATCTTGGTGCTTCCCGGGTGGATTGAAAATTTCGAATGGTGGGCTTCATGGAGGATCTCATTCTTTAATTCAGATACATGGGGAATCCATATTCTGGATGAAAACCTTAGTATTCCTTGCTCATCCTTTTTAGTATTAATCTCTTCTCCAGATAACTGATTTTTCTCTTTTTCCATTACTTCCTCTTGACACTTCTTTATCTTTTCCATTAGTGTTGGCTGAAAGGTCATTGCATGACAAACTTCTTTGACTTTCCCATAAGCACAAAGTTCCAATTCAAATTTTCCGATTTCTTCAGATAACTCTTTTGATGTTATCATTGCATTCAATCTTTCCTTCCGACTCAGCGCATCGGCCACTACGTTCGCCTTTCCAGGATGGTAATTTATCGAACAGTCATAGTCCTTAATCAATTCCAGCCATCTCCTCTGCCTCATATTGAGCTCTTTCTGAGTAAAAATGTACTTTAAGCTCTTGTGATCCGTGTAGATTTCACACTTTTCTCCATAGAGATAGTGTCTCCAAATCTTGAGTGCGAACACTATGGCGGCTAGTTCCAAGTCATGCGTCGGATACTTTAACTCGTGCGGCTTCAACTATCTTGACGCATATGCTATTACCTTACTGTGTTGCATCAACACACAACCCAAACCCTTATGTGAAGCGTCGCTGAATATTACAAAATTCCCTTGATCATCTGGAAGTACTAACACCGGAGCTGTTACCAACTTCTGTTTTAACTCTTGAAAGCTATTTTCACATTCTGCACTCCATTCAAACTTTTGATTCTTTCTGGTTAACTTGGTCAATGGTGTGGCGATCTTCGAGAAATCCTTGACGAATCTTCTATAGTATCCGGCCAATCCTAGAAAACTTCGCACTTCCGTAGGAGTCCTTGGCCTCTCCCAACTCATAACTGCATCAATCTTCGCCGGATCCACTTTAATTCCATCATTTCCAATAACATGCCCCAAAAATTGAACTTCCTTTAACCAAAACTCACATTTGGTAAACTTGGCATACAACTTCTCTTGTCGGAGTATCTCCAATGCTATCCAGAGATGCTGCATATGTTCTTCTTCCGATTTAGAATAAATAAGGATGTCATCAATAAATACCACGACAAATTTATCCAAATACTTCTTAAATACTCGATTCATCAGATCCATGAATGCGGCCGGGGCGTTGGTCAATCCAAACGGCATTACTAGGAATTCATAATGCCCATATCTGGTCCTAAATGCGGTCTTGGGAATATCTTCTTCCTTGATCTTTAATTGGTGGTATCCCGATCTCAAGTCAATCTTCGAAAAACATTTTGCTCCCTTTAACTGATCAAAAAGGTCATCTATCCTTGGTAGCGGGTAGCGGTTCTTGATCGTTACTTTATTCAACTCCCGGTAATCTATGCATAGACGCATACTCCCATCTTTCTTCTTCACAAAGAGAACAGGTGCTCCCCATGGCGACGTACTTGGTCGTATCACTCCCTTATCCAACAATTCTTGTAGCTGGCTCGCCAACTCTTTCATTTCTGCTGGTGCCATCCTATACGGAGCCTTTGAAACTGGTTCCGTGCCTGGAGCAAGGTTGATCTCGAACTCAATTTGTCGATCTGGTGGTAAGCCTGGTAGTTCGTCGGGAAACACATCGGGGAACTCATTAACTACAGGAATATCTTCCATGCCGGGGCTGCCTCTCTCTGAATCCACTACATATGCTAGGAACGACTCACAACCTTTTCTAAGTAACTTCTTAGCCTGAATAATTGTAAGAAATAGTCGCTCTTGCCTCTGTCCCTTAAATACTACCTTCTCTCCACTCTTCATCTTTAAATTCACTCTCTTGGTCTTACAATTTATCTGCGCGCTATTCTCTCCTAACCAATCCATTCCTAAGATTATATCAAACTCTCCCAGCTTGAAGAGTATCAAGTCGGCCGAGAACTTATATCCCGAAATATCAATCTCACATTTTGGACAAAATTGATTCACAGGAATCTTCTCTTGGTTCGCAATTACCACATTTACTACCTCACTCATAACCGTTTTATCACATTGGATCTTATCAACAAAAGATTCTGATATGAAAGATCTTGTGGCTCCCGAATCAATCAATACTTTGGCTTTGACATTATTGAGTAAAAGTGTACCTGCTATCACCTCAGAATTCTGAACAGCATCTTTCATCTTTAGGTCAAATGTCCTTGCTGTTGCTTGCGGGGTTGGTGCGGGTGGTGGAGGTAATGCCAATACCTCAGCTGGCACGCTTGCACTGGTACTTGCCACGTTTATCAGAGCTCTGACTGGTCCTGTTGCCTTACACTCCCTAGCCATGTGTCCAGTCTTCCCACACTTGTAACACGTAACTCCTGGCTTCGGCATCTTGCACTCGTTTGCCAAATGTCCCTTCTGATTGCACCTATAACAGGTCATACTCAGCTTATTGCATACTCCGGGGTGCCTTCTTCCACAGTGCTTGCATTCTGGCCTCTGGAACCTGTTTTCTCCAACTTGCCCTTGGCTTGCCTGATTGTTCCCTTTTGATTCTTGCCTTTTGCCCAAATTTCCTTTCCTTTGAAAATTTCCGCCCTTCTGGAAACCAATCCTCTTTACATTCCGATCTTGCGAATTTCCAGCTTCAGACTTTTCTCCATAAAATGGAACCTTCCTCTTCTTGTTATCCCTCTCTTTCCTTGACTGCATCCCATTATTCTCAATCAGAGCAGCTTTCTGTACTACTCCCGCATAAGTCTCAAGTTCAAACATAGCCACCCTATCTCTGATCCAAGGCTCCAATCCTTGCTGAAATTTCTTGGCTTTTTCTTCCTCAGTGCTGGTATACTTTGTCACAAACCTTGACAACTCAGTGAACTTCTTCTCATATTCCAGTACAGTCATGTTCCCTTGCTTTAACTCAAGAAATTTTAGCTCCATCTGATTCTGCATGTACTTAGGGTAATACTTGTCCAGAAATAACTTCTTAAATCTCTCCCAAGAAATCTGCTGAGTGACTTCCATAGCTTTTACTGATTCCCACCAATAAATGACTTCTCCCTTCAAGAAGTAAGTGGCATACAACGTCTTCTGATCGTCCCCTAACTGTACCAACTCAAAAGCCCTTTCTATCTCCTTGATCCATGTGTTTGCTATCACTGGATCAGTGGTATCATGAAATACAGGTGGATTCACACTCTGAAAAACCTTGAAAGTGACAATTTGTCTTGGTGGTACTGGTGGTTCAGGTGGTTGATATGGCTCACGGTTATCTTGGTTTTCAATTCGTTGTTGAAGAGTTAGTTGTTGTTGAGCTATAGCATTGGTTTGCTGTTGCAAGGTTTCCAGTAGTTGAAGAATGTTTGGGTCTGTGGTGAAGGTGGTTGTTGGGTTCTTCTTTTTGGGAGGCATGATCCTGAAATAAGAGTTGTGTTATAACAAATATAATTGATAAAATGATTCGAGGGTATCGCATGGCATTCTTGTTTACATATGGGGTCACGTTTCCAAATTAAGCAGATATGATGATAAAAACATAAAATAACAGTTGAGAGCAAATGGAACAATAGCACATAATTATTGAAATTTTAAAGGTCACAGTACATAGGATTGGGACATAGTCTGATTCTAGAAATAACAGGCTTATTTAAAGGAAATACGGAAACAACCGGGGGATTCCATAGAGTCTGATAGTACAACAACATGAAAGGTAAATGGAAAGAACTAAGGCTCCACTCCATCTGAACGGGGCTTGGTAGACTTTTCCTCTCGAAGTGTCTTCACAATGCTCTGGAGCTCATCCGCCACCATCTGAATGACATACTGGCTGGTACGGTCCCGGTGTGCTGGCATCTCCTCAAGCTTAGTGCTAACGTACCGAACCAAGGTCTCAAGTCTCGCAATCATCTGCTCCTTGGGCTTCCCTTCGTAGTTTTGGCTGTCCGGATACACGTTCTTCAGTCGGTCTATCAGTCGGTCGTACTTGCCCTGAAGCATGTCGAACTCGCGCCTCAACTCAGCATACACGGAGAAAGCAATAGTGTCGTCCGACCCAGAGGATGACGAGGAATGCGCCCTTTGCTGACAACCAATAAGAGGAGTATTAATAATAATTTACTTTACCTACTCTCTCGCATAATATCTATAACCTACTCACAAGTCCTATAACCTATTTGGGCTGTTCAGGGACTCTAAACCGTAGCTCTGATACCAAAACCTGTCACACCCCCAACTTAAATAGCAAAATAAATATAGTTATTACATCATTTTAATGAGTACTACACAACCAAAATCCAAGATCTTACAGTTTAGGGTTTGGAACAGCCCAACACTACCAACTATTACATCTGATTACAAATACCGAGTCCTCACACAACTATTATTACTTATTCAACCTGGGCTCGAACATAAGCATCCGCATCACAGGTCTTACGGGCAGTCTGCTTGAATCTAACCATGGCTGCTAGCTGTAATATCAGGGTAAAGCAAGAAGTGAGCCAAAAGCTCAACAAGTGCTAACAATACAACGCAAAACATAAATCGAGATATACCTTTAGGAATGACAATGGAATGACATAATCAATGATAATCGAGAGATAAAACTTATGTGAGTTGGCATCATTATGCTTGCATCAAAACAATTTTAAAATCATTCTTAATCAAAATCATTTTATGACGCTACGGATTACAGCCGGTGATCAGCCGCGAAGTAACCCCGAACCTCGCTGGGTTCTAAAACATTATTGGGAATCCCTAGGCAACTTTTAAGCCTAATATAAGTGTGGAAAGGACTCGCGTCTCAGTCCAGATCCACCATTCAAGAAAACATTTGCCCCCCTTTGGGACTGAAAAATCCACGTTTTAATCATTTTAAAAACTGATGCCGATTTATGACAAAATCTCTTTCGACTGTAATTATTTTTATCAAGGAATTATAGATCAACTTGAAACACTGGAAATATGACACTAAATCTCAGGGCCATGATCTACTAGACTTTATTATATTAGGGTAATTGAGAGGTTTCCATAAACAAGAACTTAGACAAGGAAATTAAGCCAGGCTATTGGATAAGATGAAAGAGTAATGCCAAACTAGGCTTAAAGCAACGGTTGTAGACAAGATATAGGTATTAGAACATCAAAAGATAGGCATCACTGGTTCCAATAGGATAAAGGTGTTAAAATATAAAGAAAGCGATCATCAGCTCAGTATATAACAGGGTATCAAGCTTTAGGGTAAGGATAGGGTTATCAAACAATCATGAATGTATTTAAGAAATGATTGGCTTTTAGGTATCAAGATAAAGTTTCTATCGAGGTTATTTCAAGAGTTGAATCAAAGCATCAGGGTGCAATATCAAGATTTCTCAGGGATCAATAGCATGATAAACAAAAGGATCAATAAGATATTATAACGCATCTCTAATTTATCATGGCATTAAACTATCATGAAAGACTTTTGAACTACTTGCAATATGTACTCGAGGGTTCATGGCATCTCTATGTAACTCAAAGATAAACAAAAGATATGCTTGATTTAAATACATCAAAATGACTCAGGATAATTGCATCGATATATATATATGAACTGTTTACAGCAAATACGAAGGTCAAGTTGAATCACTTGCCTTGAGATAGACTGGTCTGGTCTGACTGGTAGGAGCAACAACTGGAGCTTCACTCGACTTTTAAGGAAAGTTTTCCCTCGTCTCGAGATCCTACATAAATAATAATAATCCTCATTATAATATATTCTTTCCATCTTAACCTATTTACAACCCGAAATTAAACATGGATGGCACTTAGGCCTATACACACTTAATCCATATCCAACATTTATATTTTTAAATGTACACACGTAGCCACATAATCACATATCGTATATTAATACCAAATAACATCACATACACCATAACGCCACACTAGGCTTGGATGATCTCGACTCACCACTTAAATTACTTGGTCGCTAACTAAACGAAGTCTTCGAATTTGGGCTTCCTAACTCAATGTGCCTTTCCTAAATTATCCAAAACCTATTGACCCTCACTTGTGCCTTTTGCTCTACTGACCTTATACTATCTTACAACTATGGTGGTCGACCTAATACTCACTTCTAAGTGTCCTAAAACTATGTGATAAGTGAAAGTGCTTACTGGTGCAAATTTCAGAATGGTAACTAAGGTTTCTTGAGTGCATTAGACACTCTTAAACTACAAGTTTTTCTTCAAAATTTTTACACAAGACTCTCCTGACCTAAGGGCATCTCATAAGCTTGATGTGGCTCAAAGGCCTGGCTTGGGCCTTCTTGGGCCTAAGCTAAAAGTCCAAGGTTCCCCTGTTTTTCTGGGCAGAAAATGCCCTGACTTGAATTAACTTGTGACACATGGTTCTAGCTCATATCCTATGAACTATGGTTGGAAAAACTTCTCTGACATACCCTCTAACTAAGGCCCAATTGGGCCTAATGAGGGCCTACCCATGACATGGCCAAATCTCCCTATTTCTAAGTTGCAACAAAACTGTCCCCTGCTGGACAGATTTTGTTATTCTACTTGTGCACCTAACCAAATGACATGCAAACCTCCAACCAACTCCTAAAACCTATTATATACTCCCCATACTAACTTCTGGTGGCTTGGGCCTCAAGGTGCACATCAATGACATGGTCAAAACTCACTCTAAACCTCAGGGTACTAAACTGATTTTTCTGCAGAAACTATAACTTCTCATTTTCCAAGATTTTGACTTGACAAACCCAACTAACAACAACTAAATACTTAAACCAAGACCTATACTTGGTATTCTACTGAACTAACTCCCTTTTTCTTAAAATACCCTTGGTGAGATCATCCTTACCTAAGGTGCAACTATGGAAAAACAAAAGAGACTACTCTTAACAAATCGCAAATCTTCATGCCTTTGAAACAACAAGATATATATTTTTATAAAAGATAACCACAAATTATTACCATGCAACAAGAAGCATAAATCAATATTATCACATTATTCCTACTGAAATTAAGGCTCACTAACAAAATCTTTCCAAATGATCAAAATTTCACAACAAACTAAGAGAATTCCACATGCATGCATGCCTTCGGGTTTTTCAAACCAAAACAACATGATTTCCAAATAAATTTTTATCATAATTCAACATGAAAGCCTAACATGGATTACAACTAAATGATCAACTAGCATGCAAAAGGATTTTATCAAGACTTTACTACAAAATTCATGTTATCATCACAAAATACACAAAAATGTTAACAAGGCAACAAAACACCATCCATTCGGCTCCTATCAAGTCATGGCCGAATGGATTAGGGTAAAAACAGCATTCGCATAGGTGTAACACTCTTATGTCTAGCCATTCTTGACCCTATGATACTATAACTCATGGTGAAAGCCTTAGATTCACAAGAATCAAAGAGGTTCACTTTGAGTTTAACAAAAACATCACCATGCAAGGTCAAAACATAGGTTTTTCACTCTATACTTTTGAAATATATAAGAATAACATATAGGGAGTAAAATTACTTGAATATAAGATGATTGTTTGGGTGAAAGAATGAAGAAATGAAGGGGATGGAGGGCCTCGGCTATGGGATGGCCGAGAGTGAGGGTTGAGCCGAGAGGGAGGGAGGAGAAAAGGGGAGGGTGGAGTGAAAATGGAGTGATCATCACTTTAGTTTTGTTTTTATGTCTTTGACTAGACTAAATGTGAGTGGATTTAGGAAATGACAAGAGTAACCCTCTAGCTAAAGTTAGGCAAGTTTGCATGCAAGGTCAAGGAGGTAATTTGGCTAGCAAAATGTGAGTTAGTGGGGTGGAGAATGTCTTCTTTGCCCTTTGGTTAAATAGAAGAGAGTTTGCATGCAAGGTTATTCATGTAATTTGATAATTATTAAGCAACTAATTTCCAAAGATTTATTTTTATATAATAAAGTACAAGTTCAAAAATTATAAAATTTATACCATAAAATAACTTGGATTTTTAGAGACTTTATAAAAATCATTTTCAAAATTTGTGTACAAAATGTCTTTTAAAAGAAAATTTTTCCAAAGCTTAGAATATTCCTTATAAATCAAAAATAAAGAAATTAAATAAATTCTTGCTTTGAAAAAATCATATACTACCCAAAGCAAATTTAAAATGCAGAAATTTTCACTCACACAAACGTACAAGCATTGAATATATTTTTATTTAACTTAATATTATTCACAAATAATATTACATAAAATGCCGGTCGTAACAATACATCTCTGAAAAGTGGAAGGTGCGCCACATAAGCCAAATGAAACTCTGCGAAAAGCAAACGTTCCAAATGGACAAGTGAAGGTAGTCTTTTCTTGATCCTCTGGTGCAATGCAAATCTGATTATACCCCGAATAGCCATCCAGAAGACAATAATACTCATGACCGGCTAACCTGTCAAGCATCTGATCAATAAATGGAAGAGGGAAGTGATCCTTTCTCGTGGCCTTGTTCAACTTTCTATAATCCATGCATACCCTCTATTCTGTGACTGTTCGAGTGAGAATGAGCACATTCTTCTCATTTGCTAAACAGTCTCAACATCTCAAGAGTTTCCAATTTATACTACCCCTAAACATGAACTAAAGCTATACTTAAGTTCATTAACCAATAATCAAGATTTACAAGTCCAAACTCATTATAAATCCAACTCAACTCTAAATATACATGAATCATACTTCCCAAGAACTAACCAAGCATAAAAACTCTAAATATTCAAAATTAGGGCTAGGGTATGAGATTATACCTTCCTTGGTGAGTAGAAGTAACTAAGGAGCTTGGAACAACCCTTGAAAATCCTTACCAAAGCTATATTTAAACAAAAACACAAGATCAAAAGTTTCAAGTTCTTGAAAACACTATTCACCCTCTACTAAAATGATTTGTTTGAGATAGAAAACCTTTGATTCAAGCACTAAAACTACATGCTCTTCTTAGTTATGAAATATAGGATCCAAAGAAACAAACCTTATAATTTTCCATGGAGTATAGCTTGTGTTTTGAATTTCTAATTCACCATTTTGGTGAAAAATTCAAAGTGAAGAAGAAGGAAAGGGGGGGGAGAGAAGCTTGCTTTGTTTTATTGATCTTTGTGCATAAAAAGGCTTGGTTGATATCCTTTTGTTTTGTTAATTAACCTTTTAACCATGGTAAAATTTGTGTGGCTTATAATCAACCAACAATTCCTTCCCTTTTGGCCATGCTTATGTCATGCTCCTATGTCATCTTCCCACACTTGTCTTCTTCTTGTTGGTGTGATGACATCATCATCCCTAACCTCTTTGATTAACTCCTAATTACTTGGCTAATAATCGCTGATCTGTTATACGGTTCGCTTGACTTTCGTTTTCGTTTATCGTTTGAGGGATCATAACCGGGATCTTATTACTTGGGTTTCCTTAACCTTTATCAATACATTATATTCCTTTTATGATCCTCTCTTATAATCCTTAAATTTAAATCCTCTTTATCCTGTTACCTTATACTCAATTCTTGCGGTATCTGGTGGATTTCGGGAAAAAATCAAAGTGTTCGAATTTGGATTCTGACGATCTTTACATACACTTATATACCATATAGAGTACTAATAAGATCTCAGAATAACAATAAAAGAACCCCTACAAAGTGTGGCATGAAAAGTTTTCTTATTCAGCATAATCAGCAAAAGTTACTATTCATCAGGGTTTCAAAAATTCCAAAAATTGGGGTTATTACAGTCTCCCCTCCTTAAAAGGATTCCGTCCCGGAATCAGATAGAAAATGAATAGGGATACTCTCTTAGCATTGCACTGTCTAACTCTCAAATAAATTTTCCCACATTGTGGTTCTGCCACAAAACCTTGACTAGCACAATAACCTTTCTCCTAAGCACTTATTCCTTTTCGATCTATAACCCTTCATGGTTGCTCTATATAGGTTACGTCTGGTTGCATGTCTATGCGCTCATATGCCCCTATTTGTCTGGCATCCGGATTACACTTCCTTAACATTGATACGTGGAACACGTTATGAACTTGCTACAGTTTCGGGGGGTAGGGCTAGCTCATATGCTAACTTCCCAATATGTCTTAATACCTCAAAGGGCCCAACAATTCATGGACTTAGCTTTCCTTTCTTTTCGAACCTCATCAATCCTTTCCAAGGGATACCTTTAATATTGCTAGGTCCCCTATTTCATACTCTTTGTCCTTTCGAGTCAAATCAGCATACCTCTTTTATCCATCCTGGGGTTGCTGTCATCCGTCTTCTGATTAGATCCACTATGTCTTTGGTCCATTGGGCCACTTCGGGTCCGAGCATCTTGTGCTCTACAACTTCATCCTAACATAAGGGAGATCGACATTGTCTTCCCTCAAGGATCTCATAAGGCGACATCTCAATACTGACATATGATCGATTAACATAAGAAAACTCAATCCGCGTTAAGTGATCATTCCAAATTTCTTTCAAGTCTATTGTACAGACTCTCATTATCTCATCTAGATCTACAGCTTTTCCTACTCAATACCCAATCTTTTCCCGTTCGTAATCGTTACTATCTTCCGTACCAAATTTTATACTGATTACATTTTTGCTCGTTAGCATTCTATAACCTTTTAATAATCGCGTCAACCTTAGTATCACGAACGCGTTAGAATCGGAATACCACCATACTTGGTACCACTTCATCTCTAGCTGCCTCCGTCTTCGAAAGCTTTTTCCTTCATATAGAAGTCAAAGAATTTATTGAGAGATCACTATGATCATGAACACTTGTTATATTGTATAGTTAGTACAGAAGGTGGCCAGCCTTTAGTACTTGACAAGCAATTAAACAATAGATGGTATCCTACTAGGCTTCTATCACACAGATAGATAGTCATTCGGCAATACCTCCCCTTCTGGAAGGGTTGTTCTTCTCAGCTTATATGAAATGAAAAGGAGAGAAAAGAACGAATTGAAGAGAATTGTATATATATAAAATATACTACCACAAAATATCTGGCTTGGAATCTACCTCTGAACTATAGAGGTTTGTCATAGGAGAACAAAATATATACGTATATATATCAACATCAAATATTATAGCATCGTATTTCACGTGTCTGAATATTTACTATTCCGTCCATCATTCTATGGATCCATGCTCTTGGTCGAGCTTATAAACAATCACCTTTGAAACTCCCTCGACATCAAAATCGAATCTGGGATTTCATTCTAGACGTCATCGTTATTAGAATTCTATGCTTGCATCACAACCTTCCTCGTTTAGTAATACGACTCTCTATTGATAAGAAGGAATAAGTATTCAATAGGTAGATAATCGACTTAATTAGTCTATCAATGATAACTTATACACCACCGCGACCCGATTAGTGGTACTCAATCTCAATATCCATTACAATACAACTCTCACGGTTGTAATCGGCTCATTATTCAAAGAATCGTCGATGTATTACCATAGTCCACCACTGACCTACTATATTCATTCATTTTCCTCGAAATCTTAATAGCTAACCATACAGAGTCCATACCTATCGTATCAAATTCTTCTAAGGAGGTAACATAATCACCATTCATGATTCATGAAGAATACTCCTGATCCTGACGTACATTCATGACATGAAGCAGATAAAATTGCAGAAGAGTTTCAATCAAAGCAATGATAGCAGGTTAATACCATTCTTAATCATATGCCTTCAATAGAAGACTTAACTCAAAGGTTCATTTAGTCCTTTTTGAAATATGGTCCTGGATTATTCTCAAGATAGGACCTTCTAAGATAGATAGCTCGCTCACGGCGATTACATGAATTAAATCTTTACCAAACTACTATTACGGTCGAGTATCGCATAATCATTAGAAGGAATGTCAATCTTTCACACCATAATACCACCTTCACGGCTTTAACCATCATTATTATATTCCTATGGCACGAGCGCCTATAATTTCTCTTTTACAGTTAGAGTGTCGGCCACCTCATTGGCCTTTCCTGATAGTAATAGTTCCTTACAATCAATGTCCTTTGAATGATCTTCAACTAATTTTTTTTTTACCTCATTTCCATTCACTGCTGGTGTGAAAATGCTCTTTCTTAAGCTTTGGTGAGAAAAAAATATATCACAATTTTCCCATAATTTATTTCTTCGGTCTTTGAATGTGAACATTGTCACGACTGACCCTCGATCATACTTTGGACGTCTCTTATCTTCGGTACTTCTCGTTGTCACCAATCCTGACCCTCATTGGGTCGATCTATACTTCTTTATGGTTCAACACGTGCCCCACCTGGCATTATTATAATTACGTCATATTTCTTTCATCAAAAATTTCTATTCTTGAGAACTTTGAATATTACCTTTTTCCTTGTAAAACCTCTAAGGTTATCCTTAAATCCTTCACCAGGTACACCCTAGGCATAGGGCATATCAAGATACCATTTACTAATACCAGAATCATTGTCTAATACTTCTGAAAAATTTCTCCACTGATCCTTAAAGGTTGTTGCTACCTTAATCCTTCATTCCGCATTTCCCAAACTCATAATGTCCCTATTAAAGGTGAAATGCCAACCTTTATGCATTCCTCTATGGTTCATCTTAAGTTATCGAGGTTCCATCCTTAATTCCACCTTTTTAAAAAGGTACTTGCATTCTTCCATAGATAAATGAAGTCATGTATCCTTGATAGATTATCTTATTCAATCATTCCCACCTCGATAGTCTATACCAATTTCACGATAGCATCCTTATTCAAACTGAGGTCAAACCATATGGCCTTCAAAAGATAACAATGGTTACCCACTTTTCTTTCCTAATTTGGTAATGAAAACAGGGATGTTCTGGAAGATATTGGTCGTGTTCAATGTGAACTTCTTCTTAATAATTCCTCATTTACTTTTGTTATTATCTCAACAGTCATCTCAATGTTAGGATATCTTTCATACCTGGCGTCTCCCTTTCTGGGTATCAAGCCACCGGTCTTACACTTCACATTCTTGAAGGTCACTTCCTTCATCCCATTTTCCTAAATTCTTGTTATCCTGTCTCCTCAGTCCATCTGTGTTTCCTTATTAATCCATCGATCTATCTCAAAGTTTCATCGAATACTCTCAACTTCAAGGGAATTAACTATAAGTATCGCTTACGCCTTCAAACCTTGAATTTATCTCATGATCAGTCACCATCGCGCTGATGATGACACACTTCTCTATATTTCTTACAAGGGTTTCTTAGGGTTTCCCATACCTAACTCCCTTATCACTTCTCAACTCTATTTCCTTTATATCCCTTTATACACCTTCCCTTTTCAGTCTTTTATTTTCATTTCTATTACAACCATTACATGAACGAACACAACATAAGCATTGATTTCAAACATCCCGTCATTCTGGATTCGTTTCCTCAGAACGAATCTTGACAACTTTTACAACTTAGGTTCATAATTCATCATACTCGTCCGCTTTTGTTCTAGCTCTAAAGCATTTACACTACCTCCATAACCTTGGGAAGTACTTTCCCGAAAACAATTGTCTGAACTTTAATCAATTTATTATAACCTCTGGCTCCGTGCCTTTCTTGGCCTTTCACCAACGGGTGGCCTCTCTCTTAGGAGGGTAAGTGACAAAAACAGTCTTTTGTGATTCGTCAATCATTTAGAATCTCAAATGATTCCTATATTTCCTTTAGCCAGGCTCTTGCCTCAACTGGATCAACCTGTTCCTTGGAACTCTGAGAGCTTAGCGACTTAAAGGTCATGAAAGAATTTCCTACCGCATTGTTTCCTCAAGGTGGTGGTTGGGAATAAAAGTATAAGTTTTGTTTAGGCAGGTCCATGAATTGCCCTATAGGAGTACCGTCCTAGTTCTCCCTATCTTGCTCGACTTCTGTTTTCTCAGTATGAAATATTTTCTCCTCCTCCCAATAATCGGGGTCATCCTCATTTTCCTCTTCATTATGTTATGGGTTCCTTCTATCTTGATGGCGTCCTACCTGACTATCACATTCAGTATTTGCCCTAAATCTTATTCCTCGAATTATGACTTTCATCTAAGATCCCGTCCTTAAGCTCTTGAACATTAAAACCCATTTTTTGTCGGAATACCTCATTATTCCCTTAATCTTTCTCGGTATTAATCTCTTTTCCAGTCATTGACTCTCTGTCTTCATTCATCACTTTCTCTTGGCATAATATGATCTTTTCCAATAATTCGGGCTGCATTACAATCTCAAACAGCTTTTCAGTACTGGCTCCGGTTGCGTTCACTCCTATTTCCATTTTCCTCAAAATCTCTTATCAACTCTCCCAAAGACATTATCATCTTGAGTCTCTTCTTTACACTAAGGGTATTATCCACCATTTTGGCTTTCCCTGGATGATAAAGAATCTCATAATCGTAATCCTTGATTAGCTCTAACCACCTCCTCTGGCGCATGTTGAGCTCTTTCTGCGTGAAAATGTACTAGAGCACTTATGGCTTGTGTAAATCTCGCACTTCTCTCCATACAAGTAGTGCCTCCAATCTTTAGGGAAAAGCTATTGCCACGAGCCCAAGCTCATGGGTGGGGATATCAAATTTTACATTCCCTTAATTGTCTTGACGCGTACGCGATAACATTGCTATGCTGTATAAGAAGCACCCTAATTCCTTATGCGAAGTATGACTACAAATCACAAAATTCCTTTTCCATCCGGCAACGCCAACAAAGGGGCCGTCACCAACCTTTGCTTCAATTCTTGAAAACTGTTCTCACATTTCTCTGACCATTTCAACTTCTCAGTCTTACGAGTAAGTCGCGTTAAAGGGGCTGCTATCTTTGCAAACTTGAACGAACCTACTGTAATAACCGACCAATCTTACCTATGGTAGTCGCCCTGGCCATGGTCATCAATTCCTCAGTGGTCCTTTATTTATTCTTGTAAGGATCCTCCACGGGATCCTCCTCAGCAACAATCCCTTCTGGGACAACATCCTCAACCGCTACATCCTCAATATGAACATCATCTGGTCCCTCATTAGGGTACTCCATCGGATTCATGATCTGATCTCCAATATGTAATAAAATAACATCACGTTGTTGCTCCTCAACCCCAGGGTTCGGTGCCCCGCTACATCGATCTATGTTACTATCATGATATTTATAAGGGTTCCCATAAGGGTTTTAACTGTCAGTACTACGTTAGGTAGTCCGACTATGAACTTGGCAAGAGTTCTTATTATCTTAATGAACTTATTATTTTAACGACGCATCATCTCTGAGGTTTATAACGCTTGGTTCTGATACCATTTCTGTAACACCCCGATATCCGGGGTCGGGGATTCGGGTGGTCACGAGTTCCATTTCCCTTATCAATACTTAATCTTAACAGTCAACCAACTACTGCGTACTGTGACCCAACAATATGCACACACACACCACAAGTTATAGTCTTAGAGATGAATTACCAAAAATAACACAAGTCATTTTATTCCACAATTATAAACCATTTCACCATAAAAGGGTTTCTGAATAATTTACATATTCTTTGCCATTATTACTATTCATAAATATACATAAGTCTGGTACATCAAAAGTTGAAAGCCTAGCCTATTGGTAGTTCCTACCTCAGCTGCAACGGCATCAACGCCTACAGGAAACTGCGGAACGTTTCCTAACCGCTCACGAATTGGGAGCTTGATCCTGTTCATCTTGTCTATCTGTTGTTGTGTCATGAAAGAAGAAAGCAAGGGTGAGCAACAAGCCCACCAAAATAATATGTATAATAATTTACAATATATGAGCATACTCATAGCACTCATGAAAGTCTTGGTCAAAAAGAAACGAACCAAGTTTGATCTCTTAACGTGACCAAGTCGCAAAATATTCAGTATATATGTACATATACTTTTCAAAATCTTGGAAGTCCTCTTCCATGCATAATAAACACAGAGTTCTAGTTTATAACTGTATAAAAATATCGTTGCAAGGTGATCTCATATATCTAACCTTGTCTCAACGTTTTTGTGAAAATCTTTGTCATGCATAAGATAATCATTAACCAGATATAAGTTGAAAAGGTGAAGTTATGAGATACTCTAATATACTTATATCTTTTCTGAATATTGCTTGAACTACCACCGTTCAAGGTATAATCAGTTTCAAAAGTTCATCACATAGATGAGACTACAAGAAAAGACTTGAATAGATTCAATCTTTGAAATATCATTATAAATAATGAAGTTACGAGATACTTCATTAAGTCTCGATATATATATATACACCTATATATATACATTTCATACACTCTTTGAAAACCTCTGTTATGAAAATTATAAACAGAGTTGCAATATCCAATGAATTTGGAAAGGAGAAAACCTTGGCATAAACCTGATATCTTGCTGATCAGGAAAAGATACCAATAAGTAACCTTTTCTACTAGTAGATGGACGAATTCCCCACTTGTCATCACCCTGGCCACAATAGGACCTTATGCTGGACTGCCACTCTGCCACTTACGCATTTGATGGACTCCCACTGAGCCACTATCACTTTCATGGACGCCCACTGAGCCCATGTTGCTTATGCCGACTCAAATAGATGAACTTACTTCCCGAATGATAGGCAAGTAATCAAGATATTTTCTCAAAACAGCAACCTCGTTGCAAATGTAAAATACACCACTGAGCCGGATCCCCCCAGGTTTTGAGCGAGTATTTAAATCCCCTTCGAAAGGAAGATCTTAAATATAAAAATGAGTTTTGGGATCCGCTGTAATCTTTTAAAAATCTTTTTGAAGACTCGAAAACATTTTTAAAAATGTTTGGAGTAATGCTGATTTAATGAAATAAATCAATCTCGATATATTAGAAAATATCTGAATATTATTATTTAAATAATATTCCCATAAGGATAATCTTTATAAAAATAATTGAAGTAGAAATTTTAAAACTCATACTTGAAATGAATAATAAATAACCAAAGATATACTTATACGAAAGTACGATCTTTATTTGAATAATCGAAAATAAGTTTGATTATCAAAACATCATTCTTTAATAAAATAAAGAATATTATTTACTAAATAAGCGAAGTCATAAGTTCTCGAATGAATATTCAAAATAATATTCATTAAATAAAATTAACGGAGTCATAAGTCCTCGAATGAATATTCAAAGTAATATTCATTAAATAAAATAAACGGAGTCATAAGTCCTCGATTGAATATTCAAACTAATATTCATTAATTAAAATAAAGTTATTGAATAAACCTTATTCGATTAATAGTTTTGAAAACTATATCTATATATATATAAATATATATATATATATATAATATACTCGGGAACATCGACTCCCGGTTTAGAAAATATTCACCTTTGGGTCCCCTATACTAAGGGTATACGCAACTATTGCTTATCTCTAGCATAGGTTTTATGCAACTTATAAGCAATTGAATCAACAATTAGATATCAAGATTACGAAACAGACATGCATATATACCATATCACATGCTCTAATATATCGCAAGATTTTCTAATAACAATCATGCACTTATCACAAGATAATGCGTATACATATATTTACATCACAACATCAGTATAACGGGTAGAAAACTTGTCTGAGTGCTCCGGGGTAGACTTAAGCTTAGAGTGGGTCCGATAACCTATGAACAACAACATAAGTCGGAATTAAACCCCGGTCGCTTAAGAAACTAGACTTTAACCAATTGAACCCTAACATTCGCTTATGGTCACTTCTACGCCTAACGAATCACATAAGTTGTTTGAGTACCCTCGGCTCCACCATTTTTAATAAATTAACCGTTATGAATTTTAAGCGACGCATTCACGAATACCCTACCAACTGCCTAGTCCACTTTACATAATTGTTTCATACTCCAATTAGTCATTTAAGGACCTTAACCAAGGTTTCAAAGTAAGGTGAGGGGTAATGGTTCGTTCGCGAACGCCGTTACTTAAAACGGTCGTTTCTCCTAAACCGTACATCGGATTTAAGCGAACCACATATCAAAACGAAGCTCGTAACATGAACTATCTAAACATGGAAATGGTCAAAATCTAACAGTGAGTTTACGGGTCCTGATGTTAAGAACAAAAGTAGTCTAAGGTAAATCGGGCATTACGACGGCTATGTTTACGCGATTACCAATTTTGTACAACTCCAAATCAATCCACAATCAATCACAAATCAAGCCATAACCACCAATACAACCAAACTCCATCCATACTTCATTACAACAGTCTCAACATCTCAAGATTTTCCAATTTATACTACCCCTAAACATGAACTAAAGCTATACTTAAGTTCATTAACCAATAATCAAGATTTACAACTCCAAACTTATTATAAATCCAACCCAACTCTAAATATACATGAATCATACTTCCCAAGAACTAAACCAAGCATAAAAACTCTAAATATTCAAAATTAGGGCTAGGGTATAAGATTATACCTTCCTTGGTGAGTAGAAGTAACTAAGGAGCTTGGAACAACCCTTGAAAATCCTTGCCAAAGCTATATATAAACAAAATCACAAGATCAAAAGTTTCAAGTTCTTGAAAACACTATTCACCCTCTACTAAAATGATTTGTTTGAGATAGAAAACCTTTGATTCAAGCACTCAAACTACTTGCTCTACTTAGTTATGAAATATAGGATCCAAAGAAACAAACCTTATAATTTTCCATGGAGTATAGCTTGTGTTTTGAATTTCTAATTCACCATTTTGGTGAAAAATTCGAAGTGAAGAAGATGAAAAGGGGGGGAGAGAAGCTTGATTTGTTTTATTGATCTTTGTGCATAAAAAGGCTTGGTTGATATCCTTTTGTTTTGTTAATTAACCTTTGAACCATGGTAAAACTTGTGTAGCTTATAATCAACCAACAATTCCTTCCCTTTTGGTCATGCTTATGTCATCCTCCTATGTCATCTTCCCACACTTGTCTTCTTCTTGTTGGTGTGATGACATCATCATCCCTAACCTCTTTGATTAACTCCTAATTACTTGGCTAATGATCGCTGATCTGTTATACGGTTCACTTAACTTTCGTTTTTGTTTATCGTTTGAGGGATCATACCCGGGATCTTATTACTTGGGTTTCCTTAACCTTGATCAATACATTATATTCCTTTTATGATCCTCTCTTATAATCCTTAAATTTAAATCCTCTTTATCCTGTTACCTTATACTCAATTCTTTCGGTATCTGGTGGATTTTCAGGAAAAAATCAAATTGTTCGAATTTGGATTCTGACAATCTTTACATACACTTATATACCATATAGAGTACTAATAAGATCTCAGAATAACAATAAAAGAACCCCTACAAAGTGTGGCATGAAAAGTTTTCTTATTCAGCATAATCAGCAAAAGTTACTATTCATCAGGGTTTCAAAAATTCCAAAAATTGGGGTTATTACAGTAAGCAAACCTGTAAGTAAAGCCAAACTTGCCAAGTTAAATGAAAAATATGGATCAGTTTCCAAAAACTTCATTTTAGGAGAATCGATTCAAGTGAGGAAGGTGAAGAAAGTGAATGTTGGACATCTGTCTATTAAGCAATTGAATGACAGACTAGAAAAGATTGAGGTTAAAACAGAGGCTAAAAGGAAAAACAATAGAAATGGTAAAGTGGGGATTAACAAACATAACAACTACACACCTGATAAGTATGCTCCAAGAAAAATCTTTGCTAAGTGTGGTAGTGTAAATCATCTGTCTGTTAATTGTAAAACTGCAATGTCTACTTCCATATATGTGCCACCTCCTTTTCCCAATATAAATGCCATGCCTTCTATGCCTATGAATGCTATGTCTACACATAATATGAATGCACAATTTGCTAATATGGCATTTGCACCTAATCCTTATTATGCTGCATTTAGTATGCCTCAAATGCCATTTAGCATGCCCTACTAGACTAACTTGTTTACTAATAGCATGCCATTTCCTGTTAATCAAAATGTGCAAGTTGATTCTGTTGTAATGAATGGTTTCAAAGGTTCAACTCAAATGACTAAGGATGAATCTGATATCCCCAAGTCAAATGAGATCAAACCTAAGAAACAGAAGAAGAAAGCTAACAAGGCAGGGCCCAAGGAAACTTGGGTACCAAAATCAACTTGATTTGATTATAATATGTGCAGGGAAACAGAAAGAATCTATGGTACTTGGATAGTGGTTGTTCAAGACACATGATTGGTGATTCTACCCTGCTCACAGAGTTCAAGGAGAGAGCTGGCCTAAGTATTAATTTTGGAGATGACAGCAAGGGTTATACTGTGGGTTATGGCTTGATTTCAAAAGACAATGTCATCATTGAGGAGGTTGCCTTAGTGGATGGTCTCAAGCACAATTTGTTGAACATCAGCTGTGTGACAAAGGCAATTCAGTAACCTTCAACTCAGAAGCCTCTGTTGTGACAAACAAGAGAAGCAACAAAGTGGTTCTCACTGGAGTGAGAAAAGGGAATGTGTACCTAGCTGACTTCAACTCATCAAATACAGAATCTGTTACTTATCTTCTCTAGTAAAGCAAGTCAAGATGAAAGTTGGCTATGGCACAAGAAGCCATCCCATCTAAACTTCAAGACCATGAATGAACTTGTAAAGCAAGAACTGGTTAGAGGCATTCCTCAAGTGGAGTTTACTAAGGATGGACTGTGTGATGCTTGCCAAAAGGGAAATCAAATTAAAACATCATTCAGAAAGAAGCTTGATTCAACAATTAAAGAACCTTTGCAACTGCTACATATGGATTTGTTTGGACCAGTCAATGTGTTGTCCATTTCAAGGAAAAGATGTTGCCTAGTAATTGTAGATGATTTCTCAAAGTTCTCTTGGACATATTTCCTTAAGTCCAAAGATGAGGCTAGTGAAATCATCATCAATCACCTAAGGCAAGTCAACAATCATCCTAATTTCAAAGTTAGAAGAATCAGGAGTGACAATGGAACTGAGTTCAAGAATTCTGTCATGAGAGCATTTTGTGAAAAAAAATGGGATTTTGCATGAGTTTTCAGCAGCAAGAACTCCACAACAAAATGAAGTAGTAGAAAGAAAGAACAGATCACTTATTGAAGCTATAAGAACAATGCTTGAAGAATCTAAGTTACCAACATATTTTTGGGCTGAAGCTGTAAATACTGCATGCTACACTCAGAATATTTCTCTGGTTAATCAAGCAAAATGCATGACTCCCAATCAATTGTTCAAGAAAAAGAAGCCAACTCTAAACTTTCTTCATGTCTTTGGCTGCAAATGTTATATCTTGAGAATTTAAACTGATCAGAATGGGAAGTTTGATGCTCAAGCAAATGAAGGAATTTTTGTTGGATATGTTGTTGGTAAAGCATACAGAGTCTACAATCTGAGAACCAACATTGTTGTGAAATCAATACATGTTGTGTTTGATGATAAAAAGATTGAAGGACTATAAGATGGAGATTACCATGAGAGCCTCAAATTTGACAATGTGGAGTTGGTTAGTGATGACAGTGATGATGAAAGTGATCAAGAAATACTATCAAAGGATAATGCAGAAAAATACACTGCCAATGAAGCACAAAATTCAACATCTGTCGAGTTGCAAAATTCTTTATCCGTCGGGAGACAATCTGCTTTATCCATCGGGAGACAATCAGCTTCATCCGTCAGTACTCAAAATTCACCATCCGTCAGGCCATCAAAAGAAGTCGAAGGTCAGAATAGATCACTTACAGAAAGTTCCCCTACTCAAATCAAAGATCCATTAACTCAGGGGAGTTTCTAATAATCAAAACTCAATCACACATCAAGACAACAATGAGGCCTCTTCATTTAGAGCTAATCTATCTCAACAAAGGAAATGGATAAAGGATCACCCCTTTGAGCTCATCATTGGTGATGTATCCTCTAGAATTCAAACAAGGAGAGCGACTCAAGAAGAATGTCTATATAGCAGCTTCCTCTCTAAGGAAGAACCAAAGAAGGTAGAAGAAGCTTTGTTGGATCCTGATTGGATTTTAGCTATGCAAGAGGAGCTATACTAATTTAAAAGGAATAAGGCATGGAAGCTGGTACCAAAGCCTAAAGGAAAGAATCCAATAGACATGAAATGGGTATTCAGAAACAAGATGGATGAAAATGGCATAGTGGTCAGGAACAAAGCTAGATTAATTGCTAAGGGCTACTGTCAACAAGAAGGAATAGATTTTGATGAAACTTTTTCCCCTGTTGCAAGACTTGAAGGCCTCAGAATTTCTTAGCCTATGCAGCCCATGCCAATTTCAAGGTCTATCAAATGGATGTCAAAAGTTCCTTTCTGAATAGAGATTTGGAGGAGGAAGTCTATATCATTCAGCCTCCTGGTTTTGAAGATCCAAATTTTCCAAAAGATGTTTACTATCTTTTGAAAGCACTTTATGGACTGAAGCAAGCACCTAAAGCCTAGTCTGACACTTTGTCAAAGTTCCTTTTAGAGAATCATTTCACAAGAGATTATGCAGGTTGCAGAATTGATAGAAAAAGTATAACAGGACCCTGTCAATTTCTAGGAAACAAGCTTGTGTTCTGGTTCAGTAAAAATCAAAATTCAGTTTCTACTTCTATAGCTGAAGCTGAATATATTGCTGCTGGGAGTTGTTGTGCATAAATTCTGTGGATAAACCAATTGCTAGACTATGGACTGCAAGTGGAAAGGATTCCTATTTTCTGTGACAACACAAGTGCAATTGCCATCACTGAAAATCCAGTACAGCATTCAAGAACAAAGCACAAAGACATCAAGTACCACTTCATAAAGGAACATGTAATGAATGGTGATAGGGAATAAATAAATCCTGATTACGTAATTAAATATTGCATTAATTACACATGATTTGGGCTACAAGGCCCAATTAAAAGATGTATGACATTCTGTTAGATATATTTATGATGTCATATCTAATAATGATTTATGTTTAGTTTTCAGATCTTAACTAACAGGATAAATCATGACTTAACTGGAAATCAGTACTTATACTGAAGTCGGGACTTAAGATATCAGAACTGAAGTTGTCAGAACTTAAGTTATCAGAAGATATTTATCAGGAGATAATATCAGGACTTAAGGAGACTTTCAGATAAGGAAGGCGGGTGATTGAAAGGAAAGAAGATCTAGACTAAAACAAGAAGAGATATGCATGAAGAAGAATTCTATGAAGAATAGAATACTTGGAAGAAAAGATAACTAGTTGATATATTTTAGGATGCAGACTTATGTTCGATATCAATTAGAAGATTATCTTATAACTGTGTGTCTATATAAACACAGCATAGGGTTTACACTATATGTGTTATCTTAATCGAGGATATTATTCATTGTAACCCTAGCAACTCTCGTGATATTTGTTCATCACTGAGAGAGAACGGTTCCATTGTAATACTGTTTTATTAATAAGATTATTCTGTCTTTCATACTTGTGTTCTTAATTCGATTTGATTGTACTAAACACTGTATTCAACCCCCTTTTACAGTGTGTGTGACCTAACAAGTGGTATTAGAGCAATCTGTTAACATACATACAGTAAAGATCCAAAAACAATCATGTCTGAAGAAACACAAACTCCAATCAAGCCCAACAAAACTGAAGAAACTCCAAAGACTCAAATCCATAATCGATATGAGACTATTAGGGTTCCTATACTAAAACCTTTTGAGTATCCCATATGGAAGGTGAGGATGTCTATGTTTCTGGAAGCTACAGATCCAGAATACCTTAACGGAATTAATGAAAGACCACATAAGCCAACCAAGCTCTCTGCTGTAGTTGCAGATCAGTCAGCACAGACTATACCAAAGGAGAAAAGTGAATATACAGCTGAAGATATCTCATCTATTGCAAAGGATGCAAAGGTAAGACATTTGCTGCATAGTTCCATTGATAATGTCATGTCAAACAGGGTAATTAACTGCAAGACTGCAAAGGAGATATGGGATTCCTTGGAGACAAGATGCCAGGGAACTGATTCAATTAAGAAGAACATGAGGACTATACTCACTCAAGAGTATGAGCACTTTGACTCAAAACTTGATGAGTCATTAACTGGTGTATATGACAGATTTGTCAAACTCTTGAATGATTTGTTACTGGTGGATAAGGAATATGATCTTGAAGATACTAATCTTAAATTCCTTTTAGCTCTTCCTGAAAATTGGGACTTGAAGGCAACTACTATAAGAGACAACTATGATCTTGATGAAACTACTCTTGATGAAATTTATGGTATGCTCAAAACTCATGAACTCGAGATGGATCAAAGAAGCAAGAGGCATGAGAGAAAGTCAAGGACAATTGCTCTTAAGGCTGAGGAGGAATCCCCTAAAGTGGTTGTCTCAAAGAAAGGCAAAGGAAAGGCTCTCATCACAAAGTCTGATACTGAGTCATCAAGTTCTGATAGTGATGAGGATTCAGAAACTGAAAGTCTATCTGAGATGGATGCTGATGAAGAGATGATGTAATTGTGTGCTCTTATGGTGAACGGTATCACAAAGATAGCTTACAGGAAATTCAGAAGGGGAAATAAGTTTTCCAAGAAAAGTGGAAATTCTGATAAGAAGGGATTCAGAAAATCTGAAAGAAAAGCTGGAAAGTCTGACAGAGGAGATTACTCAAATGTTAAATGCTATAATTGTGGTAAGAAAGGCCACATATCTCCTGACTGCAAGAAAGGAAAAGGTGACAAAGGCAATGCACTTGTCACAAAGAAGAAAAGCTGGACAGACACTTCAGATTCTGAAAGTGAGGTGAACTATGCTTTGATGGCAAATGCTGATAGCAGTTCTGAAGCTGCTGAGTGAAAGGTACCTCAAACAACTTATGCTTTTCATACTGATGATATTACTGAGTTGAGAAGATATCTTAAAACCATGTTCATTAGTTATAGAGATCAAACTTTAACATGTGAAAGGTTAACTTCTGAAAATTTGGCTTTTAAAAAAGGAATGACTATTTAGAAAAAGAGTTAGTTATGTTCCATCAAACTCAGAAAGAAAGATATGATGCTTTTTATGTTAGAGATGAAGTGTTAAAATTGAATCAATCTCTAAAAACTGAGTTAGAAAAGGAAAGAGAGATTATACTAACTCTGGAAGAACAACTCAGAATTTGTTAAGTAGTGGAAACTGGAAAGAGGGCTTAGGTTATGGAGATGATAAGAATAATAAAGGAACTGTAGAAATTGAGCCTATAGTTGTTAAACAAAAGCCAAAGGTAAATCCTGTTAAGTTTGTAGCTGTAAAGTCTGATATTGATAAATCAGAAGTTAAAGAGAAATTAACTTCTGACAAACCAAAACAGGATAAGCCAACTGAAGTTAACATAGGCTTAATGACAAAGAAGCAGCTTAAGTATAAGCTGAAAGAGCTTAAAGATGTAAACAAGGTAAAGCCACCTATGGAAAATAGGAATGGAAAGGAAGGCGTGAATAAAAGCAATAATAATAAGCCTGTTCCTAATGCTCCTAGAAAGACATGTTATAACTATGGAAATTCTAACCATCTGGCTTCTTTTTGCAGGAAAAATAAGAACATAAACTCCTTACCTTCTAAGTCAGGAGTTAAGAGTCAGTCTGTTAGGTTTAAGCCACAAAATCCTTGTTTTTATTGTGGTAGTGTATGGTATTTCATTTATACTTGTAAGGAATATCATAGTGTGTACTATGATTATTATCAAATAAAACCTTCTTCAAAGAAAGTTAGCATTGTTCCTTCTAGTGTAAGTTCTGATGCAAAGTCTGATACTGTAAATGCTGATAAGGAAAATGTTAACATAAACTCTGATGTTAAATCCGCTGCCAATGTTAACAAACTTAATAAGGCCAAAGGATCCAAGCAAGTCTGGGTCCTTAAAACTAATCATTAGTTGTAACACCCCTAAATCCGGAGTCGGGGATCCGGGTGGTCACGAGTTCCATTTCCCTTAATAACACCCAATCTTAATAAATAATCAACTACTCTGTACTGTGACCCCACAATAAACACACACCACACGTTATAGTCTCAGAGATGAACACTCAAAAATAACACAAGTCCTTATATTCCACAATTATAAACCGTTACACCTTAAAAATATTCTGAATAAATTTATATATTCCTTGCTATTATTACAATTCATATTATACATAAGTCTGGTTCATCAATAGTTGAAAACCTAGCCTATTGGTAGCTCCTACCTCAGCTACGGCGGCATCAACTCTTTCAGAAGACTGCATAACGTTTTCTAACCGCTTGCGAATCGGGAGCTTGATCCTGTTCATCTTTTCTATCTGTTGTTGTGTGATGAAAGAAGAAAGCAAGGGTGAGCAGCAAGCCCACCAAAATAATATGTATAATGATTAACAATATATGAGCCTTCTCATAGTACTCATGAAAGTCTTGGTCAAAAGAAATGAACCAAGTTTGATATCTTAATGCGATGAAGTCGCAAAATATTCAGTATATATACATATATACTTTTCAAAATCTTGGAAGTCCTCTTCCATGCATAATATACACAGAGTTCCAGTTTATAACTGTATAAAAATATCGTTGCAAAGTGATCTCATATATCTACCCTTGTCTCAACGTTTTTCTGAAAATCTTTGATATGCATAAGATAATCATTAACTAGATATAAGTTGAAAATATGAAGTTACAAGATACCCCAATATACTTATATCTTTTCTAAATATTACTTGAACTACCACCGTTGAAGTTATAATCAGTTCAAAAGTTTATCACATAGATGAGACTACAAGACAAGATTTGAATAGATTCAATCTTTGAATATCATAATAATTAATGAAGTTACGAGATACTTCATTAAATCCCGATATATATATACACCTATAGATATACATTTCATACACTCCTTGAAAACCTCTGTTATGAAAATTATAAACAGAGTTGCAATATCCAATGAATTTGGAAAGGAGAAAACCTTGGCATAAACCTGATATCTTGCGGATCAGGCAAAGATACCAATAAGTAACCTTTTCTACTAGTAGATGGACGAATTCCCCACTGGTCATCACCCTGGCCGCAATAGGACCTTATGCTGGACTGCCACTCAGCCACTTACGCATTTGATGGACTCCCACTGAGCCACTTACACTTTCATGGATGCCCACTGAGCCCATGTTGCTTATGCCGACTCAAATAGATGAACTTACTTTCCGAACGATGGGCAAGTAATCAAGATGTTTTCTCAAAACAGCAACCTCGTTGCGAATGTAAAATACACCACTGAGCCGGATACCTCAAGTTTTGAACGAGTATTTAAATCCCCTTTGAAAGGAAGATCTTAAATATAAAAATGAGTTTTGGGATCCGCTCTAACTTTTAAAAATCATTTTGAAGACTCGAAAACACTTTAAAGAGTGTTTGGAGTAATGCTGATTTAATGAAATAAATCAGTCCCAATATATTAGAAAATATCTGAATATTATTATTTAAATAATATTCCCATAAAGAATAATCTTTATAAAAATAATTGAAGTAGAAGTTTTAAAACTTATACTTGAAATGAGTATTAAATAACCAAAGATATACTTATACGAAAGTACTATCTTTATTTGAATAATCAAAGATAAGTTTGATTATCGACACCTTATTCTTTAATAAAATAAAGAATATATCTCAGCAAATAATCGGAGTCATAGATCCTCAAATGAATATTCAAATAATATTCATTAAATAATATAAACTGAGTCATAAGCCCTCGAATGAATATTCAAATAATAGTCAATAAATAATATAAAGAAGTCATAAGCACTCGAATGAATATTCAAATAATATTCAAATAATAAAATAAAAGGAGTCATAAGTCCTCGAATGAATGTTTAAAATAATATTCATTTAATAAAATAAAGAAGTCATAAGCCCTCGAATGAATATTCAAAATAATATTCATTTAATAAAATAAAGAAGTCATAAGTCCTCGAATGAATATATATTATACTCGGGAGTCTCGCCTCCCGATTTTAGAAAAAGTTCACATTTTGATCCCCTATACTAAGGGTATACGCAAATACCGCTTATCTCTAATATAGGTATTATGCAAAGAATAAGCATTTGAACCAACAGATATATAAATCAAGAATACGAAACAGGCATGCATATATACCATATCACATGCTACAATATATCGCAAGAATTTGCTAATAACTAATATGCATTTATCACAAGATCATGCATATACACATATACATCACAACAACAGTATAACGGGTAGAAAACTTGCCTGAGCGACTGGGGGTGATAAAAGGCTCGGGACGAGTCTGGTAACCTATAAACAACAAGTAAGTTGGAATTAAACCAAAGTCACTTGTAAATCTATACTCTAACTACCTTAGACTCTAACGCTCGCTTTGCGCTTACTGATTCTCTTAAGTCACTCGAGTACCCTCGGCTCCACCATTTTTTATAATTTAACCATTACAAGTTTTAAGCCAATTCCTTTGAGAGTGTCTTAACAACTGCCTAACACTCTTACCATAATTGTTTCATACACTAATTAACCATTTTTGGTCTTTAATCTATGTTTCAAAGTAAGGCGAGGGGAAAAGTTTCTTTCGCGAAACGCCGTTACTTAAAACGGTCGTTTCTCCTAAACCGTACATCGGAATCAAACGAACTATATATCAAAACGAAGCTCGTAACATGAGCTATCTAAAAATGGCAATGGTCATAATCTAGCAGGGAGTTCTCGGGTCCAAATGTTATGAACAAAAGCAGTCTAAAGTAAATCGGACATTACGACGGCTATGTTTACGCGATTACCAATGTTTAAACTACTCCAATTAACCACCAACCAACTCATAACCATCAATACAAAAAAACTTCATCTAAACCATACCACATCAGTCCATAATCTCCAAGGTTTTCAACTCAAACAACCACAATCAAGACCTATGAACTATAATCAAGCTTCAATTACCAAAACACTTCCAAATCAAACCAAACTACTAATAATCACAATCCATGCTTCTCATTTCACAAAACCAACCATTAAACTTACTAACAAATAAAGTAAAGGCTAGGGTTTGAAGTTTATACCTTCCTTGGGAGGTGTTAAGTTACTAGGAAGCCTTAGGGAGCCTCCTACAAGCTTGATCTTTCCAAAGAAATCAAGAACACAAAGTTAGGCTTTGAAGTTTCTAAAAGTCCGATTTAAAGAACTGTAAAAATGAGGGTCTTACCATGATTATTTGGACGAGACTTGTGAACAAGAGTTGTAGTCCATCTCAATACCTTTCCAACTAGCTATAGAACACAATATTTGAGTGAGAAATGAAGGAGATACAGCAGTTTTAGTGTGCTGGTTCTGTTTTGGCCGAGAGCAATGGAAATGGGGGAGGAAATGCTTTTGCTTTCTTGTGTTGGTGGAATAATGTGGTGGATAATGATGCGTTGTCTTGATATTTTGCTAGGTTAATAATAAACAAAGGAGTTAGTGGAAGATGATCTCACCATTTGCCATGTGTTGGTGATTTGTGGTGAGATGAGATCATCCCTAGTTAACTATATAATTAACTAGCCATTCCTTCCTAACTATCACTTGGTTTCTTGTTTGATTAACCATCCACTTGCCTTTCCACTTGCAAAGGTATTTACAAGAGTCGTTATTCATTTCTTTGTCCGGTTATCACTCAATCTCGTTGATCGTATGGTTAAATACCTTAATGGTTTTATTGATAAAATCTTCTTGGTATTTTTAATACCTAAATTAATTCTCCTTTATAATCCTTGAATTTAAAATCCTTCATCTTAATATTAATTCCTTAAATCCCTTAATGTCTGATGGAAATCTCAGGGAAAAATAAAAGTGCTCGTTTTCAAAATCCGACAGCTTTTACATACACTTATTTTCTTTATGGAATACTAATACGATCTTAGAATTTCCATAACAGTACTCCTATATATTGTGGTCTGATAATTTTTCTTAATCAGCATTGTCAGCAAAAGTTACTATTCATCCGGGTTTCAAAAATCTCCAAAAATTGGGTTTATTACATTAGTGGTCTTTGTGATTGCAGGGCAACAGGAAGAACATCCTAGTTCTGGACAGTGGATGTTCAGGACATATGACTGGAAATAAAGCCCTGCTATCAGACTTTGTGGAGAAAGCTGGCCCAGGTGTTTCTTATGGAGATGGCAACATGCGAAAAACACTAGGATATGGCAATATCAATCTTGGGAATGTCATCATTAAAAAAGTAGCTCTACTCTCAGGACTTAAACACAATTTGCTGAGTGTTAGTCAAATCTGTGACAGAGGTTATCATCTGGATTTCTTTGAAGAACACTGTGAAGTTGTAAGAAAATCTACAGGCAAAGTTGTTCTGAAAGGATAAAGGCATGGTAACATTTATGAAGCCAAGCTTTCAACAAGTTCTGATGGTTCTGCAACCTATCTGTTAAGCAGAGCATCAATTGAAGAAAGCTGGGATTGGCACAAGAAACTCTCTCATTTAAATTTTAACAATATAAATGAACTTGTCAAGAAAGATCTTGTGAGAGGACTGCCAAAATCAGTATTTGCTCCTGATGGCCTTTGTGATTCCTGTCAAAACGCAAAATAAAGAAAATCTTCATTCAAGAGCAAGACTGAATCTTCAATTCTTGAGCCTTGTCACCTACTACATGTTGATCTATTTGGTCCAGTGAATGTCATGTCTATTGCAAAGAAGAAATATGCTATGGTCATAGTGGATGAGTTCACCAGATACACATGGGTGTATTTCTTGCACACAAAAAGTGAAACTGCATCTATTTTGATTGATCATGTCAAACAACTGGATAAATTGGTTAAAGACTCTGTGAAAATCATAAGAAGTGATAATGGCACTGAGTTCAAGAATTTGATTATAGAAGAGTTCTGCAGAGACTATGGAATCAAGCAGGAATTTTCTGCTCCTGGAACTCCACAGCAAAATGGAGTTGTTGAAAGAAAGAATAGAACTCTTATTGAAGCTGCATGAACTATGTATGCTTGATGAAGCAAAGTTACCAGCCTATTTTTGGGCTGAAGCTGTGCAGACTGCTTGTTTTACTCAGAATGCAACACTTATCAAGAAGCATGGAAAGACACAATATGAGATGGTGAAGAAAAAGAAACCAAATCTGAAGTACTTTCATGTATTTGGATGCAAGTATTTTGTTCTTAAGACTCATCCTGAACAGCTATCCAAATTTGATCTAAAAGCCGATGAAGGAATATTTGTTGGATATCCACTTTCCACAAAAGCCTTCAGAGTCTACAATTTAAGAACAAGGGTTGTCATGGAATCTATCAATGTCTCTTTTGATGATAAGAAGATTACTGGAATGCAAAAACACTCGAAAACGCGTCAAATACACAAAATACTCGAGTTCAAGACATCAATTTAAGCTGTTATAAGACGCTCCAAGTGGTATAAAATGCCACTTATCATTGTTCAAGATAGCAGAGTAGTTGTTTGGGACAAACTTAGCTCCATTAAAAATAACATCCTTTGGTGCCATTTCTGTTGAAAAATCAAGTAAAAATTTTATATTTGCAAAGTGTTTGATGAAATGCCTGTAAGAGAACGTCAGAAAATAAGAGAGTAAGAAAATAAGAGAGAGAGAGAAAGAGAGAGAGAGAGAGAGAGAGAGAGAGAGAGAGAGAAAATAGAGTAAAAGAGTGAGTAAAAGATTGTATAATCTTTTATCTCTGATATTTATACTCTGCACATGGTAACGTCTCTTTTGAATTATAACTGGTAGTTTTTACACTTGGTAGCGTGCAATCAGTCAAAACATAAATAGTGGGCACGGTAAACATGTAGTAATTATTGCACACATGCACATACCAAAACCAACACGCAACCCACTAACAAATGATTATGACTGTTTTTATCTCACCTCATTATTTTTCTTAGAAATATAACCATTACAGTAAATACCAAAAATAATTCAAGTAATTAAATAATGTCACGCAAGCATCAGGATTTGCATTAGAACTTGACTATTATCAGAATTTAACGGTCATTTGAACATGGCTTCTATACTCAAAAAGTGAATGACTATTTATGTGTTTTTTCACACAAATACTGTCTGGTTTCTTCAGAGTTTAATCATCAGAACATAATCAGAACTTGTCCTCAGAATTTATGCAAATAATACTTAACTTATTATGACCGGCATTTTGTGTAATATTATTAATTGACTTGGTATAATATTAGAGCCGAATGTAAATATACTTATGGTTGTACGTTTGTGTGAATGAAAATTTCTACATTATAAATTTTCTTTATGTAATATATGATTTTTCAAAGAAAAAGTTTATTTATTTCCTTTATTTTTGATTTATAAGGAATATTCTAAACCTTGGAGAAATTTTTTTTTAAAAGTTATTTTGTTCACAAATTTCGAAAGTGATTTTATAAAATTTCTGAAAATCCAAGTTATTTTATGGTATAAATTTTATAATTTTTGAACTTGTATTTTATTTTATAAAAATAAATCTTTACAAATTTTAGTTGTAATAATTAGAAAATTAAAAGGAAGCCCTTGCATGCAAACCACCTTTCTATACTCTTCAAGGACAAAGAAGACATTTCTAAACCCACTAACTCATGATTTATTAGCTAAATTACCTCCTTGACCTTGCATGCAAGATAGCCTAACTCTAGTTAGAAGGTTACTCTTGTCATTACCCAAACCCACTCACATTATAGTCAAATCAAGACATAAAAACAAATCAAGGAAGTGATCACCACTCCACTTTCACTCCACCACTTCACTCTCCTCTTCTTCTCCTCCTCCCTCTCGGCTTTCTCCCCTCCCTCTCGACAATTTCCAAAACCGAAGCCCCCATCCCCTTCTTTCTTCATTTCTTCACTCAAATAATCATCCTATAATCAAGTAATCTTACTCCCTACATGTTGTTCATGTGTATCTCAAGAGTTTAGAGTAGAAAACTTATGTGTTGACTTTGCATGGTGATGTTTTTTTGTTAAACTCAAAGTGAATATCCTTGATTCTTGTGAATTCAAGGCTTTCACCATGAGTTATAGTATCATAGGGCTGAGAATGGCTAAACATGAGTGTGTTGCACTTATGCAAATATTGTTTTCACCCTAATCCATTCGGCCATGACTTGATAGGAGCCGAATGGATGGTGCTTTGGTTGCTTTGTTTCATTTTGTGTGTTTTTATGATAATAACATGAATATCTTAGTAAAATCTTGGTAAAACCTTTGCATGCTAGGTGGTCATTTAGATATAATCCATGATAGGCTTGCATGTTGATTTATAATGAAAATTTATTTGGAAATCATGCTATTTTGGTTTGAAAGACTCGAAGTCATGCATACATGTAGATTTCTCTTGAATTTTGGAAGTTATTGATCATTCGAAGTGATATTTTGCTAGTAAACCTTAATTTTAGTTAAGTTAAGGTATTAATTAAGAATTGTGCTCCTTAATATGTGATGTTATCTCGTTTATACTTATCAAAAGGGTTAAAATTGTTGTCCTTGAAAACTTGATGACTTGTAATTTGTGTAATGTGATTTCCTTTGTTTTGCTATATTGCACCCTAGGTAAGGATGATCTTCACTAAGCCTATTTTGAGTGTAAGGAAGTTAGTTCATTAGATCACCATATTTAAGTTATGGTTTGGGTATTTTGGTTGTTGGTGGTTGGGTTTGTTAAGTGAGAACCTTGGAGAAAGGATAGTCTTAGTTTCTGCAGAAAATCAGTTTGGTACCCTGAGGTTTAAAGTGAGTTTTGACCATGTTATTGTTGTGCACTTTGAGGCCCAAGCCACCAGAATCTAGAATTAGGAGTATATAAAAGCTTTTAGGTGTTTGTTGGAGATTTACAAGTCGTTTGGTTAGGTGCACGAGTGGAATCACAAAATCTGTCCAGCAGGGGACAGTTTTGTTGCAACATAGAAATAGGAAGTTTTGACCATGTCATGGGTAGGCCCTCATTAGTCCCTGTTGGGCCTTAGTTAGAGGGAGTTTCAGAGGAGTTTTTCCAACCATAGGTCATAGGATTTGAGTTAGAACCATGTGTCACAAGTTAGTTCAAGTCAGGGCGTTTTCTGTCCAGAAAAACAGGGGAACCATGGACTTTGAGCTTAGGCCCAAGGAGGCCCAAGCTAGAACCTTGAGCCACATCAAGTTTGGGAGATGTCTTATGGTCAGAAGAGTCTAGTGTAGATGTTTTGGGAGGTAAACTTTTAGTTTAAGAGTGTCTAATGCACTCAAGAAACCATAGATGTCATTCTGAAATTTACTCCAGTGAGCACTTTCACTTACCACATAGTTTTAGAGCACCTATGAGTGAGACCTGGGTTGACCACTATGGTTGCAAGATAGTATAAAGCCATTAGAGTTAAAGGCCCAAGTGAGGGTCAATAGGTTTTGGATATTTAAGTAAAGGCACATCGAGTTAGAAGGCCCAATTTGGAGACTTTGTCTAGTTTAGCGATCAAGTGACTTAGTTGGGGATCGAGATCATCCAAGCCTAGTGTTGCATTATGATGTGTGTGATATTATTTGGTATTAAAATATGGTATGTGAGTATATGTGGCTATGTGTACTATTTTATTTATGAGGTGATTATAAATTTCGTGCATATAGGCCTAAGTGCCATTTGTGTTTAATTTCGGGTTGTAAATAGGTTGAGTTGGTGAGAGTATATTATAATGAGGTTATTATTAATTGTGTAGGATCTCGAGACGAGGGTAAACTTTCCATAAAGGTCGAGTGAAGCTTCCAGTTGCTCGTACCAGCCAGACCAGACCAGCCTTTTTCAAGGCAAGTGATTCAACCTGTTTTTCATTTACACTGCAAATGTGTGATAATTAGTTCATATATATTAATGCGATTATCCTGAGTTATCTTGATATACTTAAACCAAGCGATTCTTAAATCTATCTTTATATTATATAGAAATGCCATGAACCCTCAAGTACATATTGCAAGTAGATCAAAAGTCGTATCACGCTAGTATATCAAAGTAATTGGAATGCCATGATAAAATAAAGATTTGATATAATACTTGATTGATCCTCTTGATTAACATGCTATTGATTCCTAAAATATTAACATCTCACCCTGATGCTTGAACCCCAATAGAAATTGTACCTTGATACCTAAAAGCCAGATATTCTTTAAAGTTGTTCTTAATTGATTGATAACCATTTTTCTTGCCCTAAAGTTCGACAATCCTGATATACCTTGAGCTAAAGATCATTTCTTCATACCTTAACACCCCTAGTATTCATGAAGCTTCTCTTCTTGATGTTCTAGTACTTGTACCTTGTCGAAAACCATTGCTTTAAGCCTAGTTTGGCATTACTCTTTCATAATATCCAATAGCCTTGCTAAAATTCCTTGTCAAAGTTCTTGTATATGGAAACCTTTCAATTACCCTAATATAGTAAAGTCTAGTGGATCATGGCTCTGAGATTTAGTGACATATTTCCAGTGTTTCAAGTTGATCTATAATCCCTTCATAAAAATGTTTACTACTTAAGAGATTTTATCATAAATCGGCATCAATTTTTAAAATAATTAAAATATGGATTTTCAGTCCCAAAGGGGGATAGATGTTTTCTTTGAATAGTGGATCTGGACTGAGACGTGAGTCCTTTCCACACTTATATTGTAGGCTTAAAAGTTGCCTAGGGATCCCATTAATGTTTTAGAACCCAGCGTGGTTCGGGATTACTTCGCGGCTGATCACCGGCTGTAATCTGTAGCGTCATAAAATGATTTTGTTTAAGTTATGATTTTGAAAATGTTTTGATTCAAGCAAATGATGCCATCACTCAAAGTTTATCTCTTGTTAATATTGGTTACGTCTTCACATTATCATTCTTTTATATATATCTCAATTTATGCTTTGTACCATATTATCTAGCACTTGTTGAGCATTTGGCTCACTCTTTGCTTTACCCTGATATTACAGCTAGCATCTATGGTTAGAGTCAAGCAGACAGCACGTAAGACCTGTGACGCCGATGCGTATATCCGAGCTCAGGTAGAATAAGAGATAGTTTTGTGTGAGGACTCGATAAAGAAATCAGTTGTAATAGATGGTAGTGTTGGGTTGTTCCAAACCCTAAACTGTAAGATCTTGGATTCGGTCAATTTTACTTTCTTTTAAATGTTGTTAAAGTTATTTATTTTGTATGTTAAGTTGGGGGTGTGACATAACTGTTTATCAGAAACAACTTAATCAGCACAGTAATTTTCATCATTCATATGGAGTGATAGTGTGTGTATGTGCAAATGATCAGGTAAAGATTAAAGTCTGATAAACTTCAGTATATCTTAGAAATAAACTAAGAAAAATGCTTAAAATTTGTCTTGAATTGTGAAGTCTAGTATAGGATAAAGTTATGCAAGAATCCACCTCAATTGTTTGTGCTTATTTTATGTATCTTTTGAAATTCTTTTGACAAGGGCTTCTCAGTGTAAATGAGTTACAACTACCATCAGAATTAATGCTGTTATCAGAATATTTCTCCAGTAATCAGAGAATGTGAAAAGTCACCAAGAAAAATTAATTTACTTTTCTAATGCATATTACTTAATACCAGCAATGCACTTGGATCTTCCCTTTCACATATTTACTTTAGATCTCAAAGGAGTACCCGATTTCAATTTTTCTTTTCTTTTATTTTCTTCAGATAAGTGAGGCTTATCAAGCATGTAGTTCATCCTTAAGATTTATTGACATCAGAATTTGACAGATAAAAAGCAATAATCTAGTTTGTGACTAAGTAATAAGATACATGACGTAAATTTGACTAAGATCAAAATCAGAATTTGCTTGTGTTATTGATTTCCACATAAATAACTAATTCAAACATGGGATATATAGTTTGTTAAAGACTAATAAATCAACATCTAACAAGATAATCCTCATTGGATTGAATAGTCACAGAACATTCAAAACACTTTTAGAGTTTATAGAATCACATCAGATAATAAGGAGTGTTTAATATGTTACAATTTAAGCACAGATTATATTGAGATAGGAAAATTTGTAAACACTGATCATAAAGTCTGATGTATGAGAACAAAAACTAAACAGATTTTGAGAAAGAACCTGAAACCATTCCAAGTTCATTTACCAGTCTTGTATAAGTAGCTTCACATAGTGGTTTTGTGAAGATATCTGCTAGTTGTTGATCTGTTTGAACAAAATTCAATTCCACTGTACCTTCCATCACATGTTCCCTTATAAAATGGTACCTAATACTGATGTGCTTTGTCATTGAGTGTTGAACTGGATTTCCTGTCATAGCTATAGCACTTTGATTATCACAGTAAATAGGTATTTTACAAAATTCTAACCTATAGTCCAGTAACTGATTTTTCATCCAAAGAATCTGTGCACAACAACTTCCTACAACAATATATTATACTTCTGTAGTTGATGTGGAAATTGATTTATATTTCTTGCTAAACCAAGAAACCAATCTGCCTCCAAGAAATTGGCAACTTCCACTAGTGCTTTACCTGTCTATTTTGCATCCTGCAAAATCTGCATATGAGTAACCTATTAGCTTAAAATTTGATTCCCTAGGATACCACAATCCTAGATCAGCTGTACCCTTTAGATACTTGAAAATTCTTTTCACAGCTATTAGATGAGGTTCTCTTGGATCAGCCTGAAATCTTGCACAGAGACAGGTAACATACATGATATCTGGTCTACTAGCAGTTAAATAGAGTAAAGAGCCAATCATACCTCTATAGTTAGTAATATCTACTGATGCTTCAGTATCTTTATCTAACTTGGTGGCAGTGGCCATGGGAGTTGATGCAGTAGAACTGTCTTGCATTCCAAATTTCTTGAGTAGATTTCTAGTGCACTTGGATTGATTGATAAAAGTACCTTCTTCAGTTTGTTTGACTTGAAGTCCCAGAAAATAACTCAACTCTCCCATCATACTCATTTGATATCTTGACTGCATTAACTTGGAAAATCTTTCACAAAGTTTTGTATTTGTAGAGCCAAAGATGATATCATCAACATATATCTGTACCAAAAGTAAGTTATTTTCATGGTTGAGGTAGAATAAAGTCTTGTCAATTGTGCCTCTGTGAAATCCACTTTCCAGAAGGAATTGAGCCAGAGTCTCATACCATGCTCTAGGAGCTTGCTTAAGGACATAAAGTGCTTTATCAAGCCTGTAGACATGATTTGGAAATTTTGGATCTACCAAGTCTGGAGGTTGTTCAACATATACCTCTTCTTCCAATTCTCCATTGAGAAAAGCACTTTTCACATCCATTTGAAAGACTTTAAACTTCTTGTGAGCAACATAAGCCAACAAGATTCTTATGGATTCCAATCTAGCAACTGGATCAAATGTTTCATCATAGTCAATACCCTCCTGTTGAGAGTAACCTTTAGCAACCAGCCTTGCTTTATTTCTTGTAATTATGCCATCACTCTAAGTTTTATTTCTGAACACCCATTTTGTACCAACAATTGATTTGTCCTTTGCTCTTGGTACTAGGGTCCAGACTTTATTTCTTTCAAATTCATTTAACTCTTCCTGCATTGCTTGCACCCAATCAGCATCTTGAAGAGCTTCTTCCACTTTCTTTGGTTCAGTCTGAGATAGAAAGGAATGATAGAGACATTCATTTGGTGTTGTTGTTGTTCTAGTTTTGACACCTGTTTCAGGATCTCCAATTATTAAGTCAGGTGTGTGTGATTTAGTCCACTTCCTTGTAGATGGAAGTTGATCTCTAGAACTGGATCCTCCCCCATGATCCATGTTGTCTCCATCAGTATTTTCTGATGCTCCCCCTGAAGTTATGCTCTCTGAGATTCCAGAATTTGAGTTGGATCCTTCAGGAATTGAAGAATTAGATTTTCCAAAATTGTCAGAATTTGGCTCATCAGAACTTGATGAATCAGAACTTGAAGAGCCAGTGACTGGTTCTGATGCTTCTTGAGAGTCTTGAGATGTGGTATGATCATCGGCTTGCTCACCCTGAACAGGTGCATTTTCCTTTGGAATAGTTACCACAGTTTCAATGACATCAGAATTTAACCCGTCAGAACTTACAGGATTAGGATCTAGATCATCAGAATTTACAGAATCAGAACTTTCATCTTCATTTTCAAATCTCAGCTGATCATGATCATTGAAATCTTCAATTCCAGTAATCTTTTTATCATCAGAAGATACATTGATAGATTCCATGACAACCCTTGTTCTTAAATTGTAGACTCTGAAGGCTTTTGTGGAAAGTGGATATCGAACAAAAATTCCTTCATCAGCTTTTAAATCAAATTTTGACAGCTGTTCATGATGAGTCTTAAGAATAAAACACTTGCATCCAAATACATGAAAGTATTTCAGATTTGGCTTCTTTTTCTTCACCATCTCATATGGTGTTTTTCCATGCTTATTTATGAGTGTAGCATTCTGTGTAAAACAAGCAGTCTACACAGCTTCAACCCAAAAATAGGTTGGTAGCTTTGCTTCATCAAGCATAGTTCGTGCAGCTTCAATAAGAGTCATGTTCTTTCTTTCTACAACTCCATTCTGCTGTGGAGTTCCAGGTGCAGAAAATTCATGCATTATTCCTTGCTCTTTGCAGAACTCTTCCATGATTGAATTATTGTACTCAGTACCATTATCACTTATTATTATTTTAACAGAATCTTTGACTAACTTATCCAGCTGTCTGACATGATCAGTTAGAGTAAATGCAGTTTCATTCTTCTTGTGCAAGAAATACACCCAAGTGTATCTTGTGAACTCATCCACTATAACCATAACATATTTCTTCTTTGCAATAGACATGACATTGACTGGACCAAATAGATCAACATGCAGTAAGTGATAAGGCTCAGGAATTGAGGATTCAGTTTTGCCCTTGAATGAAGATTTTCTTTGTTTTGCCTTTTGACATGAGTCACAAAGACCATCAGGAGCAAATATTGATTTTGGCAGTCCTCTCATAAGATCTTTCTTTACTAGCTCATTTATGTTGTTGAAATTTAAATGAGAGAGTCTCTTGTGCCAAATCCAGCTTTCTTCAATTGATGTTTTGCTTAACAGACAGATTACAGAACCATCAGAATTTGTTGAAACTCTGGCTTCATATATGTTACCATGTCTGCAACCTTTCAGAACCACTTTGTCTGTAGAATTAATTACAACCTCTGTCACAGATTTGACTCACACTTAGCAGATTGTGTTTAAGTCCAGGGATAAGAGCTACTGTATCAATTATGACATTCCCAAGATTGATATTGCAATATTCCAGAGTCTTTCCCATGTTGCCATCTCCATAAGAAACTCTTGGGCTAGCTTTCTCCACAAAGTCTGATAACAGGGCTTTATTTCCAGTCATATGTCCTGAACATCCATTGTCCAGAACCAGGATGTTTTTCCTGTTGCCCTACAATCACAAAGACCACCATTGATTAGTTTTAAGGACCCAGACTTGCTTGCATCCTTTGGCCTTGTTAAGTTTGTTAGCATTTGCAGCGGATTTAGTTTCAGAGTTGATAGGGAATAAATAAGTCCTGATTACGTAATTAATATTGCATTAATTACACATGATTTGGACTACAAGGCCCAATAAGAAGATGTATGATATTCAGATCAAAAAGGTTAACACATTAATCAGGCCTGATGGACCAGATCAGGCCTGATGGAACAAAGAAGGCCCACAACCCTGAATATTTAATTAATTTCATAATTAATTAAGTAAGGGAGAAAATAGCTGTCAATATGAGTCCTAATAGGGACATGAATCCTTGTAGATCAGCCCTCAAAGGGTCTAATTGAATAAGGGATAAACTTCCTACTTTCTAGGAATCCAAAGTCCATTCTGATTCTGAGACTTGCCCACCAAGTCTCATAACCCTAGTCCAATTCAAGGACTCCCAACATCTATATAAGGGGCCTCACCCCACAAATCAGAACTACATTTTTTGACTTGATCCTTGGCAATCAGGAAGGTACATAGGCATCTTGTTAACGCAGGTTGAGTCACAAAACACAAGAGCAGTCAAACCGAGCCTCGAATAACATGTTCCTTAGTAATAGATACAGCAATTATTATACCTTAGTTTTTGATCCATAACATTTGGCGCCGTCTGTAACACCCCCAAATCCGGGGTCGGGGATCCGGGTTGTCACGAGTTCCATTTCCCTTAATAACACCCAATCTTAATAAATAATCAACTACTCTGTACTGTGACCCCATAATAAACACACACACCACACGTTATAGTCTCAGAGATGAACACTCAAAAATAACACAAGTCCTTATATTCCACAATTATAAACCGTTACACCTTAAAAAGGTTCTGAATAAATTTACATATTCCTTGCCATTATTACAATTCATATTATACATAAGTCTGGTTCATCAATAGTTGAAAACCTAGCCTATTAGTAGCTCAAACCTTAGCTACGGCGGCATCAACGCTTTCAGAAGACTGCATAACATTTTCTAACCGCTTGCGAATCGGGAGCTTGGTCCTGTTCATCTTTTCTATCTGTTGTTGTGTGATGAAAGAAGAAAGCAAGGGTGAGCAGCAAGCCCACCAAAATAATATGTATAATGATTAACAATATATGAGCCTTCTCATAGTACTCATGAAGGTCTTGGTCAAAAGAAATGAACCAAGATGATATCTTAATGCGATGAAGTCGCAAAATATTCAGTATATATATACATATATACTTTTCAAAATATTGGAAGTCCTCTTCCATGCATAATACACACAGAGTTCCAGTATATAACTGTATAAAAATATCGTTGCAAGGTGATCTCATATATCTAACCTTGTCTCAACATTTTTCTGAAAATCTTTGTCATGCATAAGATAATCATTTACTAGATATAAGTTTAAAAGATGAAGTTACAAGATACTCCAATATACTTATATCTTTTCTAAATACTACTTGAACTACCACCATTCAAGTTATAATTAGTTTCCAAAGTTCATCACATAGATGAGACTACAAGACCAGATTTGAATAGATTAAATCTTTAAAATATCATCAAAATAAAATGAAGTTACGAGATACTTCATTTGATGCAAACATCATTTTGAAAACTTGACCCTGCCAACACTCAACAATCGCCCAACCGTAGCCTTTCTATCGAAGTGCTCTGGGTAGTGTTGCAGAAATATCCAATTGGATGATGAACTCATTACGGGAGTTTGCCGCGCCAGGAAGACCACTTACGATGATTAGTTGTAGTAGTGCAACCCCACCATTTTCTACATGTAGAGGAGAACCTGTCGGATTTACTTGTCAACCGAACACTGAACTCCTAAGGAATGGACCGCCTTAGCGGAACTTCTAGGCCATTTGGGCCAATATAATAAGGCTGGGCCGGCGCCACTCGACCACTTACGCCACTCCTAGTTCAGATGAAATCCATGACTCTGAAACGTAAAGCTCGTTCCCCCTTTCCCCAAGTAGAAACTTGTTGATACGGCTCCACCAAGAAGACGTATCTAGTTGGAAAGGAAAACTCACCGATATTTCCCAGGCGATGCCTGTTAATGGATTAACTTGTTCCAAGAATTTTACTTCCCGAGTGTTGGGTAAGTAATCAATTCATTTATCAAAACAGCAACCTTGTTGCGAATATAAAACACACCACAGAGCCGGATCCCTCAGGTTTTGAGCGAGTATTTAAATCCTCTTCGAAAAGAGGATCTTAAATATAAAAATGAGTTTTGGGATCCGCTCTAACTTTTAAAAATCATTTTGAAGACTCGCAAAACATTTTTAAGAATGTTTGGAGTGATGCTGATTTAACAAGGTAAATCAGTCCCAATATATTAGAAAATATCTGAATATTATTATTTAAATAATATTCCCATAAAGAATAATCTTTATAAAAATAATTGAAGTAGAAGTTTTAAAACTTATACTTGAAATGATTATTAAATAACCAAAGATATACTTATACGAAAGTACTATCTTTATTTGAATAATCAAAGATAAGTTTGATTATCGACACCTTATTCTTTAATAAAATAAAGAATATATCTCAGCAAATAATCGGAGTCATAGATCCTCAAATGAATATTCAAATAATATTCATTAAATAATATAAACTGAGTCATAAGCCCTCGAATGAATATTCAAATAATATTCAATAAATAATATAAAGGAGTCATAAACACTCGAATGAATATTCAAATAATATTCAAATAATAAAATAAAAGGAGTCATAAGTCCTCGAATGAATATTCAAAATAATATTCATTTAATAAAATAAAGAAGTCATAAGCCCTCGAATGAATATTCAAAATAATATTCATTTAATAAAATAAAGAAGTCATAAGCCCTCGAATGAATATTCGTAATAATATTCATTAAATAAAATAAAGGAGTCATAAGCCCTAGAATGAATATTCGTAATAATATTCATTAAATTAAATAAAGGAGTCATAAGTCCTCGAATGAATATTCGTAATAATATTCATTAAATAAAATAAAGTTATCGAATAAACCTTAATCGATTAATAGTTTTAAAAACTATATCAATATACATATATATATAAATATATATTATACTCGGGAGTCTCGCCTCCCGGTTTTAGAAAATGTTCACATTTTGATCCCCTATACTAAGGGTATACGCAAATACCGCTTATCTCTAGCATAAGTATTATGCAACGAATAAGCATTTGAACCAACAGATATATAAATCAAGAATACGAAACAGGCATGCATATATACCATATCACATGCTACAATATATCGCAAGAATTTGCTAATAACAAATATGCATTTATCACAAGATCATGCATATACACATATACATCACAACAACAGTATAACGGGTAGAAAAACTTGCCTGAGCGACTGGGGGTGATAAAAGGCTCGGGACGTGTCTGGTAACCTATAAACAACAAGTAAGTTGGAATTAAACCAAAGTCACTTGTAAATCTATACTCTAACTACCTTAGACTCTAACGCTCGCTTTGCGCTTACTGATTCTCTTAAGTCACTCGAGTACCCTCGGCTCCACCATTTTTTATAATTTAACCATTACAAGTTTTAAGGCGATTCCTTCGCGAGTGTCTTACTAACTGCCTAACACTCTTACCATAATTGTTTCATACACTAATTAACCCATTTTGGTCTTTAACCTATGTTTCAAAGTAAGGTGAGGGGAAAAGTTTTGTTCACGAAATTCCGTTACTTAAAACGGTCGTTTCTCCTAAACCGTACATCGGAATCAAACGAACTACATATCAAAACGAAGCTCGTAACATGAAATATCTAAACATAGCAATGGTCATAATCTATCAGGGAGTTCTCGGGTCCAAATGTTATGAACAAAAGCAGTCTAAAGTAAATCGGACATTACGACGGCTATGTTTACGCGATTACCAATGTTTAAACTACTCCAATTAACCACCAACCAACTCATAACCATCAATACAACAAAACTTCACCTAAAAAATACCACATCAGTCCATAATCTCCAAGGTTTTCAACTCAAACAACCATAATCAAGACCTATGAACTATAATCAAGCTTCAATTACCAAAACACTTCCAAATCAAACCAAACTACTAATAATGACAATCCATGCTTCTCATTTCACAAAACCAACCATTAAACTTACTAACAAATAAAGTAAAGGCTAGGGTTTGAAGTTTATACCTTCCTTGGGAGGTGTTAAGTTGCTAGGAAGCCTTAGGGAGCCTCCTACAAGCTTGATATTTCCAAAGAAATCAAGAACACAAAGTTAGGCTTTGAAGTTTCTAAAAGTCCGATTTAAAGAACTGTAAAAATGAGGGGGTCTTACCATGATTATTTGGACGAGACTTGTGAACAAGAGTTGTAGGCCATCTCAATACCTTTCCAACGAGCTATAGAACACAATATTTGAGTGAGAAATGAAGGAGATACAGCAGTTTTAGTGTGCTGGTTCTGTTTTGGCCGAGAGCAATGGAAATGGGGGAGGAAATGCTTTTGCTTTCTTGTGTTGGTGGAATAATGTGGTGGATAATGATGCGTTGTCTTGATATTTTGCTAGGTTAATAATAAACAAAGGATTTAGTGGAAGATGATCTCACCATTTGCCATGTGTTGGTGATTTGTGGTGAGATGAGATCATCCCTAGTTAACTATATAATTAACTAGCCATTCCTTCCTAACTATCACTTGGTTTCTTGTTTGATCAACCATCCACTTGCCTTGCCACTTGCAAAGGTATTTACAAGAGTCGTTATTCATTACTTTGTCCGGTTATCACTCAATCTCGTTGATCATTTGGTTAAATACCTTAATGGTTTTATTGATAAAATCTTCTTGGTATTTTAAATACCTAAATTAATTCTCATTTATAATCCTTGAATTTAAAATCCTTCATCTTAATATTAATTCCTTAAATCCCTTAATGTCTGGTGGAAATCTCGGGGAAAAATAAAAGTGCTCGTTTTCAAAATCCGACAGCTTTTACATACACTTATTTTCTTTATGGAATACTAATACGATCTTAGAATTTCCATAACAGTACTCCTATATATCGTGGTATGATAAGTTTTCTTAATCAGCATTGTCAGCAAAAGTTACTATTCATCTGGGTTTCAAAAATCTCCAAAAATTGGGGTTATTACACCGTCTGTGGGAAGCACAACAACAACCATGGAGAGAGCACGGAGAACAAGCAGCGTTCTTGAAGGAAGAACACCCGCGGGGACAACCTAAATGATTTCGTCAACCGTGGAGTAACCTCCGCATTCAACCTATGTCGTCACCCAAGGAGGAGCCCAGGTAGGGGCAACTAAACCTCAACCTCAAGGGATGATTCCCCCGGCTCCTCAAGGTACGAATCCCCAACTTCAACAACTACATACACCTGTGAATTCTCGACCCATTGGGTATGAGTATTCAACAGTTGGGACCACTAACCCCCCTTATGGGATGCCCCTTTACCCCGAGGTTGAAGGAAGTGGACATGCTGGACGGAGTAAATCATGGGGGCCAACACCCCCTACATACAAGGTTTGGCTCCTATCCCGGAGGATCAGGAATTTTCTGGTCCTTATACTGAGAGAGACTCCGAATCTTCGGATGATGAAGTGGCCCTAAGGAGACGTGCTGGCAAAGAGCCGATGGCTATTGCTAACCAACGCCCTAGGAGCACCCGAGGGGTGAATCCCCAAGAAGTGCAGGAGAGAATCAAGGCCTATGAGGCTGAGATTCAAAGGCTGAAGCGTGACTTGGAGGCGCACAAGGTTCCCAGGCCCCCATTACCATCTAGGGGGAGAAATCCTCCCCCAATCATAGACCTGGATGGTTTGACATGAAGAAGGGTTGTAGTCCCAAGAGCTGATCCAAGCAATCTTCTTCCCATTGGAGATCCTGATGATTCTACTCCACCATTCACTGAAGAGATAATGAATGCCCATATCTTAATGAAGTTCAAGATGCCCACTATCAAAGCTTATGATGGCACGGGAGATCCCGCTAATCATGTCAGGACATTCTCCAATGCACTATTATTGCAGCCCGTGAACGACGCTATTAAGTGTCGGACCTTTCCTCAAACCCTGTCGGGTATGGCTCAAAGATGGTATAGTCGTCTGCCCCCGAACTCTATCGGGTCCTTTAGAGAATTAAGTCAGACTTTTATTAAGCAGTTCATCAGTGGGAGAGTGCATGAGAAAAGTTCAGCATTCCTCATGAGCATTGTGCAGGGAGCAAAGGAATCCTTGAGAGACTACCTGAATCGTTTCTCGGAGGAAGCTTTAAAAGTCCCGGACCTTGATAAATACAATCTTTGGAGGACCACATCCCCGAGGACCTGTGATAAACATGATTTTTGGAGGACCGACTGCTGCTGGATTATCCAAGAACTCCGGGAAAGCTTATGCCAGGGAGGTTATGCATATTGTTGGAGAAGCCCCGAAGAGGTCCAGGATAGGAGTAACAATGGCTTTTGATGATTCTAACCTAGAGGGTGTGAAATTTCCTCATGACGACCCGTTAGTCGTAACACCTATAATAGGAAATAGCCCGGTTAAGAGGGTCCTTATGGATAATGGTGTTTCAGTGGATATCTTGCTCCATGACACCTTTTTAAGGATAGGATATAATGACTCCCAATTGACCCCAACCGACATGCCGATATATGGATTTGCGGGAGTGGAGTGCCCCGTGGAAGGGATAATCAAGTTGCCAACAACCATAGGATAGGAACCAAGGCAAGCAACATAGATGTTGGACTTTGTGGTAGTAGAGGCTAGTTCAACTTATAATGCTATCATGGGAAGAACGGGGATACATGCCATCAAGGCAGTCCCTTCTTCCTACCATTCAATTATAAAGTTTCCCACCCGGAATGGGATTGGAGAAGAGAGAGGAGATCAAAAAATGGCTAGAAATTGTTATGTAGCCTCTCTGAGGGCAGATGGAGTTGGGAGGCAAGTTCTGCCTATTGAAGATCTGGATATTCGAGAGAATGATGAGAAAAGAGGGAAGCCAGCTGAAGACTTGGTTTCAATTCTTTTAGCTCCTGAGGATCCTGAGAAAGTTACTTTTGTTGGAGCCACACTAGAGGAGCCCCTTAGAGGGAAGTTAGTGAAATTTTTGCAAGAAAATAGTGATATGTTTGAATGGTCAGCAGCTGATATGCCAGGAATAGACCTGGAACTAATTACTCACAAGCTGAATGTAGATCCGAGTCGGAAGACGGTGAAGAAAAAGAAAAGAAGTTATGCCCCAGAGAGGCAAGAAGCTATAAAACAGGAAGTAGAGAAGCTCTTAGAGGCTGGTTTTATTAAGGAGATACAATTTCCAGAATGGTTAGAAAATCCTGTAATGGTGAAGAAGGCCAATGGAAAATGGAGGATGTGTGTGGACTTCACTGATCTGAATGACGCATGCCCTAAGGACTGTTTCCCGTTGCCAAGGATAGAAACTTTGATAGATGCCACTGTTGGACATGAGATGCTGAGCTTCATGGATGGATTTAGTGGATACAATCATATCAAGATGCACAAGGACGACATCCCAAAGGTATCATTCATCACTGACTTTGATGTTTATTGTTATCTTGTTATGGCATTTGGTCTCAAGAATGCAGGAGCCACCTATGAAAGGTTGGTATATAAAATTTTTCAGGATCTTATTAGCAAAGACCATGGAAGTTTATGTTGATGATATTAATCGAACAACACGAAACTGATAAAAGCCAACTTTCGTTGTACTAATACAATTATACCAACATCCATAATTAAGATAGAAGTTGAATAGGCATCAATTATGTTGAGACCCTATATGTCTACAGAATTTGACAACATAATGATTTAAGCACAAGTTATTCCTTATGATTACACAGGGCAAGTAAAACGGTTAGAGTTACCCACTAATCATGCATACACATACATGAACCTATGCTAGCATGGCATGTTCTAAACCTCAAGATCCATTGTCTCTTTACAAGAGATTAACAACCTATCTTATATGTTCGTGACGCACATAAAACTAATAAGTGCAATCTATGCTAGATATCATACAATCATCACACACTAAGGTATTAAACAACTAACTAAAGAATTCCATAGTAAATCTGTTACGACCCCATGATCACGATTAGCCCATGATAGAACTCATCATCACCATGGGTATATATGAAAACATGATAATAACACACAAGAATAACTAATAAAAATACTTATTAAAACCAAAGTACGTCTCAAGGGTAATAAAGGTCAAAGTAAAGAAAACTAGCATCCACTGATACAACGAATGAAAGAATCACAAGAAAATGTATGATTCCTCTTCTTCGTTGCGATGTGGTAAAACGGTCTTCTTCCTTCTCTCCTTGCTCCTTGACTGATACCACGATTCATATGTGAAACGTCTCTGAAAACTACTTATATAGAAGCCCCACAAGACCCAGCCATCTCAGAAGTCAGAAGTCCAACAGAAATAGAACTCTAAAAATCAGTATTTAATTTTACGCCCCTGAGCGGCCGCCCAGCAATCCTGAGCAGGCGCCCAGCTTCCTGAGCGGCCGCCCAGCCAGGCTGAGCGGGCGCCCAGCACCTTACTGGAAAAATGCTTATTTTGCTCCCGTTTTCTGCTGCGTTCTTCTCCTAACTTCCCACTTGCAATGCCAAGCACATACCTAGGCTTATTCCTGATGAAATCTCTCCACAAATGCAAGTAATACCCTGAAATGCACAAACACTAGAAAAACATATCAAATACATAAAATACTTGATTTCAAGACATCAATTCAAGCCATTATAAGACGTTCTAAATGGTATAAATTGCCACTTATCACACCCCCAAACTTAAATCGATGCTTGTCCTCAAGCGTCACAGACTCAAAAACAAAACAAAAACATGATGAATGCAATCTACATGAAATGCAGCGATCCCCCTCACAATGACTAAACCAACAAACTCATAACATCTCAACAAATGCAATTAGGCGAATAAAGATCAATCAAATCATGCAAACTAACATACTACCAGAAATGTGGTGTGTGCGGATGTTTAAAAGATATGCTTCGAAACTAGATCAATTATCATAACTTGACTATCCTCAAGGCAATCACATGATTATACGAAGAATAAATTCTAGGCACAAAATGACTTATAACACTTCAAGATCAATGGAGCTTATTTCGGAATCATGCTTTTTATTCAACACAACAACAAATGCTTATTTGACCGTGCAATGAGTGAGGTCCACAAAAGACTTATGTAATGGCATCCATTTAGCGAGCGTTAGGTTAGCGGATCCCAGACTATAAAAGCCTTAGGTCACTAGGCACAAAGTCCCCTAAGAACTTAATAACTCGGATACCAAAGAGCCCACTCGTGATCAGTTATGCATTAACTCTTTATTTTTTTCTTTTTTCTTTTTCTTTTTTGTTCTCTTTTTTGTTCTCTTTTTTTCTATTTTTTTTCAAACTTCTGTGCAAGTGTGTTTCGCTCCATCTTGCTCAATTAGACTACTCGCATAAAAATACGAGCCGGCTACTAGCCATTTGACGCCTAGCCACAATTAGCAATGAATTCCAATTTTTACTCCATTTTTTTCTTTTCATGCCTTTTATCATTAAGAACCTATCATAAATTCTAAGCATAATCAATAGATTAACCTCAAAAACCATCAAACCATGACAATAATCTAGTCCTTAAGCATACTCTAAGACTTAGTGAAGTTACAAGTGTTTCTAGCATGCATGTCAACCTACAAGACTTAACATCACTCTAACGCTATCACTACACTTGCATCAATATCATAAATCAATCGGTAAAGCAACGCAAAAGGGATCATGGTATATGCATGAGCTAAATGACATGATAAATAAAGCTATAAAATAAAAAAAAAACTATATGGCAAAAATATGCATTTATATGAACTAAACTATCATGAATATGCAACTACATGACACACACACAAAAATATTCCTTAACTACCACCCCCAAACTTAAAATCTTCACGGTACCCAATGAAGGTAGTAGAAAGGAAAACAGGGTATACCTACTCGGAGAAATCATCATCATCACCGTCAGAGGGTGGAGTATCAGGAGGTGGATAAGCAGAGTCCTCACAAAAAACGGGCCACTGGATGTTAGCTCCAAGGCCTCTGAAAGTAGTCCCAAGTGCAAGGGTGAGCTCCTGAGCGAACCTACTCTACGACTCATACATCGCATCCATCCTCCTCGAAAGCCTCCTATACTGGGCATCAGCCATCCCAGCACCCTCCTGAGCTCTAGAAGAGCCTGCATCATCACGACCCGGCCTAACCATGGTAGCACCAGCTGCTGGACGTCCTCCTGGAAGACGGTAACCCAACCCATGCTCCTCGGGCTCTTCACAAGTCCACTCCTGCATCGCATTCAGAGTTGCTGAATCAATAGGAGTGGCCGGCATCTTCAACTGCTCATGAGAAGGCCAATGAATTCCCACTGCTCGGTATAGCTTCATGACAGTAGATGCATAAGGGATGTTCATGTGCTTTGCTCCCCTCAAAAACTTCAGAATCCCTTGGTAGATGAACTCACCAAGGTCCACATAATACTCCTCATTCAAGATCCCCCATAACAACCTTGCTCGCTCAACTGTAACCTCATGTGCATGTGATATAGGCAAAATATTAGCACAAATAAAGGCATTCCATGCACGGGCATACCTATTCATCGCAATCGCTGGAAAAGAACGATACTCGTTAGTTCCCGTCTTTAACTTCCAAATCGTGCCCGGCTGAGAGAGAGTAGCACAAATCAAATCCAAATCAAAGTCCCCGGGGGTCTTCTCATTCCAATTCTCCTCCGTGGGCTTCCGCTGTCGCTGTCCAATCATACGACAAATTATCGCGGCCTGATAATCAACTATAAGCCCATGAATAACAGTAAACCCAATCATTTCAGCCTTTGCGTTCGCGTAAAACTCGCGAACCACGCTCATCGGAACCGCCTTCGGCGGCTCACAAAAAGAAATCCACCCCTTTTCAGCAATCATTGGCAACAACTCACCATCCCTCCCCGATGGTAAGAATCCCCTCTCCTTCAAAATCGGCTTAGCCAGAAACCTAGTATAGTCCTCCTCAGCAGCCCTATCAAACAAACGAGGTCTCGCAGCAGTTCCGCTCAAAGAATCAACAGTAGGAACGGTGCTGCTGCTATCAATAGTTCGGGATGTCTTGGGTGCCATTGAAACTGAGAAAAAGTGTTTAAGAGTTGTGTTTTGAGTGTAGGAGAGAGTTTTAAAGTTGAAAGTATATGAGAGTGTATATGGAGGAGTTGTATGTATATATAGGGTAGGAATTAGGGTTAAAAATTGAATAGGAGTGGGGTTGTGAGGAAAAAAATGTGGGTTATGGGAAAAGAAATCGTGGGTTGTGGGTTGTATTTTTGTTTTTGAATTTTTCTGATTTTTTTGGATTTTTAAAAGGCAAATTTTTTTTCCAACAATAGGGGGCTGAGCGGCCGCTCAGCAAAGCTGCGCGGGCGCCCATTTTGAGTCATAATCGACTGCCAGCAAGATGTACTGATTATTACAGGACGAGACAAATGGTCCCATGAAATCGATTCCCCAAACATCAAAGACCTCGACTTCAAGCATCACATTTAACGGCATCTCATTCTTCCTCGTAAGATTCCCCACTCTTTGGCAACAATCACAACTTAAAACGAACTGATGTGCATCCTTACACAAAGTAGGCTAGAAAAAACCTGCTTGCAGAATACGAACCATAATGTCCACCACAAACTGTGGAATGGCATTCTCGTAATATCCCTTCCGTCTCACAGAATGGGATACATCTCCTGATGATCTGGTCAGCTCCCTGTCTAAACAAATATGGTTCATCCCACATTTACCACTTCACCTCATGCAGAAACTTCTTCTTTTGAGATGTATTCATATTAGGAGGCATTATATTGCTGACAAGATAGTTCACAATATCTGCGAACCATGGCTCTTCCTCCTGAACTGCGAACAACTGCTCATCCGGAAAAGATTCGTTGATCAATGTCTTATCATGTAAAGTATAATCGGGATTCTCCAATCGAGAGAGATGGTCAGCTACTTTATTTTCAGTACCTCCTATAGCAAGAGCACCCAACGAATAAGTCTAGGCTTCGAATCCTTCTTTGAGACCAAATAGCGAATGGCAGCATGATCAGTGAATACTGTCACCTTTGTCCCAAGAAGATACGATCAAAATTTTTCGAAACCAAAGACTATAGCCAAGAGCTCCTTCTCAGTAGTGGTGTAGTTCATTTGAGCTCCATTTAGAGTCTTACTAGCATAGTAGACCACATAAAAAGATTATTCTTGCGCTGCCCAAGAACCGCTCCCACCGCATAATCACTCGCATCACACATCATCTCAAAAGGTTATGTCCAATCAGATGCCGTAATAACATGTGCAGTTATCAAACTCTTCTTGAGAGTCTCGAATGCCGCCAAGCATTCATCATCAAATTTGAAAGGCACATCTTTCTCGAGCAAGTTGCACAACGACTTAGATATCTTCGAGAAGTCCTTGATGAAACCCCGATAAAAACCCGCATAACCAAGAAAACTACGGATTCCTTTCACAGAAATAGGTGGTGGAAGATTTTCAATGACTCCCACCTTGGCTTTGTCCACCTCAAGACCTAATTGAGCACCAAAATTAGTTTCCACACACCTTTTGAGCACCGCACGAAGATTATTCAAACATTCATCATATGAATGTCCAAAGACGGAGAAGTCATCCATGAAGACTTCGACATTGTTTCCAATCATATCAGAGAATATAGCCATCATACATCTCTGAAAAGTGGAAGGTGTGCCACATAATCCAAATGAAACTCTGCGAAAAGCAAACGTGCCAAATGGACAAGTGAAGGTAGTCTTTTCTTGATCCTCTGGTGCAATGCAAATCTGATTATACCCCGAATAGCCATCCAGAAGATAATAATACTCATGACCGGCTAACCTGTCAAGCATCTGATCAATTAATAGAAGAGGGAAGTGATCCTTTCTCGTGGCCTTGTTCAACTTTCTGTAATCCATGCATACCCTCCATTCTATGACTGTTCGAGTGGGAATGAGCTCATTCTTCTCATTTGCTACCACAGTAATACCTCCTTTCTTAGGTACACATTGCACGGGGCTCACCCAAGAACTGTCAGAAATAGGTTATATGATTCCTGCATCTAGCCACTTCAGAATTTCTTTCTTCACGACTACTTTCATGATAGGATTAAGTCGTCGCTGTTGCTCAACAGTCGGCTTCCTACCTTCCTCTAGCAGAATTTTATGCATGCAGTACGAAGGGTTGTTCCTTTTGATATCTGCTATAGTCCATCCGATAGCCGATTTAAATTCTCTCAAGATCCTCAAGAGCTTGTCCTCCTCACTACCTGAAAGGTCAGATGCAATAATAACAGGAAAAGTAGAAGTATTATAACACCCTCCAAATTCGGGGTATAGATTTGGGGCATTATTAACAACAATTTCCAACTATACCTGCACAAGCGGAATATAAATATAATAATTACCCCGAACTATCACTACTCAGGATCTTTTAAGGTTTGAGGTTGGAAACAAGAATCATGCACTACACTTTATTACAAACCCAACTAAATAAAACCTGTCTCAAGAACTCTCTTTATTACAAAACTTTATTCTATCTACAGTTTCCCTACATAATCTTTTATTCAAACTACACAAAACTTTTATTCAACCCAACATTACTACTTATCCTGCTACACCTGATCTGGCACTTCAAAACTCTCTTCGGGAATAGGAAGGAACACTCTTGGTATAAGAGGGTCCCGCTGCTTGACTCGCTTCTTGACTACGCGGGTCCTGATGGGTTTCATTCTCTACCTTAACTGTAAAACAATAGGAGTAACAATAAAAAGGGATGAGCCAAAATTGCTCAACAAGCCTGCAACAATATATGTATATATATAAAGAGAGAAATATAAATGAACCAAGAAGCTGCTGGTTTGAATAACCATCTGTATCTGTATATGATAATAATTTGCCCATGATGGCGAGTGTCAAATGAATAAGACTGGAAACAAGAACCAACATATGCACTATAATCTGCTGATCAGTCAGAATATAGTGCGGATCTATACCCAACTGCATAGACCCAACCAACATTAGGAGTACTCAGGCAACTATGGCCTATTAATTAATGACCTGGGTAAAACCCAGCTCGTAAAGTAACCATCCAGTCCAAGGCTTAGCATCCGGAATATTCGGAATGCTATTGATATATCCCAACACCAGGATATACCAGACTATATGTAACAAGGGTAAAGGAATTGAAATATGAACAAGGATTCCATAAATTGGGTAAATCAAGAATTTAAATGAAATGGAACAAGTGATATAAATGGGTAACAGTGTATATGAACAATAATTATCAAAGAGAATTGATACGATAGAAAGGAATTATAAATCACTATTCTGAATTTAGAATAGGGGAAAAACTTGCATAATATAATTTGAAATGAACGTCACTTGAACGATAAGTGAAGTTAGGGATACTTGCCTTTCGCGTACTTAACCTGGTTTAACTCACTGCCTTCTGACCCTAGCTTGCTTTGTCTTGCTAACACTGAACAAATCATGGAAAGATAGGTGTTTAGATAATTTACTACATACGTGTATCTTGAATTGATATCACGCAACCTTATCAGTCTACCCATGCGTTTCTATCTGACTCGCATATATATATACATACATTTATACAGCACATCTATTCACATAATTACATAAAGCACGTAGCACGTAAAGCACATAATTAATTTCTAGATTTATAATTATTTTTAGAATCAATTCTAGGCTTATACCTACATTACTAGTCGAATTTGATTTTATTATAATTTTTCGGGATTTATTCGGCTCAATTATATCCCTACTAGGACCTTCGAACTATCAATTATCACCAACCACTCTTTTTCAGAAGAAATTATAACTTACAATTATTTTTTATTGGATTCGTCTCATTTTTCTGAGTCTATGGGTCTTCGTTTCACTCAAATCGGACTAACGGTTGAATTGTTATGAATTAAACACTGATAATTCAATTTATTATTCAATATAGATAATTATTATAACCTTTTAAATCCTAAAATAATTTTTAAATAATTATTTAAGAAAAAACAAAGTCAAAAATAATTGTTTTATAATTTTTGGAGTTAAAACGAAGAAGTTACGATTTATTGAACATTATGTGATTAATTACCGAAATAATTAATCAATTTTTAAATATTTAATAAATAAATAATTAATAAATAATTAATAATTACTTATTTAATAATTTAAAATAATAAATCCCTAATTATTAGGATTAATCACAATTTATTATAATATTTATAACTTATCGATATTTATTCGATTAGATCGATTATTTACAAATAATCAATCAACTTAATTAACTGATACGCTATTTATCGAATAGCTACGAATTATTCGAATTATAGATCACTTAACGATTAATCACTCGTATCTTCACGAGCCACTCGCAACTCCCGCATAATTATCGATCTATTAGATTATTATTGAAACTCGTACGATTCGTTAATTAATTAATTACGGATATCTAATTATACGATACAAATAATTATTACAATATTATTCAAATAACTAACGCTCGAATAATAATTCAATTATCGAATCATTACTCGTAATAATAACTAATTATCGAATTATTAATCATATTATTTAATTATTTTTAATCTTTATTTATTAATTAATTACCTAATTATTAATTAATTACCTAATTATTAATTAATTAGATAACTAATAAATAATTAGATAAATAATTAAATAATTAATTAAATAATTAAATTCGAATTTATAATTAAATAAAATAATTCAGAAATTATAAATACTATTTTTCAGAATATAAAATTAATTTTTAATTAATTATTAGAATTTTTAAAACTGATTTTCTGATTTTAGAAAATATAATAAATAATTAATATATCAGAAACATAACACAGGTTTCCAGATTAGGGTTTTTAGGATCAAACCCGGGTCGATTTCCGGGTTGGAACCGGGTCGAACCCGGGTCGCTCAAGAACACCGCCCCGACTGCCCAGAAACCGGCGTCGGCGGCGTTTCCCGGCGAGACGAAAACACGGCCAAACATCGTGATTCGAGTTCGTTTCTTCCCTGTTTCTGATGCACAGCAATACCAGCGATGCCTCCTTCGTTCCCAGGCCTCCCTTCGTCCTCCTTCCCCATCGAGCATCACCGGAGACGAAGAACACCGCTATGGCGGCGGTTCTCCGACGAGCACGCAAACTACAACCAAACACTACGAAACCGATGCCGTTCGACTCGGTGTTTAACGATCTAATCGTTTCCAGCAACCACAACATCAAACAATCAGTCAAACTCAAAACCCGAATTCATGAATTAACCCGAAAATTATGAATTAAAAATCGACTAACCAATCAACAAAAACGATTACATAATCAGATAGAGAATTGAAAGAGCTTCACAACGGATACTTACACGACTGATTTGGTTAACAGAATCACGATCAAACTTGGCTTTGATTCCTCCTGCTGTTCTTCACAAACCCTAACCCTAATTCCCCTTTTCTTTTTCTTTTATTTCTTTCTGATTTTTTTAATAATTAATTAACTAAAAATTAATAATAATTCAGCTATTTATAGTACTGAAAATAATACCCCTAAATAAAATTAAGGGGCTAATTACACTCCTAATAAAAATATTTGGCCCCAATTTTTATAATTTTTGGGTATTAATATTGAATTTTTAAATATCCAATAAATACAAAATAAATACTAAAAATTCCCAAAAATTGTGAAAAATACAAAAATACAAAGAAAAATGATATATAATAATTTCATGATCATATAAAAATAAAAATGTGATTTTTGTGGGGTTTTTGGTACCCGAAGGGGTCCGGAAAAGTCGTTTTTCGCGAAAAAGGTCAATTTGTAAAACGTCTAGGGGTTCAGAATAGCGATACGGTATAGGGCATTTTTGGCAAAATAGGGCCAATGATTTTTGTTTGAAATACGGGCTTTTAAAATACTGTTTGAGCTGTACGGGTTTTGATATAAAATATATAACTCGCGATAAAACACTCAATAAATATCCGAAACATGTTCAGATCAAAACAGACAACACGTAGCACATAACAATTAGGGTTTAATGCCTCAACACAGTTAATCACATAATAATACACATAATTTATTATTATTATAATATAATACAAGCGTAATTCCTCGGTCGTTACATTCTCCCCCCCTTAACAAGATTCTGTCCTCAGAATCTAATTATACAAATAACTGAGGATACTTTTCTAGCATTTCACTTTCAAGCTCCCAGGTTGATTCTTCAACCACTGGGTTTCTCCATAAAACTCTCACTAATGACACAGACTTATTTCTTAATACCCTCTCTTGCCTATCTAGAATTCTTATTGGCTGTTCTACATATGACAAATCTGCCTGAAGTTCTACTGGTTCATACTCTATTACATGCCTTGTATCAGGATTATACCTCTTAAGCATAGATACATGAAATACGTTGTGAATGTGCTGCATATGGGGTGGTAGAGCTAACTCGTACGCAACCTTCCCAATTTTCTTCAAAATCTCAAATGGTCCAACGTATCGTGGCTTCAATTTCCCTTTATTGCCAAATCTGGTCAATCCTTTCCATGGCGATATTTTGAGCAATACATGTTCTCCTTCCTGATAGTCCATATCCTTCCTGGCTTGGTTTGCATATCTGCTTTGTCTGTTTTGTGCTGCCTCAATTCGTTTCCGAATAAGATTAATCCTTTCTTTTGTCTGCTGAATTAATTCTGGACCCAAAATCTTGCGTTCTCCAACTTCATCCCAGTGCACGGGTGATCTGCATTTCCTCCCATATAATGCTTCATACGGTGGCATTCCAATACTGGCGTGATAGCTATTATTATAAGAAAATTCCACTAGGGGTAAATGTTCATCCCAACTGCCTTCAAAATCGATCGCACAAACTCGTAGCATGTCTTCAATCGTTTGAATTGTTCTTTCACTTTGGCCGTCAGTTTGCGGATGATAAGCTGTACTCATATTCAACTTCGTTCCTAGACATTCTTGAAATTGTCTCCAAAATCTTGAATTGAAACGAGGATCTCGATCCGATACAATCGATACTGGTACTCCATGACGCATCACAATTTCTTTGAGATATATGTGCACTAATTTGTCGAGCGAAAATCTTTCATTAATTGGTAGAAAATGTGCCGACTTCGTAAGTCTGTCAATGATTACCCATATCGCATCATGATTTGCCCTAGTCTTCGGTAGACCTACCACAAAATCCATCGCTAGATGTTCCCATTTCCATTCTGGAATGTCTAATGGTTGCAATAACCCACTCGGTCGTTGGTGTTCCGCTTTAACTCGCTGGCATGTGTAACATTTACTCACCCATTCTGCTATCTCCTTCTTCATATTCGGCCACCAAAAGTTTTCCTTCAAATCGCGATACATTTTTGTGCTTCCTGGATGAATGGAATACTTCGAATTGTGCGCATCTCGCATAACTTCTTCTTTTAATTCTGCCACGTTAGGGATCCAGATTCTTGACACAAAACGTAAAATTCCCTCATTATCTTTCTGAGTTGTAATCTCTTCTCCTGTTAAGTTGTCGTCTTGACTCATCACTTCTTCTTGACAACGGCGAATCTTTTCCAGCAATTCTGGTTGGAAAGTCATAGCGTAGATAGTTTCTGCAGATTCATCGGAAATACGAATTTTGATTTCCAATTTATCGAATTCCCTGGCCAATTCTTCGCATGAAGTTAACCGATTTAATCTTTCTTTTCTGCTTAGCGCATCCGCTACAACATTTGCTTTTCCTGGATGATAACTGATTGTAACATCGTAATCTTTAATCAATTCCAGCCATCGACGTTGTCGCATGTTTAGTTCCTTTTGCGTGAAGATATACTTCAGACTTTTATGATCCGTGTAGATTTCACATTTTTCACCGTACAGATAATGTCTCCAAAGCTTCAATGCAAAAACAATTGCTGCTAATTCCAGATCATGCGTAGGATATTTCTGTTCATGGGGTTTAAGTTGTCTCGACGCATATGCAATGACGTTACCATGTTGCATCAATACACATCCTAAACCACGATATGAAGCGTCACTGTAGATAACAAAATTTCCTTGCTCGTCTGGCAATACTAATACTGGTGCCGTCACCAACCGATTCTTCAACTCTTGAAAACTTTCTTCACACTTACTATTCCATTCGAACTTTTCACTTTGTCGAGTTAACTTGGTCAGCGGTGTAGCTATCTTTGCAAAATCTTTGACAAATCTTCGATAATATCCTGCCAAACCTAAGAAACTTCGAATCTCTGTCGGCGTCTTTGGTCTTTCCCAATTTAACACAGCTTCAATCTTTGTTGGATCAACTTGAATGCCTTTTCTGCTGATGATGTGCCCTAAAAACTGCACTTCTTTCAACCAAAATTCGCATTTGGAAAATTTTGCATAAAGCTGCTCCTTCCGTAATATCTCCAATGTCGTTCTTAAATGCGCTGCATGCTCTTCTTCCGTCTTTGAATAGATCAAGATGTCATCAATAAATATAATGATAAACTTATCCAAATACTTCTTGAATATTCGATTCATCAAATCCATAAACGCTGCAGGTGCATTCGTCAATCCAAAAGCCATTACAAGAAATTCATAGTGTCCGTACCTTGTTCTAAACGCTGTCTTTGGAATATCTTCGGCCTTAATCTTTAACTGATGATAGCCTGATCGTAAGTCGATTTTCGAAAACCATGCTGCTCCTTTTAGTTGATCAAATAAATCATCAATGCGAGGTAAAGGATATTTATTCTTGATGGTTAACTTGTTCAGCTCACGATAGTCAATACACAGTCGCATACTACCATCCTTCTTTTTCACGAACAATACTGGCGCACCCCATGGGGATACACTTGGCCTTATAATTCCTTTGTCAAGAAGTTCTTGCAACTGCTTTGCTAATTCCCTCATTTCAACAGGTGCCATTCTATATGGAGCTTTCGAAATTGGTTCAGTCCCTGGCGTCAAGTCAATAGTGAATTCGATTTCTCGATCTGGTGGAAGTCCTGGTAATTCGTCCGGAAAAACATCAAGAAATTCACAAACCACAGGAATATCTTCAATCTTCAAATTTCCCTTATCAACATTCCGTACATAGGCTAAATAAGCTTGACATCCTTGACGTAGCAATCTTCTCGTCTGCATTATTGATAGGAATTTCTGCTTTTGCTTCTCACCTTTAAATATTACTGTTTCCTTTTCTTCAGTTTGCAATTTCACTCTTTTATTCGCACAGTCAATTTGAGCATTATTACTAGACAGCCAATCCATTCCTAAAATAATATCAAACTCCCCTAACCTAAAAGGTATCAAATCAACTGAAAAATGACATCTCCCTATCTCAATATCACAGCTCGGACATACTCGATCTACTGCAACCTGATCATTATTCGCTAATTTTATGACTAACACTTCATCCAACCACTGAATTTCACAATCTATCTTAGAGATAAAAGCTTCAGAAATAAAAGATCTAGTAGCTCCTGAATCAATCAATACTAAGGCATTTACGGAATTTACAGGAAGTGTACCTGCAACCACATTCGGATTCTGTACCGCTTCCTTCATTGACATGTTGAAAGTCCTTGCTCTGGGCTGATTTTGCTGCGGTAGTGGAGGTGGAGGTAATGCTAAAACTCTTGGAATACTGGCAGCCATTGCAATTCCTCTGCAGTCTTTGGCGATATGCCCTTTTCTCCCACATTGAAAACAAGTAACTTCTGCTTTTCCCATTGGACATTCTCCAGAATAGTGTCCCCTTTGCTTGCACTTGAAACACGTAACATTTAGCTTGTTGCAAACTCCTGTATGCTTTCTACCACACGTTCTGTAATCAGGTATAGGCGGTCGAATAAGCCTCTGCTGAGTTGGGGCTGGGAGTCGATTACCCATCCTCTGATTGTTCTGCTCTGGCCTTTTGAAATTTACTTTTCCCCGAACTTGAAATCCCGGCCTTTTGTTGAAACGATTCTGAAAATTCCCTGGTCCTTTCTCTTTCTGAGCTGCTTCACTTTCTCCTTCAATAATCATAGCTTTCTGAACAACAGCCGTATAAGTTGTCAATTGAAACACAGCTACCCTGCTACGAATCCATGGTTTTAATCCTTGCTGAAATCTCTTGGCCCGCTTCTCGTCCGTGTCCACCTGCTCTGGAACAAACCTTGCCAATTCAGTAAACTTGGTTTCATAATCCGTAACTGATAAGTTGTCTTGTTTCAGCTCCAAGAACTTGATCTCCATCTGGTTCTTCATAAAATGAGGAAAATATTTCTCCAAGAAAAGATCAGTGAATCTGTTCCAGTTCACCACACCTTCTTCCAAAGCTTTCTTTGATTCCCACCAGTAATTAGCTTCGCCTTTTAGAAAATAGCTAGCAAAATCTGTCTTCTGTTCTTCCTCGACCTTTGCCAACGAAAAAGCCTTTTCCATCTCTTTCAGCCAAGCTCTCGCTTTCGTAGGATCTGTGGAACCCATAAATTCCGGTGGCTTCACCGACTGAAATTGCTTGAAGGTAGTCGTAGGTGCTGCTGGTGGTATTTGATGTCCTGGATGAGCGGCTTGCTGTAACATCTGTTGCTGGAACTGCTGTTGCTGTTGCTGCATTTGTTGTTGCATCATCAACATCTGCTGTTGCATGAGATTAAACATCTGATCCATCTGTCTATTATTGTTTTGGCCCTCGGTGTTTCCATTCGATGAGTCGGGCTGCGCTTTTCTCTTAGGTGCCATTTTTCTGATAAATAAATAATGGACCTTATTTAATAACAGTATATTAAACATATATTAAAACAGTCGATTCAAGAAAATAACTTATTAAATAACTGAATAAATAAAACAGTATGATATGTTAAAATATTTTTTTTTTTTTTTTTTTTTTTTAACAACAAGATCGTAAATAAAACTACATTTGTAAATATGCAATGGTACTGAAATAAATGTAAATGCTTAAATGACTGGAAATAAAATAAAGAAAACGTGCAAAAGATTATCTCATATATATATATATATAGGTAGAACACCAGCTACAGGTGTCAGTGCTTGATACAAAATCCTATGATATAACAGTCGTACTGCTACTACTATCAGTCAGAGTCAGTAGCTACACTCATACAAACTGGTCATACAATACTATGCTGCCTCTATCTACAAAATATACATAATACAACACTCATCGCCCTGCTGGTCTCAAAATCCTGGTGGTACGTGGCTCAACTCCTCCTGCACTGCCTCTAGCACTGCCTCGGTAAGTCCCAATGCTCTGCGATATGCTGTCTCCGCACTAAGATCCTGCTGTCTCAAATCAGTAAGCTGCTGCGAACTAACCCGGTGAATATGATATAGTCTCTCTCTCAGTATATAATCCGGTCGTAATGCTCTGACAGGACCATCCGTCTGTGTCTCATACAATCCAAGGATCTCTCTACACTGGTTCTGCCATCTAATCCTCTCCTCCCTCTCTGCCTGAAAGCGCTGGTAAGTCACGGTATGATGCTCATGAAGATCAGTGCTGGAACCTCGAGAAGGTAATGGTCCATCTACCACGATCTCATCCATAAACTCTAGCTGAGGAAACTGATAAACTCCTGGAACAGGTGCATAAATGGCTAATGGGGCAGGAAATAAGACAGGCTGCTCCATAGGCACATACCCTGGCGGCTCTGCCTCTGGCTCCATATGTGGCAGCTCTGGAATCTCGACTGGTGGCATATGAATCTGAGGCTCTACATCCTCCCACTGCGGAAGATCAACCATATCAGGAATATCAAACATCGGAAACTCTAATGGTGGAATATCTGGTAATTCTGGCTCAACGTATGGAAAATAATCTGCAAAACCTGGTACCTCCGGGAAAAGTGGTATCTCTGGTGCTGGCTCAGGTGGCAATGGAGGTAAAACCTGCTCGGACACTGGGGCTACTACCGGTGCATCCACTGGATCTGTCTCGGTCCTCTCCGTAGATGATGATAAAGAAGCCATCTAATTTACATAAAAAAATAATAACACAAAAACAATCAAATCACAATCCTATAACTCATAACTTCTAATCACATAGACAAACAGTCCTAACACTCCCACTCTCATCCTATCTTATTTTCCTATCTTATCTCAATCCTAACATTCTTGTTTTCCAAGGTCAAAACTAAGCTCGGATACCAACTATAACACCCTCCAAATCCGGGGTATAGATTTGGGGCATTATTAACAACAATTTCCAACTATACCTGCACAAGCGGAATATAAATATAATAATTACCCCGAACTATCACTACTCAGGATCTTTTAAGGTTTGAGGTTGGAAACAAGAATCATGCACTACACTTTATTACAAACCCAACTAAATAAAACCTGTCTCAAGAACTCTCTTTATTACAAAACTTTATTCTATCTACAGTTTCCCTACATAATCTTTTATTCAAACTACACAAAACTTTTATTCAACCCAACATTACTACTTATCCTGCTACACCTGATCTGGCACTTCAAAACTCTCTTCGGGAATAGGAAGGAACACTCTTGGTATAAGAGGGTCCCGCTGCTTGACTCGCTTCTTGACTACGCGGGTCCTGATGGGTTTCATTCTCTACCTTAACTGTAAAACAATAGGAGTAACAATAAAAAGGGATGAGCCAAAATTGCTCAACAAGCCTGCAACAATATATGTATATATATAAAGAGAGAAATATAAATGAACCAAGAAGCTGCTGGTTTGAATAACCATCTGTATCTGTATATGATAATAATTTGCCCATGATGGCGAGTGTCAAATGAATAAGACTGGAAACAAGAACCAACATATGCACTATAATCTGCTGATCAGTCAGAATATAGTGCGGATCTATACCCAACTGCATAGACCCAACCAACATTAGGAGTACTCAGGCAACTATGGCCTATTAATTAATGACCTGGGTAAAACCCAGCTCGTAAAGTAACCATCCAGTCCAAGGCTTAGCATCCGGAATATTCGGAATGCTATTGATATATCCCAACACCAGGATATACCAGACTATATGTAACAAGGGTAAAGGAATTGAAATATGAACAAGGATTCCATAAATGGGTAAATCAAGAATTTAAATGAAATGGAACAAGTGATATAAATGGGTAACAGTGTATATGAACAATAATTATCAAAGAGAATTGATACGATAGAAAGGAATTATAAATCACTATTCTGAATTTAGAATAGGGGAAAAACTTGCATAATATAATTTGAAATGAACGTCACTTGAACGATAAGTGAAGTTAGGGATACTTGCCTTTCGCGTACTTAACCTGGTTTAACTCACTGCCTTCTGACCCTAGCTTGCTTTGTCTTGCTAACACTGAACAAATCATGGAAAGATAGGTGTTTAGATAATTTACTACATACGTGTATCTTGAATTGATATCACGCAACCTTATCAGTCTACCCATGCGTTTCTATCTGACTCGCATATATATATATACATACATTTATACAGCACATCTATTCACATAATTACATAAAGCACGTAGCACGTAAAGCACATAATTAATTTCTAGATTTATAATTATTTTTAGAATCAATTCTAGGCTTATACCTACATTACTAGTCGAATTTGATTTTATTATAATTTTTCGGGATTTATTCGGCTCAATTATATCCCTACTAGGACCTTCGAACTATCAATTATCACCAACCACTCTTTTTCAGAAGAAATTATAACTTACAATTATTTTTTATTGGATTCGTCTCATTTTTCTGAGTCTATGGGTCTTCGTTTCACTCAAATCGGACTAACGGTTGAATTGTTATGAATTAAACACTGATAATTCAATTTATTATTCAATATAGATAATTATTATAACCTTTTAAATCCTAAAATAATTTTTAAATAATTATTTAAGAAAAAACAAAGTCAAAAATAATTGTTTTATAATTTTTGGAGTTAAAACGAAGAAGTTACGATTTATTGAACATTATGTGATTAATTACCGAAATAATTAATCAATTTTTAAATATTTAATAAATAAATAATTAATAAATAATTAATAATTACTTATTTAATAATTTAAAATAATAAATCCCTAATTATTAGGATTAATCACAATTTATTATAATATTTATAACTTATCGATATTTATTCGATTAGATCGATTATTTACAAATAATCAATCAACTTAATTAACTGATACGCTATTTATCGAATAGCTACGAATTATTCGAATTATAGATCACTTAACGATTAATCACTCGTATCTTCACGAGCCACTCGCAACTCCCGCATAATTATCGATCTATTAGATTATTATTGAAACTCGTACGATTCGTTAATTAATTAATTACGGATATCTAATTATACGATACGAATAATTATTACAATATTATTCAAATAACTAACGCTCGAATAATAATTCAATTATCGAATCATTACTCGTAATAATAACTAATTATCGAATTATTAATCATATTATTTAATTATTTTTAATCTTTATTTATTAATTAATTACCTAATTATTAATTAATTACCTAATTATTAATTAATTAGATAACTAATAAATAATTAGATAAATAATTAAATAATTAATTAAATAATTAAATTCGAATTTATAATTAAATAAAATAATTCAGAAATTATAAATACTATTTTTCAGAATATAAAATTAATTTTTAATTAATTATTAGAATTTTTAAAACTGATTTTCTGATTTTAGAAAATATAATAAATAATTAATATATCAGAAACATAACACAGGTTTCCAGATTAGGGTTTTTAGGATCAAACCCGGGTCGATTTCCGGGTTGGAACCGGGTCGAACCCGGGTCGCTCAAGAACACCGCCCCGACTGCCCAGAAACCGGCGTCGGCGGCGTTTCCCGGCGAGACGAAAACACGGCCAAACATCGTGATTCGAGTTCGTTTCTTCCCTGTTTCTGATGCACAGCAATACCAGCGATGCCTCCTTCGTTCCCAGGCCTCCCTTCGTCCTCCTTCCCCATCGAGCATCACCGGAGACGAAGAACACCGCTATGGCGGCGGTTCTCCGACGAGCACGCAAACTACAACCAAACACTACGAAACCGATGCCGTTCGACTCGGTTTTTAACGATCTAATCGTTTCCAGCAACCACAACATCAAACAATCAGTCAAACTCAAAACCCGAATTCATGAATTAACCCGAAAATTATGAATTAAAAATCGACTAACCAATCAACAAAAACGATTACATAATCAGATAGAGAATTGAAAGAGCTTCACAACGGATACTTACACGACTGATTTGGTTAACAGAATCACGATCAAACTTGGCTTTGATTCCTCCTGCTGTTCTTCACAAACCCTAACCCTAATTCCCCTTTTCTTTTTCTTTTATTTCTTTCTGATTTTTTTAATAATTAATTAACTAAAAATTAATAATAATTCAGCTATTTATAGTACTGAAAATAATACCCCTAAATAAAATTAAGGGGCTAATTACACTCCTAATAAAAATATTTGGCCCCAATTTTTATAATTTTTGGGTATTAATATTGAATTTTTAAATATCCAATAAATACAAAATAAATACTAAAAATTCCCAAAAATTGTGAAAAATACAAAAATACAAAGAAAAATGATATATAATAATTTCATGATCATATAAAAATAAAAATGTGATTTTTGTGGGGTTTTTGGTACCCGAAGGGGTCCGGAAAAGTCGTTTTTCGCGAAAAAGGTCAATTTGTAAAACGTCTAGGGGTTCAGAATAGCGATACGGTATAGGGCATTTTTGGCAAAATAGGGCCAATGATTTTTGTTTGAAATACGGGCTTTTAAAATACTGTTTGAGCTGTACGGGTTTTGATATAAAATATATAACTCGCGATAAAACACTCAATAAATATCCGAAACATGTTCAGATCAAAACAGACAACACGTAGCACATAACAATTAGGGTTTAATGCCTCAACACAGTTAATCACATAATAATACACATAATTTATTATTATTATAATATAATACAAGCGTAATTCCTCGGTCGTTACAAGTATCACCTAAAAAGGCATACCTCAAGTGTTTAGACAATGATTTAAGATCCAAAGTAGGTGCTTCCTCAATAGATGGTTTGAGCTTTCCCTCAGCATTCTTGAGATCAGTATTACCAAGAGATTCAAATGGCATATCTAGCTTTCGTTTTCAAGGAGAAGCATTTAGATATTGTAACTGCTCATTGCCTTCCTCATCATCACTGTCAAATTCCCCCAATAAGGCTTTTTCTAAGGCATCAGACCTTAGCACATGATCAAGTTTTGAAGTAACCGCGGAATCAATCAAATCCACCTTTAAGCACTCCTCGTCTTCAGTAGGGAATTTCATTGCATTGAACATATTGAATGTCACATCCTAATCCTGTACCCTCATAGTAAGTTCACCTTTCTGCACATCTATCAAGGTACGGCATGTAGCCAAGAAAGGTCTTCCCAAGATTATGGGGATCTTCTTATCTTCCTCGAAATCCAAAATGACAAAGTCTGTAGAGAAGAAAAGCTTATCCACCTTTACTAACACGTCTTCCACTATGCCTCGTGGATATGTAATAGAACGATCAGCCAATTATAGAGACATGTAGGTGGGCTTTGGATCAGGCAAATTCAACTTTTTGAAGATAGATAATGGCATCAGATTGATGCTTACTCCCAAATCGCACAGGCATTTATCAAAAGACAACTTGCCAATGGTGCAAGGAATGGTGAAGCTACCTGGATCTTTAAGCTTTGGAGGTAATTTTTGTTGCAGCACAACATTGCACTCTTCCGTTAGAGCAACGGTCTCAAGGTCATCCAGTTTCACCTTCCTTGAAAGAATACACTTCATGAATTTCGCATAACTAGGCATTTGCTCCAGAGCCTCAGCGAAAGGTATGTTGATGTGAAGTTTCTTGAACACCTCCAGAAACTTACCAAACTGCTTGTCCAGTTTTTGTTTTTGCAATCTCTTAGGAAAAGGTGGTGGATGATAGAGTTATTTCTCCCCTGTATTACCCTCAGGCAGAGTGTGTTCAACAGTAGTCTCCCTTGGTTCCCCCTCTTTCTCCTTTTGCTTTTCTTCTTCATCTACAACTTCAGCTTCTCCATCTTTTGCTTTTTCAGCATCAACAACTTTTCCAGACCTTAAAGTGACAGCTTTGACTTGCTTCTTAGATTCCTTCCTGCCTGGCACTTCAGTATCACTAGGAAGTATGCCAGGTTGACGATTAAGCAAAGCATTGTCTATTTGTCCAATTTGATTTTCCAAGGTCTTGATAGAAATAGCTTGACTTTTGCACAACAACTTTAACTCCTCGAAATCAGCACTAGAAGGTGGAGCAGCACCTTCTCGTTGAGGATATGATTGCCTTTGAGCATATTGCTGAGGTTGCTGGAATCCACGTGGATTAAACTGTTTACTTGCAGCTTGCTGATATGGTTGCTGAACAGCATTCTGATTATTGCTCCAGCTAAAATTGGGATGATTTCTCTTATTATGATGATAAGTAGTTGGCACAGGCTGCTGCGATCGCTGATAATTGTTCACATACTCAACAGATTCATTAATAAGAGAACACTGATCCGTAGCATGAGAGGCTGCACCAAGCTCACAGACAATAGCTATTTGATTGACTCCATAGTTGGCTAAAGAATCGACCTTCAAAGACAGCGCTTGGAGCTGCGCTGCAATAGCTATAGCTACATCAACTTCCAGAATACCTGCTACCTTCCCAGGCATCATCCTTTGAGTTGGGTTTTGATGCTCATTTGCAGCCATAGTTTCAATAAGGTTATAAGCCTCAGTATAGCTTTTGGCCCACAAGGCGCCTCCAGCTGCTGCATCGAGCATGGGCCGAGATTGGGCCCCCAAACCATTATAGAAACTAGTGATCACCATCGAGTCAGGCATACCATGATGTGGACACTTTCTCAACATCTCCTTGCAGCGGTCCCAAGATTCGCACATAGATTCTCCTTGTTGTTGCGCAAACTGAGTAAGAGCACTCCTCATAATTGTGGTCTTGGCCATTGGAAAGAACTTCACCAGAAACTTTTGTGCAAGATCTTCCCAAGTAGTGATGGACCCAGCTGGTAAAGAATATAACCAGTCCTTAGCTTTATCCCTCTGTGAGAATGGGAAAAGCCTCATTTTGATAGCCTCATCAGTAACTCCATTATACTTGAAAGTACTACAGATCTCGACAAAAAACCTTATATGCATGTTGGGCTCTTCAGTTGTAGCACCTCCGAAAGAAACAGAATTTTGCACCATCTTAATAGTGCCTGGCTTGATTTCGAAAGTATTGGATTGAATAGCCGGATGAATGATGCTTGACTGAATGTCATAAATTTTAGGCCGAGAAAAGTCCATAAGAGCTGGATCAGTTGGAACTATACGATCACCCATTATTACTGGTTCTTTCTTTTCACTCTCTTTACCCGAATCTTCAGAAACTATCTTCTCTGAAAAGTCAAGAGTTGTATCTGTCTCCTCAGCCGTATCTAGATTTCTCTTGAGGGTGCGAGAACATGTTTGCATAAACGCTCGCTAGAGTACCTGAAACACAACTGGAAGCAGTAAGTAACAGGTCTTAATCAATGAATCCTAATGACCACTGATGGCAAGTACATAAACTAAACAAATTAACACCGAGTCCCCGGCAGCGATGCGAAAAACTTATTAGGCACAAATCATGCGCTAATAATTCACGCAAGTTTACGTGTTCGCAAGTAATATAGAATGATTTCTTGTTCGTTCCCACAGAGACTCTGATTAATTATATTTAATTAACACTTACTCACCAATGTATGATTACTTTTCAATGTCAAGACACTAACAATTAAAGTTGATTAACTAATATTAACTACGAGAATTAAACACTTAAATTATCAATATTAAACACACATGAGATCATAACTTCATTACTACCTGATTCAATAGTTATTGTTATTACCCTTAGCATGTAATGGTGATGATATTAATCGAACAACACGAAACTGATAAACGCCAACTTTCATTGTACGAATACCATTCTACCAAGTATCCACAATTAAGATAGAAGTTGAATAGGCATCAATTATATTGAGACCCTATATGTCTACAGACTTTGACAACATAACGATTTAAGTGCAAGTTATTTATTATGATTACACAGGGCAAGTAAAATGGTTAGAGTTACCCACTAATCATGCATACAATACATGAACCTATGCTAGCATGGCAAGTTCTAAATCTCAAGATTCAGTGTTGCTTTACAAGAGATTAACAAACTATCTTATTTGTTCACGACGCACATAAGACGAATAAGCACAACCTATGCTAGATATCATACAATAACCACATACCAAGATATTAAACAATTAACTAAAGAAATCCATAGTAAATCCGCTATGATCCCATGATCACGATTAGCCCATAATAGAACTCATCGTCACCATGGGTTTATATGAAAACATGATAATAACACAACGATATAAACTAATAAAAATACTCAATAAAAACATAGTACGTCAAAAGAGTATTAAGGTTCAAAGAGTAAAGAAAACTAGCATCCACTGTTACAACGAATTAAAAGAATCACAAGATAAACGTATGCTTCCTCGTCTTCGTTGTTGCATGCTAAAACGGTGTTTTTAATCTTCTCTCCTTGTTACTTGTTGTTGAAAACATCTCCCCAATAGGTTTATATAAGAGTCCACAAGATCTAGTGCCAACAGAAGCCCAATTATACTCAAATTATAAAATCCAGATTCTAATTTTCCGCACCCAGGCGGCCGCCTCCTTCTTCCAGGAGGGCGCCTGCAAGCCTTCTGGAAAAATCTAACTTTTGCTTCTGATTTTGCTGAATTCTTTGCATAACTCCCCAAGACTAATTCCAAGCACTTCCTAAGGATTATTTTGATAAAATCCTCCTATCTAAGCAAGTTATACCCTGAAATGCAAAAACACTCGAAAATGCGTCAAATACACAAAATACTCGAGTTCAAGACATCAATTCAAGCCGTTATAAGACGCTCTAAGTGGTATAAAATGCCACTTATCATTGTTCAAGATAGCAGAGTAGTTGTTTGGGACAAACTTAGCTCCATTAAAAATAACATCATTTGGTGCCATTTCTGTTGAAAAATTAAGTGAAAATTTTATGTTTGCAAATTGTTTGATGAAATGCCTGTAAGAGAACGTCAGAAAATAATAGAGTAAGAATATAAGAGAGAGAGAGAGAGAGAGAGAATAGAGTAAAAGAGTGGGTAAAAGATTGTATAATCTTTTATCTCTGATATTTATACTCTGCACATGATAACGTTTCTTTTAAATTATAACTGGTAGTTTTTACACTTGGCAGCGTGCAATCAGTCAAAACATAAATAGTGGGCACGGTAAACATGTAGTAATTATTGCACACATGCACATACCAAAACCAACACGCAACCCACTAACGAATAATTATGACTATTTTTATCTCACCTCATTATTTTTCTTAGAAATATAACTATTACAGTAAATACCAAAAATAAGTCAAGTAAATAAATAATGTCACGCAAGCATCAGGATTTGCATCATAACTTGACTATTATCAGAATTTAACGGTCATTAGAACATGGCTTCTGTACTCAAAAAGTGAATGACTATTTATGTGTTTTTTCACACAAATACTGACTAGTTTCTTCAGAGTTTAATCATCAGAACATAATCAAAACTTGTCCTCAGAATTTATGCAAATAATACTTAACTGTTTATCAGAAACAACTTAATCAACACAGTAATTTTCATCATTCATATGGAGTGATAGTGTGTGTATGTGCAAATGATCAGATAAAGATTAAAGTCTGATAAACTTCAGTATATCTTAGAAATAAGGCATAACTAAGAAAAATGCTTAAAATCTGTCTTGAATTGTGAAGTCTACTGTAGGATAAAGTTATGTAAGAATCCACCTCAACTGTTTGTGCTTATTTTATGCATCTTTTGAAATTCTTTTGACAAGGGCTTCTCAGTGTAAATGAGTTACAACTGCCATCAGAATTAATGCTATTATCAGAATATTTCTCCATTAATCAGAGAATGTGAAAAGTCAGCAAGAAAAATTAATTTACTTTTCTAATGCATATTACTTAATACCAACAATGCACTTGGATCTTCCCTTTCACATATTTACTCTAGATCTCGAAGGAGTACCCGATTTCAATTTTTCTTTTCTTTTATTTTCTTCAGATAAGTGAGGCTTATCAAGCATGTAGTTCATCCTTAAGATTTACTGACATTAGAATTTGACAGATAAGAAGCAATAATCTAGTTTGTGACTTGGTAATAAGATACATGAAGTAAATTTGATTAAGATCAAAATCAGAATTTGCTTGTGTTATTGATTTCCACATAAATAACTAATTCAAACATGGGATACATAGTTTTTTAAAGACTAGTAAATCAGCATCTAACTAGATAATCCTCATTGGATTGAATAGGCAAAGAACATTCAAAACACTTTCAGAGTTTATAGAATCACATCAGATAATAAGTAGTGTTTAATATGTTACAATTTAAGCACATATTATATTGAGATAGGAAAATCTGTAAACACTGATCATAAAGTCTGATGTATGAGAACAAAAACTAAACAGATTTTGAGAAAGAACCTGAAACCATTCCAAGTTCATTTACCAGTCTTGTAAAAGTAGCTTCACATAGTGGTTTTGTGAAGATATCTGCTAGTTGTTGATCTGTTGGAACAAAATGCAATTTCATTGTACCTTCCATCACAAGTTCCCTTATGAAATGGTATATAATACTGATGTGCTTTGTCATTGAGTGTTGGAATGGATTTCCTGTCATAGCTATAACACTTTGATTATCACAGTAAATAGGTATTTTAGAAAATTCTAACCCATAGTCCAGTAACTGATTTTTCATCCAAAGAATCTGTGCACAACAACTTTCTACAGCAATATATTCTGCTTCTGTAGTTGATGTAGAAATTGATTTATGTTTCTTGCTAAACCAAGAAACCAATCTGCCTCCAAGAAATTGGCAGCTTCCACTAGTGTTTTTCCTGTCTATTTTGCATCCTGCAAAATCTGCATATGAGTAACCTATTAGCTTAAAATTTGATTCCCTAGGATACCACAATCCTAGATCAGCTGTACCCTTTAGATACTTGAAAATTCTTTTCACAACTATTAGATGAGGTTCTCTTGGATCAGCCTGAAATCTTGCACAGAGACAGGTAGCATACATGATATCTGGTCTACTTGCAGTTAAATAGAGTAAAGAGTATTTAGCAAAAAAAAAAAAATAGAGTAAAGAGTCAATCATACCTCTATAGTTAGTAATATCTACTGATGCTCCAGTATCTTTATCAAGCCTGTAGACATGATTTGGAAATTTTGGATCTACCAAGCCTGGAGGTTGTTCAACATATACCTCTTCTTTCAATTCTCCATTGAGAAAAGCACTTTTCACATCCATTTTAAAGACTTTAAACTTCTTGTGAGCAACATAAGCCAATAAGATTCAAATCGTTGTTGAAGAGTTAGTTGTTGTTGAGCTATAGCATTGGTTTGTTGTTGCAAAGTGTCCAGTAATCGAAGAATATTTGGATCTGTGGTAGATGTGGTTGTTGGGTTCTTCTTTTTGGGTGGCATGATCCTGAAATAAGAGTTATATCAAAACAGGTATGAATAATGAAATAATTCGAGGGTATCGCATGGCATTCTTATTTACATATGAGTTCAAGTTTCAAATTAAACAGATATGGTGATGCATATAAAGGCGTAAAATAACAGTTGAGAGCAAATGGAACGATAGTGCATAATAATTTAAATTTTAAGGTCACAATACATCGGGATTAGGATAAAGTCTGATTCTAGGAATAACATGCTTATTTAAAGGAAATAACTGGGAATTCTACGAAGTCTGATAATACAACAACATGGAAGGTAGATATGGAAAGAACTAAGGCTCCACTCCATCAAAACGAGGCTTGGTAGTCTTCTCCTCTCGAAGCATCTTCACAATGCTCTGGAGCTCATCCACCACCATCTGGATGATATACTGGCTGGTGCGGTCTCGGTGCGATGGCATCTCCTCAAGCTTAGTGTTAACGTACTGAACCAAAGTCTCAAGTCTCACAGTCATCTGCTCCTTAGGCTTTCCTTCATAGTTTCGGTTGTCCGGGTACACGTTCTTCAGTCGGTCTATCAGTCGGTCGTACTTGCCCTGAAGCATGTCAAACTCGCGCCTCGACTCAGCATACACGGAAAAAGCAATAGTGTCGTCCGACCCAGAGGATGACGAGGAATGCGCCCTTTGCTGACAAACCAATTAGAGGAGTATTAATAATAATAATAATAAATTTACTTAACCTACTCTCTCACATATTATCTAGAGCCTATACATATATCCTATAACCTATTTGGGCTGTCCAGGGACTCTAAACCATAGCTCTGATACCAAAACCTGTCACACCGCCAACTTAACATACAAAATAAATAACTTTTACAATATTTAAAAGAAAGTAAACTTGATCGAATCCAAGATCTTACAGTTTAGGGTTTGGAACAGCCCAACACTACCATCTACTATAACTGGTTTTTTATCGAGTCCTCACACAGAACTATCTCTTATTCTACTTGAGCTCGGATATACGCATCGGCATCATAGGCCTTACGTGCTGTCTGCTTGAATCTAACCATAGCTGCTAGCTGTAATATCAGGGTAAAGCAAGGAGTGAGCCAAATGCTCAACAAGTGCTAAATAATACGGTACAAAGCATAAATCGAGATATATATATATATATAAAAGAATGACAATGCGAAGACGTAACCAATATTAATAAGAGATAAAACTTTGAGTGATGGCATCATTTGCTTGAATCAAAACATTTTCAAAATCATAACTTAAACAAAATCATTTTATGACGCTACAGATTACAACCGGTGATCAGCCGCGAACTAATCCCGAACCTCGCTGGGTTATAAAACATTAATGGGATCCCTAGGCAACTTTTAAGCCTACAATATAAGTGTGGAAAGGATTCGCGTCTCAGTCCAGATCCACTATTCAAAGAAAACATTTATCCCTCTTTGGGACTGAAAATCCATATTTTAATTATTTCAAAAACTGATGTCGATTCATGATAAAATCTCTTAAGTAGTAAACATTTTTATCAAGGGATTATAGATCAACTTGAAACACTGGGAATATGTCACCAAATCTCAGGGCCATGATCTACTAGACTTTACTATATTAGGGTAATTGAAAGGTTTCCATATCGAAGAACTTTGAAAAGAAAATTTAGCAAGGCTATTGGATATTATGAAAGAGTAATGCCAAACTAGGCTTAAAGCAATGGTTTTCGACAAGGTACAAGTACTAGAACATCAAGAAGATAAGCTTCATGAATACTAGGGGTGTTAAGGTATGAAGAAATGATCTTTAGCTCAAGGTATATCAGGATTGTCGAACTTTAGGGCAAGAAAAAGGGTTATCAATCAATTAAGAACAACTTTAATGAATATCCGGCTTTTAGGTATCAAGGTACAGTTTCTATTGGGGTTCAAGCATCAGGGTGATATGTCAATATTTTAGGAATCAATAGCATGTTAATCAAGAGGATCAATCAAGTATTATATCAAATCTTTATTTTATCATGGCATTCTAATTACCTTGATATACTAGCGTGATACGACTTTTGATATACTTGCAATATGTACTTGAGGGTTCATGGCATTTCTATATAATATAAAGATAGATTTAAGAATCGCTTGGTTCAAGTATATCAAGATAACACAGGATAATCGCATCAATATATATGAACTAATTATCACACATTTGCAGAGTAAACGAAAAATAGGTTGAATCACTTGCCTTGAAAAAGGCTGGTCTGGTCTGACTGGTAGGAGCAACTGGAAGCTTTACTCGACCTTTATGGCAAGTTTACCCTCGTCTCGAGATCCTACACAATTAATAATAACCTCATTATAATATACTCTCACCAACTCAACCTATTTACAACCCGAAATTAAACACAAATGGCACTTAGGCCTATATGCACGAAATTTATAATCACCTCATAAATAAAATAGTACACATAGCCACATATACTCACATACCATATTTTAATACCAAATAATATCACACACATCATAATGCAACACTAGGCTTGGATGATCTCGATCCCCAACTAAGTCACTTGATCGCTAAACTAGACAAAGTCTCCTAATTGGGCCTTCTAACTCGATGTGCCTTTACTTAACTATCCAAAACCTATTGACCCTCACTTGGGCCTTTAACTCTAATGGATTTATACTATCTTGTAACCATAGTGGTCAACCCAGGTCTCACTCATAGGTGCTCTAAAAAGTATGTGGTAAGTGAAAGTGCTCACTGGAGTAAATTTCAGAATGACATCTATGGTTTCTTTGGTGCATTAGACACTCTTAAACTACAAGTTTACCTCCAAAGCTTCTACACTAGACTCTTCTGACCATAAGACATCTCCCAAACTTGATGTGGCTCAAGGGTCTAGCTTGGGCCTCCTTGGGCCTAAGCTCAAAGTCCATGGTTCCCCTGTTTTTCTGGGCAGAAAATGCCCTGACTTGAACTAACTTGTGACACATGGTTCTAACTCAAATCCTATGAACTATGGTTGGAAAAAACTCCTCTCAAACTCCCTCTAACTAAGGACCAACAGGGCCTAATGAGGGCCTACCCATGACATGGTCAAAACTTCCTATTTCTATGTTACAACAAAACTGTCCCCTGCTGGACAGATTTTGTGATTCCACTCGTGCACCTAACCAAACGACTTGTAAATCTCCAACAAACACCTAAAACCTTTAATATACTCCTAATTCTAGATTCTGGTGGCTTGGGCCTCAAAGTGAACAACAATGACGTGGTCAAAACTCACTCTAAATCTCAGGGTACCAAACTGATTTTCTGCAGAAACTAAGACTCTCCTTTCTCCAAGGTTCTCACTTAACAAACCCAACCACCAACAACCAAAATACCCAAACCATAACTTAACTATGGTGATCTACTGAACTAACTTCCTTACACTCAAAATAGGTTAGTGGAGATCATCCTTACCTAGGGTGCAACATAGCAAAACAAAGGAAATCACATTACACAAATTACAAGTCATCAAGTTTTCAAGGACAACAACTTTAAGCCTTTTGATAAGTATAAACGAGATAACATTACATATTAAAGAGCACAATTCTTAAATAATATCTTAACTTAACTAAAATTAAGGTTTACTAGCAAAATATCACTTCGAATGATCAATAACTTCCAAAATTCAAGAGAAATCTACATGCATGCATGACTTCGAGTCTTTCAAACCAAAACAACATGATTTCCAAATAAATTTTCATTATAAATCAACATGCAAGCCTATCATGGATTATATCTAAATGACCACCTAGCATGCAAAGGTTTTTACCATGATATTACTAAGATTTTCATGTTATTATCACAAAAACACACAAAATGAAACAAAGCAACCAAAACACCATCCATTCGGCTCCTATCAAGTCATGGCCGAATGGATTATGGTGAAAACAACATTTGCATAAGTACAACACACTCATGTTTAGCCATTCTCAGCCCTATGATACTATAACTCATGGTGAAAGCCTTGAATTCACAAGAATCAAGGATATTCACTTTGAGTTTAACAAAAAACATCACTATGCAAAGTCAACACATAAGTTTTCTACTCTAAACTCTTGAGATACACTTGAACAACATGTAGGGAGTAAGATTACTTGATTATAGGATGATTATTTGAGTGAAGAAATGAAGAAAGAAGGGGATGGGTGTAATAACCCCAATTTTTGGATTTTTTTTTTTGAAACCCTTATGAATAGTGATTTTGCAGATTATGCTGAATAAGAAAACTTTTCATGCCACACTATGTAGGGGTTCTGTTATTGATATTCTGAGATTTTATTAGTACTCTATATGGTATATAAGTGTATGTAAAGATCGTCAGAATCCAATTCCAAACACTTTGATTTTTCCCGGAAATCCACCAGATACAGAAAAAAGTGAGTATAAGGTAACAGGATAAATAGGATTTAAATTCAAGGATTTTAAGAGGGGATCATAAAAAGGAATATAAAATATTGAGGAAGGTTTAGGGGAACCCAAGTGATAAGATCCCGGATATGATCCCTCAAACGATAAACGAGAACGAAAGTTAAGCGAACCGTATAACAGATAAGCGGTCATTAGCCAAGTAATTAGGGGTTAATCAAAGAAGTTAGTGGATGATGATGTCATCACACCAACAAGAAGAAGACAAGTGTAACAAGATGACCTAAGCTTGATGACCTAAGCATGACAAGTGGGAAGGATTGGTTGGTTGATTGTGAGCCACACATTTTTCACCATGGTAAAAATTTAATTTATTTTCAAGACAAAAGGAAGCAACCAACCAACAAATATCATAACACAAATACAAATTGAAAGTTGACTTTCCCATTTCAAGAAGAAAGCTCTCGGCTAGAACAAACCGAGCAACTTCAAACTGCCATATCTCCTTCAATACTCACTCAAATGTTGTGTTCTATAGCTCGTTGGAAAGGTATTGAGATGGCCTACAACTCTTGTTCACAAGTCGCGTCCAAATAAGCAAGGTAAGACCCTCATGTTTACAGTTCTTTCAATCGGACTTTTAGAAACTTTAAAGCCTAACTTTGTGTTCTTGATTTCTTTGGAAAGATCAAGCTTGTAGGAGGCTCCATAAGTCTTCCTAGTAACTTTCCACCCTCCAAGAAAGGTATAAATCTTCACACCCTTTAGTAATAATTTTGAATGTTGAATTTTGGAGATGGTTTGGATGGATGAGTAGTAATTTGAATGATAAGCATGATTCGAGCTTAATTGTTAAGTAGTTTAGTTGAATTTGGAGATGTTATAATATATGATTGGATTGAGATCCTTGAGCTTATTATGACTGAAATCAGTAGCATTGATGTGTATCTTGAGTTGTTGTTGATTGGTAGTTGGATTGATATGATTTGGAATGGTAAAAATTTGGGAAATCGCGTAAACATAGCCGTCGTAATGTCCGATTTACTTTCGACTGTTTTTGCTCTTAATATCAGGACCCGAGAACTCCCTGTTAGGTTTTGACCATTGCCATGATTAGATAGTTCATGTTACGAGCTTCGTTTTGATATGTGGTTCGTATGAATCCGATGTACGGTTTAGGAGAAACGACCGTTTTAAGTAACGACATTTCACGACCGAACCATTACCCCTCGCCTTACTTTGAAACTTTGGTTAAGGACCTTAAATGACTAATTGGGGTATGAAACATTTATGTCAAGTGTATTAGGCAGTTGGTAAGGTACTCGTGAAAGAATCGCCTTAAAACCCTTAATGGTTAATTTATTAAAAATGGTGGAGCCGAGGGTACTCGAGCGACTTAAGTGAATAGTTAAGCGCGAAAGCGAGCGTTAGGACTCTAAATGGTTAAAGTCAAGTTTCTTAAGCGATCGGGGTTTAATTCTGACTTATGTTGTTGTTCATAGGTTATCGGACCCACTCTAAGCTTAAGTCTATCCGGGAGCACTCGGGCAAGTTTTCTACCCGTTATACTGTTGTTGTGATATAAATATATGTATATGCATTATCTTGTGATAGATGCATGATGGTTAATTAGCAAATCTTGCGATATATTGGAGCATGTGATATGGTATATATGCATGTCTGTTTCGTAATCTTGATATATATCTGTTGATTCAATTGCTTATAAGTTGCATAATACCTATGCTAGAGATAAGCAGTAGTTGCGTATACCCTTAGTATAGGGGACCCAAAGGTGAACATATTTCTAAACCGGGAGTCGATGTTCCCGAGTATAATATATATATATATATATATTTATATATATACATAGATATAGTTTTCAAAACTATTAATCGAATAAGTTTTATTCGATAACTTTATTAATGAATATTATTTGGAATATTCATTCGAGGACTTATGACTCCGCTTATTTTATTTAATGAATATTATTTTGAATATTCATTCGAGGACTTATGACTCCGCTTATTTCATTTAATGAGTATTATTTGGAATATTCATTCGAGGACTTATGACTCCGCTTATTTTATTTAATGAATATTATTTTGAATATTCATTCGAGGACTTATGACTCTGCTTATTTACTAAATAATATTCTTTATTTTATTAAAGAATAATGTTTCGATAATCAAACTTATTTTCGATTATTCAAATAAAGATCATACTTTCGTATAAGTATATCTTTGGTTATTAATATTCATTTCAAGTATGAGTTTTAAAACTTCTACTTCAATTATTTTTATAAAGATTATTCTTTATGGGAATATTATTTAAATAATAATATTCAGATATTTTCTAATATATTGGGACTGATTTATTTTATTAAATCGGCAATACTCCAAACATTCTTAAAAATGTTTTCGAGTCTTCAAAATGGTTTTTAAAAGTTAGGGCGGACCCCAAAACTCATTTTCAAATTTAAGATCTTCCTTTCGAAGGGGATTTAAATACTCGCTCAAAACCTGGGGGATCCGGCTCTGTGGTGTATTTTACATTCGCAACGTGGTTGCTGTTTTGAGAAAACAATTTGATTACTTGCCCAACATTCGGGAAGTAAGTCCATCTAATTGAGTCGGCATAAGCGACAGGCCGGGGTACGGTCTATCAAAGTTTAAGTGGCTGGGTGGCAGTCCATCAACGCGTAAGAGGCCGGGTGGCGGTCCAACACAAGGTCCTTATGTGGTCAGGGTGATGACCGGTGGGGGATTCATCCATCTACTAGTAGAAAAGGTTACTTATTGGTATCTTTGCCTGATCAGCAAGATATCAGGTTTATGCCAAGGTTTTCTCCTTTCCAAATTCATTGGATATTGCAACTCTGTTTATAATTTTCATAACAGAGGTTTTCAAGGAGTGTATGAAATGTATATATATATAGGTGTGTATATATATCAAGACTTAATGAAGTATCTCGTAACTTCATTATTTATAATGATATTTCAAAGATTGAATCTATTCAAGTCTTATCTTGTAGTCTCATCAGTGTGATGAACTTTTGAAACTAATTATAACTTGAACGGTGGTAGTTCAAGTAGTATTCGGAAAATATATAAGTATATTGGAGTATCTTATAACTTCATCTTTTATACTTATATCTAGTTAATGATTATCTTATGCATGACAAAGATTTTCAGAAAAACGTTGAGACAAGGTTGGATATATGAGATCACCTTGCAACGATATTTTTATACAGTTATAAACTGGAAATCTGTGTATATTATACATGTCAGAGGATTTCAAAGATTGTGAAAAGTATATATGTACATATACTGAATATTTTGCGACTTGGTCGCGTTAAGATATGAGCTTGGTTCATTTCTTCTTGACCAAGACTTTCATGAGTACTATGAGAATGCTCATATATTGTAAATCATTATACATATTATTTTGGTGGGCTTGTTGCTCACCCTTGCTTTCTTCTTTCATCATACAACATCAGATAGACAAGATGAACAGGACCAAGCTCCCAATTCGCGAGTGGATAGGAAATGTTCCGCAGTTTCCTATAGGCGTTGATGTCGCTGTAGCTGAGGTAGGAACTACCAATAGGCTAGGCTTTCAACTTTTGATGTACCAGATTATGTATATTTATGAATTGTAATAATGGCAAAGAAATGTAAATTTATTCAGAAACCCTTTTGAGGTGTAATGGCTTATAATTGTGGAATAAAATGACTTGTGTTATTTTTTTTTGGTATTCATCTCTGATACTATAACTTGCAGTGTGTGTGTTTATTGTGGGGTCACAGTACAGAGTAGTTGATTATTTATTAAGATTGGGTGTTATTAATGGAAATAGAACTCGTGACAACCCGGATCCCCGACCCCGGATTTGGGGGTGTTACAGAAGTAGTATCAGAGCCAAGCGTTATAAACCTCAGAGATGATGTGACGTAAGATAATAAGTTCACTAAGATAATAAGAACTCTTGCCAAGTTCATAGTCAGCCTACCTAACGTAGTACTGACAGTTAAAACCCTTATGGGAACCCTTATAAATATCATGATAGAAGCGTAGTTCGTTATCGTATATTGTAGCGGGACTCCGAACCCTGAGGATGAGGAGCAACAGCGTGATGATGTTTTATTACTAATTGGAGATCGGATTGTGGATCCGATAGAGCGTCCTAACGCAGGACCAGATGCTGTTCATATTGAGGATGTAGCGGTTGAGGATATTGTCCTAGAAGGGATTGTTGTTGGGGAGGATCCCGTGGAGGATCCTGACAAGAATGAATAAAGGACCACTGAGGAATTGATGACCATGGTTAGTGAACTACTAGAGGTAGGATTGGCCGATCACTGCCGGAGGTTCGTTCAAGTTTGTAAAGATAGTAGCCCCTTTAACGCAGCTTACTCGTAAGACTGAGAAGTTCGAATGGACAGAGAAATGCGAGCATAAATTTTAAGAACCGAAGCAAAGGTTGGTGACGTTCCCTATGTTGGCATTGCCAGATGGAAAAAGGAGATTTTATGAATTGTAATGATGCTTCGCATAAAGAATTAGAGTGCTTCTCATACAGCATACCAAGGTAATCGCGTACGCGTCAAGATAATTAAGGGAATATGAAATTCGATATCCCCACCCATGAGCTTGGGCTCGTGGCAATAGTTTTGCCCTAAAGATTAGAGGCACTACTTGTATGGAGAGAAGTGCGAGATTTACACAAGCCATAAGTGCTCTAGTACATTTTCACGTAGAAAGAGCTCAATATACGCCAGAGGAGGCGGTTAGAGCTAATCAAGAATTATGATTGGGAGATTCTTTATCATTCAGGGAAAGCCAATGTGGTGGCTGATGCCCTTAGTAAAAAGGAGAGACTCAAGATGATAATGTCTTTGGGAGAATTTTTAAGAGATTTTGAGAAAATGGAAATATATATGAAGGTAATCGGAGCCGGTACCGAAAAGCTGTTTGAGATTGCAATACAGCCTGAATTATTGGAAAAGAACATATTATGCCAGAAAAAGTGATGAATGAAGGCAGAGAGCCAACAAATAGATAAGAGATTAATACCGAGAAAGATGATAAGGGAATAATGAGGTATTCCTACAGAATTTGGGTTCCAAATGTTTAAGAGCTTAAAGATGAAATCTTAGATGAAAGCTAGTTTGAGGAATAAGATTTAGAGCAAACCCTGAACGTGATAGTCAGGGAGGTTGCCATCAAGATAGAAGGAACCCATAACATAATGGAGTGGAAAATGAGGATTTAAAACATGTAGGATGACCCCGATTATGGGGAGAATGAGGGAATGTTCAGACTATGGAAACGGGAGTCGAGTAAGGAAAGGGGACCCGAGACGGTACTCCTATACGACAATTCATGGACCTGTCTAAACAGAACTTATACTTTTATTCCCAACCACCACCTTGAGGAAACAATGTGGTGAGAAATTCTTTCAGGTTCTTTAAGTCACTAAGCTCTTAGAGTTCCAAGGAACAAGCTGACCCAGTCGAGGCAAGAGCCTGGCTAAAGGAAATATAGGAATCATTTTACATTCTAGATGGACGAATCACAAAAGACTATTTTTGTCACTTACCCTCCTAAGAGAAGGGCCACCACTGGTGAAAGACCAAGAAAGGCACGGAGCCAGAGGTTAGAATAAACTGATTAAAGTTCAGTCAATTTTTTTCGGAAAAGTAATTCCCAAGGTTATGGAGATAGTGTAAAAGCTTTAGAGTCAGAACAAAGGCGGACGAGTATGATGAAATATGAAGCTAAGTTGTAAAAGTTGTCAAGATTCGTTCTGATGACAAGAATCCCAGAACGATGTGATGCTTGAAGTCAATGATTAGTGGGTTCATGAAATAATGATAAGAGAAAGGAAAATAAAAAGAAACTGAAGTGGAAAGGAATATAAAGGCAATAGAGTTTGAGGAATGATAAGGGAGTTGGGTATGAGGAAACCCTAAAGACTCGTAGCAATAGAAATAGAAAAGTATGTAATCGTCAGGATGAGGGTGATTCACCATGAGTTAAAGTTGATGATTGAAGGAATAAGAGATACATATATTTTATCCCCTTTAAGTTGGGAGGATTCGAGGAAACCTTGAGATAGTTCGAAGGGTAAATAATGAGACGCGGATAGGTGGAAGAGACAAGAAAGTAAGAAATTAGGAAATTGGATGAAGGAAGTAACCTTAAAAAAATGGAAAGTGTATGTAACACCTGTGACTTGATACCCAAAAGGGAGACACCAAGTATAAAAGATATCCCAACATTGAGATGACTGTTGAGATAAACAACAAAAGTAAATAAGGATTTATTAAGAAGAAGTTCACGTTGAACACGACCAATATCTTCCAGAAAATCAATGTGATCATTACCAAATCAGGAAAGAAAAGCTGATAACCATTGTTATCTTTTGGAGGCCATATGGATTGACTTCAATTTGAATAAGGATGCTATTATGAAATTAGGTATAGACTATCGAGGTGGGAATGATAGAAATAAGACACCCTTATCAGGGATACATGACTTGATTTATCTATGGAAGGATGCAAGTACCTTTTTAAAAGGTGGAATTAAGGATGGAACCTCGATAACTTGAGATGAACCATAGAGGAATGCATAAAGGATGGCATTTCACCCTTAATAGGGACATTATGAGTTTGGGTAATACGGAATGAAGGATTAAGGCAACAACAACCTTTAAAGATCAGTAGAAATTTTTTTCAGAAGTACATAGACAATGGTTATAGTATTAGTAAATGGTATTTTGATATGCCCTGTATCTAGGGAATATAGGAGGAACGATTCAAGGATAACCTTAGAGGTTTTACAAGGAGAAAGGTAATATTCAAAATTCTCAAGAATAAAAATGTTGATAAAGGAAATATGACGTAATTATAATGATGCCAAGTGGGGCACGTGTTAAACCATGAGAAAGTATGGATCGAACCAGTAAAGGTCGAAATTGTTCAAGGCAATTAGGGCCTAAGATAAAAGATGTTCTAAGTATGATTGAGAGTCAGTCATGACAGTGATTAACCTCTAAAGACTGAGGCAATAACTTACGGAAAAATGGTGATATTTTTTTTTACTAATCAGATTTTAAGGAAAACATCTTCACAAAAGTAGTGATTGAAATAAGGTACAAAATTTATTTGGAGGTGGTTAAAATGACATTGACTGTAAGGAAATTTTACTATCAGGAAAGGCCAAATAGGTGGCCGACACTTTAAATGTAAGAGGATAATTATAGGCGCTCGTGCGAGAGGAATACAGTGATGATGGTTGAAGCCGGGAAGGTTGTATTACGGTTCAGAAGATTGACATTCCTTCTGATGACTGTGCAATACTCAGCCGTAATAGTAGTTGGGTAAAGGTTAATTCGTGTAATCGCCATTAGCGGGCTATCTATCTTAGAAGGTCCTATCTTGAGAATAAGCCAGGACCATATTTTAAAAAGGACCAAATAAACATTTGAGTTAAGTCCTCTATTGAAGGCATATGATTAAGAATGGTATTAACCTGCTATCGTTGCTTTGATTGAAACTCTTCTGCAATTTTATCTGCTTCATGTCATGAAAGTACGTCAGAATTTGGAGTGTTCTTCATGAATTATGGATGATGATTATGTTAACTTCTTAGAAGAATTCTATACGATATGTATGGACTCCGTATGGTTAGATATTAAGATTTCATGGAAAGTGAATGAAGACAGTAGGTCAATGGTGGACCATAGTAATGCAGGAATGATTCTATGAGTAATGAGCCGATTACTTGCAACCGTGAGAGTTGTATTGTAATGGATGTTGAGATTGGGTACCACTAATCGGGTTGTGGTGATGTATAAGTTATTATTGGTAGATCTTTTTAAGTCGATTATCTACCTATTGAATATTTATTGCTTCTTATCAATAGAGAGTCGTATTACTATACGAGGAAGGTTGCAGTGCAAGCATAGTATTCTAGTAACGATGCTGTCTAGAATGAGATCCCAGATTTGATTTTCGATGTCGAGGGAGTTTCAAAGGTGATTGTGTATAAGCTCGAGGAAGAGCATGGGTCCATAGAATGATGGACGGAATAGCAAAAATATTTAGGCATGTGAAATACGATGCTATAATACTTGATGTTGATATAAATATGTATATGTTTTGCTCTCCTATGACAAACCTCTATAGTTCAGAGGTAGATTCCAAGCCAGATATTTTATGGTAGTATATTTTATGTATATACAATTCTCTTCAATTCGTTCTTTTCTCTCCTTTTCATTTCATATAAGCTGAGAAGAACAACCCTTCCAGAAGGGGAGGTATTACCGAATGACTATCTATCTGTGTGATAGAAGCCTAGTAGGATACCACATGTTGTTTAATTACTTGTCAAGTACTAAAGGCTGGCCACCTTCTGTACTAACTATGCGATGTAACAAGTGTTCATGATCATAGTGATCTCTCAATAAATTCTTTTACTTCTATATGATTGATCAAACTTTGGAAAATTGAAACAGCTAAAAAAGGAGTAGTATGAATATGGTGGTATTCGGAATGAAAACACATTCGTGATACTAAGGTTGACGCGTCTATTAAAAGGTTATAGAAGGCTAACGAGCAAAGGTGTAACCAGTATAATATTAGGAACGTAAGATAGTAGCGATTACGAACTGGAAAAGAATGGGTATTGAGAAGCAAAAGCTCTAATGCTAAAAGCTATAATGAGAGTCTGTGCAATAGACTTGAAAGAAATTGGAATGATCACTTAACACGGATTGAGTTTTCTTACGACAATAGATCATATGTCATTATCGAGATGTCGCCTTATGAGATCCTTGAGGGAAGAAAATGTCGATCTCCCGTATGTTAGAATGAAGTTATAGAGCGCAAGATGCTCGGACCCGCAGTAGTCCAAAGGACCAGGGATATAATAGATCTAATCAGAGGACGGCTGGTAGTAACCCAAGATGGACATAAGAGGTATGATGATTTGACTCGAAAGGACAAAGAGTATGAAATAGGGGACCTAGTAATGTTATAGGTATCCCTTGGAAAGGATTGATGAGGTTCGGAAAGAAAGGAAAGCTAAGTCTATGATTTGTTGGACCCTTGGAGATATTAAGACGTATTGGGAAGTTAGCATATGAGCTAGCCCTACCCCCGAACCTGTAGCAAGTTCATAACATGTTTCACATATCAATGTTAAGGAAGTGTAACCCGGATGCCAGACAAATAGGGGCACATGAGCGCATAGACATGCTACCAGGCGTAACCTATATTGAGCAACCATGAAGGGTTATAGATGGAAAGGGAACAAGTGCTTAGGAGCAGGGTAATCAAACTAGACCGAGTTTGGTGGTAGAACCACCATGTGGGAAAAATTGACTTGGGAGTTAGAAGGTGCAATGCTAGAAAAGTATCCCCAACGGTTTTCTATCTGATTCCGGGACAGAATCCTTTTAAGGAGGGGAGACTGTAATAACCCCAATTTTTGGATTTTTTTTTTTGAAACCCTTATGAATAGTGATTTTGCAGATTATGCTGAATAAGAAAACTTTTCATGCCACACTATGTAGGGGTTCTGTTATTGATATTCTGAGATTTTATTAGTACTCTATATGGTATATAAGTGTATGTAAAGATCGTCAGAATCCAATTCCGAACACTTTGATTTTTCCCGGAAATCCACCAGATACAGAAAGAAGTGAGTATAAGGTAACAGGATAAATATGATTTAAATTCAAGGATTTTAAGAGGGGATCATAAAAAGGAATATAAAATATTGAGGAAGGTTTAGGGGAACCCAAGTGATAAGATCCCGGATATGATCCCTCAAACGATAAACGAGAATGAAAGTTAAGCGAACCGTATAACAGATAAGCGGTCATTAGCCAAGTAATTAGGGGTTAATCAAAGAGGTTAGTAGATGATGATGTCATCACACCAACAAGAAGAAGACAAGTTTAACAAGATGACCTAAGCTTGATGACCTAAGCATGACAAGTGGGAAGGATTGGTTGGTTGATTGTGAGCCACACATTTTTCACCATGGTAAAAATTTAATTTATTTTCAAGACAAAAGGAATCAACCAACCAACAAATATCATAACACAAATACAAATTGAAAGTTGACTTTCCCATTTCAAGAAGAAAGCTCTCGGCTAAAACAAACCCAGCAACTTTAAACTGCCATATCTCCTTCAATACTCACTCAAATAAGTTTCTATAGCTCATTGGAAAGGTATTGAGATGCCCTACAACTCTTATTCACAAGTCTCGTCCAAATAAGCATGTTAAGACCCTCATTTTTACAGTTCTTTCAATCGGACTTTTAGAAACTTTAAAGTCTAACTTTGTGTTCTTGATTTCTTTGGAAAGATCAAGCTTGTAGGAGGCTCCATAAGTCTTCCTAGTAACTTTCCACCCTCCAAGAAAGGTATAAATCTTCACAGCCTTTAGTAATAAGTTTGAATGTTGAAGTTTGGAGATGGTTTGGATGGATGAGTAGTAATTTGAATGATAAGCATGATTCGAGCTTAATTGTTATGTAGTTTAGTTGAATTTGGAGATGTTATAATATATGATTGGATTGAGATCCTTGAGCTTATTATGACTGAAATCAGTAGCATTGATGTGTATCTTGAGTTGTTGTTGATTGGTAGTTGGATTGATATGATTTAGAATGGTAAAAATTTGGGAAATCGCGTAAACATAGCCGTCGTAATGTCCAATTTACTTTAGACTGTTTTTGCTCTTAACATCAGGACCCGATAACTCTCTGTTAGGTTTTGACCATTGCCATGATTAGATAATTCATGTTACGAGCTTCGTTTTGATATGTGGTTCATTTGAATCCGATGTACGGTTTAGGAGAAACGACCGTTTTAAGTAACGGCGTTTCACGACCGAACCATTACCCCTCGCCTTACTTTGAAACCTTGGTTAAGGACCTTAAATGACTAATTGGGGTACGAAACATTTATGTCAAGTGTATCAGGCAGTTGGTAAGGTACTCATGAAAGAATCGCCTTAGAACCCTTAATGGTTAATTTATTAAAAATGGTGGAGCCGAGGGTACTCGAGCGACTTAAGTGAATCGTTAAGCGCGAAAGCGAGCGTTAGGACTCTAAATGGTTAAAGTCTAGTTTCTTAAGCGATCGGGGTTTAATTCTGACTTATGCTTTTGTTCATAGGTTATCGGACCCACTCTAAGCTTAAGTCTATCCGGGAGCACTCAGGCAAGTTTTCTACCCGTTATACTGTTGTTGTGATGTAAATATATGTATATGCATTATTTTGTGATAGATGCATGATGGTTAATTAGCAAATCTTGCGATATATTGGAGCATGTGATATGGTATATATGCATGTCTGTTTCGTAATCTTGATATATATCTGTTGATTCAATTGCTTATAAGTTGCATAATACTTATGCTAGAGATAAGCAGTAGTTGCGTATACCCTTAGTATAGGGGACCCAAAGGTGAACATATTTCTAAACCGGGAGTCGATGTTCCCGAGTATAATATATATATATATATATATATATATTTATATATATATAGATTTAGTTTTCAAAACTATTAATCAAATAAGTTTTATTCGATAACTTTATTAATGAATATTATTTGGAATATTCATTCGAGGACTTATGACTCCGCTTATTTTATTTAATGAATATTATTTTGAATATTCATTCGAGGACTTATGACTCCGCTTATTTTATTTAATGAGTATTATTTGGAATATTCATTCGAGGACTTATGACTCCGCTTAATTTATTTAATGAATATTATTTTGAATATTCATTCGAGGACTTATGACTCCGCTTATTTACTAAATAATATTCTTTATTTTATTAAAGAATAATGTTTCGATAATCAAACTTATTTTCGATTATTCAAATAAAGATCATACTTTCGTATAAGTATATCTTTGGTTATTAATATTCATTTCAAGTATGAGTTTTAAAACTTCTACTTCAATTATTTTTATAAAGATTATTCTTTATGGGAATATTATTTAAATAATAATATTCAGATATTTTCTAATATATTGGGACTGATTTATTTTATTAAATCAGCAATACTCCAAACATTCTTAAAAATATTTTCGAGTCTTCAAAATGATTTTTAAAGTTAGGGCGGATCCCAAAACTCATTTTCAAATTTAAGATCTTCCTTTCGAAGGGGATTTAAATACTCGCTCAGATATTACTTATTGGTATCTTTGCCTGATCAGCAAGATATCAGGTTTATGCCAAGGTTTTCTCCTTTCCAAATTCATTGGATATTGCAACTCTGTTTATAATTTTCATAACAGAGGTTTTCAAGGAGTGTATAAAATATGTATATATATATATATAGATGTGTATATATATCAGGACTTAATGAAGTATCTCGTAACGTCATTATTTATAATGATATTTCAAAGATTGAATCTATTCAAGTCTTATCTTGTAGTCTCATCAGTGTGATGAACTTTTGAAACTAATTATAACTTGAACGGTGGTAGTTCAAGTAGTATTCAGAAAAGATATAAGTATATTGGAGTATCTTATAACTTCATCTTTTAAACTTATATCTAGTTAATGATTATCTTATGCATGACAAAGATTTTCAGAAAAACGTTGAGACAAGGTTGGATATATGAGATCACCTTGCAACGATATTTTTATACAGTTATAAACTGGAAATCTGTGTATATTATACATGTCATAGGATTTCAAAGATTGTGAAAAGTATATATGTACATATACTGAATATATTGCGACTTGGTCGCGTTAAGATATCAGCTTGGTTCATTTCTTCTTGACCAAGACTTTCATGAGTACTATGAGAATGCTCATATATTGTAAATCATTATACATATTATTTTTGTGGGCTTGTTGCTCACCCTTGCTTTCTTCTTTCATCACACAACATCAGATAGACAAGATGAACATGACCAAGCTCCCAATTCGCGAGCGGATAGGAAATGTTCCGCAGTTTCCTATAGGCGTTGATGTCGCTGTAGCTGAGGTAGGAACTACCAATAGGCTAGGCTTTCAACTTTTGATGTACCAGATTATGTATATTTATGAATTGTAATAATGGCAAAGAAATGTAAATTTATTCAGAAACCCTTTTGAGGTGTAATGGCTTATAATTGTGGAATAAAATGACTTGTGTTATTTTTTTTTTGGTATTCATCTCTAAGACTATAACTTGCGGTGTGTGTATTTATTGTGGGGTCACAGTATAGAGTAGTTGATTATTTATTAAGATTGGGTGTTATTAATGGAAATGGAACTCGTGACAACCCGGATCCCCGACCCCGGATTTGGGGGTGTTACAATGGGGGCTTCGGATTTGGAAATTGCCGAGAGGGAGGGGAGAAAGCCGAGAGGGAGAAGGAGAAGAAGAGGAGAGTGAAGTGGTGGAGTGAAAGTGGAGTGGTGATCACATCCTTGATTTGTTTTTATATCTTGATTTGACTATAATGTGAGTGGGTTTGGGTAATGACAAGAGTAACCTTCTAGCTAGAGTTAGGCTATCTTGCATGCAAGGTCAAAGAGGTAATTTAGCTAATAAATCATGAGTTAGTGGGTTTAGAAATGTCTTCTTTGTCCTTGAAGAGTATAGAAAGGTGGTTTGCATGCAAGGGCTTCCTTGTAATTTGCTAATTATTACAACTAAAATTTGTAAAGATTTATTTTTATAAAATAAAATACAAGTTCAAAAATTATAAAATTTATACCATAAAATAACTTGGATTTTCAGAAATTTTATAAAATCACTTTTGAAATTTGTGAACAAAATAACTTTTAAAAGAAAATTTCTCCAAGGTTTAGAATATTCCTTATAAATCAAAAATAAAGGAAATAAATAAACTTTTGCTTTGAAAAATCATATACTACATAAAGAAAATTTATAATGCAGAAATTTTCATTCACACAAACGTACAACCATTAAGTATATTTACATTCGGCTCTAATATTATACCAAGTCCACAAATAATATTACACAAAATGCCGGTCGTAACAACATGAGTTAATCTTCGATAAGGAAACGGAAACAGGAACTTAAGGCGGTGAAGGACTTTATATCAGAAGCAATTGTATAGGTTTTCTTGTTGTTGATAGAATATGATTGTTTATACATTGTGTAGCTTGCCCTATATAAAACACAGTTCAAGTTCATGTTATATGCATTGTGATATTGTTATATCTTTCATATAACCTAGATGCTCTCAAGGATAATTGTTCATCCTTTCAAGAGAGTACGTTTGTAATAAGTTTTTATCAGTTAATATAAAAATTGTTGATTCTGTTGAATCTTTGTCGAATAGATTGTATTAACTGTATTCACCCCCCTCGACAATTGATTCAGGGCCTAACATTCAAGATTGTAGTAACAATGAAGATGTTGTATAAGTTTCCATTGATAGTATAATTATTTCTTGAGAGTCAGTGTTTGAAGCGATAAAGTTGTTGCAAGATTAATAATGTAATCAAGGATATAATATGAAGACCTGAATTGAAGGTAGCCATCTGTGAATCAGACCAGTTACACTAGGCGTCAGCGGTTCGTGAAAGGAATCTGAGTATTATCATTAGAAGAATTGTTAAGTGAGGATTTGTATTAGAATATAAAAGTTATATGATTTATATGTGATGCCCTCAATCTCGGGGTTAGGAAATGAGGACCCACACAATATTAAACTAACAATAAATAAGCATAAACATCGATTAACTACTAACAGGATCTAACAGGATTAAGTTTGAGACAAGATTACAACTATAAACCATATCATATAAATTACAACCCAAAATAATATTTAATTTACACAATCGATTCCGACTTGGAACCGACAGATAACCCATTGTATCCTTAAGACCATCCTCTAAGGGCTTGCTCACAAACATAACCTGTACTACCTGCTCTGGCATCTGGAAGACTACAACATGATAGGGACCACCAGGTACGCTCTTACGGGCAGTGTGCCTAAGTCTGGCCATCCTCTTGCTTAACTACCATGGTTAGAACAAAGCAAAACATATGAGTATAAAAGTCAGCAAGTAACTATGTGGCAGTTCTATGACACAATAACAACAATATACCATAAAAATAGTAGAAAGGTTATGAAGAAAGGTTTAGGATTTCAAGAATCAAGGATCAAGATAGGATGAAAGACGACATTCATCTCAATTCAATAGTAGAAATCATATCAGAAAAGCATAATAATATCATGGAACAAGATATATGGTATCATGGCATCATTATTCAAATCAAAACTTTTTAACCAAATCACAGCTCAAAATCATTTTATGATGCTATGGATTATAGCCGGTGATCATCCACGAAGTAATCCCGAACCTCACTGGGTTCTCAAATATAATGGGATCCCTAGGAAACATTTAACCCTATTAATTGGTGTGAAATGGACTTGTGTCTGAGTCCAATCCACTAAATCAAGAAAAAATTATTTTTTAAAGAGCAATTATCTTTTATAAAACTGATGCCAGGGAGAAATTACAAGGATTCTAAATAATAGAATTTAAATTATAAGTCGAAGATTGGAGTAATGGGACTTTTATCAGAAATTGAATTATCTTTTCACAAGCGGTATCATCAAGGATGAGTACCAATCATTCAACAACTAAGGAAGAAAGTATTAAAAAAAGAGTTATAACGATAATTAACAAAAGTAGGAGTGTCTGATATCAAGTTTAGTACATGGCGTACATCCAGTTATAAAGATTGGATATGGAAATAAAGTATAGTTATCAAACGAAGGTAGTTCAAGGAATTCGAATTCTAAGCAATGGTCAATATTAGGAATTATTGAAGCAATACTAGAAATCAAGTTCGAGGTATACAAAGGAATTAATCAACAAGGCAAAGGTATTCAAGTTAATGAAGAATTCAAGTTAATCAAAACATTTCGCAAGGAATTCATAAAGGTTCTCTTAGGGTTTACGAGATCATGGGATGACAAAGGAAATAGGAAATGTAATAGGGTATGAATCAATCAAATTGTTATAAACGGGTCGAACATGATACATCAACAAGTTATCACAAGAATCAATATTAGGGTTTCTCAGAAATCAATAACAGGTTTATCACAAGTATTAAAATTGATCAGTACTTTACCATGGCATTAACAATATCAATTCATAAGAGAAGGCAGAGTTACTTGCCAGAATTCGCTTTCCTGTTTTACAAGGGTTGAACTACTTCCACCTAGTACACCTTTCCCTTTCCTAGCCCGAATGCCTTCACACTCCGATTCTACAATCCAACAATCAAACCCTAATTAGATTCTCTCTCAACGTTCCCATAATGTTTAATAATTTCTCATTATCACAATACCCTAAGAGCATATATACTCGATCATATTCACAAAGCACGATTATACCATATACTCGTATACCTTAACCAAATAGGCATCGAATCACAGATTACGACACAAATTAAAACACATAACATATAATCCTTGTATCCAAACTCTATACTTGAGTTACAACCTCAGTTATATAATCTTATATCAAGAAGACTCAATCCTTCCTTTTACTTCACATAATTTGAACCAAAACCATTCAAGTAGACCAAATAATTTTTATAACTTTATATGCATCCCTCTAGTGAAACCCTAAGATCAATTCAATTACTTTTACAACCTTAACTCATTCGGCTCTAGCACAAACACAATAGATCAAATAAATCAACATGCAAACACCTCTCTCTATCCAATCAATCAATTAACTTGAATTAATTCCTTTTAAAAACCATGAACCATTCGGCCCTTTCAATAAAAATACAATCTAAGAATCAAATAATAACATGCAAATACAAGAACTATTAACACACTTTAGTTCAAGCCAAAACTCATTCCTTTAAATAACTTTCAAAGAAAACCGAAATCAAAAGTAATCCTCAAGCCAAAATCTTTTGTAAAATTAATTGAAAATCAAAAACCCCTTTTTAAATTACAAAAATTCGAACCAAAACACCCACATAGAACAACCAAATTCACATGCAACCAGTTAATGATATATTCATGCTATCATACATCAAAAACCATTCTTCCTACATAATTTTTAAAGAAAATTATGAACCTTAGCAATTGATTATATCCAAATGAACTCAAGTTAATGACATGCAACAACTCTTAGTGACATGCATATGGATTTCTATGTCATGCATCTCATTTTATTCAATTAAACACACAATCACATCATAATATCTAATCTTCTAGGCATAATACGTCTATTTACTATTAAAACTCATGAATTCATCAAATTATCCAACATGTAATTCATATTATAACAAGATCATACTAAAACACTTAGCGAATCACATTTTTATGATCCACCGACTCTCATTTGATCACGGCCGGTGATGGTCGAACCTAAGAGTGCCCATAACAGGTCTCCTATTTGAGTTTTAAACCATAAAATCACTTTAGACTCTCTTATGATCATATATCAAGAAATTATATTTTCTTGAACACAACCAAAGAGATGGAACTATGAAACTTACTTAAACACTTACATGCAAATGGTGTATAAGTAGAAGATCGAAAATGATGGCTATAGATGACAAGATCTTTGAATTTGGACTAGTTTTTGTTGTTGCATGTAAGAGAGAGAAAGGAAGAGTGAGAGAGAGAGAGAGAGAAAGCCGAGATGAAGAGCTCGGGAGAGAAGAGAGAAAAGAGAGAAAGAGGAAGGGAAGAGATAGGATGAAATGAAAATGACCACACTTCTCTCCTTTTATACTTATAAGTTAGTGGAATAGAGAAATTACCCTTGTACCCTTCTCTCATTATTTGCACAAAATGCATGCACTGATAGTATGGTCATTTGGTTAAGTTGAATAGAGATAGTGGGGTAGGAAATGACACATCTAACCTTCTCTCATGTTGTGAGTGGAAATGCATGCAAGGGCAAGTTGGTGATTTAAAAAGAATCTAAATTCTTAATTTCCTTTTATCCTTAATCAAAAACGAATTTGATAAATAGATAATATATTCAGAAAAGATGAAAATACCATAAATATCATTTTTTGAAAATAGATCTCGAAATTCGCTTTCCAACCATATTTTTTTAAAAAAATTGAGCGTACGGTTTATTTTCTATGAATTTTACAAGATTACGTTTGAAATAGAATTATAACTCGATAAAATCATTTTAAAATACACCAAGCACCAAATAATTCCATCGATCATTTTTGTAAAGTCTCTGGGACTACTGTGAAGATAATAAAACAAACTTCATGCCTTAACCATACTCGGATAATTTTATAAAAATATATAAATGTTCAATAAATCTTAATTAAATCAAATCAATTCCATAAAATCAATCAAAATCATCCAGATCACGTAGTCATGCATACAGACAGGCACACTCATATATTCACACATCACAAAATTCCCATTTTATTATTATCATTATTTCCCTTTTTCGCGTAACGGGTCGCGTCCTGTCTGACGGCCCGACGCTGAGCATTTTCTATCACGCTTCCACAATCAATCATTTATACCAATTGACACGCCACATGGAATATACATTCCATTAGACTTTTCTACTCAACAAAATAACACATAATTTACATAATCACACTTTATAATTACAACACATAATATTCTTTATTCACTTAATCACGTCGCGAATTTCTGAGTCGCTATAATCTACCCCCCTTAAATGGATTCTGTCCTCAGAATCTAGTCTAAGCAAATAGATGGGAATACTTTTCTATCATTTCACTCTCTAATTCCCAAGTTAAATCTTCTAATTTAGGATTTCTCCACAACACTCTAACTAGAGGTACAACTTTATTTTTAAGCGTCTTTTCTTTACGATCTAAGATTCGCACTGGTTGTTCCACATAGGACAGATTTGCTGAATTTCTACTGGTTCCAATTCAATCACACGGCTTGCATCAACATTATATTTGTTTAGAAGAGAAACGTGAAACATGTTATAAAGATGTCGCATCTGCGGAGGTAACGCTAATTCGTATGCCACTTTTCCAACTGGTCTAAGTACTTCGAATGGTCCAATATACCAGGGACTCAATTATCCTTTCTTCCCGAATCGGGATAAACCTTTCCAGGGAGATATCTTTATCAACACTTTATCCCCGGGCTTGAATTACATATCTTTTCGGTCTCGATCCGCGTGCTTCTTTTGTCGATCTTGAGCAGCAATTAATCTCTTACGAATTGCTTCCACTTTCTCTTTCGTTTATTGAACTAGTTCTGGCCTAATTAGTTTGCGCTCACCAACCTCGTCCCAATATGTAGGGGATCTACATTTTCTTCCATACAACGCTTCAAAAGGCGGCATGCCAATACTTGTGTGATAATTGGTGTTGTAGGAAAAATCAATCAATGGCAGATGATCGTCCCAATTTTCTTTGAGATCCAATGCGCAGGTTCTCAATATATCTTTGATCATTTGAATTGTCCTTTCACTTTGTCCGTCAGTCTGCGGATGATATGCCGTACTCATTTTTAATTTTGTTCCCATATGATCATGAAATTGTCACCAAAATCTCGAGTTAAATCTCGGATCTCTATCGGACACGATAGACACTAGAACTCCGTGACGGATCACAATCTCGTCCAAATACAACTTGACCAACTTTTCCAATAAAAATCTTTCATTGATAGGCAAGAAATGTGTTGATTTCGTCAGTCGGTCGACTATTACCCAAATCACATCATGATTAGGCTTGGCCTTTGGCAATCCTACCATGAAATTCATCGCAATATATTCCCATTTCCATTCTGGTATGTCCAGTGGTTGAAGCAATCCACTCGGTCGCTGATGTTCCGCTTTTACTCTTTGGCACGTATAGCACTTACTTATCCATTCCGCGATTTCCTTTTTCATGTTTGGCCACCAATAGTTCTCTTTTAAGTCTTTGTACATTTTTGTACTTCCAGGGTGAATTGAAAATCTTGACTTATGCGCTTCGTGCAAAATCTCATGCTTTAGCTCGACAATGTTAGGTATCCAAATACGTGAGTTAACTCGATATATTCATTTTCCATCCTTTTAAGCTTTAACTTCCTCTCCTGTCAATTTATCTTTCTCGCGGTTCATCACTTGCTCTTGACAACATCGAATCTTTTCCAAAATTTCGGGTTAAAATGACATTGCATACATTGCTTCACCTCCAAATTCTGGAATGTGCACTTCTATTTCCATCTTTTCAAATCCTTGATCAATTCCTCTGATGAAGTTAACATATTCAATCTTTCCTTGTGGCTTAAAGCATCTGCTACCACATTCTCCTTTCCAGGATGATAATTTATCGTACAGTCATAATCTTTGATCAATTCTAACCATCTTCTCTATCTCATATTCAACTCCTTCTGAGTGAAAATATACTTTAAACTCTTATGATCCGTATAGATCTCGCACTTTTCTCCATATAAATAATTCCTCCAAATTTTAAGAGCAAACACAATCACTGCTAATTCCAAATCATGCGTGGGATACTTCTGTTCATGTGACTTTAGTTGCCTTGACGCATACACTATTACTTTCCCGTGTTGCATTAATACTCATCCTAATCCTTTATACGAAGCATCGCCGAAGATCACAAACTCTCCTTTTTCATCTGGTAACACCAAAACTGGGACCGTTACGAATCTCTTCTTCAACTCTTGTAAACTCTCTTCGTAGTTATCCATCCACACAAACTTCTCATTCTTCCTTGTCAACTTATTCAATAGAACAGCAATCTTAGAGAAATCTTGCCCAAACCTTCTATAGTATCCTGCTAATCCCAGAAAACTTCTGACCTCCGTAGGATTCTTGGGTCTTCCCCAATTCATCACAGCTTCTAACTTGGATGGGTCTACTTTAAATCCTTCACTACTGACTACATGTCCAAGAAACTGAACTTCTTTCAAACAAAACTCGCACTTCGAAAACTTGGTCATATAACTTTTCTTTTCTCAAGGTCTCTAAAGAAATTCTCAAATGCTCCATATGATCTTCCTCCGTCTTGGAATATATCAATATATCATCGATGAATACAATAACGAACTTATATAAGTACTGCTTGAACACTCCTTGACGTAACAATCTCCTCGTCTGAATAGCCGTTAAAAACTTTTTTTCTTGTCTTTTCCCCTTGAATATCACTTCATCACCATCCTTGGTCCTTAACTTCACCTTCCTATTTTTACACTCAATTTGCGCCTCATGGTTAGACAACCAATCCATAACGTCAAATTCTCCTAACTTAAAATGAATTAAGTCAACAGAAAAGTGCCGACCTTCTATAACAACATCACAATTGGGACAAATCCTATTAACAGAAACTCTCTCTTGATTTGCTACTTCTATAATCAAATTGGGTTCAAAAGCGTACGTAACACACTTTAGTCTATCAAGAATACTTTTGATTTTGACCTCCACCATTCTTTCCAAACTTCCCTCTATACCTCGAACTTCCTTGTCCTTGCTCTGAGTTCTCAAACTTCCTTTTCCTACCTTCATTCTCTCTTTTTGCAGCTTCTCGCTCTCCTTCCACTATCATTGCCTTCTGCACCAAAGAGGCATAGTTCTTGATCTCCAACCGTGCTACTTGACTTCGTATCTATGGCTTAAGTCCCTGTTGGAACCTTTTGGCCTTCTTCGCCTTCGTATTCACATACTCAGGTACAAACCTAGATAATTTCAAAAATTTTACTTTATATTCTGCCACTGTAATATCCTCTTATTTAAGATCCAAAAACTTCATCTCCAACTGATCTTGCATATAGCTTGGAAAATACTTCTCCAGAAACATCTCAGTAAACTTCTCCCACTATAAGTCCTTTCCTTCAAGCAAAGCCTTCTAAGATTCCCAACAGAAACTTGCCTCGTCTTTAAGGTAATAACTCGCATACTGAGCTTTCTTCTCATCCTTAACTTCCGCTAATTCAAACACTTTCTCCATATCTCTTAACCACGACTGAGCTTTTGCTGGGGTCGGGCAAACCTAAGAACTCTAGGGGATGAACAGATTGAAAGTGTTTGAAATTTCCAACTTTAGGGGCTACGGGTTGTTACAAAAGCTGAGCAAGTCGGTTCATCATAGTGGTATCTTGGTTTAATTCTTGGTCTTGGGTTTGAGTTTTTTCTTCTTGGTGATCTGGTGAATTGGCCATTTCTTACAAACCTGATTGAGCAATTATTTAACAATATGATAGCATGGTATAATAACATTTTACTACGAAATCACTTTTACGGGATTTAAGATTTACCCAAATTTTCACATGTAATCCTATTGCTACATAATTCTCATATCAGTTGTGTTTTCACATGGTATGATTTTCGAAATGTTAAACACGGTTATATAGAAACAGGGTATGTATAACAATTTATAAAGATTTCCAAGGTTCACAATAGGGATCAAGATATATGGTTGATTCAACAAGCCAAAGGTACATAAATAAAGGTTTGATTACAACAAGTTCTGGAAATAAGGTACAATAATATAACAGGGTTAAACAGAGGAAAAACTGGAAAACATCCCCCTATCTACCCCTAACTTTTAATAACTACTACTACAATACTAAATTCTGAAATACAACACGACAAATGAAAAAGGGATCCCGACATCTGATCAAGTATCCCAAAGCCTATTGGCACTGAAAAGAAACCACAGCAACTACGGGCTCCACCAGATGTCCTTCCTGATAAACACTATCATCTAATCATCCAGAATCTCTCTCAACACATCCAACATCCATCGAATGATCTTATGCAGCCTCTGAGCCTCAGCATCAGCATCACTAGTGGACGGTCTCTCATCCAATCTCCTCCGGGCAACCTGCTCCACCAACTGAATCCGGACTCTCCACCATCCTCTATAACTGAAGTCCTCTGTCTAGACTCTCGAGCTAGCCTATCCACCAAAGCTCCCAACTTAGGAATGCGGGAGTAGACAAAGTCTCGATCCTGGGCTAACTTTCCACCAACATTAACATTCACAATCTTAGGCATCTCAGACTCTGGCTCAGGGGCTGGGGTCTCTGACTCGGTCCTCAAGGGTGATATCTGCATAGGAATCTCACTACCCTTAGATGGATTCTCCTCCAGATATGAACTAACATACACAGGCTCCGTTGAAGAGGGTGGAATAGAGTCGACTGGGGTACCGGTCATACTAATCTCTAAATCAGAATCACTATCACTACTTGGGTCCAGAGAAAAAAATAATAAAACAGTAACCAAGAAACAACGTTAGGGTTAAATAAAACTTCTAACTGTCTCGCACCATAACTCTAGTTGCCACTTTATTCACTTTTCTTAGACTATACCTAATAATCTAACTCAACTCTATATGAGTCAAACACTATTGCGATATAGATATATACCCAAAATACCCTCTTATCTAAACTTGTCTCAGGGACTAGATCCTGTAGCTCTAATACCAACTTGTGACGCCCTCAATCTCGGGGTTAGTAAATGAGGACCCACACAACATTAAACTAACAATAAATAACCATAAACCCCGATTAACTACTAACAAGATCTAACAGGATTAAGTTTGAGACAAGATTACAACTACCAACCATATCATATAAATTACAACCCAAAATAATATTTAATTTACATAATCGATTCTGACTTGGAACCGATAGATAACCCATTGTATCCTTACAACCATCCTCTAAGCGCTTGCTCACAAACACAACATGTACTACCTGCTCTGGCATCTGGAAGCCTACAACACGGTAGAGACCACCAGGTACGCTCTTATGAGCAGTGCGACTAAGTCTGGCCATCCTCTTGTTTAACTGCCATGGTTAGAACAAAGTAAAACATATGAGTATAAAACTCAGCAAGTAACTATATGGCAGTTCTACGATACAATAACAATAATATACCATTACTGCTTTTAAGGATTTCTACTTTAAAATCTCTAGGTGGCAGGTTTTTATCTTTGGCTATACAAAGGTTATGAAGAAATGTTTGGGCTTTCAAGAATCAAGGATCAAGATAGGGTGAAAGCTAACATTCATCGCAATTCAATAGCAGAAATCGTATCAGAAAAGCATAATAATATCATGGAACAAGATATATGGTATCATGGCATCATTATTCAAATCAAAACTTTTTAACCAAATCGTAGCTCAAAATCATTTTATGAAGCTACGGATTACAACCGATGATCAGCCGTGAAGTAATCCCGAACCTCGCTGGGTTCTCAAATATAATGGGATCCCTAGGAAACATTTAAGCCTATCAATTGGTGTGAAAGGGACTTGCGTCTGAGTCCAATCCACTAAATCAAGAAAACATTATTTTGTTAAAGAGCAATTATCTTTTATAAAACTGATACCAGGGAGAAATTACAAGGATTCTAAATAATAGAATTTAAATTACCAGTCGAGGATGGGAGTAATGGGACTTTTATCAGAAATTGAATTATCTTATCATAAGCGGTATCATCAAGGATGAGTACCAATGATTCAACAACTAAGGAATAAATTATTGAAAAAAGAGTTATAACGATAATCAACAAAGGTAGGAGTGTATCATATCAAGTGTAGTACATAGCGTACATCCAGTTACAAAGTTTGGATATGGAAATAATGTATAGTTATTAAATAAAGGTAGTTGAAGGAATTCGAATTATAAGCAATGCTCAATATAGGGAATTATTAAAGCAATACTAGAAATCAAGTTCGAGGTATACAAAGGAATTAATCAACGAGGAAAAGGTATTCAAGTTAATGAAGAATTCAGGTTAATCAAAACATTTCTCAAGGAAATTCATAAAGGTTCTCTTAGGGTTTACGAGATCATTGGATGCCAAAGGAAATAGGAAATGTAATAGGGTATGAAATAATCAAATTGTTATAAACGGGTCAAACAGGATTCAACAACAAGTTATCACAAGAATCAATATTAGGGTTTTTTAGAAAATCAATAACAGGTTTATCACAAGTATTAAAAAGGATCACTACTTTATCATGGCATTAGCAATATCAATTCATAAGAGAAGGCAGAGTTACTTGGCTGAATTCATTTTCCTGTTTTATAAGGGTTGAACTACTGCCACCTAGTACACCTTTCCATTTCCTAGCCCGAATGCCTTCACACTCCGATTCTACAATCCAACAATCAAACTCTAATTAGATTCTCTCTCGACATTCCTAGAACGTTTAATAATTTCTCATTATCGCAATTCCCTATGAGCATATATACATGATCATATTCACAAAGCACGATTATACCATATACTCGTATGCTTTAACCAAATAAGCATTGAATCACATATTGTGACACAATTACAACACATAGCATATAATCCTTGTATCCAAACTCTATACTTAAGTTATAACCTCATTTATATAATCTTATATCAAAACGACTCAATCCTTCCTTTTACTTCACATAATTCGAACCAAAACCATTCGGGTAGACCAAATAATTCTTTATAACTTTACATGCATCCCTCTAGTGAAACCCTTGGAACAATTCAATTACTTTTACAACCTTAACTCATTCGGCTCTAGCACAAACCATAATAGATCAAATAAATCAACATGCAAATACCTCTCTCTCTTCAATCAATCAATTAACTTGAATTAATTCCTTTTAAAAACCATGAACCGTTCGACCCTTTCAATAAAAACACAATCTAAGAATCAAATAATAGCATGCAAATACATGAAGTATTCACACATTTTAGTTCAAGCCAAAACTCATTCCTTTAAATCATTTTCAAAGAAAACTAAAATCAAAAGTAATCCTCAAGCCAAAATCTTTTGTAAAATTAAATAAAAATCAAAACCCCCTTTTAAATTATAAAAATTTGAACCAAAACACCCACATAAAACAACCAAATTCACATGCAACCACTTAATGATATATTCATGCTGTCACACATCAAAAACCATTCTTCCTCCATAATTTTTAAAGAAAATTCCGAACCTTAGCAATTGATTTTATCCAAATGAACTCAAATTAATGACATGCAACAACTCTTAGTGACATGAATATGGAGTTCTATGTCATGCATCTCATTTTATTCAATTAAACATACAATCACATCATAATATCTAATCTTCTAAGCATAATACTTCTATTTAGTATCAAAACTCTCGAATTCATCAAATTATCCAACATGCAATTCATATTATAACAAGATCATACTAAAACACTTAGCGAATCACATTATTACGATCAACCAGCTCTCATTTGATCACGGTCGGTGGTGGTCGAACCTAAGAGTGCCCATAACGGGTCTCCTCTTTGAGTTTTAAACCATAAAATCACTTAGACTCTCTTATGATCATATATTAAGAAATTACATTTTCTTGAACACAGCCAAAGAGATGGAACTATGAAACTTACTTAAACACTTACATGCAAATGGTGTATAAGTAGAAGATCGAAAATGATGGCTATAGATGACAAGATCTTTGAATTTGGACTAGTTTTTGTTGTTGCATGCAAGAGAGAGAAAGGAAGAGTGATAGAGAGAGAGAGAGCCGAAAGGGAGAGCTCGGGAGAGAAGAGAGAAAAGAGAGAGGAGAGAAAAGAGAGAAAAAGGAAGGGAATAGATAGAATGAAATGGAAATGACCACACTTCTCTCCTTTTATACTTACAAGTTAGTGGAAAAGAGAAATTACCATTGTACCCTTCTCTCGTTATTAGCACAAAATGCATGCAAGGATAGCATATTCATTTGGTTGAGTTGAATGGAGATAGTGGGGGTAGAAAATGACACATCTAACCTTCTCTCGTGTAGTGAGTGGAAATGCATGCAAGGGCAAGTTGGTGATTTAAAAAGAATCTAAATTCTTAATTTCCTTTTATCCTTAATCAAAAATAAATTTGATAAATAGATAATTTATTATGAAAAGATGAAAATAACATAAATATCATTTTTAGAAAATAGATCTCGAATTTTCTATGAATTTTACAAGATTACGCTCGAAATAGAATTATAACTCGATGAAATCATTTTAAAATACACCGAGCACCAAATAATTCCATCGATCATTTTTGTAGAGTCTCTGGGACTACTGTGAAGATAATAAAACAAACTTCACGCCTTAACAATACTCGGATAATTTTATAAAAATATATAAAGGTTCAATAAACCTTAATTAAATCAAATCAATTCCATAAAATCAATCAAAATCATCCAGATCACGTAGTCATGCAAACAAACATGCAAACTCATATATTCACACATCACAAAATTCCCCTATTATTATCATTATTTCCCTTTTTCGCGTAACGGGTCGCGTCCTGTCTAACGGCCCGACGTTGAGTGTTTTCTATCACGCTTCCACAATCAATCATTTATACCAATTGACACGCCACTTGGAACATAATATTCCGTTAGACTTTTATACTCAACAAAATAACACATAATTCACATAATCACAGTTTACAATTACAACACATAATATTCTTTACATAATCACGTCGCGAATTTCTCAGTCGCTACAATCTACCCTCTTAAAAGGATTCTGTCATCAGAATCTAGTCTAAGGAAATAGATGGGAATACTTTTCTAGCATTTCACTCTCTAATTCCCAATTTGAATCTTCTACTTTAGGATTTCTCCATAACACTCTAACTAGAGGTACAACTTTATTTCTGAGCGTCTTTTCTTTACGATCAAAGATTCGCATCGATTGTTCCACATGGGACAGATCTTGCTGAATTTCTACTGGTTCCAATTCAATCACATGGTTTGCATCAGCATTATATTTCTTTAGAAGAGTAACGTGAAACACGTTATGAAGATGTCGCATATGCGAAGGTAACGCTAATTCGTATGGCACTTTTCCAACTTGTCTAAGTACTTCGAATGGTCCAATATACCTGGGACTCAATTTTCCTTTCTTCCTGAATCGGGATAAACCTTTCCAGGGAGATATCTTTATCAACACTTTGTCCCCGGGCTCGAATTGCATATCTTTTCGCTCTCGATCCGCGTACTTCTTTTTTCGATCTTCAGCAGCAATTAATCTCTTACGAATTGCTTCCACTTTCTCTTTCATTTGTTGAACTAGTTCTAGCCTAATTAGTTTGCGCTCACCAACCTCGTCCCAATATGTAGGGGATCTGCATTTTCTTCCATACAACGCTTCATAAGACGGAATGCCAATACTTGCGTGATAATTGTTGTTGTTGGAAAACTCAATCAATGGCAGATGATCGTCCCAATTTCCTTTGAGATCCAATACACAGGTTCTCAATATATCTTCGATCATTTGAATTTTCCTTTCCCTTTGTCCGTCAGTCTGCGGATGATACGCCGTCCTCATTTTCAATTTCATTCCAATATGATCTTAAAATTATCGTCAAAATCTCGAGTTAAATCTCGGATCTCTATCGGAGACTGGAATTCCTTGACGCATCACAATCTCATCCAAATACAACTTGACCAACTTTTCCAATAAAAATCTTTCATTGATAGGCAAAAAATGTGCTGATTTCGTCAGTCGGTCGACTATTACCCAAATCACATCATGATTAGACTTGGCCTTTGGAAATCCTACCACGAAATTCATCGCAATATATTCCCATTTCCATTCTGGTATGTCCAGTGGTTGAAGCAATCCACTCGGTTGCTGATGTTCAGCTTTTACTCTTTGGCACGAATAGCACTTACTTATCCATTCCGCGATTTCCTTTTTCATGTTTGGCCACCAATAGTTCTTTTTTAAGTCTTTGTACATTTTTATACTTCCAAGGTGAATTATCTTTGTACCCTTCTCTCATTATTAGCACAAAATGCATGTAAGGATAATATGGTCATTTGGTTAAGTTGGCAATTGTAATCCTAGATTCAATTGTGAGTTTAATCTCAACGAGGGTTTTGAGGGGAGTTGTTCACCCAATAGGAACCTCCAATTAAATTGGAGAGGATTTAGATAGCTCCCCCTCAAGAGTACTACCCTCAAACTTACAACCTGTGAAGATGTATTTTTATCTATCACAGGGTCTTCAGTAAAAACTGATGAAACCCTTGTGTTTGTGTTTGTGTCATCAAGGTCTACCCCAGCATGCAGCCTCTCCCTAACTAAATGTGGTTCATGGATGGTGAACATAGTTTCTTGAACTATGTCAATGTTGGAAACTCTTGAGAACCAGACTCAAGTGTTTCATTGTAGGAAGAAGAAATTTTTGAAATAAGATTTTGAAAGTCAGAATTGAGTTTTAGCAGCTCCCCCTGAATGAATGAGGGAGCTTCACGAAGTATGCTCGCCTTGTGTATGCCATCCTTATTTCTCCTTCCATACCCTTGAATTTGTTCAAGTATTTGTGCAGGCTCTGTACAGGGTGCACTAGGGAGAGTGCTCTTTTCAATAGGGACACCATGTTGAGAGGATGCCCCCATAGTCTATTTTTGTCCCTGTTTTATAACCACATCCTTTTTGTCCCTGTCAACTCAGTTTGTTTTACCTTCGTTGGTTTTCTGACCAAGGGTGACTCTTTTTTTGTTGTATACTCACCACTCTCAGTAACTACAACTAATTGTACCTGCTTTCTCTTCTTTTTACTCACTTCACCCTTTTGAGAGGATGAAATGGTTGGTTTCCAAGCTTCTAATGGTAAAGAAGAAGGGATCTCAGTATTGGAAGGTCCATGTTGGTGTTCCTGTATTTGTACTTCCACATGTATAGGAACCATTACTACACTAGATTCAATATTTGACCTCATGTCAGGCATGGGGTAAGGGTAAGTCTTAAATCTCTCCAACATAAATGGAGTGATTTTAAGACTCATACTTACCTTGTTCTTTGTAGTAAGTGAACCAAATAAAATTTTGGACACTTGCTTACAATTGCCTATTTTATTCCTATCGATACCATCAAGTAAATGAATGTCTGGAACTTTATGGATTAAAATAGACATTATAAACCTAGGAAAGAAAATTTCCTTACCTCTTGAAGACAAAGGCATAGTTAGCCTTATGCTGAGCTCCTGTGGAATTAGCATCCCCACATTGAAGTATCTGGTGTGAGCCATGGAGAATACTAGCTTCTGAACTATACTAGAAATGTTATCATACCATGTATTCTTACATGTGAATGCTCTCACAATGGAGTCAAATAAGAATGGCCATTCCTTTCTCATATTCTTTTTGTTGAGACTGGCCAGGTTGATCCTTTTACTATAGTTGATGAAGTACATTAATTCAGCTAATTCATCTTGAGTTGAAATCTCCATCATATTTTCAGTAGAAATCCCCAAGACCATGTTCACATCCATTTCAGAAAAATCCACTTGTTGCCCCTTAATAGAGCAATTAACCACCATGGAAGTAGATTGGTTCTCATGCACTACTGTCCTTATCACAGTTGTATTCCATAAATCCCCTAGAACATCCAAGTACAGGACTGAATTAGTTGTTAGAGCATCTGCAAAATAAGTTTCAGAGAGAAACTTCACAAAACTCATGAAATTATCAGGAGCCTTGTTTGCATCAGTAAAAGCCAGGTAATTGGTGCCCTCTTTTGGAATGAAACATGTAACTATGTTTGAGGCCATTGAAATAGTCTGAATTTGAGTGGGTAAGAAAAAATAGAGAGAAAGAGTTTAAAACGAGAGCGAACGGTTAAGAATTGGAAAATTTAGGTCACTTGGAGATCTCGAAAGCGTAAAGAGGTGTATGTCGAGATACCTGGGTATTTATAGGAAAAGGTAAATGACTTATCGAAAACCAAAAATGGACATTTGGGATTTGTTTATCGAGAAGTCATATTAAAAGAATAGATACATATTGATATGTCATTTTCCTTGCTCTTATCGAGAACTAGAAAATGTATTCATATTAAATAAATACCAAGTTTTTCCTGAATGGACTGAATAATTTCCAATTTTTATTTGAAAAAATCAAATTAAAATAAGAATGAATTTGTTAAAAGTATTTTAGCTAAATAATTTATTAAATTAAATTATTTCAGTTCTGAGTTATTGATAAGTCTAAAATTATACTTGTAGAGAACTCTGTGAGTTAATACTTATAGAGAACTCTACAATGACTTGTCGATAAGTGTCATAATAAAGCTTGAAGAAGTCCTTCGAGAAGTCAGAAAAATGACTTATCGAAAACTCACTTGAGAAGTCTTAAAATGGCTTTTCGAGAAGTCAATTAGACTTATCGAGAACTCAGTTCTCTAAATACTTTTATTCTTTTTGAATCTGTCTTGTGCTAATTTCACATATTGAAAATGTAAATTAACACTTAAACAGTTTTCTTAGAATTAAAAAATTCCAATCTTAATTTTGAATTTTTGAAATATAAATATACAGATAATTCTGAAATATTTACAACTCATATTCTAGTTAATTTCCAATTAAATCAAATTAATTTTGATTTACTGGAAATTAATCTGTTGCAACAATTCAGTTGAGTTCTTGCCTTAGGATGAAGAATTTAACATTCCAATTTCACCTACAATTCTAGTGGAAGTTGCTTCATCGAAAGGTTTAGTAAAGATGTCAGCTAATTGTTTTTCTGTTGGAACAAATATTAGCTCAATGGTACCCATTTGCAGCATGTTCTCTAATAAAATGGTACCTTACATCAATGTACCTTGCTCTAGAATGATTAACTGGATTAGCCACAATAGATATAGCACTAGTATTGTCACACATAATTCGAATTTTTTGTAACACTAGTCCATAATCCATTAGCTGATTTCAAATCCAAAGGACTTGAGCACAACCACTTCCATCATCTATGTATTCAACCTCAACTGTGGAAGTTGACACAGATTGTTGTTTCTTGCTATACGAGGATACAAGTATTTATCCAAGAAACTAACAGCTTCCACTAGTGTTCTTTCTGTCAACCCTGCATCCAGCAAAATCTGCATCTGTGTATCCAACAGCTTTAAAACTTGTTCCCTTAGGATACCATAATCCCAATTTTGGAGTCCCCTTCAAATATCTGAAAATTCTCTTCACATCCATTAAATGTGATTCCTTTGGATTGGCTTGAAATCTTGCACACAAACATGCTGCAAACATAATGTCTGGTCTACTGTAACACCCCCAAATCCGGGGTCGGGGATTCGGGTTGTCACGAGTTCCATTTCCCTTATCAATACTTAATATTAACAGTCAACCAACTACTGAGTACTGTGACCCCACAATAGACACACACACACACCACAAGTTATAGTCTCAGAGATGAATACCAAAAATAACACAAGTGATTTTATTCCACAATTATAAACCGTTCACACCCCCAGCTTAACAAACAAAATAAATATAACTATTATAATATTTAGAAGAAAGTAAACATAACCAAATCCAAGATCTTACAATTTAAGGTTTGGAACAGCCCAACACTACCATCTATTATAACTGATTTTAATATCGAATCCTCACACAAAACTATCTCTTATTCTACCTGAGCTCGAACATACGCATCAGCATCACATGTCTTACGTGGTGTCTGCTTGAATCTAACCATAGCTGCTAGCTGTAATATCAGGGTAAATCAAAGAGTGAGCCAAATGCTCAACAAGTGCTAAACAATACGGTACAAAGCATAAATCGAGATATATATTAAAGAATGACAATGTGAAGACATAACCGATAATAACAAGAGATAAAACTTTGGGTGATGGCATCATTTGCTTGTATCAAAATATTTTCAAAATCATATCTTAATCAAAATCATTTTATGACGCTACGGATTACAGCCGGTGATCAGCCGCGAAGTAATCCCGAACCTCGCTGGGTTCTAAAACATTAATGGGATCCCTAGGCAACTTTTAAGCCTACAATATAAGTGTGGAAAGGACTCGCGTCTCAGTCCAGATCCACTATTCAAAGAAAACATTTATCCCCCTTTGGGATTGAAAAAAAAATCCACATTTTAATCATTTCAAAAATCGATGCCGATTGATAATAAAATCTCTTAAACAGTAAACATTTTTATCAAGGGATTATAGATCAACTTTGAAATATTAGAAATATGTCACAAAATCTCAAGGCCATGATCCACTAGACTTTACTCTATTAGGGTAATTGAAAGGTTTCCATATACAAGAACTTGGACAAGGAAATTTAGCAAGGCTATTGAATATTATGAAAGAGTAATGCCAAACTAGGCTTAAAGCAAGGATTCTAGACAAGGTATAGGTATTATAACACCAAGAAGATGAGCATCAAAGGTTACAAGAAGACTAGAGGTGTTAAGGTATAAAGTAAGTGATCATTAGCTTAAGGTATATCAGGATGTCAAACTGTAGGGTAAGAAAGAGGGGTATCAATCAATCAAGAACAACTTTGATCGAAATTTGGCTTTTAGGTATCAAGGTAACGTTTCTATAGGAGTTCAAGCATCAGGGTGAGATATCAATACTTTAGGAATCATTAGCATGATAATCAAGAGGATCAATCAAGTATTATAACGACTCTTTATTTTATCATGACATACCAATTACTTTAATATACTATCATGATAAGACTTTTGATCTACTTACAATACGTACTTGAGGGTTCATGGCATTTCTATATAATTCAAAGATAAACTTAAGAAACGCTTGGTTCAAGTATATCAAAATGACTCAGGATAATCGCATCAATATATATGAACTATTTGTAGTGAATACGAAAGATAGGTTGAATCACTTGCCTTGAGAAAGGTTGGTCTGGTCTGGCTGGTAGGAGCAACTGGAAGTTTCACTCGACCTTTATGGCAAGTTTACCCTCGTCTCGAGATCCTACATAAATAATAATAATCCTCATTATAATATATTCTCACCAACTTAACCTAGTTACAACCCGAAGTTAAACACAAATGGCACTTAGGCCTATATGCACGCAATTTATATTTACCTTATAAATATAATTGTACACATAGCCACATATACTCACATATCATATTTTAATACCAAATAATATCACATACACCATAATGCAACACTAGGCTTGGATGATCTCGACTCACAACTTAAGTCACTTGGTCGCTATACAAGACATAGTATCTAAATTTTGGCTTCCTTACTCAATGTGCCTCTACTAAACTATCCAAAATCTATTGACTCTCACTTGGGCCTTTTACTCTACTGGCTTTATACTATCTTGTAACCATAGTGGTCAACCTAGATCTTACTCCTAAGTGTTCTAAAACTATGTGATAAATGAAAGTGCTCACTGGGGTAAATTTCAGAATGACATCTATGGTTTCTTAAGTGCATTAGACACTCTTAAACTACAATTTTACCTCCAAAACTTTTACAATAGACTCTTCTGACCATAAGGCATCTCCCAAACTTGATGTGGCTCAAGGGTCTAGCTTGGGCCTTCTTGGGCCTAAGCTTAAAGTCCATGGTTCCCCTGTTTTTCTTTCTGGGCAGAAAACGCCCTGACTTGAACTAACTTGTGGCACATGGTTCTTACTCAATTCCTATGAACTATGGTTGGCAAAACTGCTCTGACACTCCCTCTAACTAAGGCCCAATAGGGCCTAATGAGGGCCTACCCATGACATGGTCAAAACTTCCTATCTCTAAGTTGCAACAAAACTGTCCCCTGCTGGACAGATTCTGTGATTCCACTTGTGCACCTAACCAAACGACTTACAAACCTCCAACCAATGCCTAAAACCTTTTATATACTCCTAATTCTAGCTTCTGGTGGCTTGGGCCTCAAAGTTCACAACGACATGGTCAAAACTCACTCTAAACCTCAGGGTACTAAACTGATTTTCTGCAGAAACTAAGACTCTTCTTTCTGCAAGGTTTTTACTTGACAAACTCAACCACCAACAACCCAAATACCGAAACCATGACTTAACTATGGTGATCTACTGAACTAACTCCCTTACACTCAAAATAATCTTGGTGGAGATCATCCTTACCTAAGGTGCAACATGGCAAAACAAAGGAAATCACATTACACAATTTACAAGTCATCAAGTTTTTGAAAATAACAAGTTATATATTCTTATAAAATATATATACGAATTATTACCACATATCAAGGAGCACTAATCAAGATTAATACCTTATCCCTACTGAAATTAAAGCTTACTAACAAAATCTTTCCAAATGATCAAAATCTTCCAACATTCCAAGAGAAATCTATATGCATGCATGACTTCGAGTCTTACAAACCAAAACAACATATTTTCTAAATATATTCTACCTTGAAATTGACATGCAAGCCTAGCATAAGCTATATCTAGATGATCACTTAGCATGCAAAGGGTTTTATCAAGTTTTTGATCCAAAATTTATTTTATCACCACCAAAACACATAGAAATGAAACAAGGCAACAAAATATTCTCAAGAACCATTCATTCGGCTCCCTCAAGGTCATGGCCGAATAAAGTGGAAGGGAAGTGGCCTTTCACCATTCCTTGTAGTCCTCTCAAAAACAACCTTAAATCCATAAGAATCAAGATTGTACTTTGAGTTCCAACTAAAACTTTGACATGCAAACTTAAAACTTAAACTTTTCACTCAAAACTCTTTGAATTATATATGATCATGATATAGGAATTAATATTTACTTGTATGGAAGGTGGGAGCTTGAATGAGGAATGAAGAAAAGGGGAGGGGGTAGGGTTTCGGCTGAAAAACCGAGAAGAGAGGAGGAGGGCCGAGAGGAGAGGGGGAGGGAGGAGGAGTGTGGAAATGGTGGAATGAAAGTGGAGTGTTTGTCATGTTTACTTGGTTTTTATTTGCCCACAAGTGAGTGGATGAGAGAAATTACAAGAATAACCTTCCAACATAGTTAGGTAGATTTGCATGCAAGGACAAAATGGTATTGTGGCTAGTAGAATGAAAGTGAGTGGGGTTGGAAATGCCTTCCTTGCCCCTTGGTTGAATAGAAGAGAATTTGCATGCAAGGGTAACCATGTAATTTGATAATTATTAAGCAACTAATTTTCAAAGATTTATTTTTTATATAATAAAATAAAAGTTCAAAAATTATAAAATTTATACCATAAAATAACTTGGATTTTTAGTGATTTTATAAAATCACTTTCAAAATTTGTGAACAAAATATCTTTTAAAAGAAAATTTCTCCAAGGCTTAGAATATTCCTTATAAATCAAAAATAAAGGAAATAAATAAACTTTTGCTTTGAAAAATCATCTACTACACATAAAAAATTTTATAATGCAGAAATTCTCACTAACACAAACGTACAATCATAGAACGTATTTACTTTCGGCTTTAATATTATACCAAATCCACAAATAGTATTACACGAAAATGTCGGTCGTAACACGTTACACCTAAAAAGGGTTTCTGAATAATTTACATATTCCTTGCCATTATTACAATTCATATTATACATAAGTCTGGTTCATCAATAGTTGAAAACCTAGCCTATTGGTAGCTCCTACCTCAGCTACGGCGGCATCAACGCTTCCAGAAAACTGCGGAACGTTTCCTAACCGCTTGCGAATTGGAAGCTTGGTCCTGTTCATCTTTTCTATCTGTTATTGTGTGATGAAAGAAGAAAGCAAGGGTGAGCAACAAGCCCACCGAAATAATATGCATAATAATTAACAATATATGAGCATTCTCATAGTACTCATGAAAGTCTTGGTCAAGAAGAAATGAACCAAGTTTGACCTCTTAATGCGACGAAGTCGCAAAATATTCAGTATATATACTTATATACTTTTCAAAATCTTTGAAATCCTCTGCCATGTATAATATACACAGAATTTCCAGTTTATAACTGTATAAAAATATTGTTGCAAAGTGATATCATATATATAACCTTGTCTCAACGTTTTTTTGAAAATCTTTGTCATGCATAAGATAATCATTTACTAGATATAAGTTGAAAAGATGAAGTTACAAGATACTCCAATATACCTATATCCTTTCCGAATACTACTTGAACTACCACCGTTAAAGGTATAAATAGTTCATCACATAGATGAAACTACAAGACATAACTTTTATAGAATCAATCTTTGAAATCTCATCAAAATGAAATGAAGTTACGAGATCCTTCATTTGATGGAAACATCATTTTTAAAACTCGACCCTGCCAACACTCAACAATCGCCCAGCCGTAGCCTTTCTATCGAAGTACTCTGGGTAGTGTTGCAGAAATATCCAACTGGATGATGAACTCATTACGGGAGTCTGCCGCGCCAGGATGACCACTTACGATGATCAGTCGCAGTAGTGCAACCCCACCATTTTCTACATGTAGAGGAGAACCTGTCAGATTTACTTGTCAACCGAACACTGGACTCCTAAGGAATGGACCGTCTTAGCGGAACTTCCAGGCCATTTGGGCCAATATAATAAGGCTGGGCCGGTGCCACTCGACCACTTACGCCACTCCTAGTTCAGATGAAATCCATGACTCTGAAACGTAAAGCTCGTCCCCCATTTCCCCAAGTAGAAACTTGTTGATACGGTTCCACCAAGAAGTCGTGTCTGGTTGGAAAGGAAAACTCACCGATATTTCCCAGGCGATGCCTGTTAATGGATTAACTTAATCCAAGAATTTTACTTCCCAAGTGTTGGGTAAGTAATCAAAAACTCTTTTATCAAAACAGCAACCTTGTTGCGAATATAAAATACACCACAGAGCCGGATCCCTCAGGTTTTGAGCGAGTATTTAAAATCCCCTTCGAAAGGAAGATCTTAAATATAAAAATAAGTTTTGGGATCCGCCCTAACTTTTTAAAAATCATTTTGAAGACTCGAAAACATTTTTAAGAATGTTTGGAGTAATGCTGATTTAATGAAATAAATCAGTCCCGATATATTAGAAAATATCAGAATATTATTAATAAATAATATTTCCATAAGGATGATCTTTTTAAATATAATCGAAGTAGAAGTTTTAAAACTTATACTTGAAATGAATATTAAATAACAAAAGATATACTTATACGAAAGTACTATCTTTATTTGAATAATCAAAAATAAGTTTGATTATCGACACATTATTCTTTAATAAAATAAAGAATATTATTTAATAAATAAGCGGAGTCATAAGTCCTCGAATGAATATTCAAAAAAAATAATATTCATTAAATAAAATAAACGGAGTCATATGCCCTTGAATGAATATTCAAAATAATATTCATTAATAAAAATAAAGTTATCGAATAAACCTTATTCGATTCATAGTTTTGAAAACTATATCTATATATATATAAATATATATAATATACTCGGGAACATCGACTCCCGGTTTTAGAAAATGTTCACCTTTGGGTCCCCTATACTAAGGGTATACGCAATTACTGCTTATCTCTAGCATAGGTATTATACAAGTAATAAGCATTTGAATCAATAGATATATAACCAGATTACGAAACAAACATGCATATATATACCATATTAGCATGCTTCAATATATCGCAAAAATTTGCTAATTAACCAACATGCATCTATCACAAGATAATGCATATACTTATATACATCACAACAACAGTATAATGGGTAGAAAACTTGCCTGAGCGACTGGGGCTGATAAATGGCTTTGGACGAGTCTGGTAACCTATAAACAACATATAAGTTGGAATTAAACCAAAGTCGCTTATGAATCTATACTTTAACCAATTAGACTCTAACGCTCGCTTTGCGCTCAACGATTCTCTTAAGTCGCTCGAGTACCCTCGGCTCCACCATTTTTAATAAATTAACCATTAAGAGTTTTAAGGCGATTCCTTCGCGAGTACCTTACCAACTACCTAATTCACTTTACATAAATGTTTCATACTCCAATTAGTCATTTAAGGTCTTTAACCAATATTTCAAAGTAAAGCGAGGGGTAATGGTTCGTTCGCGAAACGCCGTTACTTAAAACGGTCGTTTCTCCTAAACCGTACATCGGATTCAAACAAACCACCTATCAAAACGAAGCTCGTAACATGAAATATCTAGTCATGGCAGTGGTCAAAACCTAACAGTGAGTTCTCGGGTCCTGATGTTAAGAACAAAACAGTCTAAAGTAAATCGAACATTACGACGGCTATGTTTACGCGATTACCAATTTTTATCCTACTCCAAATCAACCACCAATCAACCACAATTCAACCACAATTCAACCATACAACCAAACTCCATACATACAATGCTACAACAGCCCCATCAACTCAATATTTCCAATTTACACTACTTTCCAATCATGAACTAAAAGCTTACATAAGTTCTTTAACTAATCAACAAGATTTACAACTCCAAACACATCACAAAACCAACACATCTCTAAATACACAATAATCAAGCTTCTCATGAACCATTCCAAACACAAAAACTCTAAATATACAAAAGTAGGGCTAGGGTATGAGATTATACCTTCCTTAGTGAGTAAAAGTACTAAGGAGCTTGGAATCACCCTTGAAAGTCCTTACTAAACTTAATCTAAACAAAAACTCAAGAACAAAATTTTAAGTTCTTGAAAAACACTATTCACCCTCTTCTTCCATGAATTTTAGGAAGAGATTGTGAAGGAATTTGAAGCTTAAACTTATAGGATAGCTATATCTATGCATAAGGAACCTTAGAAAATTACCTCACTAATTAATGAAGCTTGGAACTTGGATTTGGGTTTTTTTCTTCTTGAAAATGGAAAAGGGCCGAGAGCTTCTCTTGGAAAAATGAAGTCAAGATGTGTTTTTGTGTTTGTGATTTGTTTTACTTGGTTGCTAGGTTTTTGTTTTGTTTAATTACCCTTTTAACCATGTAAAATTGTATGGTTAATAATCAACCACACTTCCTTCCTTTTTGGTCATGCTTAGGTCATCAATCTTATGTCATCTTCCCATGCTTGTCCTCTTCTTATTGGTTTGATGATATCATCCTCACTAACCTCTTTGATTATCTTCTAATTACTTGGCTAATGACCGCTGATCTGTTATTATACGGTTCGCTTAACTTTCGTTTTCGTTTATCGTTTGAGGGATCATACCCGGGATCTTATTACATGGGTTTCCTTAACCTTTCTCAATACATTATATTCCTTTTATGATCCTCTCTTATAATCCTTGAATTTAAATCATTTTTATCCTATTACCTTATACTCAATTCTTTCGGTATCTGGTGAATTTTGGGGAAAAATCAAAGTGTTCGAATTTGGATTCTGACGATCTTTACATACACTTATATATCATATAGAGTATTAATAAGATCTCAGAATAACAATAAAAGAACCCCTACATAGTGTGGCATGAAAAGTTTTCTTATTCAGTATAATCAGCAAAATCACTATTCATAAGGGTTACAAAAAGTTCAAAATTTTTGGGGTTATTACATCTACTGGCAGTTAGAAACAGCAAAGATCCAATCATTCCTCTATAACCTGAAGTGTCTACACTTTTTCCTTTCTTATCTTCATCCAACTTACTAGTTGTAGACATAGGTATAGATGCAGGTGAAAAATCAACCATACCAAACTTCTTCAATAAATCCTTGACATACTTAGTTTGGCTGATGAAACTTCCATCACTTTTTTGACTGACTTGAAGTCCAAGAAAGTAACTAAGTTCTCCCATCATACTCATTTCATATCCACTCGGCATAAGCTTGAAGAATGTAACGCCCTCCAAATCCGGGTTCTAGATTAGGGAGTCACTGACCAATAAACCACAATATAATAGACACAATGAATAAATTAATAAATATGACCCCTTGCATGCACCTGGGTCGATCACATGTTATAGTATGAAATAAGCACTTATACAAACCAAATGTTATTACAACCTATTAGTCTATTTAGTTTTACAAACTATTCAAAATTTATTACAAACCTCTAGACTATTCAAACGTCCCAAACAGTCTATCAGGAAAACACACCAAACTATCTACAAGCACACAACTCCTGACTAAACATGGATCTCAAACCTGCTCAGGCCTAGCTGAAAGAATAAGAATAATAAACGAGTAAGAGCGAAAGAAATGATCAGCAAGTAGTATATAGCTTGTGATTTAAGACAACAATAACAATATATCTGAAGAACAAAATCAAACAACAATCCCTGAGCAGTATCATAAACTGAGATAAGTTTTGATAATAAACAACACTTTTATATATTTTTTGGTTTAAAATCCTCGAATGACGGTGTGTTGTCGTGGGTGATCAGCCGCGGAGCAACGCTGGTATGCAGCAGCATATCTAACTAAATAAAGGGTACCTAAAGCACATATTGGCCTAACAAGGTATTATATCCTGTATAATACATAGCTCACACTAGACCGCCGCCACAGCCTCTTACGCAACCACCCAATCCATAAAAACATTTTTAACTAAAGGAGTCCAATCAAACGACATCCTTAACAATATAACTCCCCATTTCACATGGTCCAGATTCATCTCAACAACCGATGGCGAAATAACTAGAACAATTAGTTATTCGCTAATTTCAATTCAACGTTCCACTGTATAGGGTAATTTTTAGCGAAATATAAAACGTTTAACTATTCTAAACTTAGAATAGGGAGATAGTACTTGCAATATAGCATAAGGAGGTTCGAGAATACTTGCATGATATAATTAACAATCTGATAAGTAGAATGGTACACTATTTTGAATTTAGAATAGTACAGAAAACTTGCAGTATATCATGAGAAAGTTTAGGAATATTTTCCTGGTATAAGAATAAACAATGTAAAGCACTATTCTGAATTTAGAATAGGGGAGAAAACTTGCATGATTATGATTGAACAATCTGATAAATAAAAGGTTAAACTATTTTGAAACTAGAATAGTACATAAAACTTGCATAATAGGATTCAAAATAAATATCACTTGAACGATAAGTGAAGATATAGATACTTGCATGGTATGCTCGATAACTTTTCACTATAACCTTGGCTTATAACTGCTGGCTACCAACTACGTCTAACTCTTGACTTCACTCCTTGCTACCCAATTCAAAATAACGGTCGTGATGTGCTCTTTAATTTGGTATAAAGTTCGTCAACAAACGATCTCTGCAACTGGGTCAATCGATCGAATCTGTCTAAGAACAAACGCTCACCCCAATGTTCTATTATCTAATTTTATATTATTTTTAGTAAATTTTGAAAAATAAATAAAATAAAATAATTATAATCTGCTATTTATATTTACAGAAAATCAATACCCTAAAATAAATTAAGGGTGTTTTTATCCCTTAATTAAAATAACTAAGCCCAAAAATAATAATTATGAGGTATAATTTTAAAGTAATTAAATATAAAATTTATATCCCGGTGGAATCCTGGTCCGTTATTTTTGAAAACCCGAAACGATTCCTAAATTAAGAAAAAACCCCGAAAATACATAAAATATATTCAAATGCGCATAAAACGAGATAAAACGAGTACCTCGATAAAGACGCAAATAAACATGCGTCCAGACTGCAGATCGATTCATATAAATGCAGTTTAAACATATATTGATTAATCAAAAAAATTTATGGTCTTTGCGGGGCCACAAATGTAATATCCCATATTTTTCAGGTATTATTATTATTATTATTATTTGGAATTGTTTATGTGATTTTATGTGAATCTTGGTGAATTATATGATAATTGAAATTGATGTTTAGATGTTTATATGTGATAAATTTTGAGTATTTTAATTTTATAGGTCTAGAGTAAAGTATAGATAATTATGATATTTTTCTGGTAATTTTTGGATCGTTATATGATTTACAGATTTAATAAAAAAAATTCGTATAATTACAAAACTATTTTATAAAAACGGGAATCATCCAACTTCAACTATTTTTGCGTTTTTACAACCCGAAACTTTTCGAAAATTCCTTCCTAACCTAATCTAGTAATTTCGGACATTTTCCGTGTTTTAAGTTTTTCGATCCGGATTACCGTTTGACCCGTACGTGTCCCGGCGTACAATTTTCGATACGACAATCGTTTTGATAAATCAACAAAACCCGTATTCTCGAGAGACGGGATATTTTACATTATTTTCTCATAGGGTGTTTTATAAGAAGTTCAGTTTTGATAATTATCCAAATCTGGTATTAAATTGTATCATTTTATAATTACTTAACGACTAAGTAATCTATTTTCAGATTCGATATGATCCAATGGGATAATGGTTATGCGTTTTAAATGAATCGATCCGCAATCTGGATGCGTGTTTATTAGCATCTTTATCGAGGTACTCAATTTATCTCATTTTATGTGTTTGAATGTATTTTAATTTTTCTGTTAATTCAAGTCTCGTTTCTGTTTTTCAAAATTAAACGGGCCGGGACCCCACCGGGACGCCAAACCCCACAAAATCCATGTTTTTATTTTTATAAAATCATTCGTATTTCAAATACCCAGTATTTCTGCATCTTTGCATTATTCGCAAATTTCGGGAAATTTCGATACAAATTTTATATTTTATCGCTTTTAAAATTATTCCCCCGTAATTAGTATTTTTGGGGCCTAATTCTTTTAATTAGGGGATAAAAATACCCTTAATTTATTTTAGGGTATTTATTTTTCAAAAAGTATAAATAGCCTCATTAATTAGTTTATTTCATTTTTTTATTAAAAACAAAATCCAAGAACATTTTTGGGGGTATGATTTTGTTCTTTACAAAGATTTGATGATTGTGAGCAATCCAGGAAACCAAATCAAACGCTCTAAATACCAAATTGATCCTTGTTTCAAGCTCTTTTTAACCATACCAATTTCAGCATATGAGGTTAGATATTGAAGAAAATCAATTTTTAGTCTTTGTGGCTTGAATTCATTTTTGATTTTTGGGCAATTGTTTGTTGTTTTTGATTATTGATTAACGTTCCTGAGGTTGTAAGTGTGACGGCCTCAACCCCGGGGTCTGGAGTTGACGTCACCAACAACAATAATAACAATCATAATTCAATCCAAATTATTAATAATACATAACTACGACCCCTTTACCAAAACCTTTTCCAGGTTTAAGTATGACTTAGGTTACAACTATTACAACCCAACTAACTACAAAAAATCATGACATAACTAACCTAACGCAGCAACTGAACAGACCATCTTTGGTCCAGCACAACTACCTCAGAGGACCCTGACACGGAAGGCACTGGAATTCTGCCCTGACTGCCACGGAAAAATTTCCTAGGCATCTGCAATATCTATAAAAAACATTATGCAAGAGTAGCAATCAATTGCTCAGCAGTACCACTATATGAATAACAATTAAAACAATTTATGATAAAACAATGACAGGAACAGAGATTATAGCTCATTTGTAACACATGGTAAACATTCATAAACTAGATATTCCAAAACTAGCATGCTTTCAACAAAACAAACGTAGTAGTGTGCTGTGTAGAAATACCAGAGTTTAATTCTAGCATGCCATTTTTATTCCAAATCCACTGTATAACACACTTGTTACGTTATGAGAATCACAAAGCCAAATCAGATACGTACGGATATGTGAAGACAGCTTATCAGGCTATCAACACCAGACGACTCTAATTGCCATCCCATTTAGCTATTCCAGAACTCAGAGAGTAGCTAGGTCTCTGACCTGCTGGACTAATCGGTTATAGGGTGCGCGCAACCGAATTAGCCTCTTACGCCACCTCAATAGGCCCTCTGGCCCCAATGTATCCCATATCTGACCATTTTATCCAGTTTTCAAAATCACTTGTACCTATCTTATTTCAAAATCATTCCTTTTACCAGCACACATATAAAAATCCAGTTCACAAATCGTTTCATTTGAGATAGGTACCTTTCGAAGTTACTTTTCCCCAAAATAATTTGAAAACAGGGATACGTAACTTAAAACGTTTCTATTCCATTACAAAAATAAAACATTTAGCTATTCATATATACCGAACCATAAAAGAATGGTCAGGGGTACTTGCCTTGTAGAGCTTTACAACGGTTACTGATCAACTCTGATCCGACTCGGACGCTCAGGCTTTATCGTCTAACCACTAGATCACCTTAGATTCGACTTCAATATTCAGGTTCTTCGGTCCACTAGGTTATCTTTAGTCCAACGTCAATTCTCGAGTCCTTCGACTAACACCTACAGAGTCGAACTACTATATGTTAGACACCCAGTTATGCTTGACATATCCTCGATAACAATCCCGACTCGTAATTATTCGAATTATAACAACACACGCAACAATTAGGGTTCACGTTCTCAAAAATCGGTTCGGTGTTCACTTTTGGAAAAATACATATACTTCCCCTTTTACCAAATTAGGTTTATTACTTTTGGCAAAACAGTTCACCACAACATAAAATCAGATTTCATATAAACCATATATATATGTGTTTATATATACTCATTCGACAGCCCGATAATTACTGGATACGCTCCCGTATTTCCGTATTTCAATTTCTTGGAAATTGGGCAGCACCTCCTTTATTTATCGGCTAACCCGTTGAAACAAATCCGACGTCAATCACAACAATCAAAAAATCCAACCAATTAATCCATCAACCCCCATTTATAATCCAAACCACTCAACAACAACCACAATCAATTACGCAATCAAAATTTCAAAATAATCTTAATAATCACAATCGTTCTAATCGTTTCATTACAATATTTACTAATTAACTAATTCGATCTTGAATAAAAATATAAAACTAATTTTATTTACTTAAAATATTAGGACTCTGAATCGTGTCATCACAGTCCACCGTCTGCTCATCGAAATTCATCACGGACGGCGGTAAAATCCGGAGGTGCCCGATTTGGGTGTCCATTCACATATTTCACCGATTATCTACTAACAATTCCCACACGAAATATTAATTCACTTCACGAATGTTACTCAAATATTTTCTGCAGAGAATCAACAATTAAAATAATAATAAAAAAAACAAATTGCAATGGAAGTCACATAACTACTGTAACGCAAACAGGGACCAACACACGGTACAGGATACATACGCGCCACCTCCCCCCACCGGAAAACGGGGAGGGCGGAGAAGGAGAAACTAAAAACGCAGCAACGAAGCAGACACACAGATGTATACATACAACATACACACGTGAGCGCAGCCACGGACCACGCCACCACTGCCTCGCTGAAAACCGAGGAAGGGCGGCGCTGGAAAAACACAAGGTGGTACATGGGAGGAATTACCAAGCAGCTGGCGACAGAACCACAGCATAAAGGAAAGAAAAACTGAGAAAATAGAGACGAGAGGGAGTGAGAGATTTGAGAGAAGAGAGAGATATGAGAAAGAGAAACACAGGGGTGGGGGTGGGTTTCAATTATTATTATTTTTTCTATAAATTAGCCATTGACACGTGTAATAAAACACTACCACCCCTCTTCTTTGTTTGCCACGTACTAAAAATTAGTACAACCTTTCTGCAGCTAGATCCTGACCCGCCTTTTAAAATTTAACGATCCTTATTTTGGGTGAAAATTACCCAAATAATTACCAGCAAAATTTTAAAATTTCCGGAATAATTAAAAACTAGTAAAATAAAATTTTCAAAATATTTAACAATTTCTGAAATACACTTTATACCCGCTGTTATGGATTAAAAACTAGGGTATATGATTGCTATATTTATTACTAGGGAACGTGAGCTTCGAGGCTCGATTTGACTGCTCTTGTGTTTCGTGACTCAATCTGCCTTAATAAGATGCTTACGTACCTTGCTGATTGCCAAGGATCAAGTCAAAAAATGTAGTTCTGATTTGTGGGGTGAGGCCCCTTATATATATGTTGGGAGTCCTTGAATTGGACTTGGTGTAGGAGACTAGGTGGTCAAGTCTCAGAATTAGAATGGACTTTGGAGTCCTAGGAAGTAGGAAGCTGATTCCTTATCCACGAGGTTCCTTGGAAGCCAATCTACAAGGATTTATATCCCCTCCAGGACTCATATTAATAGCTGTTTTTCTCCCTTATTAATTAATTACGAAATTAATTAATATTCAGGGTTTTGGGACTTCTTTGTTCCATCAGGCCTGATCTGGTCCATCAGGCCTGATCAATGTGTTAACATTTTTGGTCTATGTCATACATCTTCTTATTGGGCTTTGTGGCCCAAATCATGTATAATTAATGTAACATTAATTACGTAATCATGATTTATTTATTCCCTATCATTTGCCCCTCAACTTTTGGGAAATAGTGACCAGGTTTCGCAGAAGTTAAGTTCATTTGTTCCCTTACAAGGTATCATTTTTGCGTAAAGTGTGGAGCGACCTACACATTCACAATGTTTTGCCTTTATCCCTATTATTTAGGAATTATCTTAATTTTCAAGAATTTTCCCTGAATTCTGGGATTTTTCCTTAATTTTCAGGAATTTTCCCTTAATTCCTGGATTTACCCTTAATTTTCTGGATTTTCCCTTAATTCTGGGATTTATCCTTAATTTCTTGGAATTTTCCCTGAGTTCTGGGAATTTTCCTTAATTTCTTAGAATTTTCCCTTAATTCTGGGATTTTCCTTAATTTCTTGGAATTTACCCTTAATTCTGGGATTTTCCTTAATTTCTTGGCTTAAAATCGATCAGGATTCATACCAAATCGATCAGGAACCCTATTCGAAATCGACCAGGATCCTGATCGAACTTATAGTGACATTGTCATTCTGGTCGATTGAATCTTCGATCAGGATTTATGCAGAATCGATCAGGATTCCTGATCGAACTAGCTCAGAAAACAACATTCTAATCAATGGAATCTTCGATCAGGATTTATGTAGAATCGATCAGGATTCCTGATCGATTTCGATCAGGATTCTAATAGAACATAGTGGACTTCTACCCTTTTAATCGAATAAAAATTCGATCAGTTTTTTTTTCTTTGTCGATCAGGACTATGATCGAACTAAGTGGATTTTTACCCTTTTAATCGAATGAAAATTCGATCAGGTTTCTTCTCTTTGTCGATCAGGACTCTGATCGAACTAAGTGGCTTTTTACCCTTTTAATCGAATGAAAATTAGATCAAGGTTCTTCTCTTTGTCGATCAAGACTCTGATCGAACTAAGTGGCTTTTTACCCTTTTAATCGAATAAAAATTTGATCAGGGTTCTTCTCTTTATCGATCAGGACTCTGATCGAATTAAGTGGCTTTTTACCCTTTTAATCGAATGAAATTTCGATCAGGATTCCTGCCTTTTGTCGATCAGCACTCTGATCGAATCATTTCTTCAAATTCTGGTCGATTTTTGACCCTTCAGTTTCCATCCGTGTTTCTAGAATATTCCTGACACTTCTCCATAATGGGATTTCCTTAAGTTGGGCATTGCTGCATGGGCCTTAAAACGCCTCGTATTCTTAGCTTTTCGCTTATATAAGAGAAGTGAGAAGTGAGAATCCTCACTTCACTTCTCATTTCTCAACTTTTCTCTCAAAAACTCTCTCAAATTTCTCTCAAGGTTCCTTTCTTAGAAAGGCGATTTCCGGCGACCTCAACCACTATAGCTCCACCACCTTCAAGTTTTTCTGGGTTTCAAGCCTTCATCCGAAGAATATCAATGGCGGATCGCGACCTAGCTCACTTGCGGAAGATGAACACTTCCAAGAGAGGTACAACCATTCAAATCCAATCTCCGTATACATCCTTAATCGATATGATAAACTCTAGAGGCGATGAATATCCCTCTTTATCTGAATTAGATTCATATAACCATGGTAACACTTTTCATGAGTTAGATGGTAGAATCGAGTCCATGAACACCATGTATAGACTTCCACCTCATCTTAGACTTACCCCAGCCGCCCCTGGGGATAGGACATGTAACTGGGAGGGCGATACTCTGTTTATTTATCGAGGAGCCCTGACCGCGGGTCTTAGGTTTCCATTCCATGAGTTTATTCCTCGTTTGCTTGCAGACGTAAAAATCAATCCTTGTCAGCTCCCCCCTAACGCATGGAGGAATATTATTTGTTTTATGGTTTCGTGTCTTAGAAATAAATTTCCCCTTTCCGTAGCTGTCTTTAGGAAAGTTTTCCAATTTTAAAACAGTTCCATGGGTCAACCGGGCTGGGTTTTAATCCATCAAAGGCTCAAAATTCCCCATATCTTTGATAGTAAGTCTATAGTTGAGAACAACCCTAAATAGAGGGATGAGTCTGTTAGGCTGACCTGGGCCGGGGGTGATTGGGCCACACTCTTCCGTAGGCCCTTTTGTAAAGTGTTAGACGGTAGTCCTGGTAGCATTAGGTTAACTGATGAGGAGGAGGTGGCCTATCAAACCCTCATTTCAGATGACGGAAAAACAGATACTTGGACACTTTTAGATGAGTTCTCGTTGAAGAAAGTCGGTCTCTCTCAGGCCAGTGATAAGGGTAAACTTACATCTGTGCTGCTATTTCTTTTTTTCCTTTTTATTTCAACTTTATTATCTCCTGAAGTTTAATATTCTTCCTTCTTTTTGTTTCAGCTTGTGAGGCCATTAATAATATCAACAGGCCTAAGGAGGGGGAATCGGGCCGCCAGAAGAGGGCCAAGCTAAACAAAGATCCCAGGGGCAAGCCCGATGCTCCCGCCTTCCTTAGGCCTCACGTCCCTGTTGTGGAGCTGGGGGATGATGTGGATCCTCCACTTAAGGCACACTCCTTCAGACCTAACTGGGGCTTTAGGAGAAGTGACACGGTGGTTGGATCCACCAAGCATGCTCAGGATTGGTCGTACCATTCCATCACTTCCCACGACTTCACTGACATCATCACGGGGAGTGACATTGAGACCATCGAGCTTCTGGGTTCTCAGGCCCATGCTGCGGTAACATACTACTCTTTCTTTTTAAATTCCAACTTTCTTGTTTTTCAATGAACTTGTGTTAACTCATGTTTCTTTGTGCAGAGTAATACCTACTTCCAGGTGGCCCTCCATCAGGCTAGGTCTTGGAAGGGTAACTCCGATGAGTTTGAAAAGGAGATGAAGAAATGGGAGGAGAGAGCTAAGGTCCTGGAGAAGAAGCTGGACACAAAGAAGGAGGAGCTGGCTAAGGCTCATTCCGAGATGGTGAAACTTAGGAGTTATAAGGAAAAACTCATTGATGATTACATGGATTATGATAAATTCAAGAATCTCATGGAGATTCATGATGAGGGTCTTTATTCCCTACAGTTTACCCGGGGATGGGATGTGGCCGTGAAGGCGGTTTCTGAGAGACATCCGGGCTTAGTCGACCCTAAGGACTTTATAAGTCCTGAGCAGGCTGAGACGGAGGATAGCATAGATGCCCTCTTCAACTCCCCTCAGCCGGATGATCGCATCTTGGACCCTAGCACTACTTCTCCTCTTGCTTCTCCCGTGAAGAATGCTGAAAAGGATGGTGCTGAAAAGGAGCAGGAGAATGAAGGCTCCCACATGGAGGAGTAGTGTTTCTAGTTTGTAATTTTATTCATAACTTATTGTTGAACTTTATTTGTATCCAGAACTTATTACCCTTCGGGGTTAATTTATGTTGCTTTCTTCTTCATACCTTTCTCCTTTAACTTTCTAGCACTTATTATGCTTTTAACGTTAAATGACCTGAACTACTTAGCCCTTTGTGCAACAAGCACTCCTTATGATAGAATAATTCTTAAAGTCTTCTTCTTTCAATGATCAAAACATGATCTTTGTTCAAATCACACAAAGTATTATCACAACTTAAATATCCAAAGGTTGAAATAATTTCAAACTCATTATTATGAAGTCCGGTTTTCCAAAACCTTACATAACATGGGTTCGACCTTTAACAATAATGACTCGACAATGTAAATCCTACTGGAATATAAAATCCTACGCAAGCAAAGCTTCAAGGTGCTTTTCAACCTAATTGTCGTTTTGACAAGTGAGAATCTTACTCAACTGATTTACACATAGTAAATCTTCAGGTTTTGTGCATGCCAAGTTCTCGGGACTTCAAAACCATCCATAGTCTCTAACTTGTAGGTTCCCCTTCCTTGAACGCTCGTAACCTTGTACGGCCCTTCCCAATTCGGGGCAAGCTTTCCTTTCTGCCCAATGCTAGAGGTTTCCACCTTCCTCAAGACTAAGTCTCCTTGCTTGAAGAACCTTTCCTTAACCCTTAGATTATAGTAGAAAGAAGCCTTTTTCTGATATTTCACAATCTTCGCATGTGCTTCATCTCGTACTTCATCAATAAGATCCAGGGCTAATCTTTGCCCTTCCTCATTTTCTTCAGCGTTAAAGGCTTGAATCCCGGGAGACGAATGTGATATCTCTACAGGAACAACCGCTTCAGCTCCATATGCCAACATGAAGGGAGTGGCTCCGGTAGTGACTTTACAAGTAGTTCTATAAGCCCATGATATTGGGAGTATTTCATCCACCCAGTTATTTCTCGACTTCTCGATCCTCTTCTTTAGTCCATCCAAGATTATTCGATTTGCCACTTCCGCTTTCCCATTGGCTTGTGGGTGAGCCACAGAGGTAAATCATAATTCAATTTCACTCTCCTCACAATACTTCTTGAATTCCTCATTGTTGAACTGTGTTCCATTGTCAGTGACTAGGATGCGGGGAATTCCATACCGGCACATGATATTTTCCCACAGGAATTGTGCAACCTGCTTAGTTGTGATCTTGGCCAAAGGCTTGGCTTCAATCCACTTAGTAAAATAGTCAATGGCTACAATCAAAAACATCCTCTGTGCCGTGGCCATGGGGAAAGGCCCAAGTATATCCATTCCCCACATAGCAAAGGGGATGGGTGAGTTGATTGAGGTCAGCATCTCGGGGGGTTGTCTAACGACAGGTGCATGCTTCTGACAACGGTCACACTTCTTCACATACTCTTTGGCATCAGCCATCATTTCTGGCCAATAGAAGCCTAAATGAGTTATCTTATGAGCTAGCGCTCTGCCCCCCAAGTGTTGCCCACATATGCCTTCATGTACTTCTTCGAGAGCCAAGCGTGCCTTATCGGGCCTGAGACACCTTAAGTAGGGAACGACAAAAGATCTTTTGTACAAAATCCCATCTATCAAAAAGTATCTTAGTGCTCGAACAGTCAACTTCCGTGCTTTAGTAGCATCGTTTGGCAACCATCCAGTTTGAATATGAGTCTTAATGGGATCTATCCATGACGTCCCCAGACCTATATGAGCTACAAGCTTAACATCGATGCTCCGTATCTTCAGAACGCAGAAGTATACACTTCCTGAACTTTCCTCTATCTGAGATGAAGCAAACTTTGATAATGCATCTACCTTAGCATTTTCCTACCTCGAAATGTGCTCAATATGGCATTCATCGAATTGGGTCATCACAGACCTTACTAGGCAGACATACTTAGCCATCGTATCATCCCTTGCCTCAAACTCTCCCTTTACCTGGGATATGACCAGCTTCGAGTCTCCACAAACTTTTAAGTTCTTGACTCTAAGTGTTCCTGCTAAGCCAAGAACAGCTATCAGAGCTTCATACTCTGCCTCATTGTTTGTGGTCGGGAAGTCTAACTTCATGGCATACTCAATCAAGAACCCATCAGGGCTTTGTAAAACCAAACCTGCTCCACTTGAATTTGTTTTTGATGCTCCATCAAAATAGAGGACCCAATATTCCTTGTCCTTATCATCCTTTTCTTTGTCCCCCTTATCAACTTACTTATCTTGAGGTATGGAATCTTCCTGCCCCCCGACTTCTTGGTTGGGTATGGTACATTCCACCACGAAGTCAGCCAATTCCTGGGCTTTTATTGCTGTTCGTGGCTTATATTTGATGTTGAATTCTCCCAACTCTATTGCCTATTTGATCAGTCTCCCACTAGCCTTGGGACTATGAATTATATTTCTCAAGGGTTGATTTGTTAGAAACTTAATTTGATGAGCCTGAAAGTAAGGACGTAACTTTCTTGAAGCCATTACCAGGGCTAAAGCAAACTTCTCAATGGTTGAATAATTCAACTCAGCTCCATGCAGAATTTTGCTGACATAGTATACGGGTTTCTGGATTTTCAGTTCCTCCTTAACCAACACAACGCTCACGGCATTTTCAGAAACGGCCAAGTACAAGTATAGAACCTCATTCAAAGCTGGCTTGGCCAACAACGGGGCTTGAGCCATATATTCCTTTAACTCTTCGAATGCCTTCTGGCTTTCTTCACTCCATATAAAATCCTTAACCTTCTTTAATGACTTGAAAAATGATAAACACTTATCCCCAGACTTGAAGATGAATCATCCCAACGCGACAACCCTTCTAGTGAGCTTTTGAACATCTTTGACAGTTCTTGGTGGCTCCATGTCCAAGATTGCCTTAATTTTATCGGGGTTGGCCTCGATCCCTCTCTTAGAGACCATCAATCCCAAAAAATTTCCAGATCCTACTCCGAAGGCACACTTCGTAGGATTTAACATCATCTTGTGGTACCTCAGGACCTCGAAAGCTTCCCTCAAATGGGTTATATGATCAGTCTTTACTAGACTCTTGACCAACATGTCATCAACATAGACTTCCATAGTCTTGCCAATAAGATCCTTAAAAATTTTATTTACCAACCTTTGATATGTGGCTCCTGCATTCTTGAGACCAAATGCCATAACAAGATAACAATAAACACCAAAGTCAGTGATGAATGATACCTTTGGAATGTCATCCTTGTGCATCTTGATCTAATTGTATCCACTAAATCCATCCATGAAGCTCAGCATCTCATGCCCAGCAGTGGTATCTATCAAAGTATCAATCCTTGGAAACGGAAAACAGTCCTTAGGGCATGCATCATTCAGATTAGTGAAGTCTACACACATCCTCCATTTTCCATTGGCCTTTTTCACCATTACAGGGTTTGCTAACCATTCCGGAAACTGTATCTCCTCAATGAAACCAGCCTCCAAGAGCTTCTCAACCTCCTGTTTTATAGCTTCTTGCCTTTTTGGAGCAAAAATTCTTTTCTTTTGGTTCACTGTCTTCCGATTTGGATCCACATTCAGCTTGTGAGTAATCAGTTCCGGGTCTATGCCTGGCATATCAGCTGCTGACCATGCAAACACATCACTATTTTCTTGCAAAAATTTCACCAACTTCCCTCTAAGGGCTCCTCGAGTGTGGCTCCAATGAAAGTCACCTTCTCAGGATTCTTGGGGGCTAAAGAAATTAAAACCAAGTCTTTCACTGGATTTCCCCTTTTCTCATCATTCTCTCGGATATCCAGATCTTCAATAGGAAGAACCTGCCCCCCAACTCCATCTGCCCTCAAAGAGGCCACAAAACAATTCCTATCCATCTTTTGATCTCCTCTTTCTTCTCCAATTCCATTCCGGGTGGGAAACTTCTTAACTTAATGGTAGGAAGAAGGGACGACCTTGAAGGCATGTATCCATGTCCTTCCCATGATAGCGTTATAAGTTGAACTAGCCTTCACTACCACAAAGTCTAACATCTGTGTTGCTTGCCTTGGTTTCTGACCTATTGTTGTTGGCAACTTGATTATCCCTTTCACGGGGCACTCTACTCTAGAAAATCCATATATCGGAATATCGGTCGGGGTTAATTGAGAATCATTATAACCCATCCTTAAAAAGGTGTCGGGGAGCAAGATATCCACTGAAGCACCATTATCTACTAGGACCCTCTTCACCGGGTTGTTTCCTATTACTAGTGTTATAACCAGTGGGTCGCCATGAGGAAATGTCACACCCTCTAGGTCAGAATCATCAAAAGCCAATGTCACTTCCGTCCTGGTCCTCTTCGGATCTTCTCCAACAATATGCATAACTTCTCGGGCATACGCTTTCCTGGAGTTCTTGGATAATCCAGCAGCAGTTGGTCCTCCAAAAATCGTGTTTATCACAGGCCCTCGAGGCCGCGGCCCTCCAAAAATTGCATTTATAACCGGCCCTCTAGGCTGGGGATTCCGCCCCTAGTCATGTTGGTCCCTCCTACGATCTTCAAAGTTCTTTCTTCCATTGTTATTCCTATCCCCTGCTTCTCCAGTGTATTTGTTCAATCTTCCTTTTCGAATGAGAAATTCAATTTCATCTTTCAGTTGTCTACACTCATCGGTGTCATGACTAACATCTTTATGAAATCTGCAATACTTGCTCTTATCTAGCTTAGCAGGATCAGCCTTCAAGGGTTTAGGCCAGCGAATATCTCGATCTTTCTCGATTTCCATTAAGATATGGCTTCTAGGAACATTCAGCTTAGCGTATTCAGTGAACTTTTGCCCAAGCCCTCCCTTTTTAGGGGTTGAATCAGAGTTTTGCTTAGTTCTAGGATACTTTTCCTTAGAAATATATTCCAGGTCATTTTTCTGCTTCTTGCCTCCAGCGGGCTCATTACTCACCACGGTCTTTCTCATGCTCTCTTCCATCTTGATGTACTTCCCTGCCCTATCTTGGAGCTGCAACATGCTTTCAGGGGGGCGTTTGGCCAAGGACATCTTAAGAATTCATCCCTAGTTCCCTGTTGTAGTGCTATCATGGCTACCTTGTCATCAAGGTCCGGGACTTTTAAAGCCTCCTTTGTGAAACGATTCAGGTATTCTCTCAAGGATTCCCTCGATCCCTGTACAATGCTAATGAGGGATGCTGAACTTTTCTCATGGACTCTCCCGCTAATGAACTGCTTAATAAAAGCCTGACTTAATTCTCTGAAGGACCCGATAGAGTTCGGGGGCAAACGACTATACCATCTTTGAGCCATACCCGACAGGGTTTGAGGAAAGGCCCGACACTTAATAGCGTCATTCACGGGCTGCAACAACAGTGCATTAGAGAATGTCCTGACATGATTAGTGGGATCTCCCGTGCCATCATAAGCTTTGATAGTGGGCATCTTGAACTTCCTTGAGATATGGGCATTCATTATTTCTTCAGTGAATGGTGGGGTAGGATCATCAGGATCTCCAAGGGGAAGAAGATTTCTCGGGACAGCTCTAGGGGCTACAACCCTTCTATGTGTCAGACCATCCGGGTCTATGATTGAAGGAGGATTTCTCCCCCTAGGTGGTAATGGGGGCCTGGGAACTTGGTGCGCCTCCAAGTCACGCTTCAGCTTTTGAATCTCAGCCTCATGTGCCTTGATTCTCTCCTGCACTTCTTTGGGATTCACCACTCGGGTGCTCCTAGGACGTTGGTTACCATCAGCCATCGGCTCTTTGCCAGCACGTCTCCTTCTCGGGGCAACTTCATCATCCGAAGATTCGGAGTCTCTCTCAGTATAAGGACCATAAAATTCCTGATCCTTCGGGATAGGAGCCAAACCTCGTATGTGGGGGGTGATTGCCCCCGTGCTTCACTCCGTCCAGCATGTCCACTTCCTCCAACCTCGGGGTAAAGGGGCATCCCATATGGGGGATTAGTAGTCACAATAGTTGAAGACTCATACCCAATGGGTCGAGAATTCACAGGTGCATGTTGTTGTTGAACTTGGGGATTCGTACCTTGAATAGCTGAGGGAATCGTCTCTTGTGGCCGAGGTTTAGTTACCCCTATCTGGGCTTCTCCTTGGGTGGCTGCATAAGTTGAATGAGGAGGTATCTCCATGGTTGACGAAATCACTTGGGTTATCCCCGATGGTGTTCCTTCCTCAAGAGCTCTAATTATTCTCCGTGTTCTCGCCATGGTTGTTGTTGTGTTTTCCCACAGACGGCACCAAATGTTATGGATTAAAAACTAGGGTATATAATTCCTATATTTATTACTAAGGAACGTGAGCTTCGAGGCTCGATTTGACTGCTCTTGTGTTTCGTGACTCAATCTGCCTTAATAAGATGCCTACGTACCTTGCTGATTCCCAAGGATCAAGTCAAAAAACGTAGTTCTGATTTGTGGGGTGAGGCCCCTTATATAGATGTTGGGAGTCTTTGAATTGGACTTGGTGTAGGAGACTAGGTGGTCAAGTCTCAGAATTAGAATGGACTTTGGAGTCCTAGGAAGTAGGAAGCTGATTCTTTATCCACGAGGTTCCTTGGAGGCCAATCTACAAGGATTTATATCCCCTCCAGGACTCATCTTAATAGATGTTTTTCTCCCTTATTAATTAATTACGAAATTAATTAATATTCAGGGTTTTGGGCCTTCTTTGTTCCATCAGCCTTGATCTGGTCCATCAGGCCTGATCAATGTGTTAACCTTTTTGGTCTGAATGTCATACATCTTCTTATTGGGCTTTGTGGCCCAAATTATGTGTAATTAATGCAACATAAATTATGTAATCAGGATTTATTTATTCCATATCACCCGCTTTTATTAATTAAATGAGTCGACACGCAGGTGAAATTAATCCCGAAAATTCCCAAAATAATTTTAAAATTCTCGAAATATTCAAAACTTCAATAAATATGAGTTTCATATTTTTTAAAGAATTCTGGAAATAAATACGGATTTTACGAATAAATACAATCAGAAAATCATACAGGGCTAAATAATTGATGAAATAGTGATTTTTAAATTTTGTAAAATCCCAAAAATAATTATTGTAATTATAAAATCATAAAAACAATTTTAGAGACAATCCACATATTTATGCAAATAAATTTGCATTACATCCACTTTTAAAATTGAAAGCAATTCAATATACTCAATAATTAATTACACGAACCACCCTGTACACCATAAATCACACACATAGATAAAAATAAAACATCACAAAGCTGACAGAAGCTATACACATATTATTCATTTAATAATTCCCAAATTACACTTTAAGTAAATATAAAAGTATACGAGTCGTTACATCCTTCCCCCCTTAAAAAGATTATGTCCCCGGAATCTGATCTAATTAAACAAGTGGTGATATTTGTCAAGCATATGTGACTCTAACTTTCAAGTAGACTCTTCGACTCGAGGATTTATTCAAAGCATACTCGTTAGGGATATAAACTCATTTCTAAGAACTCGCTCTTAACGATCTAGGATTTGGATTGGTCATTCCACGCAGAATAAATTTGTATAAAAAAACCATTGGCTTCTAATCAATGACTTGGATCGCATTAGATACATATCGCCTTAACATTGATATGTGGAACACATTATATATATATATTGCAAATGCGGTGGCAATATCAACTCATTGGCAACTTTACTTATATTTATCAATACCTCGAACAGTTCACTATATTTAGGACTCAACTTGTCCCCTCTATTTAAACCTAGCCAATCTCTTTCAGGGTGAAACTTTTGTCAACATCAATGATCCTATTTCTATATCCATACTCTTTTAATGCAAGTCTGTTTTCTTTCTTTGTCTATCCCGAGCTGCTTCAACCCTTTTCCAATTCAACATCACTACGTATTTAAAAAAAAAAAAAATCTTTACTCCCACTTTCTCTCACTAGTGCGGGGACCCAAACTTATGTCCATACAAGGCTTCACAAGGTAGCATTCCCCTACTAGCATGATAACTATTAATATAGAAAAGCTCAATCAATGGTAGATGATTACCTCAGTTTCATTTTTAGATCCAGAATATATATACTCTCAACATATCTTGTATTGTCTGAGTCGTCTTTTCACTTTGACCCTTCATCTACGGATGATAGGCGGTGCTCATTTTTAACTTAGTTTCCAAACATTCGAACACCTCCTACTCCTTTCCATCAGTTAAGGTTAGAAAATAATCTCATATACTCACTTCTTATCACCTTCAGATACTCAACTTCAACTCCCACAATTTCCAATTCCTTAACTAATTCCTTAGCAATCTTAACCACCTTTAATCATTTTTCTCTACACGAGGCATAAACTACTACACTGGATTTGCTTAGATGGTTGTTAGCGAAAAACTCAAAATCTTTTGTTATTTTCAACCAAAATTCATACTTTAAAACTTAGCGTATAATTGCTTCCCTTCTAATCTTCGTAGAGAAATCCTTGGGCATTCTACACAGACTTTCTTAATCCTTAGATAGCTGAAGATGTTATCAATAAATACAATTTGCTTATTCCAGTACTCCTTATACACCATGTTCCTTGATTCCTTATAGACAGCTCATGCACTTATTACTCCACATAATATCACCATAAATTGCAATGCTCATAACTCATCTTAATCACAATCTTTGACATGTCCTCAGGCTGTATCTTAAGTCAATCCCGTAGAAATCTCACACTCCTTGAATTAGGTCACATAAGTAATCAATTCTTTATAGAGGTTACTTATTCTTATTCGTCATTTTGTTAAACTCCTAATAATCAGTACACAATCTCATAATTTCATTCCTCTTTCCCACCAATATCACTGGTGTACCCCAATAAACTATATCTAGTATGCTCACTTTTCCTTTTCCAATAACTTCTACAATTATCGAACTAATTATTCCGTTCCTCTGGCCTCCAGAGACTCCAGGGAATTTATTTATTACCCAAAATTCCTACAGCTTAAGTATTCTCTTCTTCCTATCTTTACAGATGGTGGATCTACCTTATATCCTTATCTTATTACTTCTTTTCTCGCATGATTGGAAGAATTCCTTATATTGCTTCTACATCCAGAAACTTACCTTACTATTGGCTTATGTACACTTTACACTTCGCTTCTTCTAAAACCACTCCGTGCCATAATACAGGACAACCAACTCAATCCTAAAATCACGTCAAACCCCTCTAGCTTGGAGGGTTTCAGATCAACTGCAACTATGTCCAACTTCTAAATGCTTGATTTCTTGGTTCTTTTGAAAGTTCTATCTCTAGTTGAGCTGGATGTTGGCCCTTGGGATATAGTATCCTGAATAACCGTTCTACAACTCCTTGCAATATGCCCACTATTTCCATAATTGTGATACATAACTCCTGGATTTTTTGGATTACATTCTGATGCATAATGAACCTTATATCCACACTTGAAACATTGCACATTCTTTTTGCATGCACCACCGCGTCTCCTGTCACAAGACTTGTAATCCACTACTCACTTGACTGACTGGGCTGGAGTGGAAGCAACTGAAGTAGCACTAAATCTAGCCTGAAATAAACTCTATCTCCGGAATCTCTTACTCTTGTTCCGGCCAAACCAATTCTCAAATCCTTGAATGGATTCTCCTTGGTATATTTTGTCCTTAACACCTTCCGACTTCCTTTTCTTATCACTTTCATCCTTAACAGTCAACTTCTGGTCACTTTCCATTACCCAGGCGGCCTGAACCATAGAAGAGTATGTCTTGAGTTGCAATTCCACAACTCCTCTGCGAATCTTAGGCTTCAACCCTTGTTGGAACCTCCTTACTTTCTGAATCTCCGTACTTACATACTCAGGAACTAATCGGGCCAATTATGTAAATTTGGCCTCATACTCCAACACAATCCTTTCATCTTGTTTTAGTTCTAGAAACTCAATCTCCATTTAACTCCGCACACAATCAGGGAAATACTTTTCGAAAAATAACTCAGTAAATCTAGCCCATGGGACAGGGCCTTCTCCTTCTAAAGCTCTGGTTGACTCCCACCAGTAATTCGCTTCATTCTTTAAAAAATAGCTTGCATAATTTGTCTTAAGATTATCACTTACTTGGACAAGATTGAAAGCTTTCTCCATCTCTTTTAACCATGCTCCCGCAGCTACTGGATTAGGTTCACCTTTAAACTCAGGAGGTTTAACACTCTGGAAAGATTTGAAATTAACATTTTGGTTTACTCCTTGATGTTGTTGCGCAACAATAGTTGCTGCTGCTGAACCTGTTGGATTAACTGCAACTATTGTTGCTGCTGCTGGCGTAACAAGTCTAGAATTTCATTTATAGTTGGACCCTCCGCGAAACTACTACTACTATTTTCTTTAGACTGGCTAGCTTTCTTGGGTGGCATTTTCCCGAAATATAACAGGGAATTTATTCAAAAATATAACAAGAATGTCTGACATAAAATATCAACATTTAAATGGTGCACCTGTATCAGGAAAATGCTGCCCAATCACAATACCCATGTCCTTAATATTAGGTCCATTTATAAAAGAGATCTAGATTAATAGCACTAGTAACATAGCAACAATGACAGTAGCAGAATCAACAACAGTACAGGAAAACTGAAATACAAAGATACTAAACACCACAGTATGGCTCCTCATTATAACAACAACCAACTAACTTCGCGTCACTACTTAATTACCATAGTAAAACTAATCTGGTATACAATAAAACTTGACCGGCTATAACAGCCACAAATTACACAGAGCCGACTAGTATTCAAGTCAAGCTTAAGGAATGCTGGACTCTTCTAGGCATCATGGTCCAAATTTCAACCAACCATTCCTCTAAGTATGATTTCTTATCACCCACAAGTGATTCAACAATCACTGGGTTACCTTTCCCGAGGCTATAAATCCATTATTAGATTCGGAACCCTTGCTGCTACCCTTGTTCTTGAATAACAAGCTGATATAAGACTTTCATTCCTCCTGACAATCAACTTTCGCTTACTTACAATACTAGCACTGTCCAACTACAAAAGTTACTGACAATTCATTGCCTCGGGACTTCAAATGAAATTTCAAAGTCAAAGAAGCAATAATACATAGAGGAAAAGAGAAGAAAACATAGGTATGATTGAGAGCAACCATACAAGTACATAAGACGGCCAGTCTTAGTACTGCATAGCTCACAACACATACTTTGGTGGTGTCCCATCAGACCCTTTTTCCGCACAGACAAATGGTCAACTCATATGAATTATTTTCCCCAATCAACCGATAGAATCTCCGAGAAAAGAAACAATTTTAGAAAGAAAATTCACAAATAGGAAGGGGTGAATCTGATTTGTAATGAGATCATCAGAACCCTAAGTAGCTTACTTCGGGTTGACAACTTTCTCACAGGAAAAATAAGCAACTTATGGAATAGGAAACAATTACTCTGGAAACAAAATACATTTCAAGAAAGAAATAGAAGGGTTCAAAGATACCACCTCCCGTTCTGATCCACATTCAGTATAAATCTTGGTTGTCATAGCAGCCCCTGACTATTATCATGCTATTCGAACTCACCAAGGTCACACAATCAGTCTAATAACATTCCTCGTCATAGAAAATGTGATATTTAGAAATAACGTTGGCGTCTCTTTAGCTGACACATCAACGGTCTGCTCAGAAGCTGACTTTTCTCAATCAGACTCGAATTCTCGAAAGGGAAACTAGAAATCTTAATCGGACATTACTAATAATAAATATACGAAGGAGACGTACTCTAAACTAGGCCAGTTTCAGTCAATCCTCAAAAAATGTCAGGGTTACACCTTAGAAACCCTTGACTGAACTCTTAGACTCGCTCCTCTGATTGAGTTGCTGACTTACATCTATATATAAACCATCCTGCACTCTTTTGACTCTACTCCTAAGCTAAATCAGGGACTCAAACCTATAGCTCTGATACCAATTGTGACGGCCTCAACCCCGAGGTTAGGTGTTGACGTCACCAACAACAATAATAACAATCATAATTCAATCCAAATCATTAATAATACATAACTACGACCCTTTTACCAAGACCTTTTCCAGGTTTAAGTATGACTTAGGTTACAACTATTACAACCCAACTAATTACAAACAATCCTGACATAACTAACCTAACGCATCAACTCAACAGACCATCTTTTGTCCAACACAACTACCTCAGAGGAGCCTGACACGGAAGGCATTGGAATTCTGCCCTGACTATCGCGGAAAAATTTCCTAGACATCTGCAATATATATATATATAACATTCTGCAAGAGTGAGCAATGAATTGCTCAGCAGTACCACTATATGAATAATAATTAAAGCAATTTATGATAAAACAGTGACTGGAACAGAGATTATAGCTCATTTGCAACACATGGTAAACATTCATAGACTGGATATTCCAAAACTAGCATGCTTTCAACAAAACAAACGTAGTAGTGTGCTGTGTACAAATACTAGAGTTTAATTCTAGCATGCCATTTTTATTCAAAATCCACTGTATAACTCACTTGTTTCGTTATGAGAATCACAAATCCAAATCAGATACGTACGGATATGTGAAGACAGCTTATCAGGCTATCAACACCAGACGGCTCTAATTGCCATCCCATTTACCTGTTCCGGAACTCAGAGACTAGCTAGGTCTCTGACCTGCTGGACTAATCGGTTATAGGGTGCGCGCAACCGAATTAGCCTCTTACGCCACCTCAATAGCCCCCTGGCCTTAATGTATCCCATATCTGACCATTTTATCTAGTTTTCAAAATCACTTGTACCTATCTCATTTCAAAATCATTCTTTTTACCAGCACACATATAAAAATCCAGTTCGCAAATCGTTTCATCGAGATAGGTACCTTTCGATGTTACTTTTCCCCAAAACAATTTAAAAACAGTGATTTATAACTACAGGGGATACGTAACTTAAAACTTTTATGTTCTATTACAAAATTAAAACATTTAGCTATTCATATATACCGAACCATAAAAGAATTGTAGGGGTACTTGCCTTGCAGAGCTTTACAACTGTTACTGATCGACTCTGAGCCGACTCGGACGCTCAGGCTTTATCGTCTAACCACTAGATCACCTTTGATTCGACTTCAACACTCAGGTTTTTCGGTTGAAACCCTATTGAGCTCATCGACTGTCCACTAGGTTATCTTTAGTCCAACATCAATTCTCGAGTCTTTCGACTAACACCTACAGAGTCGAACTACTCTATGTTAGACACCCAGTTATGCTTGACATATCCTCGTTACCAAACCTACCTAAACGATAACAATCCTGACTCGTAATTATTCGAATTATAACAACACACGCAATAATTAGGGTTCACATTCTCAAAAATCAGTTCGGTGTTCACTTTCTGAAAAATACATATACTTGTCATTTTACAAAATTAGGGTTATTACTTTTGGCATAACAGTTCACCACAACATACAATCAGATTTCGTATAAAACATATATATGTGTTTATATATACTCATTCGATAGCCCAATAATTACTGGATACGCTCCCGTATTTCCGTAGTTCGATTTCTCGGAAATTGGGCAGCACCTCCTTTATTTATCGGCTAACCCGTCGAAGCAAATCTGACATCAATCACAATAATCAAATAATCCAACCAATTAATCCATCAACCCCCATTTATAATCCAAACCACTCAACAACAACCGTAATCAATTGCACAATCAAAATTTCAATACAATCTTAATAATCACAATCATTCTAACCATTTCATTACAATATTTACTAATTAACTAATTCGATCTAGAATAAAACTATAAAACTAATTTTATTTACTTAAAATATTAGGACTCAGAATCGTGTCATCACAGTCCACCGTCCGCTCATCGAAATTCATCGCGGACGGCGGTAAAATTCGGAGGTGCCCAATTTGGGTGTCCATTCACAGATTTCACCGATTATCTACTAACAATTCCCGCACGAAATATTAATTCACTTCACGAATATTACTCAAATATTTTCTGCAGAGAATCAGCAATTAAAATAATAATAAAAAAAACAAATTGCAATGGAAGTCACAGAACTACTGTAACGCAAACAGGGACCAACACATGGTGCAGGATACATACGCGCCACCTCCCCTCACCGAAAAATGGGGAGGGCGGCGACGGAGAACCTAAAAACGCAGCAAAGAAGCAGACACACAGATGTATACATACCACATAAACACGCGAGCACAACCACGGACCACGCCACCGCTGCCTCGCAGGAAACCGAGGAAGGGCGGCGTCGGAAGAAGACAAGGTGGCACAGGGGAGGAATTACCAAGCACCTGGCGGAAGAACCACAGCAGAAAGGCAAGGAAAACCCGAGAAAATAGAGACGAGAGGGAGTTAGAGATTTGAGAGATGTGAGAGATGTGAGAAAGAGAAACACAGGGGTTGGGGTCTTTTGTGGTATTATTTTTTTTATATAAATCAGCCATTGACACGTGTAATAAAACACTACCCCCCCTCTTCTTTGTCTGCCACGTACTAAAAATTAGTACAACCTTTCTGCAGCTCGATCCTGACCCGCCTTTTAAAATTTAACGATCCTAATTTTGGGTGAAAATAACCCAAATAATTACCAGCAAAATTTTAAAATTCCCGAAATAATTAAAAACTAGTATAATAAAATTTTCAAAATTTTAAAACAATTTCTGAAACACACTATATACCCGCTCTTATCAATTAAACGAATCGACGCACGGGTGAACTTAATCCCAAAAATAATTTTAAAATTCTCGAAATATTCTAAACTTAAATAAATCTGAGTTTCATAATTTTTAAAGAATTCTGGATTAAATACGTATTTTGCGAATAAATGCAATCGAAAAATCATACAGGGCTAAATAATTGATGAAATATTGATTTTTAAATTTTGTAAAATCCCAAAAATAAATATTATAATTATAAAATCATAAAAATAATTTTAGAGATAATCCAAATATTTATGCAAATAAATTTGCATTACATCCACTTTTAAAAGTGAAAGCAATTCAATATACTCAATAATTAATTACACGAACCACCCTGTACACCATAAATCACACACATAGATAAAAATGAAACAACACATAGCTGACAGAAGCTATACACATATATTTTTCATTTAATAATTCCCTAATTACACTTTAAGTAAATATAAAAGTATACGAGCCGTTACAGTAAGGAATAATTTAGTGTTTTATTTTGTTGATTCTGGTTAAAAAATGATTAAATTCGAAGTTATTCGTTTAGCAGATTTTTTGAATCGAATTTGTGGATTATTGTTATGTTCTTGATGCGTATAAGTCACATAAACAGATTACTGGTAGTATAAGCTTTAATTTGGTAGTAATAACGTCGATTTTGGTGTTGAAACGGGCAGAAACGAGGTGTGGCTGGAATGGGTTGAGTTGCCGAAAAAAATAGTGAGTTGGTCGGGGAAGAGGTTCGGGAGGTTCTGGGGAGCAGTGATGGTAGGGATCAGTTTCAGGGAGGACAGTAGTGTGATTACACGGCAAAAATGAGTGAGAGTGGCTCCGTTTTGAGCCCAGGATAGCTGCCGGAAGTCGGGTGACGGCGCCAGACATTTTTCCGGTTGTGTTCCTCGATTTTCCAGTGGAGTTCTTGTTTACCCGGTTAATTCCCCAGACCCGACCCGTTTTCTAAAATAAAAACCCGACTTTGATTCCCTAAAACTCTAACCCCCAATTACTATTGTGTTTCCAGAAATTTTGATTTAAAAATAATTCAAAACTATTTTTCTTATTTTCAAAAGTCATTTATTTTATTTTTAAAAATCATTTGCTTATTATTTTAAATTCTAAAAAAATTATTTATTTATTTATTTTAAATTCCAAAAAATATTTTCTTTTATTATTTTCAAAAATCTGAAAATTTTATTCATTTATATTGATTAATTATTTTGATAATTACTCAGTTTATTTAGATAATTTGTATTAATTTTATTTTAATACCTAAAATTATGGAAAAGTCATTTTTAATGCTGATTTTTCCTAAATATTGATATAAAAATTATTTTGAGCTTTTAAAATTATATAAAGGTATTAAATATTCAATTAATATTGTTATTAATTGATTTGTTCTTATTTTATTCGTTGAAAATAGACCATTTGTCCGTTTAATACGTAATGAACGCTCTAGACTCAGAAAAATATTTCGCTTTCATTAAAAATACTTTTGAGACCCAATTTATTTTGTATAGCAATGTCATGTGATTTGTGAGTCATTCTGAGTCGGTATCTGATCGATAAATACTGTTATTGACCTGATTTCAATTCTAAAAACACTGAGTCGAATGTTTTGACGAGACGAGTCCCGTGTTATATGAATTATGTGATATGTGGATTATGTGTTTATATGTTATGTTAATTACTTGCATACATGGGTCAATAGTCTTGTATTTGACTATCTTCTTTATGTGTGGGCTATCGTATGGGTAGACGATAGGATTTTGACGCGCAGTTCGTTGAGTAATTATCGTTTAGACGATTAAAATTGTATCTTTAAATTATAGATGCAGATCGCTCGAGTTGATCAGGGCAAGACATTAGAAAGACGGTGATGCCTTGAGATGCTAGACTAAGATAATTGTGTTATTGCGAGTGTGACTAACTGCTAAAATAACTCAAAGGCAAGTATCCCTGTCATCACTTATGGTTCAAGTGATATATATTTTGAATTCTATTATGCAAGTATTATTTTCCCTATTCTCACTTCTGAATAGATAAATGTTTTACATGTCGCGGAAATAAATGATTCCATTTATGCAAGTACTTATCTGCTATTCTATGTTCAGAATAGCTAAGTGATTTTATCCATCAAATTATTGGATTTATAAATATTTTTGATTTTTGAGAAAGATGATGTTGTTTTGGGTTTTCTGCCCAAGTAAATGGGCGAATAAAATTTATAAGGGTGTCGAGTATTATGACCCCTCTCAATAAAATGTTTTAAGATTGGATGATCCCAAATTACGTAAGAGGACGTGGCGACGGTCCATCGGAGATTTTGGTATTATACAGGATATAATACCTTTAGGCCAATATGTGCCTTGGGTGCCCAATTTGTTTAGTTGGATATGCTTCAGCATATCGGTGTTGCTCCGTGGCTGATCATCGGCGGCAACACACCGTCGTTCGAGAATTCCAATCTAAATTATTACATTGCTTTTGATAATCTTATAAGGAATGATTTAATAAGTATTTTGTTTTTGGATAAAAGATGAAATGCAGTTTTGATTCAGTTTCTGATTTTGTGGATACTTAGTTTGTTGTTAAATATCAAAGGTGGTATTAGTACAGATGATTGGTGTTGACTTCAGTATGGGATGTTGTGAGCAACAAAGTTCGTAGTGATATCTAATTTGATATGATAACAAAATGAGTATTATTATCAATAGTTCGGTTTTGAATAAAGTTTGTGATTCATTCCATAATCATTGTTTCATGTTATTGTTGTTTACGATAGTTCCGTAAACACTGTTTTATGAGTTTTATTCTCGTCTAGATTCAAAGTATTGCTGAAGAATTTCATTCGAAAATATCAAAAAGAGTTTTAAATACAGTGAGAGACAATTATCCGATTCTTTAGTAAATTTTCTGTTTCATCAATCATGATTTTAAAATGTTATGCGCTATTGCAGATGTCAGTTTTATATCAAAAATGACCCTATATATGCTATAATGAATTTGCTGAGAATTTCTTTCGCTCATACTTGCCTGTTTTTAAATTTAACCTCCAGTGAGAATTAGCTTGTGTTGTTTAGCCGCGTAATTCGAGAAAGCAAAGAAGAAGCTCAGGGAAGGTGGTTGGTCCAGGGTTTGCGGGCTAATATAAGTTCTGTTATGAAAAGTTGTTTATATTATATTATATTATAGTTTTGTATTATATTTGGGCCTAGTATACTTCTTTTCGAAGTTATAGTAGTGGGTTAAGTTTTAAGGTTTTGATTTATTGAAAAGAGTTTTAAAAGAAAAAGAAAAATTTATGTATTGAGTTTAGATATCTTGTTTCTAAAACTGTAACCTTAAAAGATCTTGGATTAGTTTGGGGTCATAGATGCTAAATATCTTTCGCGGGCATTTTCATTTTAATTTAACAGGTTGATTTGGATCGAGGTTTCATAGTGATGACCAAATCCTCTGACCCCGGATTTGGGGGCGTTACAACAAATATTAACTATAACACGTAATATCATGGCAATGAACATTTTAACCCATATAAACATATTATATTTATTTAATTAACACAAAATATTCACTTAATTTTCCCAGATATTACATCCTTCCCTCCTTAACAGGATTGTGTCCTTAGAATCAGCCTAGTAAAACAAGTCAGGATACTTGCCTCGCATTTCTCTTTCCAACTCCCAGGTTGATTCTTCAACCTTGGGATTTCTCCACAAGACTCGCACTAAAGACACAGACTCATTCCTAAGCATTATTTCCTGTTGGTCTAGAATCTATACCGGTTGCTCTAGAAAAGACAAATCTGACTGAATCTCGATTGGCTCATATTCAATCACATGATTTGAATCAGGAAAATAACGCTTCAATATTGACACATGGAACACATTGTGGATATGTTGCATGTGTGGTGGTAAGGCCAACAGAACTCGGACTCAACTTTCCTTTCTTCCCGAATCTGGATAAATATTTCCAAGGTGAAATATTCAATAGCACTGCTTCAGCAACCTCAAATTCCATATCTTTTCTAGCAGGATCAGCATATTTGCGTTGCTGCCACTAATCTTTTACGAATGAGTTCTACTTTTTCTTTCGTCTACTGGATGAATTCTGGACCCAAAATCTTTATCTCACCAACTTCATCCCAACAGATTGGGGATCTGCATCTGCTGCCGTACCGGGCTTCGTAAGGCGGCATTCCAATACTAGCGTGATAACTGTTGTTGTAGGAGAATTCAACTAATGGAAAATGTCCGTCCCAACTTCCTTCAAAATATAGAGCACATACTCTCAGCATGTCTTCAATAGTCTGAATTGTCCTTTCACTTTGACCATCTGTCTACGGATGATACGCGGTACTCATATTTAACTTTGTTTCGAGAAAATCTTGGAAACTTCTCTAAAATCTTGAATTAAATTGAGGATCCCTATCTGAAACTATGGATACTGGAACTCCATGTCGAACTACAATCTCCTTTTGGTATAACCGAACCAATTTATCCAATGAGAATCTCTCGTTGATCGGAAGAAAATGTGTTGACTTAGTCAATCTGTCGATAATAACCCAAATAGCATCATGATTGGCTTTGGTTCTCGGTAATCCAACTAAAAAATCTATCGCGATATGTTCCCACTTCCATTCTGGAATGTCCAATGGTTGTAACAGTTCACTAGGTCTTTAATGTTCTGCTTTGACTCGCTGGAAAGTGTAACACTTACTCACCCATTTCGCAATTTCTTTCTTCATACTTGGCCACCAAAAGTTTTCTCTTATGTCTCGGTACATCTTCATACTTCCGGGATGAATTGAATATCTGGAGTTGTGAGCGTCTCGAAGAATTTCATCTTTCAGTTCGTCTACGCTGGGTATCCATATTCTGGAAGAAAATCTTAAGATTCCTTTATCATCCTTTTGACTCCCTTTCTCTTCTCCTCTCAACTCTTCTTGTTCATAGCTCATTACTTCTTCTTGACATCTTCTTATTTTGTCCAATAATTCTGGTTGAAAAGACATTGCGTGCAACATATTTGTAGACATACTCGAAATACTGACCTATATTTCAAGCTTCTTAAATTCCTTGATCAATTCCTCAGATGAAGTGATCATATTTAACCTTTTATTTCTACTCATAGCGTCTGCCACCACAATTGCTTTGCCTGGATGATAATTGATGGTACAATCATAGTCCTTGATCAGTTCTAGCCATCTTCTATGCCTCATGTTTAATTCCTTCTGGGTAAAGATATACTTTAAACTCTTGTGGTATGTGTAGATCTCACACTTCTCTCCATAAAGATAGTGTCTCCATATCTTCAATGCAAACACGGTAGCTGCTAATTCAAGATCATGGATTGGATACTTCTCTTCATGTGGTTTTAACTATTTTAAAGTGTAAGTGTTAGGTCACACACACACTGTAGAGGGGGTGAATACAGTGTATAGTACAATCAAATCGAACTTTAATAACTCAAGTAACAGAAAACAAACTTTATTGAAATAATAAACTCTGTTACAATATGGAACTGTTACCTCTCAGTGATGAACAAATATCACGAGAGCTGCTAGGGTTACAATGAATAATCTTCTCGAATATGATAACACTTATAGTGTAAACCCTATGTCTGTATTTATATGCTACACAGTTACAAGATAATCGCTAATTTATATGGAATATAATTGTGCTTCCTAAAATATATCAATCAGATATCTTTTCTTCCACGTATTCTATTCTTCATAGAATTCCTTCTTCATGCATATCTCTTCTTATGTTTGTCTCGATCTTCTTTCCTTTAAACAACTGCTGTCCTTATCTGAACGTCCTTCAGTACTTAAGTTCTGATATCCATCTTCTGATGATTATCTCCTGATAATATAAGCACTGATATCCTTAAGTCCTGACTTCCAGTAAGTACTGATTTATCCTATTTAAGTAAGATCTGAAAACTAAACATAAATCATATTAGCCATGACATTATCAAATATATCTAACAATCTCCCCCAACTTGTAAATTAGCATAATTTACAAGTTTAACAGATATTTGATGATGTCAAAAACATTAAGTACAAATGCATGAGAATTAGACTAGATAACTACAACTTACAGTCCTTAAAGCTTTACCAGTCTTTAACTTCTGATAACAACTTCAGTCTATATTCATATCAGAATTTAAGCAGTTGTAGATCTTGACTTGGCTTCATCTTCTGATCTCTCTAATGTCAGGAGTTGTTCTGAGATAGTTCTTTAACAAACATCTCTCAGCATATCTGAGTTCATCAATCATCCTCCTTTTAGCATCTTTAAGTTCTGCAGTATCTTCACTAATTTGAAAGATTGCAGCCCTGAGATCATTAATTCTAGTTTTTCTTATATCCTGATCCAGTCTGATCAAATATGCCTTGTCAGACTCAAGATTAAATTCCATAGCCTTGTAACCCAGAAAGGTAGTTATAATCTTGGTAGTGTTGGGCTTCATTTCAACTATATCACCCTTGTGATCTCTGTACTTTGAAAGATATGTGTTGCTAGACTTAACAGAATAAAGCCTTTTCTGTCTCTGAATCTGATTCTTCAAATAGTTTGCAGCACTTTCTGTTATTTTGTCATTCACTTGAAGTAAGAATAATACATGCTCCAGTTCTTCAAAATACTTAAATGGAATGGCATTTTCCCTTATATGATAAAACCTACCATCTGTCATGAAGTACAACAAGATGTGTTCTTTCAAGTAGGTATGGTAAACCATTTATAGAGATTCCAGTTGATTCAATCTCTCAGGAGTTGCTCCAATACTTGGTTCACTTAAGGAAGTTGGATCATTGGTAGTGTTTTGTATTCTTCTTTCATCAACACTTCCCAATCCAGTTTTATCTCTTGCTTCCTTTCCAGTAACCACTCTTGCTTCAAAACCACTTGCAGCAGTCTTCAAAGGTTGAGTCTGTTTTGCTTTAGTAAATCCTGGTAGGAGTGTCTTTGATTTATCTTCTGATATCAAGTTAACTTGAGCTATATCAAAGGTTACTTTCTTCTTAGAAATATCAGAACTTACTATCTCTTGACTCTGAACAACTTGAGCCATGTCAGAGGCTGTCTTAAAAACTTTTCTTGAAGTCAGAGCAAGATCTCCATCTTCATCAGTAATTTCTTCATTCACAGGAGGCACATAAACCTTGATAGGTTCACCAACTTTTTCTTTACCCTTGGACTTTGGATCTATCTGCGGTTATGATTTAGCCATGGTTGCTTCAGTATTTGTCCTTTCTTTTATCACAATTCCTTTGAGTTTTGGAAGTTTCTTTTTTACTAAAGCTTCAGATTTAGACTTGACTTTTTCTGATTTAAGTCTGGCTTCTTCTTCCATTAAACTCTCCAAGTCCATTCCTGGATTTTCTTGAAGAAATAACTGTCTTGACATTTCTTCATCAAGATCTAAAAGTTCATCAAAACTTATCCTTTTACCAGTAGCAAAAGTGATTCTTTTTCCAGTATCAGAACTTGTCTTGTGACTTGTGATTTCAGCTTTTCTTGATGAGAAACCTCTACCTTGACTATGACCTCTACCCATTCCAGAGTTTCCATGGTCATCTTTTTCATCATCCTTCCCCTTCAGTGTCTTATCAGTTTTCCATTTGGACTTAATTATTTCTCCCCCTTTTTGGCATCAGCAGGTAAGAGAAGAGAGACAAGCAATTCCACTGAGACTTGGATTTCATTAAGTTGAGATTGCTGAGAAGCTTGATTTTTCAGAATATCATCAATCTGAGCTAGTTGTTTCTCTTGAGTCTTCTCAATATAAGCAACTCTGTCAAAGGTAGGTTGGAAGAATTTTTTCTTATCAATCTTCAGAATTTGTTCTTGCTTCATTAATTCTTCCTGAATCTTATGTATCTCTGCATGAGTAGTTGAATGAAGTCCTTGTAGATTTTTAGTACTCAATGCAGTGACTCTAAGCTGTGTTTTGAAATCATCAGTAATTAACATCTCATCAGCTTTAGTCAAGTGCTCAGCAAGATTCTTTGCAGACGGAACACAGGTAACTGAGTTCCATTCCTTAGTCCACTCCTGTCCTGCATGAGTTTCACTCCAAGGCACTGGTGCTTCTCTGATGACAAACTTCTTAATTAGTTCAGATTTAAGAACAGTTTGTTGAGGTGCATGTCCTGAAGGACCTGCTTCATCAGCATCTGCATTTGGAGCAGCATCACTAGTATCTCCAGCATTGGCAGCATCAGAACTTTCAGAATCAGCATCTTCTGATAAAACAACAGTATGAGAAGCAATTGAGGCTTCAACATCATCCTCTAAGTGCTGATCTGGATCCAAGTTCTGATCAACAGCCATGTCCTGATGCTCAGCTTTATTCTGATCATCATCATCTAGATGTAGAGAAGGTGTAGTAGATAATTCTGGAGTTTGAGCAGCATCAGTAACAGGTGTTGTTGATGGATTAGTTGTTGTTGGAGCTTCTAAGTAAAGTACCTTAGGCAAAACCAGGTTCTGAATATCAATTTCAGCACTTGTGCCTGGATCAACAGGAGATACAGTCTTGTGAACAGGAGACACAAATGGTGTGTTAGCCATTTCAGTAGCTGCTTCAGTAGTCGGAGTTAATGGAGAAGCAGGGGCTTGAGCAGATTCCTTTTCTTGTGAGATCAGAGATTCCTGATCTCCTTCCTTAGGTGCTGCTTCCTCATCATCTGAAACTGGCCTTTTTGCTCTCTGTTTCTTGTATCTCTTTGAAGATGGGGATTCCTTGGGAGGTTCAGCAGAAGTCATTCTTCTAAGCCTTTTGAGAAGCTTAGATCCCCCAATTCCAGAATCCTTCTGAGAAGGAACTTTCTCAGCTTCTTTTACAACAGGTTCTGATGTAGAAACCTGTTCCTCACTATCAGACTCATCTCTCAAAACAATCATCCTTCTCTTCTGAGGTGTTTGAGGAACAGTCTTTGTCCTCTTAGGCTTGGAAGAAGAAGGGTTCACAGTAGGTGCTGAGCATGAGGGTTGAGCTGTCTGTGAAGTGGAGAGATATGATTTGAGATATGTTCTGAGGGATGGTTGAGTAGTATGAGTGGTATGTTCTGATGGTTGTTGTGGTGTTTGGGATGTGGTGGTAGGTTGGACATCAGAATAAACAGATCTATAGGTTTCGGGATCAGCATTTACCAAGATCTGTTTTACAGACTGAGGAATCTATAAAGGTCTAACCACCCTTTTCTTAAGATCAGCATTTACCAAGTCATTAAAGGCTCGTTTTGCAATTTTAAATGGTGGAGTTAAGGTACTGGCAGGTTGGGGTTCATCATCACATCAGAAACTATATATAAGCTGACAGAATCTAGCAAAGTAAACTACATTCATATCCTCTGTCATCCTATCCCCAATAAAACCTATCACAACATTTGCAAAATCGAAATGAGTTTGGTTAATGATAGCATACCCGATGTGCTAACTCATTAGTGGGATGGCATCAAAGTTGGAACACTTATTCCCAAAAGCTTTAGTGATGTAGTCGAAGAAGAAGCTCCATTCCTTTCTGATATGAGCTCGTTTCAACTGCCCAAGCTTAGCCAAACTCTGTTCATACCCCAAACTGGCCATTAACTCCTGAAGAGCTGATTCCTCTGGGGTTGAAAAAGTACATCCTTTTGGAAAATATAGGGCCTTGCAAATTGTACCAGGAGTTACCACATGTGTAGAATCATCCACTTCGAAAAAAATACTAGGAGTACCATGTGTACCACCATTACCAAAGTGCTCAGTCCGCCAAAACGTCAGAACTTGTTGGCTCAAAAAGGTTGAAGGCTGGGTCAATGCATACCCAATTTCACTGTGTGCAAGAAGATTTTGCACAAAATGCAACTCAGACGGAGCTTCAGCATGATTAAGAATTGCATCATAGTTATTTGGAACAAATTTAGCTCCATCAATGATCAAATCCTTAGGTGCCTTGAGAATAATTGAGATTTAAGAGTGCTTGTGAGGTGTTTGATAAAATGTCTGTATGAAAAACCAACGTCAGGAGATGAAAGAGAGTAAAAGCAAATAGAGAGATAAAGTGTAAAAGTGAATAAAAGATTAGAAAATTCTCTCTCTGTCTTACTTATACTTTGAAAAAAATATAACTGTTGGACACCTTTCAGACATACAGTAATAATGAATAATTAATGGGCACGGGAAAACAGTAATCATTACTTACCCACTTGCAGTCTTTCAAGGAAAAATTGTTCCACTTACCCAGTAATTCCATTAATCGAGGAAAATCAGTTTTAATTTAAAATTTAAACTGTTCCCACTTAGTCAATTATTTTTCACTGCAACACTAATATTCTGGAAAAAAATTCGAGTGAGAATGACCAAAATAAATCAAGTAAACAAGTACTGATATTGTAAGATCAGAACTTAATTTAAATCAAAATTGAAATGGTCATCAGAATATGGATATATCAGGATTTATCAGTGCATTTAAATTACAAACATCTCAGAGACAAAAACTTGCAAAAAACTAGAAATTCCATTAATATATTAAGAGAATACATTCATGAAATTTAAATTACATCAGAACTTTACAAGATTGTCCTAAGCTGCTAAACCTAACATCAACAGCCTTAGTCCTAGCTCAAGAAGCAGGGCAAGGCTGACGATGAAGAAAAATAGGAAGAAGAAAATAAATTATTTCTTCTTCCTACTCTCGACAAACAGAATAGCGAGTCTGATGATTCGCTCTTGCTGGCGGAGAGCTTCCAGCCTTTCCTCCTCCAATCGCTCCAGATGGCGATGGTAGTCCATATAGAAGAACAGGAGGTGAGTGAGTACCTCCTTGGGAACTGAGTCCCATATCTTATCAGGAATGGCAGTGACGTGCCATTCCTACTGCCAGGCTTCACAGCTTAACTCCATGTTGAAGGTTTCATAGTTTAAAAACATATTGTAGTTAACCATGATATTGTGTATATGAGAGATAAGAGAGTAAGTGTTTGAGGAAGGAATTGATGTATAGGCTGATGTGAAGTGTTCATTTATATAGGCAAGAGAATGCCAGGAGACGCAAAGAAATTTAATGCTGACAAGTAGAATTAATTCTACCTCGTCTCCCTAGACTTTGGAAGACGAAAAACAGTCATTGGAAGTGGCTCGCGTGGACTCCCACAAATAGTTCGCCTCACCCTTTAGAAAGTAACTGGCAAATTTAGTCTTTTGCTGAACTCCTGCTCCGACTAAGTCAAAAGCTTTCTCAATCTCTTTAAGCCATGCATTGGCTTCCACGGGGTCAGCACTTCCCTTGAACTCAAGTGGTTTCATAACTTGAAATTGGTTAAAAGTTACCGCAGGTGGTGCTGCTACTTGCTACTGTTGTTATTGTTGTTGCTGCGTAAGATGCAACACCTGTTGATGCATCAACCCCAACATCTGGACAATCGCTAGATCTGTATGGCTCTCGGTACGATCCTCTCCTGAATATTTCCTCCTCTTTGGTGCTATTATTATGGTATGAAAACAAGCAACGTAGATAATAATTTGTCAAGCACGGTGTCAAATATGTAAGAATCTTTTAGCATGTCAAAATTTTCAAGAATTATCTCTTTTCAAAATATCATAAACTTGCTACCATATTAACACATGCGACATGATTATCACATAACCTACTTATTATCTCAACGAATAATAACACAAATAAAATTAACGAAGAATTATCCAAACCTTCCAACTCTTGTTCAAAATCTCAACTAAACCAACAAGTGGTGGATATGGTTATAACACAACCTTCCAACCTCTTTCATTACTTTCCACTATCCTCGGAAACCAACAAAAAAGCAAAGGAATGGCACAAAAGCCTAAAGCTAAACGCAAAACAGGAAACCTGAACAACTTAGCTATAAACCAGCCTAATAACCTAAACTTAACTATATAAGAGTTAAACTACACGCGCTTAACTTATGTGATCTTCCTATGACTTACTTATATGACAACCCTAATCCTGTTTCAGTGACCATAATCTGTAACTCTGATACCAACCAGTGATCCCTTCAAATCCGGGGTCTAGATTTGGTAGTCACTGACCAATAAACCACAATATAATAGACACAATAATAAATTAATAAATATGACCCCTTGCTTGCAGCTGGATCGATCACAGGTTATAGTATGAAACAAGCACTAATACAAACCAAATGTTATTACAACCTATAAGTCTATTTAGTTTTACAAACTATTCAAATTTTATTACAAACCTCTAGACTATTCAAGCGTCCCAAACAGTCTATCTGGAAAACACACCAAACTATCCACAAGCACACAACTCCTGACTAAACCTGGATCTCAGGCTTTCTCTGGCCTAGCTGAAAGAATCAGAATAATAAATAAGTAAGAGCGAAAGAAATGATCAACAAGTAGTATATAGCTTGTGGTTTAAGACAACAACAATAATATATTTGAAGAACAAAACTAAACAACAATACCTGAGCAGTATTACAAACTGAGAAAAGTTTTGATAATAAACAACACTTTTATATATATTTTGGATTGGAATCCTCGAACGACGGTGTGTTGCCGCTGGTGATCAGCCGCGGAGCAACACCGGTATGCCGAAGCATATCCAACTAAATAAAGGGTACCCAAGGCACATATTGTCCTAGCAAGGTATCATATCCTGTATAATACCTAGCTCACACTGGACCGCCGCCACGGCCTCTTACGCAACCATCCAATCCATACAAACATTTTTAACCAAAGGAGTCCAATCAAATGACATCCTTAACAATATAACTCCCCATTTCACATGGTCCAGAGTCATCTCAACAACCGATGGTGAAATAACTAGAACAATTAGTTTTTCGCTAATCTCAATTCAACGTTCCACTGTATAGAGTAATTTGTAGCAAAATATAAAACTTAAGTATTTTGAACTTAGAATAGGGAGACAGTACTTGCAATATAACACAAGAAGGTTCGAGAATACTTGCATGATATAATTAAAAATTTGATAAGTACAATGGTACACTATTCTGAATTTAGAATAGTACAGAAAACTTGCAGTATATCATGAGAAAGTTCAGGAATACTTTCCTGGTGTAAGAATAAACAAAGTAATGCACCATTCTGAATTTAGAATAGGGGAGAAACTTGCATGATTATGATTAAACAATCTAATAAATAAAAGTTTAAACTATTCTGAAATTAGAATAGTACAAAAAACTTGCATAATAGGATTCAAAATAAATATCACTTGAATGATAAGTGAAGATATAGATACTTTCCTGGTATGCTCGATAACTTTTCACTATAAATTTGGCTTATAACTGCTGGCTACCAACTCCGTCTAACACTTAACTGCACTCCTTGCTACTCAATTTAAAAGAACGACATGAAGTACTCTTTGATTTGGTAAAATGTTTGTCAACAAACGATCTTCGCAACTGGATCAATCGATCGAATCTGTTTAAGAACAAACCCTCACCCCTATTTTCTATTTTCTGATTTTTATATTATTTTTAGTAAATTATGAAAAATAAATAAAATAAAATAATTATAATATGCTATTTATATTTACAGAAAATCAATACCCTAAAATAAATTAAAAGTGTTTTTATCCCTTAATTAAAATAACTAGGCCCAAAAATAATAATTATGGGGTATAATTTTAAAAGTAATTAAATATAAAATTTATGTCAAAATTCTCCAAAAATTGTGAGTAATTCAAAAATGAAAAAATAATGGGTATTTGAAATATGCATGATTTTATAAAAATAAAATATGAATTTTGTGGGCTTTAACGTCCCATTGGGGTCTCAGTCCGTTGATTTTTGAAAAACCGAAACGATTCCTAAATTAACAAAAAACCCCGACACGTAAAATATATTTAAACGCGCATAAAACGAGATAGAATGAGTACCTTGATAAAGACACAAATAAACATGCGTCCAGGTTGCAGATCGATTCATATAAATGCATTTTAAACACATATTAATTAATCGAAAAGTTTTCTGGTCTTTACGGGCCCACAAATATCAACTATAACACGTAATATCATGGCAATGAACATTTTAACTCATATAAACACATTATATCTATTTAATTAACACAAAATATTCACATAATTTTCTCGGATATTATAGAGAATCTTTGAAATTGCTTTTCATTAGTAGAACCAAATATGATATCATCCACATAGATCTGACCTAGGATCATATCATTACTATGCTGCTTGTAGAAGAGAGTCTTGTCTATTGTACCTCTAGTGAATCCATATTTAAGCAGAAATTCTGACAGTGTGTCAAACCAGGCTCAAGGTGTTTGTTTTAGTCCATAGAGAGCCTTCAACAATTTGTATACAAAATCTGGAAATTCTGGATCTTCAAAGCCAGGTGGCTGTTGCACATAAACTTTTTCTTCCAACTCACCATTAAGGAAATCACTCTTGACATCCATTTGATACACTTTAAAATTTGAGTGTGTAGCAAATGCAAGAAAGATCCTTATTTCTTCAAGTCTTGCAACTGGAGCAAAAGTTTTATCATAGTCAATTCCTTCCTCCCGTGAGTAGCCTTTTACAACCAACGTTGCTTTGTTTTTGGTGACAATTCCATTTTCATCCATCTTGTTATTGTACACCCACTATGTTCTAATTACACTTCTGTTCTTTAGTGCAGGAACCAATTCCCAAACTTTGTTCCTTTCAGACTGATTTAGCTCCTCTTGCATAGTAGATATCCAATCAGGATTAAGAAGAGCTTCTCCATTTTTCTTTGGCTCAAATTGTGAAAGAAAACATGCATGTAGACATTCATTTGCAGTTGCACATCTAGTCCTTACTCCAAGAGTTGGACCACCAATAATTGCTTGTCTAGTATAACTTATATCCCACTTTCTGGTGTGAGTTTGTTGACTCGAGTTTTCTGCATTTTCTTCACCATTGGCATGAATTGCAGAACCTTCTTCTCTTTCTCCTCTGAGTTTGTTCTATCAAATTCAGGTACATGAGATGACCTTCCATTCTCATGATTCACTTGATCAGTAGACTCTTCATCAATTATGTGATTTATGTTGACTTCAGCTTCATCCTCATAGTCACTATCAATTTTGAGATTTTCAAAATTGTAGGGTCTCAACTTCATTTTCACTAAGGCATTCCAAGCCTGGACATTTGTCATCATCAAAAGTAACATCTGTGATTTCCATAATTTTCTTCTTTTTAATCACATAAACCTTGTATTCATATCTTTCCAATGAATATCCAAGAAAAATTGCCTCAAAAACTTTTGAGCCAAAATTTCCCACATATTCATAGTTGTCCTTTAGAACATAGTGTTAGTGTTTGTGCCCTAGAGATAACACTATTATGTTTTGTTTATGACATTTGGATTATTAATATTTATTTTCAATCGATTATTCTTTTAAATAATTTATTAAGTCTTAATTTACTGCGATATAAATATTACATTAATAAATTTCTTAGAATATGATATGAATTATATATCTCTAAGTACGTGACTTAGAAATGAGAATATGTGAATAGTATCGATATTCCCAAATATCCCTAGTCGAGTATTATTATTAAGGGAAATTAATAATGCATTAAGACTAATATGTTTGTTGACTGATGATCACATCTCATTGATCATAGGTTTAGTGATACTAAAATTAAAAACACGGGAAGATGTAATTATACATGGCACTGGATATACCCAATGTGAGATTTTACATGTCTGTTGTGTCATAAGTATTTCTCATAGTGATAATGATATAATGGTCTTTCGACTTGAAATCATTATATTTCTATAAGATGATTAATATACTTTGATTACATCAATAAATTGCCTTTGACCGGGTAATGATAAAAGTGGACTTCGGGTATTAATAATTGTGTGAGAAATATGGATGATCTAGAAAGGATTTTAACCCTCCTAATTATTGGAGAGATATTATTGGCCTCTTGTGTGAGCTAGACTATAAAATGCGTGGTGTCGTGCTCAATTGTTGATTTAAAATGATAGTCTACTCATTGATCAAGAAAACCTGGATTAAACCATGAAAAAGATGACACATAACATGCCTGGAGTTTAATCTATAATATTTGGTTAAAGGGATTATATTACTTTATACATTATTCAAGAAAGGTTTAATCGATCACCGATTAAATTATTATTACTTGGGTAACACTGATATATTACTAGACGCCACACATTATTTATAATTTAAATATGAAAAATTTAAATTATTGCCAACATAATAATAACCTATCGGGTCGCACAAAGAAAATATGGAGGAAAATTTAATTCAAATTCGGATTTGAGTTAAAAAGAAAATTTGAATTATTTATGATTAATTAAGTTGGACTTAATTAATAGGATAAATGAATTTCGAATTTGTATATTATTATATCAAAAATTCAGTTATTATTTAATTATTTAATAATTGAGTTAAACTTAATTAATAAATAAATAAAATTTCAGAATTTAATAAACTCTATCTTGGATTGGGGTTAGGACTGTGTTTGGCCTCTTTATATAAACATCCTTAAGGCTAAAATTAGGGTTACGTTAAAAATAAAACCCTAGCAGTTAAAGGTGAGAGAGAGGGGAAAACAGGTCCATTCTTGGTGCTAGTACACGCCTCCTCCGTACCAGCTTTCGTGTGGATACCTCTACGACATCAATCGTTAAGGCGGGATACGTGATGTTGGGTTAAAGCTAAGATCTCCTTTTGACAACCATAATCACAAAGCTCTTTAACGTAAACATCTCATCCATGAATTAAATACTATTTTTCACATGGATCCTGCCATGGGTTTCGGTTTATTCTGTTTTATGATTTTATTTTATTATTTTTGCTGCGTATTATTCCTCAAAACCCAACAATGACATCAGAGCTGTAACGCCCTGCAAATATGGGTCAGAAGTTTGGGGTCCACAACACACACACCATATTTAAACCTGTTTATGAAAATAATAATATATATGAAATGACCCTACTTACCATAATCCACAGATCGATGCAGTTTAAAGTATGCCCGCAAGCCACAACCTTATTTATTTTACAAACATACCAAATCCCAGCTTATTTATCTTAGAACTGAAGTTTAAACTTTATTACAAGCTATTAACACAACCAAGCCAAATATCATCTGCTAGTCTATTTCTTTTCAACCTGGATACCTAGCTTGCACACTTGTCTAGGGATCCTCGCTACCACCAGTTTTCTTTTTCACTGGAAAAGAATATAAACAGATTTGGAAAAGTGAGCTACTAGCTCAGCAAGTCACAATGACAGTAACTGAGATTAACAATGATCAATTGAAATGATATAAGAAGAGAGTTCAAGAATACTTGCAATTATAGTACCTATATCAATTGAAATGATATAAGAAGAGAGTTAAGTACTTCAAAGTACTTGCAATATAGAATAAGAACTGTTTGGAATAATTGCAACATAAAGAAGAGAGTTCGAGAATATTTGCAATTATAGTACAAGAAAGCTCAAGGATACTTGCCTTAACACTTCGCTTTCACTTTACTAGCACTTGTCAATTGAATCCCACTCACTAACTACCTACTTTCCCTTCCTACGTCTCGCTTCCTCTATTAAACATCATATGTACTTATCATTAATCATTCTTATTTCATTCTATTCATTACAAGCTTCTAACTACCCTTCGTTTCACCTAAATCCGACGTATGGATTGAAAGTTATGAATAAAACAGTCAAACAATGCACGTACAATCAAATTACGCATCAATCAGATCATATATAATATATAGCATGTAAGATATTTAATTAAAATAATTATTCAAAGAAAATTCGGAGTTAAAATGATTTTCCAAGTATTTATTACGAATTTTTGAACATTTTTCGGAATTAAAACGGGACTCTGAATCAATTTAAAATTAAATAAAAGGTTTGAATACCTGAATCTGACATTAAAATAATTTTATAATAATTATCGAGCCTTGAAAATAATTTTAAATAATATTTTCAAGCTCGAAACTATTTTTCAGAATTTTTAAATCAATTTTAAATAATTAAAATCAATTAATAATCAATAAAATTAACTAATCAATTAATATCAAATTAATCGATTAATGAAAATAATTAAAAACTAATTAAAATAAATCAAATCTATTTTTAAATAATTAAAAACAATTTTTCTGAATTTATAATAATTTTCCAGAATTAAATTTAGATTTTTAGAATTTAAAATGAATTTTAAAAAATAAAACATAATTAAAAAATATTTTTTAAATAAAACAAATTCAGTAACAAAATTCAGGTTTTGCAATTGGGTTATAGAGGATCAAAACCGGGTTTTGATTATCAAAGAAACGGGTCGGTAACCGGGTTTTCGGGTCAGGGAAACGGGTCTGGCGTCCAATTCACGGCAAAAAATGGCTTCATTCTTGTCGATTTTCAGTTGTCTTTTACTCAACAACAACCCAGAAACTCAGTTAAACCCACAACAAAAACAAATGATCAAAGCTTCGTGATTTCCTGCCGATTAGCCATCGATTCCGGTGACCTCGGAATAAAATCGGCCAAAAACGCAACCCAACAATTCCTTAACCAAATCGAGTGTTCTATCTAACAAAATCAAGCTTATAACATCTACATTCTATCTGTATAATTAATATCACTCCAGAATTAAGAAAACTCAAAACCCCAATTCGAATTAAAAAATTCATATGAACATAAACCCTAATTTTTAAATCAGAGAATCAAACTCAATTTTCTATATATTATTGAACTCTATTTTTGACATATAATATACCAAATTGACTAGAAAAATATTATCTACATGATGGAATCATCAAATCATATCAACAACATTAAGAACAAATTTTCATAATTTAATCTTTAATAAATTTGAAATAAAACAATTAAATAAGAAAAATAACTTGATTCTTGCACAAAAATAAATGGTGGATTTAGAAAGGGTTTTTCGAGAGCTTCGTTTTGATATATTACACGCTTGAATCGGAGTTCGATAACGTCTCCGTTTATGGGTTTGATTTTCAAGAACGTAACGTTTTTAGGGATTTTCTCTGTAAATTAATGGTTTTGACTAACTGACTGTGATTAAACAATTAAAATGAAATAATAAAAGGGCTATTTATATTTATAGAATATTGGATTATGTTGGATCGTATTGGATCATTAAATTAGTTGCTTAGCTGCTAAGTAACTGCAAAAATGATCCGTTTTGATACCCGTATTGGATAATTATCCAAACCGGGCTTTTTATAAAACACTTTATATGAAAATAATGTAATAATATCCCGTATTTTGACAATACGGGTTTTGTTGATATATCAAAATGGTTATCGTATCGAAAATTGTACGATGGGACGCGTACGGGTCAAACCGTAATCCGGATTGAAAAAGTTAAAACACGAAAAATGTCCGGAATTAATAGATTAGGTTAGGAAGGAGTTTTCGGAAGAGTTTCTGGTTGTAAAAACGGATGAGGTTGGACGATTCCCGGTAATTATTCAGAAAATAATTATTAACTCTGTAAATCATTATAAAATCAAATAATGATCCAAAAATTACCAGAAAAATATCACAGTCATCTATATTTTATTCTGGACATAATAACATTAATATACTCACATTTAATGACATATATACATTTATTTATCAATATCAATCGTCAAATAATTCACATAATAATCTAATGATAATCATTTAATAATCATTTATTAATAAAATAATTACACGCGATATCCCGGATATTACATCCTTCCCTCCTTAAAAGGATTATGTCCTCAGAATCTGCTAAGTAAATAACCGAGGGTACTTTTTTCGCATATCACTTTCGAATTCCCAGGTTGACTCTTCAACCTTTGGGTTTCTCCACAGTACTTTTACTAAATTCACAACTTTATTTCTCAATATCTTTTCTCTCTTTTCTAGAATCTCTATTGGATTCTCTACATATGATATATCTGCCTGAAGTTCTATCTGTGACGCCCTCCAAAACCGGGTCAGAAGTTTGGGGCTCACAACACACACCACAATATTAAACCTGTATATAAAGTATTATAGGCATTGACCCTTTTTTACACAACCACGGATCACAACAGATTAAAGTATGAAAACAAGCCACAACCTTATCTTTTATTACATCGTACCAAATCCCAACTAGTTCAACTTACAACTGATAATAATATCGTTCTTACTATCTCGCATAACTTGTCTACACTATAAGCTCCTGCTAGCTCGATCCAACTTAACCTGGAATCCTAGCTCGCACGTGGGACTGGGAATCCTTGTTATCAACAAATTTTCCTTTTCAACTGTTGAAAACATAAAAGGTTTTGCAAGAGTGAGCTAACTAGCTCAGCAAGTCATAATAGCAACAATTCAGGTTAAATAATAATCAATTGAAGTGATTCAGAAGAATCAAGTTTCCGAATAAGCAATGATTGGAATTGGATATTCACTTTTCATTTTAAAAACCAAGGTTAGGCTGCTGATGAGTCACGCACTAACCCCGAGCAAGGCTCCCATCTTTTCTGTATATACTGGATCCAAGGCACACATTGCCCTACTATGACCACGAATCTGGTCTAACCACAAATCTGGTCCACATTTATAAACCATCCAATTCTAAAACAATTCAATATGATAACTAATGTAGTTCAATAAGCTGCATCATAAACAACATTTATCTTGAAGCATATGGTGATTCATAACACCATAAAGGTATAACAAGAGATTCAAAAAGTTTGGCTTTCAATCAAGGAAAGAATCAGAAATTAGAAGACCAGGGGTTCAAGGGTTCCAAGGATTGGTCTTTAGTTAAACAAGAAATAAGGGTTGGTATATTAAGCAATTCAATATCAGAAATCAGTATGTGGCAGATATGTATTTGTGGGGTAGTATTGTATGTGTTTGGATCGTATCTGAGAATTCAAAAATCAATGGTTTATGAAGAACAAGGCTTATGGCTCAAGATCAATAAGAATCAGGGTTCAAGGTTAAATAGTTTAAAGTGCTTGCAGTATAAAACAAGAGTTATTTTGAATAATAGCGACATATTAGGAAACAGTTCGAAAATATTTGCAATATATCTTGAAAAAGGTTCAGAAGTACTTGCCTTATCACCGACGATTTCCACTTTACTTGTACTCATGTAATAGTTTTTCATCAACCATTTTCCTTCTCTTTCTATGCCTTGCCTCTATTTATCCATCACTTGCCTTCTCTTTCTACGCTTCAATTCTATTTATGGATCACTGGTTTCCTTTTCTATGCCTCACTGACTCTGCTAGGCATCACAAGTATCTATCAATTATTCATACTCATATTATTATAATCGTCACATAGACACCATAAGCTTTTATCTACCATTCGTTTCACCCAAATCCGATTTACGGACTAAAGGTTATGACTAAAGCAGTCAAACCATAACCACATAGGCATATAACACATCAATCAGTTAGCACGTAGCACATAACATGTAAGATATTCGATCAAAATAAATTTTCAAAGAAGATTCGGGGTCAAAATGATTTTCCAGGTATTTATTACGAATTTTTGAACATTTTCGGAATTTAAACGCGACTCCGAATCATTTTAAAATTAAATAACAGAGTTTGAATGCCCGAATCTGGCTTTAAAATAATTTTATAATAATTATCTAGTCTTGAAAATAATTTTAAACAATATTTTAAAGCTCGAAACTATTTTTCAGAATTTTGAAATCAATTTTAAATAATTAAATCGAATTAAATAATTAATTCAAATCAATTAATATATTATTAAACTAATTAATCAATTAATATTTAAATTAATTGACTAATTAATTAATTAAATATTAACTAAAATTAATTAAATAAATAATTTAGATTTATTTTTGAATGAAAAACAACTTTTGGAATTAAAATAACCATTTTTGGAATTTTTGGAAATTAAAAACAAATTTCTGAAAATAATATAAAAAGAAAATACAATTTCTAAAAATTGTTAAAACATAAATCAGATTTTTGGATATTTTTAAAACTGAAATCTGATTTAAAAAAATTTTTAAAACAGCAATATTAAATCTATAAATTTTGCAAACGACAAGGGTGGAAATTGTAATCCCCTCACCCGTCCCCATCATCTTCCCCATACCGGCCGGAACTTCATGACCACCGCAATGGAGCTTTTCCAGCGGTTGGAAAAATGCCCAGATTTTCACCAAATTAACGGGGCTTATTCTCCTCGTTCCCAGCAACCTAATTATGCAACGTTAAATTTTCCAGAAAAGCCGGCCGAAGTTCCTGACACTGCCACGCGGTGGTTTCCGACGAGCACACTCCAGGAACCCTCCGTACATCACACATACCTCATTTGACTCATTTTTCAACGATCTACACACAGGTACAATCAATTTCATCTAATAACCCTTAAATCAAAAATGCCTAAAAATCAATTAAGAACATTCAAAGCTAAGAACCCTAATTTTTAAAATCTGAGAATTAAACATCCTTTTCTCTATGTTATTGAACTCGGTTTTTGACATATGATATACCAAAATGATCAAGAAGAAAAGATCTAAATGATTATGCCATCAAATCATACAAACAACATCAAGAACAAAAATTCATATTTTAATTCATAATTAATTCGAAATAAAATAATTAATCAGAAAAATACCTAGATTCCTGCATAAAAACGGATAATTGATTATGCAAGTACTTTTCGAGAGCTTCATTTTGATATGTTGCACGCCCGAATCGGAGTTCGATAACGCCTTTGTTCGAACGTTTGATTCTCAAGAACGCAATATCAATTCAACATTTTCTCTGTATTTTACGGGGTTTTACTGACTAATTGTGATTATATGAATAAAATGAAATAATAAAAGGGATATATATATTTTTGGAATAATGATTCGTTTTGGATCATTTTGGATCGTTAAATTAGTTACTTAGCCGCTAAGTAACTGCAAAAATGATCCGATTGATACCCCTACTGGATAATTATTTAAACCGACCTTCTTATAAAATACTTTATACGAAAATAATGTAATACTATCTCGTCTTTTGAGAATACGGGTTTTGTTGATTCACCGAAATAATTATCGTATCGAAAATTTTTGCGCAGGTCCGCGCACGGGTCAAACCGTAATCCGGATCGAAAAAGTCAAAACACGGAAAATGTCCGAAATTACCAGATTAAGTTAGGAACGAGTTTTCGGAAGAGTTTCGGGTTGTAAACACGTAAAAACGGCTGAAGTCGGACGTTTCTCGGCTTATTACATAATTTTATAATTATTCAGAAAATAATAATAATTTCATAAATCAATATAAAATCATATAATAGTCCAAAAATTACCCGAAAATACCGTAATTATCTATATTTTGTTCTGGTCATAATAATATTAACATACTTATACTTTATCACATATAAGCATCCAGATATCCAGACCAATCATCAGATAATTCACCAAAAATCACATAATAATTATATAAAAATCATTTATTGATAAATATAATTACACGCGATATCCCGGATATTACATCCTTCCCCCCTTAAAAGGATTCTGTCCTCAGAATCACACTAAGGATCAGATAATGATACATTCAAGTATATCACTTCTATTTTTCCCTAGTTGTTCCTCAACCTTACAACTTTTCATAAACGTTTACTCGTAGCATTATTCATTACTTAACAACCTCTCGCTAACATTATATTTTATCTGTTGCTCATATAACTCAACTCAAGTCTCCATTTTATATATAATGGATCTAAATTACTCTTCCTGGGTATACACATATAAATACGTTATGAACCTGCTAAAAGTGTGGCGGTGAAGCCCACTTACTTACACTTATCCTCACTATTTTACTGTCTCAAAAGGACCAGCGTAATTCTTACTAATTATATTTCTTTGTAATTCTAGTAATTCGTACTCATGAACGTTTGCAATAACTACTGGTTATTGAATATCATTCCTACATGTTTCTCTATTCAATTAACTTCCAATCGCATTCGAGGCACTTTAATCGTTCTTTTAATCTTCTCGTCCATCTACAATTGATATACTGGAACCATGGCATATTCGATTTCTAACATTCTCGAGAAAGTTAAGAATTAACGAGAAAATCTCGACTGAATATGACTGACACACAAACTTATCACCATATTTTATTTTCCTTGAAGCACAATCGAGTATGTTATCGAGCGAAAATCTTTTACCATTTTAAAGAAAGTACACTAACCTGGAGGCATCATCGGCATACTTTTAACCCATATTATCATTTATTTTGATTCTAAGGAGTTCTCATACAAAACTGACTGCAATACTTTCCTTGACGTCTAATCACATATAACACTTATTCTTTCTTTATGTCATTTTATCAGAGAGTCTTCTGTGGCATCTATGTCTCGTATTATACCTTCGAAGTAACTTGAATTTCTTGAGCTAATGTCGTTCAACCAAATTCCTATCTTTGTAGTTCCGCCTTACTCAATGCCCGTTCGTCTAGGAGTGGTATATATTATTTTGGTTCAACAGGTATATTCTGAATACTCCCGTCAAATCTCACATCAAACAATATTGATCAATTACAATAAATTTCTAGATCTGATGATGTATCATCATTTTTTTCAAGTAGCATCTAACCCATTTATTGGACAACCTGTTTATTAATAAATGAAAATGGTTAGGTTTGAATAACCTATCAATAATAATGCAATTAACGATGTCCTCACCTTTGGTTCTCAGGTGGCATTACCATGACATTTCTTGGCAAAATATATCCATCTAGTATTTGATGTCCCGCCCTAACTCCTTGATACGTGTAACATTTGCTAATCTATCTCACCATTTCTTTCTTCATATCTGGCCACGAATAATTTTCTCTAAATCGTTATACATATTGGTACTCCATGGATGGATTGAATATCTTGAGTTGTGAGCTTCTTGTAAAATTCCATTCTTCAATTCTGTCACTGGTTGAATCCATATTTAGAAATAAAATCTGGGAATGCCTTGATCATCCTTTTGAGTATATATATATATATATATTTAATATATTGATCTATTATTTCCCATTGACGTTTCTTTACCTTCTCTAGAAATTCTGGCTGAAAAGTCATACTATACATCTTTGCATTGTTAGGTTTGCAAGCTCTGGCTTCCAATTTCAACTTTTGAAATTCCTTGTATAATTCTTCTAACACTGTCAACACGTCCGGTCTTTCCTTTCTGATTAATGCATCTGTTACTACGTTCACTTTTCCTGGCATCTTATGAAGTTTCTTCATCACCCTTTTTATTCGCACTTCCTTTTCTATCTCCATTTTATTATTCCCATTGCTTATTCAAAACCGAACTCTTGACATTAATACACATTTTGCTGTCATATCAAATTAGATATTAATACGAACTTTGATGCTCACAACATCCCATTCTGAAGTAAACATCAATCATCTATATTCATACCACTTTCGATATTTAACAACAACCTAAGTATCAACATCAATCGGAAACTGAATTATAACTGTATCTCACACTTTATCCGAAACAGAAATACTTAACAAATCATTTATTATATGATTATCACAATAATTTAGAAACAAGATGTCCTTTGATAAAACTTTGTTGCAGATGATAGCATCTCCTTGATTGTCTAATGAAATACATATTGGTGCAGTTATTGATCTCTGCTTTATTCCATCTCCCTTCTTCCTTTCTTCTCGTTGCTTCATCTTAAATTTTTAGCTCCTGAAAACATGCTCCTCACTTGTCCATACAAATGACTTTTTATTTCTCTTGTCTATTATGACAGGCATATTCACCCAGGCAAAAACTCACACATTTCTGGCAATTTCTGAATTCTTCCAGCGTCCTTACTTCTCCCCAATTCCTCATTGTTTTTGATTTCAAATTTGAAAGTCACATCAAAATTTAACTTAATATAATTGGAGTCGATCTTCATGTAATTGACCATTAATTGGTACAATTAGCCAATTAACTCACTTTATTGATCAATTACACCAAGTGATGACTAGCTAAATGAAATCAAAGGTCAATTATATATAGTCAGTTTGGCTATAATAACCTTTTTTAAGAGCCGAGATCACAATTATTTGGAGTATCAATATGAATATCAATAACACACGGAAGTATACTTTCGATCTTTAAAAGTAGGGTAATTTTTGAAAATTTGGGCAGCATCTCCTTTATATTATTGACTACCAGTTGGGTTCAAGCCGACACCAATAATCAATCAAACAATCAACAATCACTCAAACAACTAACAATCAACCTTCAAATAAACCAATCCACTACCACCTTATAAACTTATTATGTCTCCATCACATATAATACTAATTAGTACAACCCATATTTTAGTTCAACTTAGGATTATAGCGAATAATTATGATTATACCATGCCCTTTCTCATACCTTCTGATTATAACAGAATATCACTACTCAGTACAATTATAAATTATTATAGAATTCTTCTAGTTTATGTTTCAAATCAAGTTCTCTACTTAACAATTAGTCCATCATTGACAATATACGCTCGTTCTTATTAATTAACTTGTTCAACTTCTAATAACCAACACCTGGTCTCAACCAATACTCTTATAATCTTGTGAAAGAATTCCTTTGGTTTTAAAGCATCACATCTTAAGAATTATTATAGTCAAACCACCATACCTTCATCTCCACTTATGCCTTCCCATACTGAACCATCTTTGATGACCCAGTTATAAATATCAAATTTACCATAACTCACTTACTTGAGTGGAGAAAGCCCAACCATCTCTTGATGAACACACTTAAAGTTTATTCGTAACTAGCATTTCTTCGATCTTGAATCTTCATGACAGGTATCTCTCACATGATTGAGGTATGCTTCATATTCACAATGTATTAATTGAGTATTCGATTATTATTAAGAATTTCTTCATTCGCTTCTGATGTCCAATCACCCATTTGCCTTATCCGATATACGCAGCTTCACTTTCTCATTTATATGGTTAATTTATCTCATATGGTTCGCTAACTACTCCAATCCACGCCAAAATAGCATACTTACAACGTATCGTGTATACATATTTCCACTTCTGATGTGATGTCCTCACAACAATCCCATTATCGGCATAATGGTTCTTCTCTACACGTATATGTCCACCATTTATTGGCTTGAAATTGTCCGCACTCATTATATAACTCCATCTGCTACACAGGTTCATTTCACGTCCTTTTTTTAAATATCCAAAGGATAGACCTTACACAAGAAGGAATTTGTGTATATGATTCTGATTAGAAATCTTTTGTAAGGAATAAGAGTACAAGAAAATAATCGGAAAGATCCACGAATCAGGAAATCACAATTGAAGAGCAAAGAATGAATGATGATTTGAATATGAGTGAGACAACCATATTTATACTCAAGATGGCCAGTCTTTCATACTATATGGCATACAGCACATGATTAGGTGGCATCCCACCAAACTCTTTGTCATTTCACCAAAACGTCACACTATAACATTGTTTGTGTAAATCAGAAGATAAGACTTGAGGGAAAAATGATTTTGAAAGGAACACAACAATTTTCTTATCACCTCATAGAGTTGATTATGAACGAGGTTCATACTTTATTCAAGATTCATAAGAATGAATGGTATTATAGAAAAGGATGATGGCATTGCTCTCCATCCACATTTCATCTATTTACAGTTTTAATACTGATTCGATCAATATATTCCAATGTGAGTTATATATTAACTTTAGAAAGTTCTCTGACAGGCCCTTAATCGATCATTAGAATAAATTTCCCCTGTACTGGGTCTTGTATCTTTAGCGTCGCGCTGCCATATTTATAATTCGACTCTATTTTCAGTCTTATGAGATTTACAACCATAACTTCAAATTTCGCTTATGCTGCTGATCGTTCAACATATCGCCTCTTTTGCTAATAACGTTCTTCCTTTAGAAAAGTCTGGAAATTTTCTCAACCTTCTTTGCTCATACTCGGCTTCTTGTGAATCGACATATTCTTCGAACTCTAATCGTCTCAGAAATTAGATGAACAGCTTTTCTGTACATTGGTTCTGTCGTTAAACTTATCAAACAACATTTACATTCTTCTTCTAGGAATAATCAAACCTTCTCTATAAAAAGCGGGTCAACTTGGCCTTCTAAACGAACCATACTAACTTCTAGAACAAGTATTCTTCTAAATAATCCAAATCTTATAACAATCGAGAAACTCAAGGAGTAATTGAACAACCAAGTTTTTTTTAAAACTTGTTTTGTTTAAAGGAATTTTAGAAAAAAATTGTTAAGAAAATCTCTTTCGAAAACTGGTTTAAAATTTTGAAAATCATACACATGGTCGTCATTACCATATGAGTTGGTTGTCGTCCTTCTCAACTATCACAAGAAATCCAAATAAGAAAATAATCAGATAAGAGCCCATTCATTTCCATATATCTTCTACCCCTTATTGGGTCCATTTTGGCTTCATTGGTCAATAAAACTTAGTTACCGTTGCATACTATCTTATTCGTAACCTCACTTCTAGTCTTCCATTCTGGTAACATTCCCATCATCATTTTTTTACGATTACTAAGCATAACAAATCCATCCAGTAATCATCAGATGTACTTTATAACACAAGGTCATTTTTTTTAACATTACTTCTATACGTATCATGGTTGGTTACTACATCATCATTTAATTCCCAGATAACTCTCGATTTCCCAGATTCTCTAATTTCTTTAAAGATCCATTTAGCTCACTCGACAAGATAACTGTGGGTGGCATACTCATTAATAGCTCCATATAACCTGGTAGTAGCTATTCTTTGGAATAACTAAATTTTCTCTCTAGGTTCCATCCCACCTTCCTTAATACCTCGTATATTTACCACATGCAGTAGCTCTCAAATCCATCCTCGTAGATGTCGTTATTTCATAAGACGTGTTTTCAACTAATGGTATAGAATGAGGCGTATAGTAGACAGAAAAGATGCACTCATAGCTGAATATCCGGTAGAGCCAGAATCAGCATGTAGGGCATTCTCGAATAGGTAATCTCGCATTTAGGGAATGAGATAATAGCTTGAAAAGGTGCAACCGTCGCAATAGGAGGTGATATAGATAACACCAGTGGAAGAGCAAGGCGTGAATCAGACGATAGTCTTCCGAATGAAGGCTCCGAATGCTCAGACAATCCACGGATAAAAGAATCTCCCATCGCTGCCATCTTAAAATCATGTCACTAGATAAGGATGTCGAGTTTCATCACAAATCATACCAAAACCTATTATACAGTCGCACTCAACCTCTCGACGTCCTATTTTTCTATTTCTTAATCCAAATCCTAACCCTCTATCCATTCCCGACATTCTAAGCTTATTTCAGTGACTTATAACCTGTAGCTCTGATACCAACCTGTGACGCCCTCCAAACCCGGGTTAGAAGTTTGGGGCTCACAACACACACCACAATATTAAACCTGTATATAAAGTATTATAGGCATTGAACCTTTTTTACACAACCACGGATCGTAACATATTAAAATATGAAAACAAGCCACAACCTTATCTTTTATTACATCGTACCAAATCCCAACTAGTTCAACTTACAACTGATAATGATATCGTTCTTACAATCTCGCATAACTCGTCTACACTATAAGCTCTTGCTAGCTCGATCCAACTTAACCTGGAATCCTAGCTCGCACGTGGGACCGGGTGTAATAACCCCAATTTTTGGAATTTTTGAAACACGGATAAATAGTAACTTTTGCTGATGATGCTGATTAAGGAAAATTATCAGACCATGCTATATAGGAGTACTTTTATGGAAATTCTAAGATCGTATTAGTATTCCATAAAGTAAATGAGTGTATGTAAAGGTCATTAGAATTCAAATCCGGACACTTTAATTTTTCCCAAAAATCCACCAGATACCGAAAGAAATGAGTATAAGGTAACATGATTAAAATGATTTAAATTCAAGAATTATAAGAGAGGATCATAAAAGGAATATAAAATATTGAGAAAGGTTTAGGGGAACCCAAGTAATAAGATCCCAGATATGATCCCTCAAACGACGAACGAGAACGAAAGTTAAGTGAACCGTAAAATAAATAAGCGACCAAGAGACAAGCTTGTACAAGAAGCCAAGGATTGCGACATCATCAAATCACAAGGAAAGGACATGTGTTAAAAAGGTGACACAAGCATGGTGACATAAGCATGACAAAAAGAAGTGTGTTGTTGGTTGATTATTGGCCATGCAAAAGTTACCATGGTAAAAGATCAAAATTTGCCAAGCCAAAAAGGAAATCAACCAAGCAAAATATCATAACACAAAAATTAAAAATTTGACTTTGCTCCCATGAAGAGAAGCTCTCGGCCAAAACAAACCCAGCAACTTGAAATTGTCATATCTCCTTTAATACTCACTCAAATGTTGTGTACTATAGCTCGTTGGAAAGGTATTCGGATGGCCTACAACTCTTGTTCACAAGTATTTCCAAATAAGCATGGTAAGACACTCATTTTTACAGTTCTTTCAATCATACTTTTAGAAATTTCAAAGCCTGACTTTGTGTTCTTGATTTCTTTGGAAAGATCAAGCTTGTAGGAGGCTCCCTAAGGCTTCCTAGCAACTTAACACCTATCAAGGAAGGTATAAACTTCAAACCATAGCCTTTACTTTTACTATTAGTGACTTTGATGGTTGGTTTTCAAAATGAGAAGCATGATCTTTGATTATTAGTATTTGATTTGAAATTGGAGTGATTTGGTGAATGAATCTTGTTATAGTTAATAGAACTTAATTGTGGTTGGTTGAGATGAAGAATCTGGAGAATAAGGACTGGTATAGTATTATGTAGTTGAGGTTTTGATGTGTTAATAATTGTGGGTTGTTTGGTGAGGTTTTGGTGTAGTGAGAAACTTGGAAAACTCGTAAATATAGCCGTCGTAATGCCCGTTTTCCTTAGACTGTTGTACATGAATCTCGAACCAGATAACTCACTGACCAATCTTTAAATTTGCCATTTTTAGCTAGATCATGTCGTAAGCTTCGTTTTGGTATGTGGTTCTCTTAGATCCGATTTACGGTTTAGGAGAAACGACCGTTTTAAGTAACGACGTTTCATGAACGAACATTTACCCCTCACTTTACTTTGAAACCTTGGTTAAGGCCCTTAAATGACTAATTGGAGTATGAAACAATTATGTAAAGTGGACTAGGCAGTTGGTAGGGTATTCTCAAAAGCATCGCCTTAAAATTCGTAACGGTTAATTTATTAAAAATGGTGGAGCCGAGGGTACTCGAACGACTTATGTGATTTGTTAAGCGTAGAAATGACCATAAGCAAACGTTAGGGTTCAATTGGTTAAAGTCTAGTTTCTTAAGCGACCGTGGTTTAATTCCGACTTATGTTGTTGTTCATAGGTTATCGGACCCACTCTAAGCTTAAGTCTAACAGGGAACACTCAGGCAAGTTTTCTACCCGTTATACTGTTGTTGTGATGTATACATATGTATATGCATTATCTTGTGATAGATGCATGATGGTTAATTAGCAAATCTTGCGATATATTGGAGCATGTGATATGGTATATATGCATGTCTGTTTCGTAATCTTGATATATATTGTTGATTCAATCGCTTATAAGTTGCATAGTACCTATACTAGAGATAAGCAGTAGTTGCGTATACCCTTAGTATAGGGGACCCAAAGGTGAACATTTTCTAAAACCGGAAGTCGATGTTCCCGAGTATATTATATATATATTTATATATATATATATAGATATAGTTTTCAAAACTATGAATCGAATAAGGTTTATTCGATAACTTTAGTTTATTAATGAATATTATTTTGAATATTCATTCGAGGGCTTATGACTCCGTCTATTTTATTAATGAATATTATTTTGAATATTCATTCGAGGACATATGACTCCGTTTATTTTAATATTATTATTTGAATATTCATTCGAGGACTTATGACTCCGATTATTTACTAATTATTATTCTTTATTTTATTAAAGAATAATGTGTCGATAATCAAACTCACTTTTGATTATTCAAATAAAGATCCTACTTTCGTATAAGTATATCTTTGGTTATTTAATATTCATTTCAATTATGAGTTTTAAAACTCCTACCTCGATTTTTTTTTTAAGGATCACCCTTATGGGAATATTATTTAAATAATAATATTCAGATATTTTCTAATATATCGGGACTGATTTATTTTACTAAATCAGTATTACTCCAAACATTCTTAAAAATGTTTTCAAGTCTTCAAAATGATTTTTAAAGGTTAGGGCGGATCTCAAAACTCAATTTTTTATATTTAAGATCTTCCTTTCGAAATGGATTTAAATACTCGCTCAAAACCTGAGGGATCCGGCTCTGTGGTGTATTTTATATTCGCAACAAGGTTGTTATTTTGATAAAAGAGTTTTTGATTACTTACCCAACACTCGGGAAGTAAAATTCTTGGAACAAGTTAATCCATTAACAGGCACCGCCTGGGAAATATCGGTGAGTTTTCCTTTCCAACTAGATACGACTTCTTGGTGGAGCCGTATCAACAAGTTTCTACTTGGGGAAAGGGGCACAAGCTTTATGTTTTAGAGTCATGGATTTCATCTGAACTAGGAGTGGCGTAAGTGGTCGAGTGGTGCCGGCCCAGCCTTATTAGATTGGCCCAAATGGCTTGGATGTTCCGTTAAGACGGTCCATTCCTTAGGAGTCCAGTGTTCTGTTGACAAGTAAATCTAATAGGTTCTCCTCTACATGTAGAAAATGGTGGGGTTGCACTACTGCGACTGATCATCGTGAGTGGTCTTCTTGGCGCGGCAAACTCCCGTAATGAGTTCATCATCTAATTGGATATTTCTGCAACACTACCCAGAGCACTTCGATAGAAAGGCTACGGCTGGGCGATTGTTGAGTGTTGGCAGGGTCGAGTCTTCAAAATGATGTTTTCATCAAATGAAGTATCTCGTAACTTCATTTCATTTTGATGATATTTCAAAGATTGATTCTATACAAGTTTTGTCTTATAGCTTAATATATGGGATGGACTATTTATACATTGAACGGTGGTAGTTCAAGTAGTATTCGGAAAAGATATAAGTATATTGGAGTATCTTGTAACTTCATCTTTTAAACTTATATCTGGTAAATGATTATCTTGTGCATGTCAAAGATTTTCAGAAAAACGTTGAGACAAGGTTAGATATATGAGATCACCTTGCAACGATATTTTTATACATTTATAAACTTGAACTCTGTGTATATTATACATGTCAGAGGATTTCAAAGATTGTGAAAAGTATATAGGTATATATATACTGAATATTTTGCGACTTGGTCGCGTTAAGATATTTGGTTCATTTCTTCTTGACTAAGACTTTCATGAGTACTATGAGAATGCTCATATATTGTTAATTATTATACATATTATTTCGGTGGGCTTGTTGTTCACCCTTGCTTTCTTCTTTCATCACACAACAACAGGCAGACAAGATGAACAGGACCAAGCTCCCAATTTGCGAGCGGATAGGAAACGTTCCGCAGTTTCCTATAGGCGTTGATGTCGCTGTAGCTGAGGTTGGAACTACCAATAGGCTAGGCTTTCAACTTTTGATGTACCAGACTTATGTATCTTTATGAATTATAATAATGGAAAAGAAATGTAAATTTATTTAGAAACCCTTTTAAGGTGTAACAGTTTATAATTGTGGAATAAAATGACTTGTGTTATTTTTGATATTCATCTCTTAGACTATAACTTATGGTGTGTGTGTATATTGTGGGGTCACAGTACTCAGTAGTTGGTTGACTGTTAAGATTAATTATTGATAAAGGAAATGGAACTCGTGACAACCCGGATCCCCGACCCCGGATTTGGGGGTGTTACACCGGGAATCCTTGTTATCAACAAATTTTCCTTTTCAACTGTTGAAAATATAAAATGTTTGGAAGAGTGACCTAACTAGCTCAGCAAGTTATAATAGCAACAATTGAGGTTAAATAATAATAAATTAAAGTGATTCAGAAGAATCAAGTTTCCGAATAAGCAACGATTAGAATTGGATATTCAATTTTCATTTTAAAAACCAAGGTTAGGCTGCTGATCAGTCACGCACTAACCCCGAGCAAGGCTCCCATTTTTGCTCTATATACTGGATCCAAGCCACGCATTGGCTTACTATTACCACGAATCTGGTCTGACCATGAATCTGGTCCACATTTATAAACCATCCAATTCTAAAACAATTCAATATGTTAACCAATATAGTTCAATAAGCTAGATCATAAACAACATTTATCTTGAAGCATAGGGTGACTCATAACACCATAAAGGTATAACACGAGATTCAAAAAGTTTGGCTTTCAATCAAGGAAAGAATCAGAAATTAGAAGACTAGGGGTTCAAGGGTTCCAAGGATTTGTCTTTAGTTAAACAAAAAATAAGGATTGGTATATCAGTAATTCAATATCAGGAATCAGTATGTGGTAGATATGTATTTGTGGGGTAGTATCGTATGTTTTTGGATCGTATCTGAGAATTCAACAATCAATGGTTTATGAAGAACAAGGCTTATGGCTCAAGATCAATAAGAATCAGGGTTCAAGGTTAAATAGTTTAAAGTACTTGCAGTATAAAACATGAGTTATTTTGAATAATAGCGACATATTAAGAAACAGTTCGAAAATATTTGCAATATATCTTGAAAAAGGTTCAGAAGTACTTGCCTTATCACCGACGATTTCCACTTTACTTGTACTCATCTAATAGTTTTACTCATCAACCATTTTCCTTCTCTTTTTATGCCTTGCTTCTATTTATCTATCACTTGCCTTCTCTTTCTACGCTTCAATTCTATTTATGGATCACTGGTTTCCTTTTCTATGCCTCGCTGACTCTGCTAGGCATCACAAGTATCTATCAATTATTCATACTCATATTATTATAATCGTCACATAGACATCATAAGCTTTTATCTACCCTTCGTTTCACCCAAATCCGATTTACGGACTAAAAGTTATGACTAAAACAGTCAAACCATAAACATATAGGCATATAACACATCAATCAGGTAGCACGTAGTACATAACACGTAAGATATTCGATCAAAATAATTTTTCAAAGAAGATTCGGGGTCAAAATGATTTTCCAGGTATTGATTACGAATTTTTGAACAATTTTCGGAATTTAAACGGGACTCCGAATCATTTTAAAATTAAATAACAGAGTTTGAATGCCCGAATCTGGCTTTAAAATAATTTTACAATAATTATCGAGCCTTGAAAATAATATTAAACAATATTTTAAGGCTTGAAACTATTTTTCAGAATTTTGAAATCAATTTTAAATAATTAAATCCAATTAAATAATTGATTCAAATCAATTAATAAATAATTAAACTAATTAATCAATTAATATTTAAATTAATTGACTAATTAATTAATTAATTATTAACTAAAATTAATTAAATAAATAATTTAGATTTATTTTTGAATGAAAAATAATTTTTGGAATTAAAATTACCATTTTTGGAATTTTTGGAAATTAAAAACAATTTTCTGAAATAATATAAAAAGAAAATACAATTTTTGAAAATTGTTAAAACAAATATCAGATTTTGGATATTTTTAAAACTGAAATCTGATTTTTAAAATTTTTTAAGAGATCAATATTAAATCTGTAAATTTTACAAACGACAGGGGTGGAAATTGTAATTCCCCCCCCCCTCGTCCCTATCATCTTCCCCATACCGGCCGGAACTCCATGGCCGCCGCCATGGAGCTTTTCCGGCGGTTGGAAAAACGCCCATATTTTCACCAAATTAACAGGGCTTATTTTCCTCGTTCCCAGCAACCTAATTATGCAAACCATGTAAACAAAACTTCGTTAAATTCTCTAGAAAAGCCGGCCGAAGTTCTCTACGCCGCCACACGGTGGTTTCCGGAGAGCACACTCCAGGAACCCTCCGTACATCACACATACTTCATTTGACTCGTTTTTCAACGATCTACACACTGGTACAATCAATTTCATCTAATAACCCTTGAATCCAAAATGCCTAAAAATCAATTAAGAACATTCAAAGCCATGAATCCTAATTTTTAAAATCGTAGAATTAAACATCCTTTTCTCTATGTTATTGAACTCGGTTTTTGACATATAATATACCAAAATGACCAAGAAGAAAAGATCTAAATGATATGCCATCAAATCATACAAACAACATCAAGAACAAAAATTCATATTTTAATTCATAAATAATTTGAAATAAAATAATTAAATCAGAAAAATACCTTGATTCCTACATAAAAATGGATAATTGATTATGAAAGTACTTTTGCAGAGCTTCGTTTTGATATGTTGCACGCCCGAATCGGAGTTCGATAACGCATTCATTCGTACGTTTGATTCTCAAGAACGGAATATCAATTCGACATTTTCTCTGTATTTTACGTGGTTTTACTGACTAATTGTGATTATATGAATAAAATGAAATGATAAAAGGGATATATATATTTTTGGAATATTGGTTCATTTTGGATCATTTTGGATCCTTAAATTAGTTACTTAGCCGCTAAGTAACTGCAAAAATGATCTGATTTGATACTCGCACTGGATAATTATTCAAACCGGCCTTCTTATAAAATACTTTATACGAAAATAATATAATAATATCCCGTCTTTTGAGAATACGGGTTTTGTTGATTCACCGAAATAATTATCGTATCGAAAATCTTGCGTCGCGCCGTGCACGGGTCAAACCGTAATCTGGATCGAAAAAGTCAGAACACGGAAAATGTCCGAAATTACCAGATTAAGTTAGGAAGGAGTTTTTGGAAGAGTTTGGGGTTGTAAAAATGTAAAAACAGTTGAAGTTGGACGTTTCCCGGCTTATAAAATAATTTTTTAATTATTCAGAAAATTATAATAATTTCATAAATCAATATAAAATCATATAATAGTCCAAAAATTACCTGAAAATACCGTAATTATCTATATTTTATTCTGGTCATAATAAAATTAACATACTTATACTTTATCACATATAAGCATCCACATATCCACGCCAATCATCAGATAATTCACCAAAAATCACATAATAATTATATAAAAATCATTTATTGATAAAAATAATTACACGCGATATCCCGGATATTACACTATCGGCTCATACTCGATTACGTGAAAAATATTATGAATGTGCTCCATGTGTGGGGGTAACACCAATTCGTATGCTACCTTGCCGACAGGTTTTAGAATTTCAAAAGGTCCAACGTATCTAGGACTCAGCTTTCCTTCCTTTCTGAACCTTGACAATCCTTTCCACGGTGACATTTTTAGTGACACTAGATCTCCGTCTTCAAATTCCTTATCCTTTCTTGATTGATCTGCGTATTTCCTTTGACGATCTTGTGTTGCAATTAGCCTTTTCTGGATGACTGCCACAACTTCTTTTGTTTGTTGCACCAATTCAGGTCCAAGTATCTTATGCTCTCCAACTTCTTCCCAATACACTAGTGATCGACATTTGCGTCCCTAAAGAGCTTCATAAGGAGGCATTCCGATACTGGCATGATAACTGGTATTGTAAGCAAATTCCACTAAGGGCAAATGTTCATCCCAATTTCCCTTGAAATCAATGGCACAAACACGTAACATATCTTCAATAGTCTGGATTGTTCTTTCACTCTGGCCGTCCATCTGCGGATGATAAGCCGTACTCATATTTAATCTGGTTCCTAAGCATTCTTGAAAACTTCTCCAAAATGTTGAACTGAATCGTGGATCCCGATCAGATACAATAGACACAGGGACTCCATGACGCACTACTATTTCCTTCAAATACATGTGAACCAATTTGTCCAATGAGAATCTTTCATTAATAGGAAATCAATGAGCTGATTTGGTTAGTCTGTCTATTATAACCCAAATGGCGTCATGGTTCGCTTTCGTTCTTGGTAATCCGACTACGAAATCCATAGCAATGTGCTCCCATTTCCACTCTGGAATCTCTAACGGTTGTAATAATCCATTTGGTCTCTAGTGCTCAGCTTTAACTCTTTGGCACGTATAACATTTGCTAACCCATTCTGCAATTTCTCGTTTCACGTCTGGCCACCAATAATTGTCCTTTAAATCTCTGTACATCTTGGTACTTCCAAGATGGATTGAATACCTTGAGTTGTGAGCCTCTTGTAGAATTGCATGCTTCAAGTCTGTAACTGGTGGAATCCAAATTCTGGAAGAAAATCTGAGAATACCTTGATCATCTTTCTGAGTGCATAATTCTTCTCCAACCAAACAATTGATATCCTGATCCATTATTTCCTCTTGATATTTCTTTATTTTCTCTAGAAATTCTGGCTGAAATGTCATACTATACATCTTTGTTTCATTAGGCTTACAAATTTTGACTTCCAGTTTCAATTTCTGAAATTCCTTGTATAAATCTTCAGGTACTGTTAACACGTTCAGTCTTTCCTTTCTACTTAATGCATCTGCTACTATATTCGCTTTTCCTGGATGATAATTAATCGTGTAATCATAGTCTTTGATCAGCTCCAACCATCTTCTCTGTCTCATGTTAAGCTCCTATTGCGTGAATATGTATTTAAACTTTTGTGGTCCATCTAGATCTCGCATTTTTCTCCATATAGATATTGTCTCCAAATCTTCAAGGCGAATACTATTGTTGCTAGTTCCAAGTCATGAGTGGGATACTTCTGCTCATGAGGTTTCAGTTGTCGAGATGCATATGCAATAACTTTATCATGCTACATCAAAACACAACCTAATTCCTTATGAGAAGCATCAATACAGATTATGAAATTTCCTCAATCATCTGGAAGTGACAATACAGGTGCTGTGATCAATCTCTTCTTCAATTCCTGGAAACTTTCTTCACACTTCTCGTTTCATATAAACTTTTCACTTTTTCTGGTAAGCTTCGTCAAAGGTGTCGCAATCTTCGAGAAATCTTGAAAAAATCATCGATAATATCCTTCCAGTCCTAAGAAACTTCTTACTTCTGTTGGTGTTCTTGGTCTTTCCCAATTCATAACAGCTTCAATCTTCTTTGGGTCCACTTTGATTCCTTCATGACTTACCACGTGTCCTAAGAATTGAACTTCTTGTAAGTAAAACTCACACTTTGAAAACATGGCATATAACTTCTTCTTTCATAAAATTTCCAAAGATATCCATAGATGCTCCGCATGATCCTCCGTTGACTTTGGAATTCATAATGACCATACCTTGTTCTGAAAGCTGTCTTTGGTATATCTTCGGGCTTAATCTTCAATTGGTGATATCCAGATCTCAAATCAATCTTATAGAAATACTTAGCTCCTTTCATCTGGTCAAATAAATCATCGATTCGAGGTAAGGGATACTTGTTCTTGATTGTAAGCTTATTGAGTTCTCGATAGTCTATGCACAACCTCATGCTTCTGTCTTTCTTCTTAAAAAATAGTACCGGCGCACCCCATGGGGATACACTGGGTCGAAGCACTCCTTTCTCCAATAGTTCTTATAATTGCTTTGCTAGTTCCTTCATTTCGATAGGCGCCATTCTGTACGAGGCTTTAGATACTGGTTCCGTTCCAGGTGCTAAGTCGATTGCAAATTCAATTTCCCTATCTGGAGGAAGTCCTGTTAATTCTTCTGGAAATACATCTGGAAATTCATTTACCACAAGAATATCTTCCAGTTTTGCTGGCTCCTGACTTTTGTCTATCACGTAGGCAATGAAATGCTCGCATCCTTGTCGTAATAGTTTCTTAGGTTGAATCATCGTCAAGAACTTTTTTGCTTGCTTCTGACCTTTAAACGTCACCGCTTTCTCGTCTAACGTCTTCAAAGTTACCTTCTTGTAATGATAGTCTATCTGAGCATCATGCTTAGATAGCCAGTCCATTCCTAAAATGACGTCAAACTCTCCTAACTTAAATGGTATCAAGTAAGCGTCAAACTTATTGCCAGAAATCTCAATCTCACAGTTCTTACATAACTGGTTCACAGATACACGCTCCTGATTTGCTAATTCTATCTTTATAATCTCACTTAACAATTCAGTTCGATAATTCAGCGTATCAACAAAATCTTGAGAAATAAATTATCGAGTTGCTCCCGAATCATCTAGCACTTTAGCACATAAGGAATTCACAATAAGAGTACCTACCACAACATCAGTGTCCATGATATCATCTTTCATAGACATGTCATAAACTCTAGCTCTGGGTGGTTCATTCACTGTTGGAGTAGCTCCCATGATTCACAGTGTATTGTTGACTGGAACTGATGCCTTGCAATCCCTGACTATATGTCCTGGCTTTGCGCACTTGAAACAGGTATTCCCAATTTCTAGAACTTTGCCTTCCTGATTCCTGGTAGGCTGATCCTTGTTAGCTAGCTCCCTGGCTGGCTGATTACGACACTCCCTTGAATAGTGCCTCCTCTGGCTGCATCTATAACATACCACATTCAACTTATTACAAACTCCACCATGCTTCTTTCCATCCACAGACTTGAAAATCTGGTATAGCTGGCCTCTGCTGGGTTGGTTGGTTCCCAGTGGCTGGATGGTTACCTTGTCCTCCATTTCCTGTATTCTGTCTGTTGAAATTCCTTCCGGGCTGAAACTTACCTTTCTTCTGATTGGAATTTTGAAACTTCCCTGTCTGGGACTGTCCTTCATTCCCTTCAAACTTCCTTTTCTTACTTTCCTTCTCTTTCTGAGACATTTCACTTTCTGACTCTGCAATCATAGCTTTCTACACAACTCCCGCATACGTGTCAAATTCAAATATAGCCACCTTCACACGGATCCATGACTTGAGTCCTTGCTGAAACCTCTTGGCCTTCTTCCTATTAGTGTCCACATATGATGGCACAAACCTAGACAATTCTTCAAACTTACTTTCATAATCTGCCACTAACAAATTCCCCTGCTTGAGCTCCAAAAATTTCAATTCCATTTATTCCTGAACAAACTGAGGGAAATACTTCTGTAAAAACAACTCCTTGAATCTATCCCATATAACGTCATCTGTACCTTCCAATGTCTTAACAGTTTCCCACCAGTAGGTGGCTTCATTCTTCAGATAATAACTCGCAAACTCAATCTTCTACTCCTCTTTCACCTTAACTAAGGCAAATGCCTTCTCAATTTCCTTCAACCAGACTCTTGCTTCAATAAGATCTACAGAACCCTTAAACTCTAGTGGATTCACCGCCTGAAAAGTCTTAGAGGTTACCTGAAGGTTAGTCTGCCTCTACTGTTGTTGAGTCAAGTGGACTGTCTGTTGAGCTAAGATTGGAAGAATCTGGGCTACAGTTGGGTCTATGGGACCTGGATTGACATTCTGGGTCATTGCTATCTTGGGTGTTGTTATTGTTGTTGGTCTCTTCATTTTAGTTGGTGGAACGGTTGTTTCTTCTGGGAGGCATTTTCTGTAAAGAGTCAAACAATTTATTTAGCCTTTAAATCAAATTCTTTTTTATGAAAAGTTTTCTTGCAAAATAGAATATCTCTTTTTGAAAATATTTCTAATTATTGAACTAAGTAAATTGCATGCTTCTTTACAAAATGTAAACAATTAGGGAAGAAAGTTACATGTTATCACAAGAGTTTATAAAACAGGTACAGTAAAGTAAATGACAATGCTGGAAAAGGAATGGTATTGATATATATATATATATATGTCAAAGTTTGGTGGTACAAACATAAAATGATTTATTATAGGAAAAGGTACAATAGGCTTATCCATTATTCATAAAGTCTTGTTTATTTATACACCCACCACAAGTCTGATAGTACACATTACATACTATTATACATATATCAGTCATCACATCATTCCTGTTTTATAGCTTCAGGGAAACTCTGGTCCACCAAGCCTCTCCAAATCCTCCAATACCTCTCTGGCCCATCTTATAAGAGCATATGGGGCTGCATATTCATAAGTAGCTCCATGAAGTCTGGCATCAAGTATTCTCCGAGTCACTTGAATCTCATTTTGAAGCTCCCTCACATTCATATCAACATATGTGGTCCTTATAATGTGTTGTAGCTCCTGGACCTGTGCCAACAGGGCTTCTTATTCCAAAAGAAGAGCATCATACCTATAGTATGGGACAGGGTGTGAAGTACACTGAAAAGATGCACCCGCAACTGAATGCCCAGTGGAGTCAGAATCAGCAGGTGGGGGTCCTCGAATAGGTGGTCTCACTCCAGGAAGTGAAATAGCTTACAGTGGTGTAACCATCCCAACAGGTATTATAACTGACACTGGTGGAAGACCAGGACACGGATCAGATGATGGTCTTCCGACTGAAGACTCCGAGTAATCAGATGATATTGAGATAAAGAAATTTGTCATCGCCGCTATCTGGAAATTACGCTACTAAATAAGAATCTCGAATCTCGTCACAAATCATACTAAAATCTACTATTTAGTTACACTCAACCTCTCGACGTTCAATTTCTTTATTTCCTAATACTAATCTTAACCCTCTACCCATTCCCGACAATCTAGGCTTGTGGCAGTGACTTTAAACCGTAGGTCTGATGTCAACCCTGTAATGCCCTCCAAACCTGGGTCAGAAGTTTAGGGTCCACAACACACACCATAATATATATGAAATGACTTTACTTACATAATCCATGGATCGTTGCCATTTAAAGTATGCCCGCAAGCCACAACCTTATTTATTTTACAAACGTACCGAACCCCAGCTTATTTATCTTACAACTGAAGTTTAAACTTTATTACAAATTATTAACACAACCAAGCCAAACATCATCTGCTAGTCTATTCCATTTCAACCTAGATACCTAGCTCGCACACTTGTTTGCGAATCCTCGCTACCACCAGTTTCCTTTTTCACTGGAAAAGAATATAAACAAATTTGCAAGAGTGAGCTACTAGCTTAGCAAGTCACAATGACAGTAACTGAGATTAACAATGATCAACTGAAATGATATAAGGAATCAAATTTACTGATAAACAATATTAGAATTGGATATTCACTTTTATTTTAAAAATCAAGGTTAGGCTGCTGATCAGTCACGCACTAACCCCGAGCAAGGCTCCTAGCTTTATTCTATATACTGGATCCAAGGCACATATTGGCCTAGTATGACCACAAATCTGGTCCGACCACGAATCTGGTCCATATTTGAAAATAATCCAATTCCAGAATAATAATATGATAAACAATGTAAATCAACAAACTATATCATAAACAACATTTATCTCGAAGCAAAGGGTGATTCATGATTCCAAGAAGGTATAACAATGGAATCATAAGAATGGGCTTTCAATCAAAGAAAGAATTAGAAAGTAGAAGAACAGGGGTTCAAAGGTTACAAGGATTGGTCTTCTGTTAAACAAAGCATAAGGGTTGGTGTATCAAGCAATTCAGTATCAAGAATCAGTATGTGGTATGTATGTATTTGTGGAGTGGTATCGTATATGTATGGTTCGCATCTGAGAATTCAACAATCAATGGTTTACAAAGAATAAGGCTTATGGCTCAAGATCAATAAGAATCAGGTTTAGGGTTAAGTACTTCAAAGTACTTGCAATATAGAATAAGAACTTTTTGGAATAATTGCAATATAAAGAAGAGAGTTCGAGAATATTTGCAATTATAGTACCAGAAAGTTCAAGGATACTTGCCTTAACACTTCGCTTTCACTTTACTAGCACTTGTCAATTGATTCCCACTCACTGACTACCTTCTTTCCCTTTCTATGTCTTTTTTTCTCTGTTAAACATCACATGTACTTATCATTACTCATCCTCATTTTGTTCTATTCATTACAAGCTTCTAACTACCCTTCGTTTCACTCAAATCCTACGTACGGATTGAAAGTTATGAATAAAACAGTCAAACAATGCACATACAATCATATTACGCATCAATCAGATCACATATAACACATAACACGTAAGATATTTAATTAAAATAATTATTCAAATAAGATTCGAGGTTAAAATGATTTTCCCGGTATTTATTACGAATTTTTGAACATTTTTCGGAATTAAAATGAGTCTCTAAATCGATTAAAAATTAAATAACAGGGTTTGAATACCCGAATCTGGCTTTAAAATAATTTTATAATAATTATCAGGTCTTGAAAATAATTTTAAATAATATTTTAAAGCTCCAAACTATTTTTTAGGATTTTTAAATAAATTTTAAATAATTAAGTCTAATTATTAAATCAATTAAATCAATTAATAATTAATTAATCAATTAATATCAAATTAATCAATTAATTAAAATAAATTAAACTAATTAAAATTAATTAAAATAAATCAGATTTATTTTAAAATAATTAAAAACAATTTTTCTGAATTTAAAATAATTTTCTAGAATTAAATTTAGATTTTTAGAATTTAAAATGAATTTTTAGAAATAAAACAGAATTTAAAAATAATTTTTAAATAAAACAAATTAAGAAACAAAATACAGGTTTTGCAATTGGGTTATAGAGGATCAAAACCGGGTTTTGATTATCAAAGAAACGGGTCGGTAACCGGGTTTTCGGGTCAGGGAAACTGGTCTGGGTTGCGAAGAACCCAGATTCCGGCGAAATACTCCGGCGTCCGATTCGCGGCCAAAAACGGCTTCGTTCTTATCGGTTTGCAGCCGTCTTTTACTCAACCACAACCCAGAAACTCAGTTAAACCCACAACAAAAACAAACGATCAAAGCTTCGTGATTTACGGCTGATTAGCCATCGATTCCGGTAACCTCGAAATAAAACCGACCAAAAACGCAACCCACCAATTCCTTAACCAAATCGAGTGTTCTATATGCCAAAATCAAGCTTAATACATGTACAATCTATCCGCATAATTAAAATCACTCCAAAATTAACATAACTCAAAACCCCAATTCGAATTAAAATATTCATATGAACATAAACCTTAATTTTTAAATCAGAGAATCAAACTCAATTTTTTATATGTTATTGAACTCTATTTTTGACATATAATATACCAAATTGACCAGAAAAATATTATCTACACGATGGAATCATGAAATCATATCAACAACATCAACAACAAATTTTCATAATTTAATCATAATAAATTTGAAATAAAATAATTAAATAAGAAAAATACGTTGATTCTTGCACAAAAATAGATGGTGGATTCAGAAAGGGTTTTTTGAGAGCTTCGTTTTGATATATTGCACACTTGAATCGGAGTTCGATAACGTCTCTGTTCGTGGGTTTGATTTTCAAGAACATAACGTTTTTAGGGATTTTCTCTGTAAATTAATGGTTTTGACTGACTGATTGTGATTAAACGATTAAAATAAAATAATAAAGGGCTATTTATATTTATAGAATATTAGATCGTGTTGGATCGTATTGGATCGTTAAATTAGTTGCTTAGCCGCCAAGTAATTGCAAAAATGATCCGTTTTGATACCCGTATTGGATAATTATCCAAACCGGGCTTTTTATAAAACACTTTATATGAAAATAATGTAATAATATCCCGTCTTTTGAGAATACGGGTTTTGTTGATGTATCGAAATGGTTATCGTATCGAAAATTGTACGACGGGACGCGTATGGGTCAAACCGTAATCCGGATTGAAAAAGTTAAAACACGGAAAATATCCGGAATTACCAGATTAGGTTAGGAAGGAGTTTTTGAAAGAGTTTCGGGTTGGAAAAATGTTAAAACGGTTGAGGTTGGACGATTCCCGGTAAATATTCATAAAATAATTATTAACTCTGTAAATCATTATAAAATCAAATAACAATCCAAAAACTACCAGAAAAATATCCCAGTCATCTATATTTTATTCTAGACATAATAAAATTAATATACTCAAATTTAATCACATATATACATTTATTTATCAATATCAATCATCAAATAATTCATATAATAATCTCATAATAATCATTTATTAATAAAATAATTACATGCGATATCCCGGATATTACAAGAGCTACTTGCGAAAGCTTTTAATTCGATTGTGTGTTTATTGATTTTGATGATAATATCATGTATACAATCTACCATGACTATATATATGCGATTTGTATATTATGCATGTGTTGATAATCTGCCATGATAGACATTTTATATTATGCATATATTGATGATCCTCCATGATAAATATGATGGTATTATGTATGTTGATGATCTTCCATGATAGATATTTGATATTATACATGTATTGATGATCTGAGATGATTGTTGTTATGATTAATTGTGTCTAGACACAATAGGGGACTGGAACATACTGTATGTATATGGTACGATGATACAGAGATGAAAAATCTAGCAGAAAGGTTCTGTTTTGATTATGAAAATAGTGTTTTGTATATGTTTTACTTCATATGGTTAATTAGATTAATCATAATAAGTATATAATAAATTATATTATTATATGTTATTTGAGCATGGTGGATGGTTATGGCATTTCGACCTTAGATTAATGGTTTTTAATTGTATTTTTGGTTTTTAAATACGACGTGCATGTCGTTTTGATTCTTGTAATATTAAATCTCGAATGTAACTCGAGTTCTTCTTGTAAGTACATTATATTAGTTTTTTATATTTCATTTATGTAATATACTTGAAGAATTGAAGACTAGAAGGAGGAATCCATTGGAGGTGATCTAAAGAAGCTATAAATGGAAGCAAATAAAACAAGAGGACATGTGATATAATAGATAGTTGTATTTATATACTTAACCACTATAGATTGACCATGATCTTTATCATGAGCTTGATGAAGATCACATAGGATTGGGCCATAACCTACCACATTTATTTTATTGCACTTTACATATATCATGTGATGAATGAATGTGTAGAGTAGTTAGAATGATGCATGCTTAATTAAATTAGGAATGTATGTATGTATTAGATACATCACCCATGCCATGCCTGCTAAACAAGATAAAATATGTAAAGATTCAATATTTTAAAATTTAACAAATGATCATGAGATTCTCGTGTTTCAGAAACACATAATAAAATACGAATTTTCTTTATTTTTGATACGGGGCGATTTTGTCAAAAGCAGGTTCATTGAACTTGTAAGTTTGTGGATTTTAAGCGAGTCCGTTGTGACTCCCTCACTACCTGGAAATCAAACCATTGACGAATTTTGACTTGAAGTATTTCATTCAAGGAAAAATTGGGGATCTCTTTATGATGGGATCATGATCGTTTTAATATTAACAAAACCCTAAAATTTATATTAAGTTAATTAGATGCCTTTTAATATGTTCAACGCGTTAAACCCTAGATCAATAAGGAGTGGGTTCGCCATAGTGAAGTACTCCCATATATCATGGGAGATGCGTTAAAGTATATTGATACTTTCTGACTATTGGGTTTGACTTAACTAGGTTACCACAATAAGATTGTGAACTTGGAGGCATGGAGTTTGGCGAGATATATTAGATAAATGTAAACAAATGTTGTTCCACCGAACTATCCAAGAGTTATATAGTTGATATAATTGAAAAATGTTGTCTACCTTATTGAATCATGTTTTAGGAGTAAAGCCAAAGCTGAACTAAAATATTGTGAAATTTGGATCTTGGCTCACTAGAAATGATATATAAGATATTCTTTTCGAATTATAGTTAGGGCTATTGATTTGATAAAATTAGTGGGAGATATATATTGTGAATATATATGAAAAATCACTTGAACATAATTTAATGATCATTCGTAGACTAATTCATTTTATGCATTATAATATTGTAGATACCAAATGGCAAACAACTTAAACAACTTCTCTGTGAGATCAGTCCTTAAGAAGGACAAGCTGACAGGAACAAACTTCCTTGATTCGAAAAGGAACTTGAGGAAAGTCCTCCGGAAGGAGCGAAAGCTCAATTTCATTGATGTTCCTCGCCCTAGACTTCTTGTTGAAGGTGCAACACGTGTTCAACAGGCTGCTTATCAGAAGTATATAGATGATGACACGAATGTCACTTGTTTGATGCTAGCGACTATGAGTCCCGAGCGTCAGAAGCAACATGAGCGTATGGATGCTTATATCATGATTGAGCATCTTAAACGTATGTTTGAAGGAGAGGCTCGTCAAGAGAGGTTTGATACAAGTAAAGCTTTATATGCATGTAAACAGGGTGATCGTGATCCGGTTGGACCGCATGTTTTGAAGATGATTGGATATATGGAGTACCTTGCTACTCCGTGTTTCGCGATAGTTCCGAAAACCCAGATAGATCTAATTTTACAATATTTGAACAACAACTATGCTCAGTTTGTAATGAATTACAACATGAATGAGATAGAAAAGACACCTACCGAATTGTTGGTTATGTTAAAACTGTTGAGACCAAAATTCAGAAGGCGTCCCCTGCTCCCATAATGATTGTAAATAAAGGGAGTGCCAAAGGGAAAGGTAAATGGAAAGGCAAGAAGAGGATAGGATCCAAATCTGCTGATGCTCCTAAAACTGATCCTAAACAGGCTTTGAAGCCTGGAGGTGGTGTTGCAAAGGGTGATACTTTTCATTACTGCAAGAAACCGGGTTATTGGAAGAGAAACTGTCATGCTTATATGGAGGATCTGAAGAAGAAGAAGGCTGTTGGCGCTTCTGATTCAGGTATTTATGTTATAGAAGTTAATTTTATTACGTCTACTTCATGGGTATTATATACTGGATGTGGTTCTCACATTTGTATAAATGTGCAGGAACTGCGGGGAAGTAGGACATTGACAAAGGGAGAAGTCGACCTACGTGTTGGAAATAGAGCAAAGGTTGCTACTTTAGTTGTAGGGACTTATCATTTATCGTTGCCCACTGGGCTTATTTTAGAACTAGATAACTGTTTTTACGTGCCTGCGATTTGCAGAAACATTATTTTGGTTTCTTTTTTGAACAATAAAAGGTTTTTCATTTTTAATTCAGAACAATAATTGTTCCTTTTAGATGAATAATGTTACCTACGGGGTTGCACTTTTGTTTAATGGTTTATATGTTCTTGATCATGATACTCATGTCTATAATGTAAATAGTAATGATAATAAACGTATTAAGACGATAGACTCAAATCAAACATACCTCTAGCATTATCATTTAGGTCACATAAATGAGAAACGCATTTCGAAGTTACATCAAGATGGCTACCTGGATAAGTTTGAATTTGTATCATACGAAGATTGCAAATCTTGTTTAATTGGCAAAATTGCTAAAGCTCCTTTTACCGGACAAGGTGAAAGGGCCACCGAAAGATTAGGACTTATTACATTTATTGATGATTTCAGTAGATATGGATATGTGTACCTTTTGAAGAACAAATCCGATTCTTTTCAAAAGTTCAAAGAATACAAGGCCGAAGTGGAAAAGCAAACCGGGGAAAGTATTAAATTTCTATGATCAGATCATGGAGGAGAATATTTAAGCCTCGAGTTTAAAGGTTTCTTGAAGGAGTGTGGTATCGTATCACAACTTACTCCTCCTGGAACTCCTCAATGGAACGGGGTTTCTGAGAGGATAAATTGTACCTTGTTGGACATGGTGCGATCAATGATGAGTCTAGCAGATCTTCCAATAAGTTTCTGGGGTTACGCTCTAGAAATGGCTGCATATACAGTAAACCGAGTTCCAACTAAATCGGTTCAAAAGACTCCATATGAGATATGAACTGAGAAACGTCATAGCATGTCATTTATGAAAGTATGGGGATGCGAAGTGTTTGTGAACCGCTTGGTCTCTAACAAGCTAGGACCAAAATCAGATAAATGTTTTTTTGTGGGATATCCTGAGGAAACAAAAGGGTATAGCTTCTATAATCTTATTGAGAACAAAGTGTTTGTTGCTCGGACCGCTATATTTCTTGAAAGAGAGTTACTTTCCAAGAAAAATAGTGGGAGGACTATAGATCTTGATGAAGATCGAGATGTACAAAATAATATGGAACCAGAGTTGGAAAGTGAGCAGGATGTAAATCAAGATGTTCCTGCTCCGGAAACACAGGTTGTTCGTAGATCTAGTAGGGATCGTCATGAGCCAGAGAGATATTATGGATTTCTCTTGACTCAAGATGATGATATGATGCTCGTAGACAATAATGAACCTCTTACCTACCAAGAAGCTATGAGCAGTCCAGACTCCGAGAGATGGCTAGAGGCCATGAAATCCGAGATGGAATCCATGTATCAAAATTAAGTATGGAATTTAGTTGATCAACCTGAAGGGGTAAAACCTACAAGGTGCAAGTGGGTTTTCAAGAACAAAACTGACATGGATGGTAAAGTACAGACCTATAAGGCGCGACTATTGGCGAAAGGTTTCAAAACAATACGTGGTATAGACTATGATGAGACTTTTTCACCAGTTGCTATGGTCAATTCCATCACGATTTTGTTAGCAATAGCCGCTTACTACGACTATAAGATTTGGAAAATGGATGTCAAAACCACTTTCTAAAATGGGAGCCTTGAAGAGGATGTTTACATGATACAACCTGAGGGTTTTGTCGATCCAAAGTTTGCTAAGATGGGTTGTAAGTTGCTTCGATCTATTTATGGATTCAAGCAGGCCTCAAGGAGATGGAATCATCATTTTGATGAAATAGTCAAAGAGTTTGGCTTTATTCAAAATGAAGATGAACCATGTGTTTACAAGAAGGTTAGTAGGAGCCATATGGCATTGCTAGTACTATATGTAGATGAAATATTAGTAATAGGGAATGACATACCTTCTCTACAGGCTTTTAAGACTAGGTTGGGAAATAGTTTCTCGATGGAGGATTTAGGCGATGCTACCTATATATTAGGAATCAAGATTTATAGAGATAGATCAAGGAGATTAATCGGCCTAAGTTAGAGTACATACACTAATAATGTATTACATCATTTTGGGATGCAAGAGGCAAAAAGCGGATATGTCCGAATGTCTCATGGAATAGTGATCTCAAAAGATAACTGCCCTAAATAATTAGGTGATAAGGGATGTATGAGCAAAGTTCCATATGCTTCAGCAATTGGATTTATAATGTATGTGATGATATGTACTCATCCTAATGTTTCGTATACCTTTAGCATGACGAGCAGATACCAGTCTAATCCAGTTGAGGGTCACTAGACAACTATCAAGAATATTCTTAAGTACTTAAAGAGGACTTAAGATTCATTTTTGGTGTATGGAGGAGATGAGAAGCTAGTTGTAAAGGGTTAAACTGATGCTAGCTTCCAGACATACAGAGATGATTCAATATCTCAGTCAGGTTTTGTGTTTTTCCTTAATGGAGGTGTTGTAAGCTGGAAGAGTTCAAAGCAAGAGACAGTAGCTAATTCTACAATGGAAGCTGAGTAAATTGCTGCTAATGAAGCAGTCAAAGAGGCTGTTTGGATGCGGAAATTCATAATGGGACTTGGTGTGGTTCCATCGATCGCAAATCCAGTTGGTCTCTATTGCGATAACAATGGAGCCATTGGCGCAGGCTAAATAACCAAGGGTCCATTACAGATCAAAGCATATACTTAAAAAATATCACCTTCTTCGAGAGATTAATGAGAGAAGAGATATACATATATGTAAAGTGCAGACTGATGATAATGTTACAGACCCACTGACTAAGGCTTTGTCGTAGCAGAAGCACGACTTTCATACTAGTTCCATGGGTCTTAGATACATGAGTTATTGGCTCTAGTGCAAGTGAGAGATTGTTAGTGTTTGTGCCCTAGAGGCAATACTATTATGTTTTATTTATGACATTTGGATTATTAATATTTATGTTCTATCGATTATTCTTTTAAATAATTTATTAAGTCTTAATTTACTGCGATATAAATATTAGATTAATGAATATCCTTGGAATATGTTATGAATTTTAATCTCTAAGTACGTGACTTAGAAATGAGATTATATGAATAATATCGATATTCCCAAATATCTCTAGTCGAGTATCATTATTAAGGGACAATAATAATGCATTAAGATGAGTGTGTTTGTTGACTGATGATCAAATCTCATTGATCATAGGTATAGTGATACTGAAGTCGAAAACACAGGCAATTATAACTGGTGCTGGATAGACCCAATGTGAGATTCTACATGTCTGTTGTGTCATAAGTAATTCTCATAGTGATAATAATGTAACGGTCCTTCGACTTGAAATCATTATATTTCTATACGATGATCAATATACTTTGATTACGTCAAAAAGTTTCGTTTGACCGGGTAAAGATAAAAGTTGAATTCGGTTATATTAAGAATCGTGTTAGAAATATGAATGATCTAGAAAGGATTTAACCCTCCTAATTATTGGAGAGATATTATAGGCCTCTTGTGTGAGCTATACTATGAAATACGTGGCGTTGCACTCAAATGTTGATTTGAAATGATAGTCTACTCATTGATCAAGGAAACCTGGATTAAACCATGAAGATGATGATACATAAAATTCTTTGAGTTTAAACAATAATATTTGGTTAAAGGGATTATATTACTTTACACATTATTCATGAAAGATTTAATTGATTACCGATTTAATTATTATTACTTGGGTAGCAATGATGTATTACTAGATGCCACTCATTGTTCATAATTTAAATATGAGATATTTAAACTATTGTCAACGTAATAATAACCTATAGGATTGCACAAAGAAAGCATGGAGGAATATTTAATTCAAGTTCAGATTTGAATTAAAAAGAAACTTTGAATTATTTATTATTAATTAAGTTGAACTTAATTAATGGGATAAATAATTTTGAATTTGTATATTATTAAATCCGAAATTCAGTTGTTATTTAATAATTGAGTTAAACTTAATTAATAAATAAATAGAATTTCAGATTTTAATAAACTCTAACTTGGTTTAGGGTTAGGACTGTTTTTGGCCTCTCTATATAAACATCCTAAAGGCTAAAATTTGTCACACCCCCAGCTTAACAAACAAAATAAATATAACTATTACAATATTTAGAAGAAAGTAAACATAACCAAATCCAAGATCTTACAGTTTAGGGTTTGGAACAGCCCAACACTAGCATCTATTACAACTGATTTTAATATCGAATCCTCACACAAAACTATCTCTTTTTCTACCTGAGCTCGAACATACGCATCAGCGTCACAGGTCTTACGTACTGTCTGCTTGAATCTAACAATAGCTGCTAGCTGTAATATCAGGGTAAAGTAAGGAGTGAGCCAAATGCTCAACAAGTGCTAAACAATACGGTACAAAGCATAAATCGAGATATATATTAAAGAATGATAATGTGAAGACATAACCAATAATAACAAGAGATAAAACTTTGGGTGATGGCATCATTTTCTTGTATCAAAACATTTTCAAAATCATATCTTAAATAAAATCATTTTATGACGCTACATATTACAGCTGGTGATCAGCCGCGAAGTAATCCCGAACCTCGCTGGGTTCTAAAATATTAATGGGATCCCTAGGCAACTTTTAAGCCTACAATATAAGTGTGGAAAGGACTCGCATCTCAGTCCAGATCCACTATTCAAAGAAAACATTTACCCCCTTTGGGATTGGAAAAAAATCCACATTTTAATCATTTCAAAAACCGATGCCGATTGATAATAAAATCTCTTAAACAGTAAACATTTTTATCAAAGGATTATAGATCAACTTTGAAATATTAGAAATATGTCACAAAATCTCAAGGCCATGATCCACTAGACTTTACTCTATTAGGGTAACTGAAAGGTTTCCATATACAAGAACTTGGACAAGGAAATTTAGCAAGGCTATTGAATATTATGAAAGAGTAATGCCAAACTAGGCTTAAAGCAAGGATTCTAGACAAGGTATAGGTATTATAACATCAAGAAGATGAGCATCAAAGGTTACACAAAGACTAGAGGTGTTAAGGAATAAAGTAAGTGATCATTAGCTTAAGGTATATCAGGATGTCAAACTTTAGGGTAAGAAAGAGGGGTATCAATCAATCAAGAACAACTTTGATGGATATCTGGCTTTTAGGTATCAAGGTAATGTTTCTATAGGAGTTCAAGCATCAGGGTCAGATATCAATACTTTAAGAATCATTAGCATGATAATCAAGAGGATCAATCAAGTATTATAAGGACTCTTTATTTTATCATGGCATACCAATTACTTTAATACACTATCATGATAAGACTTTTGATCTACTTTCAATACGTACTTGAGGGTTCATGGCATTTCTATATAATTCAAAGATAAACTTAAGAAACGATTGGTTCAAGTATATCAAAATGACTCAGGATAATCGCATCAATATATATGAACTATTTGTAGTGAATAGGAAAGACAGGTTGAATCACTTGCCTTGAGAAAGGCTGGTCTGGCCTGGCTGGTAGGAGCAACTGGAAGCTTCACTCGACCTTTATGGCAAGTTTACCCTCGTCTCGAGATCCTACATAAATAAAAATAATCCTCATTATAATATATTTTCACCAACTTAACCTAGTTACAACCCGAAATTAAACACAAATGGCACTTAGGCCTATATGCACGCAATTTATATTCACCTTATAAATATAATTGTACACATAGACACATATACTCACATATCATATTTTAATACTAAATAATATCACATACACCATAATGCAACACTAGGCTTGGATGATCTCGACTCACAACTTAAGTCACTTGGTCGCTATACTAGACATAGTCTCTAAAATTTGGCTTCCTTACTCAATGTGCCTCTACTAAACTATCCAAAACCTATTGACTCTCACTTGAGCCTTTTACTCTACTGGCTTTATACTATCTTGTAACCATAGTGGTCAACCTAGGTCTTACTCGTAAGTGTTCTAAAACTATGTGATAAGTGAAAGTGCTCACTGGGGTAAATTTCAGAATAACATCTATGGTTTCTTGAGTGCATTAGACACCCTTAAACTACAAGTTTACCTCCAAAACTTTTACACTAGACTCTTCTGACCATAAGGCATCTCCCAAACTTGATGTGGCTCAAGGGCCTAGCTTGGGCCTCCTTGGGCCTAAGCTTAAAGTTCATGGTTCCCCTGTTTTTCTGGGTAGAAAACGCCCTGACTTGAACTAACTTGTGGCACATGGTTCTTACTCAATTCCTATGAAATATGGTTGGAATAACTTCTCTGTCACTCCCTCTAACTAATGCCCAACAGATCCTAATGAGGGCCTACCCATGACATGGTCAAAACTTCCTATTTCTAAGTTGCAACAAAACTGTCCCCTGCTGGACAGATTTTGTGATTCCACTTGTGCACCTAACCAAACGACTTGCAAACCTCCAACCAACACCTAAAACCTTTTATATACTCCTAATGCTAGCTTCTGGTGGCTTGGGCCTCAAAGTGCACAACAATTACATGGTCAAAACTCACTCTAAACCTCAGGGTACTAAACTGATTTTCTGCAGAAACTAAGACTCTCCTTTCTCCAAGGTTTTTTCTTGACAAACTCAACCACCAACAACCCAAATACCCAAACCATGACTTAACTATGGTGATCTACTGAAATAACTCCCTTACACTCAAAATAATCTTGGTGGAGATCATACTTACCTAAGGTGCAACATGGCAAAACAAAGGAAATCACATTACACAATTTATAAGTCATCAAGTTTTTGAAAATAACAAGTTATATATTCTTATAAAATATATATACGAATTATTACCACATATCAAGGAGCACTAACCAAGATTAATACCTTATCCCTACTGAAATTAAAGCTTACTAATAAAATCTTTCCAAATGATCAAAATCTTCCAACATTCCAAGAGAAATCTACATGAATGCATGACTTCGAGTCTTACAAACCAAAACAACATATTTTCTAAATATATTCTACTTTTAAATCGACATGCAAGCCTAGCATAAGCTATATCTAGATGATTACTTAGCATGCAAAGTGTTTTATCAAGTTTTTGATCCAAAATTTATGTTATCACCACCAAAACACATAAAAAATGAAACAAGGAAACAAAATATTCTCAAGAACCATTCATTCGGCTCCCTCAAGGTCATGTCCGAATGAAGTGGAAGGGAAATGGCCATTCAACATCAAGAGTCTCTTCCTCAAGACTTGGCATTTCACCATTCCTTGTAGTCCTCTAAAAAACAACCTTAAATCCATAAGAATCAAGATTGTACTTTGAGTTCCAACTAAAACTTTGACATGCAAACTTAAAACTTAAATTTTCACTCAAAACTCTTTGAATTATATATGATCATGATATAGGAAGTAATATTTACTTGTATGGAAGGTGGGAGCTTGAATGAGGAATGAAGAAAAGGGGAGGGGTAGGATTTCCGCTAAAAAACTGAGAGGGGAGGGGGTAGGGTTTCGGCTAAAAAACCGAGAGGAGAGGGGGAGGGCCGAGAGGAGAGGGGGAGGGAGGAGGAGTGTGGAAATGTTGGAGTGAAAGTGGAGTGTTTATCATGTTTACTTGCTTTTTATTTTCCCACAAGTGAGTGGATGAGAGAAATTACAAGAATAACCTTCCAACATAGTTAGGTAGATTTGCATGCAAGGACAAAATGGTAATGTGGCTAGTAGAATGAAAGTGAGTGGGGTTGGAAATACCTTCCTTGCCCCTTGGTTGAATAGAAGAGAATTTGCATGCAAGGGTAACCATGTAATTTGATAATTATTAAGCAACTAATTTTCAAAGATTTATTTTTATATAATAAAATAAAAGTTCAAAAATTATAAAATTTATACCATAAAATAACTTGGATTTTTAATGATTTTATAAAATCACTTTCAAAATTTGTGAACAAAATATCTTTTAAAAGAAAATTTCTCCAAGGCTTAGAATATTCCTTATAAATCAAAAATAAAGGAAATAAATAAACTTGTGCTTTGAAAAATCATCTACTACACATAAAAATTTTATAATGCAGAAATTCTCATTAACACAAACGTACAATCATAGAACATATTTATTTTCGGCTTTAATATTATACCAACTCCACAAATAGTATTACACGAAAATGCCGGTCGTAACATCCTCTCCCCCTTAAAGGATTCTGTCCCCAGAATCTAAGAGAATGGATGAGGATACCGGGAATACATATCAGACTCTAACTCCCAAGTCGATTCTTCGAACTTGGGGTTCCTCCAAAGTACTTTTACTAACTTTACTGACTTGTTTCTAAGACTCTTATCTTGCCAATCGAGTATTTTGACAGGTTGCTCCACAAATGACAGGTCTGCCTGAATTTCTACAGGTTCATATTATATCACATGGCTGGCGTCAGGATTGTACTTCTTAAGCAACGACACATGGAACACATTATGCACATGCTGATACTGAGGTGGTAAGGCTAACTCGTAGGCTACATTCCCTACTTGACTCAAAATTTCAAAAGGACCTATATATCTAAGTGCTAACTTCCCTTTCTTGCCAAATCTAGATAACCCTTTTCTTGGTGACACCTTCAATAAAACGGCTTCGCCTACTTGGAATCGAACATCCTTACACGCTGGAACCGCATACTTCCTCTGTCTATCTTGAGCAGCAAGTAACCTTCTCTGAATTAACTTGTCTGTGTCATGCAACTATTGTACCAATTCCGAGCCGAGAATCCTTCCTTCACCTACTTCATCCCAACTTGTCGTTGGTCTACATTTTTGCCCGTACAAAGCTTCGTATGGTGGCATGCCAATACTGGAGTGATAGCTATTGTTGTAAGAGAATTCAATCAATGGTAAGTGGTCGTCCCAACTTCCTGCAAAATCGATTGCACAACTACGCAACATGTCCTCGATTGTTTGAATTGTCCTTTCGCTCTGACCATCGGTCTGCGGATGGTACGCCGTACTCATGTTCAACTTTGTCCCAAGACTTTCTTGAAATTGCTTCCAGAATCTCGAGTTAAATCGGGGATCTCTGTCTGAAACTATTGATACGGGTACTCCATGCCTTAGTATGATTTCACGCACGTACGGATGAACCAATTTGTCCAATGACGACTTCTCATTAATTGGAAGGAAATGCGCCGACTTCGTAAGGCGATCAACTACAACCCATATAGCGTCATGTCCGGATTTCGTTCGCGGTAGTCCCACTATAAAGTCTATAGCAATATTTTCCCATTTCTATTCTGGAATCTTTAGGGGCTGAATTAATCCGCTTGGCCGTTGATGTTCTGCCTTCACCTTCTGACAAGTATAACACTTCGCAACCCATTCTGCCACGTATCGCTTCATATTTGGCCACCAAAAGTTCTGCTTTAAGTCCCGATACATCTTGGTGCTTCCCGGGTGGATTGAAAATCTTGAATTGTGGGCTTCTTGTAGGATCTCATTCTTCAATTCAGGTACATGAGGAATCCAAATTCTTGAGGAAAACCTTAGTATACCTTGCTCATCCTTTTGAGTACTAATCTGCTCTCCAGTTAGCTGATTCTTCCCTTTCTCCATTACCTCTTCCTAACATTTTTTTATCTTTTCCACTAGTGTTGGCTGAAAAGTCATTGCACGACAAACTTCTTCAACTACTCCATAATTACACAGTTCTAATCCAAATTTCTTAATCTCTTCAGTCAATTTCTTGGGTGTTGCCATCATATTTAATCTCTCCTTCCTGCTTAAAGCATCGGCCACAACATTCGCCTTTCCAGGATGGTAATTTATCGAGTAGTCGTAGTCCTTGATTAATTCCAACCATCTCCTTTGCCTCATATTGAGCTCCTTCTGAGTGAAAATGTACTTTAAACTCTTGTGATCTATGTAGATTTCACACTTTTCTCCGTAGAGGTAATGTCTCCAGATCTTAAGTGCGAACACTATGGCGGCTAGTTCCAAGTCATGCGTCGGGTACTTCAACTCATGCGGTTTTAACTGTCTTGATGCATACGCGATCACCTTATTGTGTTGCATTAGTACACAGCCCAATCCCTTATGTGAAGCGTCGCTGAATATCACAACGTTTCCTTGGTCATCTGGTAGTACTAACACCGGAGCTGTTACCAATCTCTGTTTCAACTCTTGCAAGCTATCCTCACATTCTACACTCCATTCGAACTTCTGATTCTTCCTGGTTAACTTGGTCAATGGCGTGGCGATTTTCGAAAAATCCTTGACAAACCTTCTATAGTACCCTGTCAATCCTAGAAAACTTCGCACTTCCGTAGGTGTCTTTGGCATCTCCCAACTCATAATCGCCTCAATCTTTACTGGATCTACTTTAACTCCTTCATTTCCAATGACATGTCCCAAAAATTGAACTTCCTTTAACCAAAACTCACATTTGGAAAACTTGGCATACAACTTCTCTTGCCGAAGTATCTCCAATGTTATCCAGAGGTGTTGCTTATGTTCTTCTTCCGACTTAGAATAAATAAGGATGTCATCAATGAATACTACTACGAACTTGTCCAAATACTTTTTAAATACCCGATTCATCAGATCCATAAATGCGGCCGGGGCATTAGTCAATCCAAACGGCATTACGAGGAATTCATAATGTCTGTATCGGGTTCTGAATGCTGTCTTGGGAATATCTTCTTCCTTGATCTTTAATTGATGGTATCCTGATCTCAAGTTAATCTTGAAAAGCACTTTGCTCCCTTCAGCTGATCAAATAGGTCATCTATTCTTGGTAGCGGGTAGCGGTTCTTGATCGTTACCTTATTCAACTCCCGATAATCTATACATAGCCGCATACTTCCATCTTTCTTCTTTACAAACAAAACAGGTGCTCCCCATGGCGATGTACTTGGCCGTATCACTCCCTTATCCAACAATTCTTGTAGCTGGCTCGCCAACTCTTTCATTTCTGCTGGTGCCATTCTATATGGGGCCTTTGAAACTGGTTCCGTGCCTGGAGCAAGGTTGATCTCAAACTCGATTTGTCGATCTGGGGGTAAGCCCGGTAGTTCATCTGGAAACACATCTGGGAACTCGTTAACTACGGGGATATCTTCTATGTTGGGACTGCCTTTTTCTGAATCCACTACATAAGCTAGGAACGACTCACAACCTTTTCTAAGTAGCTTCTTAGCCTGAACGATTATAAGAAACAATTGCTCCTGCCTCTGCCCCTTAAATACTACCTTCTCTCCACTCTTCATCTTTAAATACACTTTCTTGGTCTTACAATTAATCTGGGCGTTATTCTTCCCTAACCAATCCATACCTAAAATTATATCAAACTCTCCCAACTTGAAGAGTATCAAGTCGGCTGAAAACTAATACCCCGAAATATCAATCTCACATTTCAGACAGAATTGATTCACAAGAATCTTCTCTTGGTTCGCAATTACCATATTTACTACCTCGCTCATAATCGTTTTATCACATTGAAGTTTATCAACAAAAGTTTATGATATGAAAGATCTTATTACTCCCGAGTCAATCAATACTTTAGCTTTGACATTATTGAGTAAAAGTGTACCTGCTATCACCTCTGAGTTCTGAACAACGTCCTTCATTTTCAGATCGAATGTCCTTGTTGTTGCTTGCGGAGTTGTTGTAGGTGGTGGAGGTAATGCCAATACCTCGGCTGGCACGCTTGCACTGGTACTTGCCACATTCATTAGAGCTTTGACTGGTCCGGTTGTCTTGCACTCCCTAGCTATATGTCTAGTCTTTCCACATTTGTAACATGTAACTCCTGGCTTCGGCATCTTGCACTCATTTGCCAAATGTCCATTCTGGTTACACCTATAGCATGTCATGCTCAGTTTATTACACACTCTGGGGTGCCTTCTTCCACAGTGCTTGCATTCCAGTCTCTGGAACCTGTTTTCTCCAACTTGTCCTTGGCTTTCCTGGTTGTTCCCCTTCGATTCTTGCCTTTTGCCCAAATTCCCTTTCTTTTGAAAATTTCCGCCCTTATGGAATCCAATCCTCTTTTTATTCCGATCTTGTGAATTTCCGGCTTCAGACTTTTCTCCATAAAATGGAACCTTTCTCTTCTTGTTATCCCTTTCCTTCCTTGACTGCATCCCATTATTCTCAATCAGAGCAGCTTTCTGTACTACTCTCGCATAAGTATCAAGCTCAAACATAGCCACTCTATCTCTGATCCAAGGCTCCAATCCTTGCTGAAATTTCTTCACTTTTTCTTCCTCAGTGCTGGTATACTTTGTCACAAACCTTGAAAACTCAGTGAACTTCTTCTCATACTCCAGTACAGTCATGTTCCCTTGCTTCAACTCAAGAAATTTAAGCTCCATCTGATTCTGCATGTACTTAGGGTAATACTTTTCCAGAAATAACTTCTTAAATCTCTCCCAAGAAACCTGCTGAGTTGCTTCCATAGCTTTTACTGATTCCCACCAATAGATGACTTCGCCCTTCAAGAAGTAAGTAGCATATGGCATCTTCTGATCGTCTCCTAACTGTACCAACTCAAAAGCTCTTTCCATTTCCTTAATCCATGTTTTAGCTATTACTGGATCAGTGGTATCATGAAATGCAGGTGGATTCACATTCTGAAAAGCCTTGAAAGTGATAATTTGTCGAGGTGGTACTGGTGGCTCGGGTGGTTGGTGTGGTTCACCATTATCTTGGTTTTCAATTCGTTGTTGAAGAGTTAGTTGTTGTTGAGCTATAGCATTGGTTTGTTGTTGCAAAGTTTCCAGTAATCAAAGAATATTTGGATCTGTGGTAGTTATGGTTGTTGGGTTCTTCTTTTTGGGTGGCATGATCCTGAAATAAGAGTTATGTCAAAACAGATATGAATGATGAGGGTATCGCATGGCATTCTTATTTACATATGAGGTCAAGTTTCAGATTAAACAGATATGGTTATACATATGCAGGCGTAAAATAATAGTTGAGAGCAAATGGAACGATAGTGCATAATATTTGAAATTTAAAGGTCACAATATATAGGATTAGGACAAAGTATGATTCTAGGAACAACATGCTTATTTAAAGGAAACAACTGGGAATTCTACGAAGTCTGATAGTACAACAACATGAAAAGGTAAATAATGGAAAGAACTAAGGCTCCACTCCATCAAAATGGGGCTTGGTAGTCTTCTCCTCTCGAAGCGTCTTCACAATGCTCTGGAGCTCATCTGCCACAATCTGGATGACATAATGGCTGGTGCGGTCCCGGTGCGCTGGCATCTCCTCAAGCTTAGTGTTGACGTACTGAACCAAGGTCTCAAGTCTCGCAGTCATCTACTCCTTGGGCTTCCCTTCATAGTTTCGACTGTCCGGGTACACGTTCTTCAGTCGGTCTATCAGTCGGTCGTACTTGCCCTGAAGCATGTCAAACTCGCGCCTCAACTCAGCATACACGGAGAAAGCAATAGTGTCATCCGACCCAGAAGGTGCCGAGGAATGCCCCTTTTGCTGACAAACCAATAAGAGGAGTATTAATAATAAATTTACTTAACCTACTCTCTCGCATATTATCTATAGCCTATACATAAATCCTATAACCTATTTGGGCTGTCCAGGGACTCTAAACCGTAGCTCTGATACCAAAACCTGTCACACCCCCAGCTTAACAAACAAAATAAATATAACTATTACAATATTTAGAAGAAAGTAAACATAACCAAATCCAAGATCTTACAGTTTAGGGTTTGGAACAACTGTAACACCCCCAAATCCGGGGTCGGGGATCCGGGTTGTCACGAGTTCCATTTCCCTTAATAACACCCAATCTTAATAAACAATCAACTACTCCGTACTGTGACCCCACAATAAACATACACACCACAAGTTATAGTCTCAGAGATGAATATCCAAAAATAACATGAGTCATTTTATTCCATAATTATATGCCATTACACCTTAAAAGGGTTTCTGAATAAATTTACATTTCTTTGCCATTATTATAATTCATAAAGATACATAAGTCTGGTACATCAAAAGTTGAAAGCCTAGCCTATTGGTAGTTCCTACCTCAGCTACAGCGACATCAACGCCTATAGGAAACTGCAGAACGTTTCCTATCCGCTCGCGAATTGGGAGCTTGGTCCTGTTCATCTTGTCTATCTGATGTTGTGTGATGAAAGAAGAAAGCAAGGGTGAGCAATAAGCCCACCGAAATAATATGTATAATAATTAACAATATATGAGCATCCTCACAGCACTCACGAAAGTCTTGGTCAAGAAGAAATGAACCAAGTTTGATCTCTTAATGCGACCAAGTCGCAAAATATTTAGTATATATATATATATACTTTTCAGAATTTTTAAATCCTCTTCCATGTATAATATACACAGAGTTCCAGTTTATAACTGTATAAAAATATCGTTGCAAGGTGATCTCATATATCTAAGTTTGTCTCAACATTTTTGTGAAAATCTTTGTCATGCATAAGATAATCATTAACCAGGTATAAGTTGAAAAGATGAAGTTACAAGATACTCCAATATACTTATATCTTTTCTGAATACTACTTGAACTACCACCATTCAAGTTATAATTAGTTCATACCATAGATGAAGCTACACGACAAAATTTGTATATAATTAATCTTTGAAATATCATCAGAATGAAATGAAGTTACGAGATACTTCATTTGATGAAAATATCATTTTGAAAACTCGACCCTGCCAACACTTAAAAATTGCCCAGCCGTAGCCTTTCTATCAAAGTGCTCTGGGTAGTGTTGCAGAAATATCCAATTGGATGATGAACTCATTACGGGAGTTTGCCACGCCAGGAAGACCACTCACGATGATCAGTCGCAGTAGTGCAACCCCACCATTTTCTACATGTAGAGGAGAACCTGTCGGATTTAGTTATCAACCGAACACTGGACTCCTAAGGAATGGACCGTCTTAGCGGAACTTTCAGGCCATTTGGGCCAATATAATAAGGCTGGGCCGGCGCCACTCGAACACTTACGCCACTCCTAGTTCAGATGAAATCCATGACTCTAAAACGTAAAGTTTGTCCCCCCTTTCCCCAAGTAGAAACTTGTTGATACGGCTCCACCAAGAAGTCGTATCTAGTTGGAAAGGAAAACTCACCGATATTTCCCAGGCAGTGCCTGTTCATGGATTAACTTGTTCTAAGAATTTTACTTCCCGAGTGTTGGGTAAGTAATCAAAAACTCTTTTATCAAAACAGCAACCTTGTTGCGAATATAAAACACACCACAGAGCCGGATCCCTCAGGTTTTGAGCGAGTATTTAAATCCCCTTAGAAAGGAGGATCTTAAATATAAAAATGAGTTTTGGGATCCCCCCTAACTTTTAAAATCATTTTGAAGACTCGAAAACATTTTTAAGAATGTTTGGAGTAATGCTGATTTAATAAAATAAATCAGTCCCAATATATTAGAAAATATCTGAATATTATTATTTAAATAATATTCCCATAAAGAAAAATCTTTATAAAAATAATTGAAGTAGAAGTTTTAAAACTGATACTTGAAATGAATAATAAATAACGAAAGATATACTTATACGAAAGTACGATCTTTATTTGAATAATCGAAAATAAGTTTGATTACCGAAACATTATTCTTTAATAAAATAAAGAATATTAATTAATAAAATAAGCGGAGTCATAAGTCCTCGAATGAATATTCAAAACAATATTCATTAAATAAAATAAGCGGAGTCATAAGTCCTCGAATGAATATTCAAAATAATATTCATTAAGTGAAATAAAGTTATAGAATAAACCTTATTCGAATAATAGTTTTGAAAACTATTTTTATATATATAAATATATATATATATATATAATATACTTGGAAACATCGTCTCCTGGTTTAGAAAATATGTTCACTTTTGGGTCCCCTATACTAAGGTTATACGCAACTACTGCTTATCTCTAGCATAGGTATTATGCAACTTATAAGCAATTGAATCAACAATTAGATATCAAGATTACGAAACAGACATGGATATATACCATATCAGCATGCTCCAATATATCGCAAAATTTGCTAATAACAATCATGCACTTATCACAAGATAATGCATATACATATATTTACATCACAACAACAGTATAACGGGTAGAAAACTTGCCTGAGCAACTGGGGGTGATAAAAGGCTTGGAACGAGTCTGGTAACCTATAAACAACATATAATTTGGAATTAAACCAAAGTCGCTTATGAATCTATACTTTAACCAATTAGACCCTAACGTTCACTTTTCGCTTAACGATTCACTTAAGTCGCTTGAGTACCCTCGGCTCCACCATTTTTAATAAATTAACCATTAAGGGTTTTAAGGCGATTCTTTCGCGAGTCCCCTACCAAATGCGTAACCCACTTTACATAATTGTTTCATACTCCAATTTGTCATTTAAGGGCCTTAACCAAGGTTTTAAAGTAAGGCGAGGGGTAATGATTCGTTCGCGAAACGCCGTTACTTAAAACGGTCGTTTCTCCTAAACCGTACATCGGATTCAAGCGAACCACATATCAAAACGAAGCTCGTACCAGGAACTATCTAAAAATGGCAAAGGTTAGAATCTTTCAGTGAGTTCACGGGTCCTAAAGTTAAGAACAGAACAGTTAAGGAAAATCGGACATTATGACGTTTATGTTTACGCGATTTCCAATTTAATTAACACTCTAAATTATCATCAATTCACTCACAACCACCAATACAACAATATTCAACCATCATACTACAAACTCAGTCCCCAACTCCAAGTTTTACCAATTTATCCAACCAATCAAAGACCCAATATTCAAAACCAATACAAATCCACCAAAACTACTTATTATCAAAGATCAAGCCTTAATACTAACAATGCTTCAATATAACTTAATGGAATCATAAAATCAAAGCTAGGGTTTGAAGTTGATACCTTCCTTGGTAGGTGTTAAGTTGCTAGGAAGCCTTAGGGAGCCTTAATCTAACCTCCTACAAGCTTGATCTTTCCAAAGAAATCAAGAACACAAAGTTAGGTTTTGAAGTTTCTAAATATCAGATTGAAAGAACTGTCAAAACGAGGGTCTTACCATGCTTATTTGGATGAGACTTGTGAACAAGAGTTGTAGGCCATCTCAATACCTTTCCAAAGAGCTATAGAACATACTATTTGAAAGCGTATAGAAGGAGATATGGTAGTTTGAAGTTGCTGCTCTGGTTTTGGCCGAGAGCTTGCTTCTTTAAAATGAAAAGTCAAGTTTGTGTTATGATTTTTTTGTTTTGTTTCTTTGTTTATGGCTTGCTAATTTTGAGGATTTACCATGGTAAAAAATGAATGGCTCACAATCAACCAACAACACACTTCTTTTTATCATGCTTGGGTCATCATTCTTATGTCATCCAATTGCCACATGTCTCTTCCTTGTGGTTTGATGATGTCACAATCCTTGGCTTCTTGTACAACTTGTCTCTTGGTCACTTATTTATTTTACGGTTCGCTTAACTTTCGTTCTCGTTCGTCGTTTGATGGATCATATCCGGGATCTTATTACTTGGGTTCCCCTAAACCTTTCTCAATATTTTATATTCCTTTTTATAATCCCCTCTTAAAATCCTTGAATTTAAATCCTTTTTATCATGTCACCTTATACTCAATTCTTTCGGTATCTGGTGGATTTTTGGGAAAAAATCAAAGTGTTCGGATTTGGATTCTGACGATCTTTACATACACTTATTTACTTTATGGAATACTAATACGATCTTAGAATTTCCATAACAGTACTCCTATATAGTGTGGTCTGATAATTTTTCCTTAATCAGCATCATCAGTAAAAGTTACTATTCATCAGGGTTTCAAAAATTACAAAAATTGGGGTTATTACAATAGCCCAACACTACCATCTATTACAACTGATTTTAATATCGAATCCTCACATAAAACTATCTCTTATTCTACCTGAGCTTGAACATACGCATCAGCATCACAGGTCTTACGTGCTGTTTGCTTGAATCTAACCATAGCTGCTAGCTGTAATATCAGGGTAAAGCAAGGAGTGAGCCAAATGCTCAACAAGTGCTAAACAATACGGTACAAAGCATAAATCGAGATATATATTAAAGAATGACAATGTGAAGACATAACCAATAATAACAAGAGATAAAACTTTGGGTGATGGCATCATTTGCTTGTATCAAAACATTTTCAAAATCATATCTTAATCAAAATCATTTTATGACGCTACGGATTACAGCCGGTGATCAGCCGCGAAGTAATCTCGAACCTCGCTGGGTTCTAAAACATTAATGGGATTCCTAGGCAACTTTTAAGCCTACAATATAAGTGTGGAAAGGACTCGCGTCTCAGTCCAGATCCACTATTCAAAGAAAACATTTATCCCCCTTTGGGATTGAAAAAAAAATCCACATTTTAATCATTTCAAAAACCGATGCCGGTTGATAATAAAATCTCTTAAACAGTAAACATATTTATCAAGGGATTATAGATCAACTTTGAAATATTAGAAATATGTCACAAAATCTCAAGGCCTTGATCCACTAGACTTTACTCTATTAGGGTAACTGAAAGGTTTCCATATACAAGAACTTGGACAAGGAAATTTAGCAAGGCTATTGAATATTATGAAAGAGTAATGTCAAACTAGGCTTAAAGCAAGGATTCTAGACAAGGTATAGGTATTATAACATCAAGAAGATGAGCATCAAAGGTTACAAGAAGACTAGAGGTGTTAAGGTATAAAGTAAGTGATCATTAGCTTAAGGTATATCAGGATGTCAAACTTAGGGTAAGAAAGAGGGGTATCAATCAATCAAGAATAACTTTGATGGATATCTGGCTTTTAGGTATCAAGGTTATGTTTCTATAGGATTTCAAGCATCAGGGTGAGATATCAATACTTTAGGAATCATTAGCATGATAATCAAGAGGATCAGTCAAGTATTATAACGACTCTTTGTTTTATCATGGCATACTGTAAGTCATATGTCATAGACCTATTTGTATATTCGAGGATTCAACTCAACTCAAATAAGAATATAATAAGTAAATAGTGGATCGACCGTCAGAGAGATCTCGCAAAGTAATATCTGTCAAAGGATTCAGAAACAAGGTTCATCTACAGACTTGAGGAGTTAATTCACTGGAAGAAGTTCAAGAAGTTGATCATGCCTCAGTGATATAAATCAAGATCGTGGATTTAATCAAGTGACAGAGATCTCGTCAGAGTATCATTAATTACAAGGATTTAATCTGAAGAAAATCAGAGTATCAAAGTCAACACATGAAGAACCGTCACGGAAGTTAGTCACTCATGAACCAGACAGTACATCGAGTATCAACATTGAAGTGGTGGAATTGATTCATAAGTCTCAGTGATTTTCAGAAGATTGTCAGAAGAATGGATGCTGCTCAGGGTTAGTATTAATTCTCTATTAATTAATTAAGTCATATAATTTAATTAAGAAAATAAATTATATCTGCAAAGATTAATTTATTGATTAATTGAATTAAATTGATTAATTAATTTAGAATTAATATTGAGGATTTACAAGATTTTAATTGGTTTAAAATCTGCTTAAATTCAAAACAAGACAATTCATTTGAACTAGTATGACAATCGGTATGACAATTGATAGTCATACCGAAAGTCATGCCAATACATTTAATTGTCTTATTAGAATTTCTGTTTAGATTAAAATCTGTTATTAATTCAGCAAGATAATTTATTTGAACTAATATGACAATCGGTATGACAATCAATAGTCATACCGAAAGTCTTGCTAGTTCATTTTGATTATCTTGCTAGTTGTAAATATTGTCATACCGAAAGTCTTGCTGGCCAAAGAGATTGTCATGCCAGTACATTTTTCAGTTCGGTGTTTGATAAAAGCAGCAGAAGACCTTTATTGAAAAACACTTACAGAATCCAATCAAACAGAACTCACAAGAGAAAAAGGAGCAGAAAACAAAAGCATAACATTTTATTTTTCATCTGCTTTTCTTCAAGATTAAATTTCTAGATTGTAAAGTTAAATCCAATCAACTAGAAATATTTATCTTGTTCTTGTGTATCAATCTAGCGGATTAAAATCCCTAGAACTTAATCTCAAATCGCATTTAGCATTTGATCTTTTAGTTACAAAAATAGAAAAAGTTCATGTCGAATTTATTCTAGATTTGTAATAATTGATTTGAGATTAATCCCTTGTAACCGATACCGTAGTTGTAACACCTTTCAAGTTTAATAAAAGTTTTATTTAACTTGAATTTTGTTTCACAATTTTATTCCGCATTTTATTCGATTAAACGGTATTGTTTGCATTCAACCCCCCTTCTACAAACAAATTGGGACCTAACACATACCAATTACTTTAATATACTATCATGATAAGACTTTTGATCTACTTGCAATACGTACTTGAGGGTTCATGGCATTTCTATATAATTCAAAGATAAACTTAAGAAACGCTTGGTTCAAGTATATCAAAATGACTCAGGATAATCGCATCAATATATATGAACTATTTGTAGTGAATACGAAAGACAGGTTGAATCACTTGCCTTGAGAAAGGCTAGTCTGGTATGGCTGGTAGGAGCAACTGGAAGCTTCACTCGACCTTTATGGCAAGTTTACCCTCGTCTCGAGATCCTACATAAATAATAATAATCCTCATTATAATATATTCTCACCAACTTAACCTAGTTACAACCCGAAATTAAACACCAATGACACTTAGGCCTATATGCACGCAATTTATATTCACCTTATAAATATAATTATACACATAGCCACATATACTCACATATCATATTTTAATAACAAATAATATCACATACACCATGATGCAACACTAGGCTTGGATGATCTCGACTCACAACTTAAGTCACTTGGTCGCTATACTAGACATAGTCTCTAAAATTTGGCTTCCTTACTCAATGTGCCTCTACTAAACTATCCAAAACCTATTGACTCTCACTTGGGCCTTTTACTCTACTGGCTTTATACTATCTTGTAACCATAATGGTCAACCTAGGTCTTACTCCTAAGTGTTCTAAAACTATGTGATAAGTGAAAGTGCTCACTGGGGTAAATTTCAGAATGACATCTATGGTTTCTTGAGTGCATTAGACACCCTTAAACTACAAGTTTACCTCCAAAACTTTTACACTAGACTCTTCTGACCATAAGGCATCTCTCAAACTTGATGTGGCTCAAGGGCCTAGCTTGGGCCTAAGCTTAAAGTCCATGGTTCCCCTGTTTTTCTGGGTAGAAAACGCCCTGACTTTGAACTAACTTGTGGCACATGGTTCTTACTCATTTCCTATGAACTATGGTTGGAAAAATTTCTTTGTCACTCCCTCTAACTAAGGCCCAACAGGGCTTAATGAGGGACTACCCATGACATGGCCAAAACTTCCTATTTCTATGTTGCAACAAAATTGTCCCCTGCCGGACAGATTTTGTGATTCCACTTGTGCACCTAACCAAACGACTTGCAAACCTCCAACCAATACCTAAAACCTTTTATATACTCCTAATACTAGCTTCTGGTGGCTTGGGCCTCAAAGTGCACAACAATGACATGGTCAAAACTCACTCTAAACCTCAGGGTACTAAACTGATTTTCTGCAGAAACTAAGACTCTCCTTTCTCCAAGGTTTTTACTTGACAAACTCAACCACCAACAACCCAAATACCCAAACCATGACTTAACTATGGTGATCTACTAAACTAACTCCCTTACACTCAAACTAATCTTGGTGGAGATCATACTTACCTAAGGTGCAACATGGCAAAACAAAGGAAATCACATTACACAATTTACAAGTCATCAAGTTTTTGAAAATAACAAGTTATATATTCTTATAAAATATATATACGAATTATTACCACATATCAAGGAGCACTAATCAAGATTAATACCTTATCCCTACTGAAATTAAAGCTTACTAACAAAATCTTTCCAAATGAGCAAAATCTTCTAACATTCCAAGAGAAATCTACATGCATGCATGACTTCGAGTCTTACAAATCAAAACAACATATTTTCTAAATATATTCTACCTTGAAATCGACATGCAAGCCTAGAATAAGCTATATATAGATGATTACTTAGCATGCAAAGGGTTTTATCAAGTTTTTGATCCAAAATTTATGTTATCACCACCAAAACACATAAAAAATGAAACAAGGCAACAAAATATTCTCAAGAACCATTTATTCGGCTCCCTCAAGGTCATGGCCGAATGAAGTGGAAGGGAAATGGCCATTCAACATCAAGAGTCTCTTCCTCAAGACTTGGCATTTCACCATTCCTTGTAGTCCTCTCAAAAACAACCTTAAATCCATAAGAATCAAGATTGTACTTTGAGTTCCAACTAAAACTTTGACATGCAAACTTAAAACTTAAACTTTTCACTCAAAACTCTTTGAATTATATATGATCATGATATAGGAAGTAATATTTACTTGTATGGAAGGTGGGATCTTGAATGAGGAATGAAGAAAAGGGGAGGGGGTAGGGTTTCGGCTGAAAAACCGAGAGGAGAGGGGGAGGGCCGAGAGGAGAGGGGGGGGAGGAGGAGTGTGGAAATGGTGGAGTGAAAGTGGAGTGTTTGTCATGTTTACTTGGTTTTTATTTGCCCACAAGTGAGTGGATGAGAGGAATTACAAGAATAACCTTCCAACATAGTTAGGTAGATTTGCATGCAAGGACAAAATGGTAATGTGGCTAGTAGAATGAAAGTGAGTGGGGTTGGAAATACCTTCCTTGCCCCTTGGTTGAATAGAAGAGAATTTGCATGCAAGGGTAACCATATAATTTGATAATTATTAAGCAACTAATTTTCAAAGATTTATTTTTATATAATAAAATAAAAGTTCAAAAATTATAAAATTTATACCATAAAATAACTTGGATTTTTAGTGATTGTATAAAATCACTTTCAAAATTTGTGAACAAAATATCTTTTAAAAGAAAATTTCTCCAAGGCTTAGAATATTCCTTATAAATCAAAAATAAAGGAAATAAATAAACTTTTGCTTTAAAAAATCATCTACTACACATAAAAATTTTATAATGCAGAAATTCTCACTAACACAAACGTACAATCATAGAACATATTTACTTTCGGCTTTAATATTATACCAAATCCATAAATAGTATTACACGAAAATGCCGGTCGTAACAAAATTAGAGTTACATTTTTATTAGATAAAAAACATAATACCCTAGCAGCTAAAGGAGAGAGAGAGAGAGGGGGGGGGGGAGGGAAAAACAGGTCTGTTCTTGGTGCTAGTACACACCTCCTACGTATAATCTTTCGTGTGGATACCCCTACGGCGTAGATCGTTAAGGCGGGATACGTGATGTTCGGTTAAAGCTAGGATCTCCTTTTGACAACAATAATCGTAAAGCTCTTTAAGTTAAACATCTCATCCAAGAATTAAATATTTGTTTTCGCATGGATCCTGCGGTGGGTTTCGGTTTATTCTGTTTTTGTGGTTTTATTTATTATTCACTGCGTTTTATTTCTCATAACCCAACACATAGCACTAGCTTCCAAACACATGAATACGATTTACAATAGGCTTCCTTCTTGATAAGATTGAGTAGGTAATTTGTCAAGATTCTTGTTGATGAGATATCTGTTTTTAGTGTAGCATGCAGTGTTGATGAGATCTTGCAGCGTTGTTCTAACAGCCTCTACTAGTGTTCTGTTCTTTCTTTTAACTACCCCATTTTGCTGAGGTGTTCTTGCAACTGAGAACTCTTGAACAATTCCCTTATCTTTACAGAATTCATTTAAGATTATGATCATGAATTCTATGACATTGTCACTCCTCAAACTTTTCACACATTAATGATCTTTAGCCTGCTTCACAATCTTCTTGATGTGTTCAATTATGATGTGTGGGGTTTCATCTTTTGAGTTTATAAATTATACCCATGTGTACCTTGAGTAGTCATCTACCGTCACAAGTGCATATTTCTATCTTGAAATTGACATGATATTAACTGGACCAAATAAATCCATGTGAATAAGTTGCAAATGTGCACTTATGGAGTTCACAGTTTTACTCTTGTGACTTGATTTCTTCATTTTTCCCTTCTGATAAGCATCGCATACTTCATCTTGAGCAAACTCCAGGTTTTGCATATCTCTCACTAACTCCTTCTTGACTAGAGTGTTTATTGCTTTGAAATTCAAGTGAGACAGCTTCTTATGCCATAACTTGCTTTTCTCTATAGAGGCCTTAGTGTAGAAGCAACAGACTCCATCCTCATTTGTTGAGTCCAACTCTGCAACAAATAAGCTTCCCTTCCTTGCTCCTTTTAGAGCAACTTCACTATTCTTTTTGCTCATAAAAGTGCATTCTCCTTTGTCAAATGAAACCTTGAATCTTTTATCTGCAAATTGACTGACACTATTAAGATTCACTTCAAGACCATCTACGAGTGACACATCTTCAATGACAATATTTCCAGAAATCAATTTGCCATATCCCATTGTGAAACCTTTGCTGTTGTCTCCAAAAGTCACTAATGGGCCAACCTTCTCCTCAAATTTTGATAGCTGGGCCATATCACCTATCATATATCTTGAGCATCCACTGTCTATGATCCATATGACTTTCTTCCTTTTTCCCTGCATACAATGAAAGTTAAGTGTGTTTAGCAACCCAATCAATGTTGGGTGCTTTTTTTGTTTATAGAATGTGCAGAATTTGAATGAGTTGATTCAGAAAGAATAGTGTTCATGGACTGTTGTGAATTCTCCCTTTTTGATGCAAACCTAACATTCATATCTTTAAGGTCTACTCTCAACTTATGATAACTTTTCATCACTTTCAAGTTGCATGGGATATAGTCAAACTTGTCACATAATGAGTAGGAATCATTTGCATTTGCTTCATTGTACTTGCATGCTCCTTCAACTGGCTTGCTAACAACCTTTTTACAAAGGTGAGTTAGATGATTCACATAGCCACATTTTTGACATTGTTTTCTTGGAGCATCTGTAACAAATGGAAAGTTGTTGCTTTTGTTTATCCCAATCTTCCCATTTCTATTCTTCTTGTTCTTTCTTGCATCTTCAGTTTTAACTTCCTTGACAAGTGTCTTTGAATACTGGTTGATCATGGGCTTATTTTCAATTTCGACTTTGGAAGTTGGAGTTGTTTCTGCATTTTTCTTTTCATTATCTTCATCAGCAATTTCTTGCCTTAGATCAACTCTTCTTCACTGAAATTTACTTCACATGCTTTGAACATAGGTGAACCAACCTTTCTCAGCATAGCTGGGACATCTTCACTTTTAGTTGCTTTGCCTTTGTCACCTACCACTTTCTTTTTGTTGTACAAAGCATCATAATCAAGACCAATAGCTATGTTAGCACATGGTCTGTTCTTCTCATGATACAAACCAACTAACTCAGATGCATTCCTGTAAGATTTCAGTTTCACTTTATTCTTTTCCAACTTTTCCCTCAACACGGCTTCAATTTCACTAGCACACTTTAGTTTGTTTTTCAATTATTCATTTTCTTGCGTGACTGTGTCAAGCTCCACAAGCAGCAGATCAAGTTTTTGCTTCTCACTCTCAAGCTTCTCATTAGGTTTTGTTAACCTATTGACCTCCTCAATAGCTTCTACCATACAAGTGTGTATATGAAACATCTCTACACCCATCTATTTCACAGTCTCCTTATATTGACTAGCATTTAAATCAATAGTGGTTAGAGTTGGTACCTCTAATTTTGAAGTGGATGCTTCTTCATGCTCAAAAACCATTAATGCATAGTTTCCAACTTCTTCATCCACATCATCATTATCAGTGTCATCCCAACTCTTCCCTTCTGCAATATAGGCTTTTCCAGACTGTTTCTTCAAGAGAGCTTCATACTTTGCTTCCAGTTCCAAGTAAGCTTTATCCTTCTTCACCTTTTTGGGCTTTCTGCATTTCGTAGCAAAGTGACCCATCTCATCACAGTTGAAGCACCTTATCTTTGTTCTGTCCACAGATCCTGTTTTATAGCCACCTTTTCTAGCTGAATTATACTAAGCTTTTGGTTTCCTATTGTTGCTGTTAGAAGATTATCCCTTTCCTTTGAAAAAACTTGGTTTCTTGACTCTTATGTTGGAGAATTTCCAAGCCAAGTACTCCATGGATTGGTCCATTTCATCTAGATCATCGAAGGTGAAGTATTCATCTTCCTCCAGCTCCAACATAACTTGCTTTAGAGGTCCTTTGTTCTTTTGTTCCACAGCTTGAATAACTGGAACTTGATTATCTTGCTCATCTTCACTTTCTTCTCTATCATCAACCACATGTCCATGGTGTGCCTTCAATGACTTATCTGTAGGATCTCAAGTTCATAAGTTTTCAAGATTCCATATGGAACTTTCAAAGTCATTCTGCTTACATCTCTTCTTTCTCTAATGGTTGATATTTTCTGTTCAAGATGGTCAGGAAGAGCTAGCAGGAACTTTAGTTTAACCTCCTCGGCTTCATAATATTTATCATGTAGCTGCAAGTCATTTATCAATTTGTTGAACCTTTCAAAAACTTCAGTAATTCCTTCCTTTGGTTTAGCCATAAAACCCTCATACTAAGATACCAAAATCCTTCTTTGATTTGACCTAACTTCCTCTGTTCCTTCACATAGAATTTCTATCTTCTCCCATATCTATTTGGCTATGTCATAATTGATAATGTTATTGTACATTATATTGTCAACTGGCTCTATTAAAATCAGTTGCAAGCCACTATCCAGAGAGACTGTCTCCTTTCCAGGTTCAGTGTACTATGAGGGATCCTTAGGGCATAATGAGTTGGAATGACCATGTCTCCATCTAAAGATTTCTCAACTCTTTCCATTGAGGTGAAAGGGCCATTCTTGAGAATCTGAACATATATTGGGTTGGCCATCCTTATAAACAACATCATCTTCTTTTTTCATAATGTGTAGTTAGATATGTCAAAGGTATGTATCTTGATACTGCTAAACTTCTTTCATTCTTCCAAGATCTTTAATTTTTTTGCTTTCAGATTTTGCTCTGATACCACTTGTTAGGTAATGAATACAACACAGGGGAATGAATGTGTTTTGGATATTTTTAAGCTTTTTAAACTATTTTGGATATGGTGAACAAGGCAATTTAACTGTGTAGAGATATAGTGTTTAAACAGAATTAATAAACATGCACATAAACACAGTATCTTCAAAACTCACTTAATTTTATATTAAAATCAAGTATGTCTTGCTACAAATTTATGGGTTCTTTGTTGATAAAGAACTCAGCTTCTTTCTTGAGAGAGTTACAAGAAAATCTAGATCTGCTTTTTACTTTTTAAAAACAAAGGACTAGTGTTTACTTTATAGATTAGTAAACACAGGTTTTACACATCATGCAATAGCATGTACTAAACCCTACTTTAAGTTATCTAAAGCTTTCCATTCTAACTTAGTGTATCTTTGCAAATTGTGCATGTTTGTGACTTTCCTTCGTCAGTTAATCTTGGCCTTTGATCTTATACTCTTCAAGCTGCTTTTGTAGACTTTTCAAATCAGTGATTGATCTGTTTGTTGATTGAAATATTGGGTCTTTAACTGGTCTACATTTTGTACTTGAGGTTTATATCGAGATCTCCAGTTTGAACTATAGAGAACTGACATCTTGATAAGTATAATGGTTTATCGAGATCTTTTAGTTCTCCACAAGTGTCTCGACTTGTCGAGGTCTCTGAGTTCTCGAATGTGAACTTGACTTGTTGAGGTCTCCAAATCTCTGCATGTAAATTTGACTTGTCGATAAATCTGAGATCTCTATAGGCATTTTGACTCGTCGATATCTCTAAGATCTTTAATGAGAGAATTGACCTATCGATATCTTTGAGATCTCTATAGGCATTTTGACTTCTTGATATGTCTGAGATCTCTAATAAGAGAATTGACTTGTCGATATCTCCAATCTTCGTATCTTCATTTGGCTAGTCGATATCTCTGAGTTCTCGAATGCAGGAATGACTTGTCGATATCTCTAAGCTCCATATCTTCATTTGGCTTGTCGATATCTCTGAGACTTCTCGATACGTTATTCTGGAGTTCTCGAATGACTTCTCTATATGACTTGATCAGTAACTTGTAGATATCTTGACTTAGAATATATTTCCCAAAACAGATTTATTCAACTCCAATCTTCTTCACAATTTCTCTGAGGCATGATCTTCTTGATCTTCTTCTAGGGTTTATTCTTAGGCTTGAGACTGTTTATAGAAAAATACTCCAGTCTAATCTTTGACATTTTTACACACTCAAGTAATACAGTACAAAATACAAATTTTGATTAGCATACAACTAATTCTTAGGGTTGTCAATTTGGCTTAGTCATGTTATAGTACATGCATGTTTTGTACAACAACAATATATGTCTATAACATATCAATATTATAATCAAAAGATATAAGCATGCACCGTTCAAGTATTGTGTCAATTAACTAGGATACATTGGGTCGAAACTTAGAAGTTTCTAAGGCATCTAGTCTCCTAGTAGGCGCAAGTTAGAGCTTGGAGAAATAATTCAAGTGTTAAACTCCTACCCTAGGCGCAAGTAAAAGAAGTAAAGCTCTCTGGACGTCAATCAATTCTCAGCCACAATTTATTGATTTTGATCAATTAAATTATGTGGTAAATAATTGGCTATATATTTCAAAGTGATATAAAGTCTACATAAAAGAAGCATAAAAAGAATAATCAATATTGTTATTCTGTTTATCTTCTTCTCAAACAAGAGCTGATAAAACAAGAAACAAAGAGATACATAGAAGTTAAAGCACATTGTTTATCCGTTAAACTTTTCATCGGAGAAACGTAATGCCCGATTTAAATCTTGTATATTATTTAGGGGCATTATAATCGTTATAAGGTAATTAAATCCTTGGACAAATAATTTTAGATCTTGTATGTGATTTGATTTGTAAATCTTTGTGGAAGCAAGAACATTGTTATTCTTGGATTATAGCCGGTTAATTTATTTACGGGAGTGTAGCGATACCCTCAAAGACTTATATAGTAATATACACTTCCACGAATATCTAGTGTTCTTTATTTTAATATCCTAAAAATTATTCACCTAAAGAACACGGAACCACTAAGCCATCACTAAATTATATATCTGTAAAAGATTCAAAAAAAATAATTTAGTGAGTATTATATTCAACCTCCCCGTTTACGATACTTCGGGACCTAACATCAAGGCGCGCCCTGATTCTGCTATGAAGGCACACCCAAAACAAAGTTGTAGTAGCTATACTAATCATTAGGATTAAGGCGCGCCTTAGGGTAGCAACGCTTAAAAAGGGAAATGTGCTAGTAAGAAAATGATAGCTTAAAAAGAAAAGGTGACTCTGAAAAAATGATATCATGATATCTTAATTCTACATATGACACTACTTTTTTTTATATCAAAATTTAACTATAACAAAAAAAAATTATTCCTACGTAAGCTCTACTGACATGATTGTTGAGGCGCGCCCTAATGGTAGAAACGCACAAAATATTTTTGAATTAAAAAAGGTTTTGCATTCTAGAAAAAATCTGCATGATAAAGAATATTATACAATTATATGCCAACAAAAAGCAGAGCATGCAAGGTTGTTATAAAGCAACAAAGTTGTTAAAGCGATAGTAGCAACAAAAATATTCAAGTTAAATAACTTGCACAACATTAAAGGAGGGCTAGCACCTCAAGTACTGAGATAGTTAAAAGTTAAAATAAAAGAGAAACAAACTCAGGGCGCACCCTGATTGTTTTCACCAGGAGGAATGACTTGGAGAAGGACACTAGTGTTAAAATAGGTGTGCCCTTATCCTGGGCATCATTATCTTTATGAACGCCTTCAGCACTGTCATCCTCCTCCAATCCCAGCTCTATTCTTTTATCTTTAATTTCAGCAGCATATTCCTGCTTGAATTCCACCATCTCAGCCACTGTCTCCTCCCAAAACTTCTCAAAGGAGTAGTCAGGGTCAATGGCCATAAACCCAACGCGATAGTGGTGGAAGCCACGAGCAAAAGCTTCATCAATAATCTCCCTCTTCTCATCTGGCCAACCATTCCTTTATTGCTCTTCAAGGTATTCAAACCTCAGCTTCTTTTCACCAATTTCTGTGTGTAGATTATCAATTATTTTATTGGCCAACTTGAGCTAAGAACCCTGATTCTCAAGTTCACCCTTCAAAAAAGAAATTTTTGAATCCTTGGCCTTTATATCCTTGAAGTGAAGGAGGTCCTTGTCTTTAAAATTATTCTGGAAGATGGTGTTGGCCCCTTGGAGCCTGATAAGGCGCGCTTTATCCTTCATAACCTTGCCAAGAGAATTGTTGGCATGAAACAACAGTTGAGCTTATGCTTGAATTTGTGTTTTGGTTTCCTCCTCTAAGCTCATGCCTTCCTACTTCTTGATGTCCTCTTCAGAAACATACAGGAAATCAAGATAGCCCACTTGACTTAGAACAGTGAATGACTTTCGGTGGATGCGCCCTCAGTCCTCTGTCTTTTGTTTGCTTCATCAGTTAAGTCGACAATACTCCTTTTTAGAATAGGAGTTGCTTGAGGAATGGGAATAGGAGATGGACTAGAAGTTTTTTGTGCATCATTCTTTTGCACTCTAGCCGCCTTTGACTTATCCCCAGGGCGCGCCTCAAAAAACTTGAGAATCTTTGAGGAGCCATTTATGCACAATAGATATAAGCAAACGTATCTGAACAATGAATATAAGGGCACACCCTAAAATATGTTGATACGACAATAAAGTAAAATACAGTGGAGAAATACCGAAAACCATGATGACAATACATACATTATTAGCTCAAGACTGGTGCCCATCCTTGGAATTCTGAAATTTTTCCCGTAGTTGAAAAGATGAAGGCGTATCATACTGAGAGGGCACGCCCAGATGCCCTCCATGTCGTAAAATTTCATTAACCAGTCAAGTTGTTCATCAGAACAACTTTATGAAAGTCCAACACAAAACATCTTCCCTTGCTTCTTCCTGAAGTGTTTTTTCACAGCTTCTGAGCATTTCTCATACGTAGTCCAATCAAAATCTACTTTTCTATCAAAAACCTCCCAATGCTCATAACGGACGGGAGATGGTTCAGGAGAGTTGGAGAATTGATAGGTATCTTAATCAAAAAAGTTCGTCTCCTCGCGTAGAACAAGCGTTTCCTTACTAGGTGCGCCCACATGAGAATCATGGGGAGATTTTGGCGCGTCCTGATTAGATGGATGAGGAGACTTGGACCTGTAGTTCACCATAGATGGTCCATCACCCACATTGACTCCAACTTCAACATTCCTATATATGTCTCTATTTGAATCCTCAAATCACTCATCAAGATCTAAATTATCTTGGACATGAGATCTTTCTTTAGATATCAATTTTTCTTTCCTTTGCATTGGTTTAAGGGCATATTATCTATAGAAGAGTCATTTGAATAATCCGCCATGAATAGTTTATCATTTATATCTTGGAAAAGGCGCGCTGCAAGATCGATGAATTCTAGAGTCCTATAAGCATCTGGAAAATCAGGTTTGGCAGGGAAAATAGGAGAAAAATAATACCAACTTGGTGCAAAAATCATTGAATGGATGAAAAGGTGAAGAAGAGGATGTGCCTTCGTCTTACAGCTGTCAAAACAAATGGAAAATTTTATTGAAGGCTAGTCAAAAGAAAAATAGGTGCAATAATAATAAGAAGAAAATTTTATAAATTCTACTGAAGGTGCACCCTATAACTAAAGACGCGCCCTATGACTAAAGACGTACCTTATAACTAAAGGCGTGTCCTAAACAATATTTGAAATATTATATAATAGTCTGAGATATATTCAGGCGTGCCCTAAATAATCTATGCCCTACAAATAAGGTTAGGTGCACCCTCTATCTAACCTTTTGCAGAGTCTGTTACAAAGTAACGGTCAGAATTCTAAAAACACATTTTTGAATTTTTAATCCTATAATTACGAATCAAAAATAATATATACATGCTATATATACGTATATATAAATTATGAAGAACGCAAACAAAAAGACGAACAATTAATTGAGCATTTCTACAGATCTATTAGGTAAAATCGAAAAAGAAGATAAATAATTCATACCTTTGGAGAAGATGAACGGTTTAGAAGTAAAATGGTGGTGAGAAGGCCGGAATCCAGTAGCTTATAGTTGAAAGAGCGACTGCGAATTTGTTTTGGAGAGAGAAAGATAAAAAGGGTATAATGAAAAAGTGATGCTGACATCTCTAGAGGTATTTATAGGTGAATAGAACTTGGGGTACAGCTGTTTTGCCACATCAATCACGTCTTCCATCACTCCCAAAAAAGTAGCTGTCTAAATTAGAGGCTGCTCCCCATCAAAGGCGCGCCTTATTTAATAGATAACTTCTACAAATTTTTTATGGCCAGGAGGTTGAAAGTTCCAATCCCATTTTCATTGACAAATTTTAGAGGTAATTGTATGCCCAAATTTTGGTACAAGCATTATCTAGGTCAAAAACGGGTCAACTGGATGAAATTAGGGCAAGCAACACCCTACTCAAGGTAAACTAGGCTTTGTCCTTTTTCCTAAAAAGGAAAGGGTGCACTCTAATGGTAACAAAATAGGGAGATCACTAACTTCCAAAAAGGTTAGGGCGCACCCTATGTGGTTAGGGCATCCCAACCTATACAAAAGATAAGGAATGCCCTAATAATGAAACATGATTCCAGGATGGAACTTTAACATATTGTTTGGACGAATTCTTTGGATGCTTCAATAATGAATATGATTATTATTACTAACATATCTTTTGTAGTTACTCTATTGAAGAACTTCTTCATGTAATGCAAACATAGGAAGGCGGTGTCCGTGGTCGGAGACCTCTAGGGTTATGCATGGACGGAAGGCCTTCTTTTGTAGTTAATGAGTGTCCTCAATTGGGAGACTTCAGAGTATTCTGCCCTTTGTATGTTTGAGATCAGTTGTCCTATAATCTGGTAGGGGCTCCTTATTCGGGGGACAAGGATGCTTCTAATATTTGGGGTAAATCACAGCTATACCTGCGCCCATGGAATAGAGAAATAGCTGGTATCGGAGGGTTATCCTCGGCCGGAGAGATGCCTTATCCGTGAAGTCTCAAAGTCGTGGATGAGCCTTGGGCCTTTGTGGTGAGGACACATCGGCAGACATTCCTAAACCTAGTAGAAGACGATTTCTAGTAGGTTTCCTACTAGGCCTCGAGATGAGAAATCTAAGCCCATTAGCTTTCTTGTTTCCCAAGAACTACGTTGGTTTGATTCTATTTAAATAGGGATATGTAGGCAAATTGCAAGAGGTCAGAAGTTGAGAGCACAAAGGAGTCACCACTTACCTTAAGCAATCTCAGCCACCATTAAATACAATCATCACACCTTGTTCAATTTTCCAGCAAAACACCACCTTCAGAGATTTTGTTTCCAGATTCGAATCTTGAATTTTATTGCTAACAAAATCCTTCGTCTAGCCAATATTTACAAATTTTTGTTTCCACTTACAACATCTTTAATAACATTCACCACAATTACATATTTGATGTGAATAGATTACAACTACATTGATCTATAATCAAATTGTCCCTACCCTCTTTCACAAGAAAAAATTAACTAATTAGATGCATCCAGTAGATAAATAGTCCTCCCTAAGAGTAGAGTATCAGACGATGGTTGTATCAATTTTGAGATAGTTCCATCTTGTAGGAACATCTAAATGCAGCAATTCATAATCCAACCAGGTTATCTAAGAACAAGGTCGCATACTTTTCTTTATTTTAATCCTACTTCGGCACTACTTTTAAAAAACCTTCATTTTATGAGCTTTTGTTACATAGGTATAGATTTTACATAATATTTTTTTATAAATGTAATTTAAAATATGACAACATGTCAAATGTATTATTTATACCGTTATAGGTATGAATGTTATTTGTTGTAGAGCCTTTTTTTAGAAAAGTATAGAGTGTTAATGATATAGAAAACTAATCCTAGGTCCCAGTAGATTGTTTTCGTTCCAAAAGGTTGGTTGTTAATATCTTTTAAATTATGTGAAGAATAATTTGTATAATAATTGATAACTCCGGTGAGCGGGGCGGCTCCTTCCGATGCCGTGCCTGGACCTTCTTTCGGTGAGTGAGGTATAGCTGCTGTGGGGCGTCTGCAAAACAACACCAGAGGGGGGTTTGATCCCCGCGGCGCCTCCAGTGTTAGAGTAAGAGCTTGTTTGGGGGAGATGAAGATAGATAGGAAAAGAGGTGGTTGTGTGTGTGTATCCTTTGTGTGTAAGAGAGTGTGTGTGTAAAGTGTGTTTAACCCTTAAACCCTTTTCTTTTTGGGGTATTTATAGCCCAAATATAGGGTTTCGAGGTCGGTACGTCAAGATCAGGGGTGCTCATTGTTGGAGGTGGATAACGTCTGACTTGGGTAGATTGCATACACGTGTCTAGGTAAGGACCACCTTTAGAATGCACCAAAGGTATGCTGACATGCGTCATGCTTGTCTGAGATGTTATTTATTGATAGCTGTCACCGTCACATGCCCACGTACCCCTCCTTGGTGGGTTGTGGGCTATGTATGTGTTTGTTGGGACACCCCTCGGGTCTGCTTTAGCTGGGTTGGATCACGGCTGGGAGGTGATCCTGGTCCTGGGTTGGACCCTAGCTGGGAGATGATCCAGGTTCTGGGCTGGCCATGAACCTGAGCCTCTCCACCTGACTGCTTTGGGTGGGGGGTCTGTGTGACGGCCTCAACCCCGGGGTCAGGAGTTGACGTCACGATCAACAACAATCCACAAATAAAAATACATTCAACTCATTATTATTTAATATAAATGAAACCCCTCGACAGGATCTCTTACAGGTTCAAGTATGATTTAGGTTACGAAATTAATACAAACCAACTTATTTAAAAATGACCTGACACATCTAACCTTCTACAACAACTCACAGACCACACCTGGTCTAAAAGAACAATCTTAGAGAAGCTCGATACAGGAGGAACTGTAATATGGTCCTGCCTATGACAGAAGGATCTCCTAGGCATCTGCAATATATGAATATAAAAAACATTTTTCAAGAGTGAGAGATCAATCGCTCAGCAGTACCATTATATGAATAACAAGTAAAACAGTTTATGGTAAATAGTTATAGGAACAACATTCATAACTTGTTTATAAAAACAAGTAAAATGGATATAAACTGGATATCAACAATTAGCATTCTCTGTAAAACAATAACATCAGTTATGTGCTGTGCAAATACCAGAGTCCAATTTTAGCATGCTATTTTCATTTCCAAATCATCTGTTTGATTACAGGAACCACAAAATCTCGCTCATATATATATCTATATATACTGAATGATCAATGATGAGATAGCTGATCAGGCTATCACTATCAGACGACTCTATCCGCCATCCCATAAAGTTTGTTCCGGAACTCAGAGACTAACTAGGTCTCTGTCACGCTGGACTAACTAGTTTAAATAGGGTGCGCAACCAACTTAGCCTCTTACGCCATCTTCTTGGCCGTTACGGGCCCTTGCGCACGCTCATCCAATTATCCGATCTATTTTATCCAGTTTTCAAACCACTTATACCTATCTCTTTTTTGAAAACAGTCTATCACAACACACTTTCCAAAACCTTTCCAATTTATTCACAATTTAGAGATAGGCATTTTCAGAAGTTACTTTTCCCCAAAACATCAGTTAACAAAACGTTTTTAAACACGGGGGATACGAAACTTAAATTTTTTTGTTCTAGTATGTAATTTAAATCAACATGTATTCATATATTACTGAACCTTAAAAGATATGATCATCGGTACTTTCCTTAATACACTTTACAACTACTACTGGCTGGCCTTACACCGACCGGAATGCTTGGGATTTCAATTGGAACCTACAGAACTGAAATACTCTAAATTAGACGACTGAATATGCTTGACATATCCTCGCTAACAATCTACCTGTACGTTAACAAAACCTAACTCGTAACATACGCATTATTATAATATATGTATCAATTAGGGTTCACATCCTCGAAAGTCGGTTCGGTATTTATTTTCAGAAAAATATGTATACCCATCGTCATTGGAAATTAGGGTTATTGGTTATTTTTGGCAAAATATTTCACCACGACATGCAATCAGATTTTGTATAAGATGTATATATATATATATATATTTGTTAGACATTCACGATGATTACAGGATATGTTCCCGTATTTCTGTACTTTGATTTCTCGGAAATCGGGGCAGCATTTCCTCTATTTATCGGACTAACCCGCCGAAACATAATCGACGTCAATTCACAACAATAATAACAGAAATAAGCCACAATTCAGCAATTCCCAACCATCAATACAAATGCAATTATTAATTATTATTAGTATTTTATACTTTATTTGTAGGACTCAGAAATATTCATCACCGTCCACCTTCGGCTCGCCGAGGCTCATCGCGACGGTGGCCAAATTCGCGGGTTCCCGATTATCCAATGTCCTATGTGAATTTTACCGATTAATTATTATAATCTCTCATGAAAAATATTTTCGATTAAATAATCAAATAATTTTCATTCGAATATTATTATTATTTTATTACAGGACAATTACAGGAAGCAATTTCACCACAGTTCTGACCCACGCGGACACGCGCGGCTGGGAAAGAAGAACAATCGAGAAAATGAAAACAACACAATAATAGGCAACACCCACGAGCATACATGCACCACCACTCCTCTCGGAAAAATTTGAGAGACGACAGTAACACAATCACAAACAATTACCCTGAATCACATATACATAGATATATGTATATATATAACCCATAAGTAACTGAATAACCATAACCAAAACAAAGATGACCGGAGAAATTGAATCAGAAGACGGAAAGAGTGGCCAAAAAAGTAAGAAACGGCGGCCCCCAAAACTCACCTGAGCCAACAGAAATAGAGAAGAAGGGGAGAGAATAGAGAGAGAAGGGAGTGAGAGATTTGAGAGGAGAGAGAGAGAGAGAGAGAATCGAGAGATGAGAGCATGGATAAGAAAAGAGAATGAATTGTATACTTATCTGATTAACTATCCCGAAAAGCTTAATTCGTATCGTAATTTATCGATTTAACGAGCAATCAACGGGTAAAAACAACCCGACAATTCACAAGAATATTTTAAATATCTCGGAATAATTTAAACTAATAATATATAATTTTTAAAATTTTTAAATCATTTTTGAAAAGCACAGCACACCCGCATTTTATGATTTAACGAATAAACGTGCGGGTGAATAAATACCGAAGAATTTCCGAAATAATTTTAAAATTCTCGAAATATTCTAAACTTAATAAAATATGAATTTCGTTATTTTTGAAATATTATGGAATTTAATACTGAATTTATAAATAAATTTAATTAGAAGATTATTTGAAGATAAATAATTAATAAAATATTGATTCCTAAATTTTATAAAATCCTAAAAATGTTTATTGAAATTATAAAATCATAAAACAATTTTTAGGGATAATCCAAATATTTATGAAAATAAATTTCCAATAAAAGCACTTTTAAAAGTGAAACAAAAACAGTGATGCTCAGCAAATAACTGTACAAATAATTTTCGTACACCGATAAACCACACATAATTAATAATAAAGCAACATACAGCCGACATAACCAATACAACTATTTTATTTACTTAATTATTCAATAATTACACATTTAAATAATGCAAAAATATATGAGTCGTTATATCCTTCCGCCTTAAAAAGATTATATCCTTAGAATCTGATTTAACTAAACAAGTGAGAATATTTTTCAAGTATATCTGACTCTAAGTCCCAAGTAAACTCTTCTACTCGAGGATTGTTGCGTATATGTTGTGTACTTGATGATTCCATGAACAAAACCCCTTGGTAGATTTTACTTAGTGAAATTGTAGCACTCGACGGATAAGAATTATAGTCCCGACGGAGAACTCATTTTGGTCCCGACGGATGATGACTTATTATCCATCGAGTGAGTAGCTTATGTAACAATAAGTTTGTAGCACATCTCTGCATACACCTTTGTATAGATCCTGTAGTAGCATATAAGTCATGTTGACTTTAACTAGATATGCAGAATAGGTTGATTAATTATACATAGATGATGTCTTGTAATTCTGCATAAATGAAATGAAGTCAAGTGCCAAACAGCTACCGATAGATGATTAACAAAGCCATCGATGGATGATCAAATAGCTATCAACGGATGATCAATATAGCAGTCGATGGATGATCAACAAAGCAATCAACGGATGATCATAAACTCGACAGATGATCATGTACTCAACGGATAAAGAATTCAAATATCTGTTGACAGTGACAACACAGTCACATGCGTCGAGTGTATGCAAATGGAATGTGGTAGCCTATTCAGCTGGGTTTTCGAGAACAAAGAAGCATTGTCATTTCCATGCTATTATAAAGATATTCAAAGATGCTGGAATAGAGTAATGAAGTAGCATTGTATTAGACTTGATAGTTTTTATTTTATTATCCTGTCTTATTACTTTGTAATCTTGGTGATATATAAACCAAGAAGCAGCAATAGAATAGTAACTAAGGAACTAAGCAACCAAGAGAGAAACATTTGTAAGCTGTATTCTTAGCATTTCTCTCGTTCTTAGTTGTTATCGTTTTGTAAGCAGCTGTGAGCTTTTTTGTACACAGAGTTCTCTCGATATATATTATATATCTCTGGTGGAATCATTCAAATCCACCAGAAAGTTTTTAAAGACTCTTGTTTTTAATTACTTATGTTTTGATTCATTTCAAGTAACTATTCCGCATTGTACTAATCAATTCATAACTTATATATATATATATATATATTTGAGTTAGAACATTTTTAGTCAAGAAAAAGTTTCAAGAATTCCATTCAACCCCCTTCTATAATTCTTGTTACATTGTTAAGGGACTAACAATTGGTATCAGAGCAAGCTCTTGAAGAACAAAGAGTTTAAAGATCAAAACAATACAGCAAGATGAACAAGAAGGATGTTGGAGTCAAGATTCCTTTTCTGGATAAAGATAATTACCATCATTGGAAGGTAAAGATGCATCTTTATTTGCTTTCTCAAGATGAGGCCTATGTGGACTGCATAGAAAGAGGCCCTCATGCTCCAATGAGAGCTGTAACTAGAAATGAGCCATATGTCCCCAAGGCAAGGCATGAATGGTCTGATCCTGATATTTAACAAGTCCGGAAGGATAAAAAGGCCATGAATATCCTATTTAATGGAGTTGATGTTGATATGTTTGACAAAATTATCAACTACAAAACTGCCAAGGATATTTGGGATACTATAAAGATTATCTGTGATGGCACTGAGCAAGTTAGAGAAAACAAGATGCAGCTACTGATTCAGCAATATGAGCATTTTCACAATGAAGAAAGTGACTCTCTCAATGACATTTTTAGTAGGTTTCAAAAACTGCTAAAGCTCTAAAGTTGCATGGAAGGGTCTATCAGACAAAAGACTCTAATATGAAATTCCTTAGATCTCTTCCAAAGGAATGGAAACCAATGACAGTCTCATTAAGAAACTCACAAGATTATAAGGAGTTTACTTTGAAGAGACTGTATGGCATCCTGAAAACTTTTGAGCTTGAAAGAAAGAAGAAAGGAGGGTCCATTGCACTAGTTGCTGAGTTAGAGAAAGAGAAGGAGATGAAGATGGAAGTTGTTGAGTCAATTTCAAGGGTCTATGAAAGCAAGGGCAAGGGGCTTGCAGTAGAAAGTGAAGATTCTTTGAGCCAAGATGACATGGAAGACATTGATGAACACTTAGCATTTCTGTCCAGAAGATTTGCCAAGCTTAAGTTCAAAAAGAACTTTGGAGCAGCCAAGCCAAATAGAAACATGGTGGATAAATCAAAATTCAAATGTTTCAAATGTGGCTTGGCAGGGAACTTTGCCAGTGAGTGTAGGAAGTCAGATTCCAGTAAGAAAAAGTTTGAGCCTGTGGATTATAAGCAAAAATACTTTGAGCTGCTCAAACAAAAGGAAAGGGCTTTCATTACACAAGAAAACGACTGGGCAGCAGATGGTCTGGATGAAGATGTAGATGTCAGCTATGTCAATCTAGCCCTAATGGCCAAGTCTGATGAAACGGAAACAAGCTCTTCAAGTAATCAGGTAATTACTACAAACCTTGCCCATCTATCTAAAGCTGAGTGTAATGATGCTATAAATGACATGTCTATAGAGTTATATCATTTACGTGTTACACTTAAGTCTTTTACTAAAGAAAATGCTAAAATCAAAGAAAACAATTTGTTTTTAAGTGAGAGAAATAATGTGCTAGAGTCTCAGTTCATTGATTTTGAAAAATTAAGAATTGAGTGTAAGATTGTCAAGGAGGAATTAACTGAGTCCTTGAAGAAAGAAGAAATTTTGAAGAAGCAGCTCGAGCGTGAATAGGAGGTGATTAAGGCATGGAAAACATCTAGAGATGTCCATGCTCAAATTACCAAAGTTCAAGGAATTGAGTCTTTCTGTGATGCAGCCTGGAAAAAGAACAAGGAGAAACTAGAACCAAATTTGGTGGATGGAGTGCTAACAGATGTAGACTCGACAGATGATGAGGATCATCCGTCGGATAACAAAAAGTGTTATCCGTCTACTGATGAAAATCCTCATCCGTCGGCTGTAAGTAAGCCTATCAGTAAAGCCAAACTTGTTAAGCTGAATGAAAAGTATGGATCTATTTCCAAGAACTTTGTTTCAGGAGAATCGAGTCAAGTTAAGAAAGGGAAAAAGGCTAATGTTGGTCACATGACTGTCAAACAGTTAAGTGACAGACTTGAAAAGATTGAGGTGAAAACAGAGGTTAAAAAGAAAAATAATAGAAATGGTAAAGTAGGGATTAACAAAAACAATAACTACACACCTGATAAATATGCTCCTAGAAAAACCTGTATCAAGTGTGGTAGTATAAATCATTTGTCTGTTAATTACAAATCTGCCATGCCTACTTCCATGTCTGTGCCACCTCACTTTCCTAACATGAATGTCATGCCTCCCATGCCTATGAATGCCATGTCTACACAGAATTTGAATGTACAGTTTGCTAAAATGCCATTTGAACCTAATCCCTAATGCTGCATTTAGTATGCCATAAATGCCATTTAGCATGCCTTATTGGAATAACATGTTCACTAATAGCATGTCATTCCCTGTTGATTATAATATGCATGATAATTCTGTTGCAATGAATGGTTTCAAAGGCCCAACTCAAATGACCAAGGATGAATCTGATATCCCCAAGTCAAATGAGATAAAGCATAAGAAACAGAAAATGTTAGATATATTTGATAATGTCATGTCTAATATGATTTATGTTTAGTTTTCAGATCTTACTTGAATAGGACAAATCAGTACTTAATTGAAATCAGCACTTATACTGAAGTCAGAACTTAAGTCATCAGTACTTAAGGTTCAAGAGATATTTATCAGAAGATAATATCAGGACTTAAAGGAAACTTTCAGTTAAGGAAGGCGGCTGATTGAAAGGAAAGAAGATCGGGACAAACGTAAGAAGAGATATGTATGAAGAAGGAATTCTATGAAGAATGGAATACTTGGAAGAAAAGATTACTGATTGATATATTTTAGGAAGCAGAATTATATTCCATATCAATTAGCGATTATCTTGTAACTGTGTGATATATAAACATAGACATAGGGTTTACATTATAAGTGTTATCATTATCGAGAATATTATTCATTAGAACCCTAGCAGCTCTCGTGATATTTGTTCATCACTGAGAGAGGACAGTTCCATATTGTAATAGAGTTTATTGCATTGAATAAAGTCTATTTTCTGTTACTTGTGTTATTTGAATTCGATTTGATTGTGCTATACACTGTATTCAACCCCCTTCTACAGTGTGTGTGACCTAACAAGCGGTATCAGAGCCTATGTGTTAACACACAAATAGTTTAAGATCCAAAAAACAATCATGTTTGAAGCAGAAACTCCAACCAAGCCCACCAAAACTGAAGAACCTCCAAAGACACAAATTCATAGTCGATATGAGGCTATTAGAGTTCCCATACTGAAACCATCTGAATATCCCATATGGAAGGTGATGATGACTATGTTTCTGGAAGCTACAGATCCAGAATATCTTGACAGAATCAATGAAGGACCTCACAAGCCAATAAAACTCATTGTTGTAGTTGCAGGAGAAGCAGCAAAGTCTGTACCAAAGGAGAAGAGTGATTACACTGCTGAAGATATCATATCAATTGCTAAGGATGCTAAGGTACGACACTTGCTGCATAGTGCCATTGATAATGTAATGTCAAATAGGGTAATTAACTGCAAGACTGCAAAGGAGATATGGGATGCCTTGGAGACAAGGTGCCAGGGAACTGATTCGATTAAGAAGAACAAGAAGACAATACTTACTCAAGAGTATGAACACTTTGACTCAAAGCCTTATGAGTCATTGACTGATTTATATAAAAGATTTGTCAAACTCTTGAATGATTTGTCATTAGTTGATAAGGAGTATGATCTTGAAGATTCAAACCTTAAATTCCTATTAGCTCTTCCTGAAAGATGGGATTTGAAGGCAACAACTATAAGAGACAACTATAATCTTGAAAAAACAACTCTTGATGAAATTTATGGGATGCTCAAGACTCATGAACTTGAGATGGAACAAAGAAGCAAGAGGAAAGGAGGAAAGTCAAGGACAGTTGCTATTAAGGCTGAAGAAGAATCCCCCTAGGTAGCTCCCTCAAGGAAAGGCAAAGGAAAAGTGCTCTTCACAAAGTCTGATACTGAGTCATTAAGTTCTGATAGTGATGATGACTCAGAAACTGAAAGCTTGCCTGAGATGGATGCTGATGAAGAGATGATGAAGCTATGTGCTCTTATGGTGAAAGGAATCACAAGGATTGCATACAGGAAATTCAGGAAGGGAAAGAAGTTTTCCAGGAAAGGTGCAAGTTCTGATAAGAAGATTTTCAGAAAGTCTGAAGGCAAAGGAGGAAACTCTGACAGAGGAGATTAAACAAATATCAAATGCTACAACTGTGGTAAGAAAGGCCACATATCTCCCGATTGCAAGAAAATGAAGAGTGACAAAGGCAAGGCTCTTGTCCCACAGAAGAAAAGCTGGACAGACACTTCAGATTCTGAAACTGAGGAGAACTATGCCTTGATGGCAAATGCTGATATGGCAAATGCTGATAATAGTTCTGCTGCTGCTGATTTAAAGGTACCTCAAACTACTTATGCCTTTCATACTGATGATATTAATGAGTTGAGAAGATATCTTAAAACCATGTTTATTAGTTATAGAGATCAAACTTTAACATGTGAAAGATTAACTTCTGAAAATCTTGCTTGTAAAAAGAGGAATAATTATTTAGAAAAGGAGTTAGTCATGTTCCATCAAACTCAGAAAGATAGAGATGATGCTTTCTATGTTAGGGATGAAGTGCTTAAAATGAATGAATCTCTAAAAACTGAGTTAGAAAAGGAAAGAGAGATTATCAGGACTTGGACTAACTCTGGCAGAACAACTCAAAATTTGTTAAGTAGTTGAAACTGGAAAGAGGGTTTAGGCTATGAAGATGATAAGAATGATAAAGGAACTATAGAAATTAAGCCTATAGTTGTTAAACAAAAGCCAAAGTTAAAACCTGTTAAGTTTGTAGCTGTAAAGTCTGATACTGAGAAATCAAAAGTTAAAGAGGAATTAACTTCTGACAAACTAAAACAGGAAAAGACAACTGAAGTTAACGTAGGCTTAATGATAAAGAAGCAGCTTAAACATAAGCTGAAAGATGCTAAGAATGTAAACAAGATACAGTCACCTAGGAAAAATAGGAATGGAAGGAAGGTGTGAATAAAAGCAATGATTATAAGCCTGTTCCTAATGCTCCTAGAAAAACATGTCATAACTGTGGAAGTTCTAACCATCTGGCTTCTTTTTGCAGGAAGAATTAGAACATAAACTCCTTACCTGCAAAGTCAGGAGTTAAGAGTCAGTCTATTAGATATAAGCCACAAAATACTTGTTTTGATTATGGTAGTTTATGGTATTCCATTTATACTTGTAAGGAATATCATAGTTTGTACTATGATTATTATCAAATAAAACCTTCTTTAAAGAAAGTTAGCATTGTTCCTTCAAGTGTAAGTTCTGATACAAAGTCTGATAGTGTACATGCTGATAAGAAAAATGTTAACATAAACTCTGATGCAAAATCCGCTGCAAATGTTAACAAACTTAAAAAGGCCAGAGGATCCAAGCAAGTCTGGGTCCTTAAAACTAATCATTAGTGGTCTTTGTGATTGTAGGGCGATAGAAAGAACATCTTAGTTCTGGACAGTGGATGTTCAGGACATATGACTAGAAATAAAGCCCTGCTATCAGACTTTGTGGAGAAAGCTGGCCCAAGTGTTTCTTATGGAGATGGCAACATTGGAAAAACATTGGGATATGGCAATATCAGTCTTGGGAATGTCATCATTAAAGAAGTAGCTCTGGTCTCAGGACTTAAACACAATCTGCTGAGTGTTAGTCAAATTTGTGACAGAAGTAATCATGTGGATTTCTTTGAAGAACACTGTGAAGTTGTAAGTAAATCTACAGGCAAAGTTGTTCTGAAAGGATACAGGCATGGTAACATTTATGGAGCAAAGCTTTCAACAAGTACTGATGGTTCTGCAATCTGTCTGATGAGTAGAGCATCAATTGAAGAACGCTGGAACTGGCACAAGAAACTCTCTCATTTAAATTTCAAAAATATAAATGAACTAGTCAAGAAAGTTCTTGTGAGAGGACTGCCAAAGTCAGTATTTGCTCCTGATGGCCTTTGTGATTCTTTTCAGAAGGCAAAATAAAGAAAATCTTCATTCAAGAGCAAGACTGAATCATCAATTCTTAAGCCTTATCACCTACTACATGTTGATCTATTTGGTCCAGTGAATGTCATGTCTATTGCAAAGAAGAAATATGCTATGGTCATAGTGGATGAGTTCACCAGATACACATGGGTGTATTTCTTGCACACAAAAAGTGAAACTGCATCTATCTTGATTGATCATGTCAAGTAAATGGATAAATTGGTCAAAGATTCTGTGAAGATAATAAGAAGTGATAATGGCACTGAGTTCAAGAATTTGACAATGGAAGAGTTCTGCAAAGACCAAGGAATCAAGCAGGAATTTTCTGCTCCTGGAACTCCACGGCAAAATGGAGTTGTTGAGAGAAATAATAGAACTCTTATTGAAGCTGCACGAACTATGTTTGATGAAGCAAAGCTACCAATCTATTTTTGGGCTGAAACTGTGCAGACTGCTTGTTTTACTCAGAATGCAACACTCATTAACAAGCAAGGAAAGACACCATATGAGATGGTGAAGAAAAAGAAGCCAAATCTGAAGTACTTTCATGTATTTGGATGCAAGTGTTTTGTTCTTAAGACTCATCCTGAATAGCTATCCAAATTTGACTTAAAAGCTGATGAAGGAATTTTTGTTGGATATCTACTTTCCACAAAAGCCTTTAGAGTCTACAATTTAAGAACAAGGGTTGTCATGGAATCTATCAATGTCTCCTTTGATGATAAGAAGATTACTGGACTTGAAGATTTTAATGATCATGATCAGCTGAGATTCGAAAATGAAGACTTAAATTCTGATACTGAAAATCCTGACTGTCTAAATCCTGATACTGCAAACTCTGATGGATTAAACTCTAATGTTATTGAAACTGTGGTGACTACGTCAAAGGAGGATGCACGTGTGCAGGGGAGCATACTGAAGATACAACCACATCTCAAGAAGCATCAAAACATACAACTGGCTCTTCAAGTTTTGATTCATCAAGTTCTGATAAGCCAAGTTCTGATAGTTCTGAAAACTTAAATTCTGAAGGATCTAACTCAGAGAGCATAGTTTCAGGGGGAGAATCAGAAATGTTGATGAAGATAACATGGATCATGGGGGAGCATCCAGTTCTAGAGAAAACCTTCCATCTACAAGGAAGTTGACTAAATCACATACATCTGACTTAATTATTGGAAATCCTGATCCAGGTGTCAGAACTAGAACAGCTACTTCAAGTGAATGTCTCTATAATTCTTTTCTTTCTCAAACTGAACCAAAAAAAGTAGAAGAAGCTCTTCAAGATGCTGATTGGGTGCAAGCAATGCAGGAAGAGTTAAATGAATTTGAAAGAAACAAAGTCTGGACCCTAGTGCCAAGACCAAAGAACAGATCTGTTGTTGGTACAAAGTGGGTGTTCAGACACAAAACTGATAGTGATGGCATAATTACAAGGAATAAAGCAAGGTTGGTTGTAAAAGGATATTCTCAATAGGAGGGAATTGATTATGATGAAACATTTGCACCAGTTGCTAGGTTGGAAGCCATAAGGATATTTTTGGCTTATGTTGCTCACAAAAAGTTTACTGTCTTTCAAATGGATGTGAAAATTGCTTTTCTCAATTGAGAATTGGAAGAGGAAGTATATGTTGAACAACCTCCAGGCTTTGTAGATCCCAAATATCCAAATCATGTCTACAGGCTTGATAAAGCACTTATGGCCTTAAGCAAGCTCCAAGAGCATGGTATGAGACTTTAGCTCAGTTTCTTCTGGAAAGTGGATTTAACAGAGGAACTATAGACAAAACACTGTTTTACCTCAACCATGGAAAAGACTTACTTTTATTTCAGATATATGTTGATGATATCATCTTTCATTCTACAAATGACAGACTTTGCAAGAAGTTTTCCAAACTGATGCAGTCAAGATATCAAATGAGTATGATGGGGGAACTTAGCTATTTTCTGGGCCTTCAAGTCAAGCAGAATGAAGAAGGCACTTTTATTTGTCAAACCAAGTACACCAAAAATTTGCTGAAGAAATTTGGAATGCAAGATTGTTCAAGTGCATCCACTCCCATGGCCACTGCAACAAAACTGGATAAGGATACTGGTAAATCAGTAGATATTACTGATTACAGAGGTATGATTGGCTCTTTACTCTATCTAACTGCTAGTAGACCTGATATCATGTATGCTACCTGTCTTTGTGCAAGATTTCAAGCAGATCCAAGAGAACCTCACTTAACAGCTGTGAAAAGAATTTTTAAGTATCTTAAGGGAACAACTGGTCTGGGATTGTGGTATCCCTGAGAATTAGATTTTAATCTAATAGGTTACTCATATGTAGATTTTGCAGGTTGCAAAATTGACAGGAAAAGCACAAGTGGAAGTTGCCAATTTCTTGGAGGCAGATTGGTTTCCTGGTTTAGCAAGAAACTAAAGTCAATTTCCACATCAACTGCAGAAGCAGAATACATTGCTGCAGGAAGCTGTTGTGCACAGATTCTTTGGATGAAGAATCAGTTACTGGATTATAGGTTAACATATTTTAAAATCCCTATTTACTGTGATAATCAAAGTGCTATTGCTATAACAGGTAATCCAGTTCAACACTCAATGACAAAGCACATCAGCATTAGGTACCACTTCATAAGGGAACATGTGGATGAAGGTACAGTGGAATTGCATTTTGTTCCAACAGATCAACAACTAGCAGATATCTTCACTAAACCACTGTGTGAAGCCACTTTCACAAGATTGGTAAATGAACTTGGAATGGTTTCAGGTTCTTTCAATAAATCTGCTTAGCTTCTGTTCTGATGCATCAGACTTTATGATCAGTATTTACAGATATTACTATCTTTGTGTATTCTGTGCCTAATTGAAAATTGCTTAAGTACTGATTGTTGTCTGATGTGAATCTCTAAACTCTGATAGTGATATGCATGTTTATGTGATTATTCAATCCAATGAGGATAAATATGCTAGATGATAACCTAGTAGTCTTTAATATACTAATAAATCCCATGTTAGAAGTTATTATTTATGTGAAAATCTATTGACACAAGCAAATTCTGATATTGAGCTTAGTTAAGTTTACTTTGTCTATCTTATTACTAAGTCAAAAACTAGAATAATGTTTCTCATCTGTCAAGTTCTGATGTTAGTAAATCTGATAAATGTACTAAGTGCTGATAAGCCTCACTTATCAAAAGCAAAAAAAAATCAAATACTCCTTTGAGATCTAGAGTAAAAATTGTGGAAGGGAAGACCCAAGTGCATTGCTGGTATTAAGTAATATGCATCAGAAAAGCAAAAATAAATATTTTTCTTGGTGACTTTTCACACTCTGTGATTACTTGAGAAATACTCTGATACTAGCATAAATTCTGATAAGCAGTCGTGACTCACACTGAGAAGCCACTGTAAAATAATTCTACCTCGTCTCCCTAGACTGATGAGAAGAAAAACAACCACTGTGAAACAACCATTGAGGTAGACTCATGCATGAACTCATTCTAAAGTAGACTTCAGAATCATGACAGGTCTTGAGCAACGTTCTTAGTTATGCCTTATTTTTAAGATATATTGAAGTGAATCAGACTTTAATCTTTCTCTGATATTTAGCTTACTGCACACACATATACTCCATATGAATGATGAAAATTACTATAGTGATAAATGATGTTTTAGATGAACAGTTTATGTGTCAGATTGCATAAATTCCGAGGACAAGTTATGATGGAGGTTCTGATGATTAAGTTCTGAAGAAATAAAATCAGAATTTGTGTGAAGAATTGCAGAAATGGCATTTACTTTTTGAGTTAAGAAATCATGTTCTGATGACTGTTAAGTTCTGATATGAGTCTAAGTTCTGAAATTTCACTCTGATTCTTTACTTGACTTATTTGTGGTTACAATCTGAAACAGTCTTATTTAAAATTAGAATATGTTTGGGTGAGATATTAATAGTCAATACAATTAGGGTTAGTGGCACACATCCATGCACAGTAATTTTTACTTGTTTCATGTGCGCATTAAATCATGTTTTATACTTCCAATGGTTGTTTTTCTTCTCATCAGTCTAGGGAGACGAGGTAGAATTATTTCTACCTATAATCATTAACTTTTCCTTGCGTATTCTGACATTTCATTGGCTATATAAACCAACACTTCATTCCAGCCAACACATCTCTCATTTTCTCACAAACTCACTCTCGTCTTATTCGTATCACCACAAATGGCTGTGTTTGGATGGTTTTACAATTATGGTACTGAGATATTTCCTGACGTTCTTTTTCATACAGATATTTTATCAAACACCTTTTAGGCAACCTAACTTCTCAATTTTTCTCATGGCACCTAAGGATTTGATTATAAATAGAGCCAAGTTTGTACCCAACAACTATGTTGCAATCTTGAACCATGCTGAAGCTCCATCTGATTTGCACTTTGTGCAAGATCTTCTAGCACACAGTGAGATTGGGTATGCGTTGACCCAACCTCAAGTAATTTCAAGCCAACAAGTTTTGACGTTCTGGCGGACTGGGCATTTTGATAATGGTGGTACTACTGGTACTCCAAGCATTATTTTTGAAGTAAATGATGTTGAGCATGTGGTAACTCCTGGAGCAGTTCGCAAAGCTCTACACTTACCAGAAAGCTGCATTTTCTCAACAGCGGAGGAACCCGTTCTCCAGCAGCTCATGGCTAATTTGGGGTATGAGAAGAGTTTGGCCAAGCTTGGACAGTTGAAAAGAGCACATATCAGAAAGGAATGGAGCTTTTTCTTCGACTGCATCACTAAGGCATTCTCCAATAAGTGTTCCAACTTTGATGCCATTCCAATTATGAGTCAACACATCGGGTATGCTATTATTCACCAAACTCATTTTGATTTTGCAAGAGCAGTGCTAGGTTTTATAGGGGATAGGATGACAGAAGATAGGAATGTAGTATACTTTGCTAGATTCTGTCAGCTTATATATAACTTCTGTTGTGCTGATGAACCCCAACCTGCCACTGACTTAATTCCACCCTTTAAGCTTGCAAAATGGGCTTTTAATGACTTGGTAAATGATGACCTTAAGAAAAATGTGGTTAGACCTTACAGATACCTCAGTCCGTAAAACAGATCCTGGTAAATGCTGATCCTCAAACCTACAGATCTGTTTACCCTGATGTTCAACCCACCGACACATCCCAGAAACCACAACAACTATCAGAACATACCACATATACACCTCAACCTACTAATCCCTCTATCAGAACATATATCAAACCTTCACAGATATCTCAACCGTCATCATCAGCACATACTGTGAAGCCTACATCTTCAAAGCCCAAGAGGACAAAGAATGTACTTCAGACACCACAGAAGAGAAGGAGGATTGTTCTGAGAGATGAATCAGACAGTGAGGAACAGGTTCATGTGTCAGAATATGTTGTCAAAGAAGCTGAGAAGGTCTCTTCTCAGAAGGATACTGGAATTGGGGGATCTAAGCTTCTCAAAAGGCTTAGAAGGATGTATTCAGATGAAAATCCCAAGGGATCTCCACCTTCAAAGAGATACAAGAAACAGAGAGCACAAAGGTATAGGGATGAGTTAGTTTCAGAGGATGAGGAAGCAGCAACTAAGGAAGGAGATCAGGAATCACTGATCTCAAAAGAGCCAGAATTTGCGGAAGCTACTGCATCTCCACCTCCATTGTCACCAACTCAGGAAGCTGCTAAAGATAAAGCATCTACACCACCTGTGTCTCCTGTACATGAACCAGTATCTACTGCAGACCCAGGCACAAGTGCTGAGATTGATATTCATAACCTAATTGTGCCTGAGGTTCTCTACTTAGAAGCTTCACCAGCTCAAATCAATCCATCAACAACACCAATTCCTGATGCTAATGAAACTCCAGAATTGTCTACAACACCTTCTCTGAATCTAGACATTGAAGATCAGACTATAGGTGAGCATCAGAATATGGTTGTTGATCAGAACTTAGAAGCAGATCGGCACTTAGAGGATGATGTTGAAGCCTCCATAGGCTCTCATACTGTTCTATTATCAGAGGATGTTAACTCTGTAAGTTCTGATGCTGCAAATGCTGATGATACTGGTGATGCTGCTACAAATGCAGATGTTGATGAAGCTGGTCCTTCTGGACATGCACCTCTACAAGCTCCTTCAAAAGCTGAACTAGTTAAAAAGTTTGTTGGAGGAGATGTACCAGTACCTTGGAGTGAAACTCCTAGAGGACAGGAGTTGACTAAGGAGTGGAACACAGTCACCTTTGTTCCATCTGAAAAAATTCTTGCTGAGCACTTGGCAAAAGCTGATGAGATGTTAGTTAATGATGATTTCAAAACACAGTTGAGAATTACTGCATTGAGTACTAGACACCTTCAAGGTCAACACTCAACAACTCATGCCGAGGTGCATAAAATTCAAAAAGCTTTACTCATGCAAGAAATAACTATGAAACTTGAAAAGAAAAGCTTTTTCAAACCTACCTTTGATAGAGTTGCCTACATTGAGAAAACCCAAGAGAAGCAACAATCTCAGATTGATGAAATTTTGAAAAATCAAGCTTCTCAGCAATCTCAACTCGATGAAATCCAATCCTCAGTGGAATTGCTTGTCTCTCTTCTTTTACCTGCTGATGCCAAAAAGGGGGAGAAAGTAATTAAGTCCAAATGCAAACCTGTTATGACACTTAAGGGGAAGGATGATGAAAAAGATGACCAGGGAAACTCTGGAATGAGTGGAGGTCATGGTCAAGGTAGAGGTCTCTCATCAAGAAGAGCTGGAACTACAAGTCATAGAACAAGTTCTGATACTGGGAGAAGAATAACTTCTGATACTGGTAAAAGGATAAGTTCTGATGAACTTTTGGATCTTGATGAAGAAATTTCAAGACAGTAATTTCTGAAAGAAAATCCAGGAATGGACTTTGAGAGTCTAATGGAAGAAGAAGCTAGACTTAATTCAGAAAAAGTCAACTCCAAATCTGAAGCTTCTGTTGGTAAAAAGAAACTTCCTACGGCTAAAGGCATTGTGATAAAAGAAAGGACAAATCATGTGGTAATCAAGGCCAGATCACAATTGCAGATAGATCCAAGGTCCAAGGGCAAAGAAAAAGTTGCTGAACCTGTAAAGGTTTATATGCCTCCTGTGGAAGAAAAAATTTCTGTTGCAGATGCAAATCTTACTCTAACTTCAAGAAAGATTTCTAAGACAACCTCTGACATGGCTCAGGTTGTTCAGAGTCAAGATATAGTTAGTTCTGATATAACCTTGAAGCAAGCAACCTCTGACATAGCTCAAGTTGACTTGATATCAGAAGATAAGTCAAAGGAAACCTCTGACATTGCTCATGTTAAATCCTCAAGGTTACTCCTACCAGGTTTCACTAAAGCCAAACAGACTCAACCTTTGAAGTTTGCAGCAAGTAGTTTTGAAGCAAGAGTGGTTACTGGAAAGGAAGCAAGAGATAAATCTGGATTGGGTAGTGTTGATGAAAGAAGAGTACAGAACACAACCAATGATCCAACTTCCTTAAGTGAACCAGGTGTTGGAGCAACTCCTGAAAGATTGAATCAACTAGAATCTGTATAGATGGTCTACCATACTTACTTGAAAGAACACATCTTGTTATATTTCATGACAGATGGTAGGGTTTACCATATAAGGGAAAATGCTATTCCACTGAAGTATTTTGAGGAACTGGAACATGTTTTATTCTTACTTTAAGTGAATTACAGAATAACAGAAAGTGCTGCAAACTATTTGAAGACTCAAATTCAGAGACAGAAAAAGCTTTATTCTGTAAAGTCTGACAGCACATATCTTCCAAAGTATAGAGATCACAAGGGTGATATTGTTGATATGAAGCCTAATACTGCACTTATCAGAACATATCTTGGTATTAAGGGACTTGAATTCAATCTAGAGTCTGACAAAGCCTATGTCATAATACTAGATCAGGAGTTGAGAAAAGCGAAAATTAATGATCTCAGATATGCTATCTTCCAAACTGGTGAAGGTACTGCAGAACTCAAAGATGCTAAAAGGAGGCTGATTGATGAACTCAGATATGTTGAGAGATGTTTGTTAAAGAACTATCTCAGAACAACTCCTGACATCAGAGAGATCAGAAAGTGAAGCCAAGTCAAGATCTATAACTGCTCAAATTCTGATATATATACAGACTGAAGTTGTTATCAGGAATTAAAGTTTGTAAAGCTTTAAGGACTGTAAGTTGTAGTTATCTAGTCAATTTCTCATGCATTTGTACTTAATGTTTTTGACATCATCAAATATATGTTAAACTTGTATATTATGCTAATTTACAAGTTGGGGGAGATTGTTAGATATATTTGATAATGTCATGCCTAATATGATTTATGTTTAGTTTTCAGATCTTACTTGAACAGGACAAATCAATACTTAACTGAAATCAGCACTTATACTGAAGTCAGAACTTAAGTCATCAGTACTTAAGGTTCAGGAGATATTTATCAGAAGATAATATCAGGACTTAAGGGAAACTTTCTGTTATGACCGGTATTTTATGTAATATTATATGTGGATTTTGTGTGATATTAAATCCGTAAGTGAATATACTTAATGGTTGTACCTTCTGTGAATGAAAAATTTCTGCATTTTAAATTTGCTTTATGAAGTATATGATTTTTCAAAGCAAGACTTTATTTATTTCCTTTATTTTTGATTTATAAGGAATATTCTAAACCTTGGAGAAATTTTCTTTTAAAAGTTATTTTGCTCACAAATTTCAAAAGTGATTTTATAAAATTTCTAAAAATCCAAGTTATTTTATGGTATAAATTTTATAATTTTTGAACTTGTATTTTATTTTATAAAAATAAATCTTTACAAATTTTATTTGTTATAATTATCAAATTACATAAGAGACCTTGCATGCAAATCACCCTTCTATTCTCTCAAAGGGCAAATAAGACATTTCCAACCCCACTAACTCATTTGATTATTACCAAATTACTACATTAGCCTTGCATGCAAAATGGCCTAACTTTAGCTAAAGGACATTTTTGTAAGTTCTCACTTCCACTCATTATTTGTCAACCAAAAAGCATAAAACAAAAATCAAAGTGGGAGAAGTCATTCCATTCATTCCACACTCCAACACACCACAAATTTTCTCTCCTTCCCCTCCCACCATTGCTCTCGGCCGAAGGCCTATTTCCCCACCCCCCTTCCATTTTTCAATTCATTCTTCATCTTCCCAAGTGTAAATCCTCTACGTACATTCATCTTATATACTTTCCAAGAGTTTTGTGACTTGGAAGTTGAAGTTCCATGGATGCATGTGTAGTTCTTATGTGATCTCCAAAGAGAAACTCTTGATTCTTGTGAATTCAAGAGCTCTCTATGAGATATATTATATATATGTTCTAACTAAGTGTTTTATGGAGATATCATGCTTTAAAATCCTTTGTATGCTACTGAAATTTCATTATATATTTATGTTTAGCCATGCATGATAGTTTTAAGACATTAAAATGATGATCAACCATGTTTTGCATGCTACTCTTTTCGAAATCATGTTGTTATGTTTAAAAATCTATAAATTTGAAATATATGTGCTTAAAATAGATTGTTTCCATGATAAATTTCTTATTAATAGTTAAAAGAAGTTATATTTCATGATTATTAAGGATGAGTAATAGGTTCAAGTCGATTTTGCAAGCATTTAAAACTTTATGCCTAGCCGAAATCTTGTTATGTGTTTTCCATGAGTTGCATGTCATATCTTTAGTTGCATGTTGTTAATTCTTGGGCATGGATGATCTCCCCTTCGGTTGAGGCACTATTTTAGGATATTAAGACACTAGGTTTGCTTTGAAAAGAGTTGGGTGCTTGGTTATTAAGTGGGAGTTAAGGTGGAAAGGGATTAGTTGTTGTTTTCATTTTTCCAGATTTGATGCACTAGTTTATGGGGAAGTTTTAAATGAGCATTTGTTGTGCACTTTAAGGCCCAAACCACCAGAAGCTAGCACTAGGAGTATATAAAAGGTTTTAGGTATTTGTTTGAGGTTTATAAGTCATTTGGGTAGGTGCACAAGTGAAATCACAAAATCTGTCCAGCAGGGGACAGTTTTGTTGCAACTTAGAAATAGGAAGTTTTGACCATGTCATGGGTAGGCCCTCATTAGGCCCTGTTGGGACTTAGTTGGAGGGAGTGTCAGAGGAGTTTTTCCAGCCATAGTTCATAAGATATGAGTTAGAACCATGTGTCACAAGTTAGTTCAAGTCAGGGTACGCCCAGAAAAACAGGGGAACCATGGACTTTAAGCTTAGGCCCAAGGAGGCCCAAGCTAGGACCTTGAGCCACATCAAGTTTTGGAGATGCCTTATGGTCAGAAGAGTGTAGTGTAAAAGGTTTGGAGGTAAACTTGTAGTTTAAGAGTGTCTAATGCACTCAAGAAACCATAGATGTCATTCTGAAATTTACTCTAGTGAGCACTTTCACTTATAACATAGTTTTAGAACACTTAGCAGTGAGATCTAGGTTGACCACTATGGTTGCAAGATAGTATAAATCCAGTAGAGTAAAAGGCCCAAGTGGGGGTCAATAGGTTTTGGATAGTTAAGTAAAGACACATTGAGTAAGAAAGCCAAAATTTGGGAACTTTTTCTAGTTTAGCGACCAAGTGACTTAAGTTGGGGATCGAGATCATCCAAGCCTAGTGTTGCATTATGGTGTATGTGATATTATTTTGTATTAAAATATGATATGTGAGTATATGTAGCTATGCGTACAATTATATTTATAAGGTGAATATAAACTGCGTGCATATACGCCTAATTGCCATTTGTGTTGTAAATAGGTTGAGTTAGTGAGAGTATAATATAATGAGGTTATGATTAATTGTGTAGGATCTCGAGACGAGGGTAAACTTGCCATAAAGGTCGAGTGAAGCTTCCAGTTGCTCCTACCAGCCAGACCAGACCAGCCTTTCTCAAGGCAAGTGATTCAACATGTCTTCGTATTCACTGCAAATGTGTAACAATTAGTTCATATATATATGATGCGATTATCCTGAGTCATTTTTTATACTTGAAACAAGCGATTCTTACGTCTATCTTTGAATTATATAGAAATGCCATGAACCCTCAAGTACGTATTGCAAGTAGATCAAAGGTCTTATCACGTTAGTATATTAAAGTAATTAGAATGTCATGATAAAATAAAAAGTTATTATAATACTTGATTGATCCTCTTGATTAACATGCTAATGATTCCTAAAGTATTGATATCTCACCCTGATGCTTGAACCCCTATAGAAACTTTACCTTGATACCTAAAAGCCAGATATTCTTCAAAGATTGTTCTTAACTGATTTGATAACCCCTTTTTTTCATACCCTGAAGATGGACAATCCTGTTATACCTTGAGCTAAAAATAATTTCCTCATAACTTAACACTTCTCTTATTCATGAAGCTTACCTTCTTGATGTTCTAGTACTTGTACCTTGTTGAAAACCATTGCTTTAATCCTAGTTTGGCATTACTCTTTCATATTATCCAATAGCCTTGCTAAATTTCCTTGTCAAAGTTCTTGTTTATGGAAACCTCTCAATTACCCTAATATAGTAAAGTCTAGTGGATCATGGCCCTGAGATTTAGTGTCATATTTCCAGTGTTTCAAGTTGATCTATAATCCCTTGATAAAAATGTTTACTGTTTAAGAGATTTTATTATCAATCGACATCAGTTTTTGAAATGATTAAAATGTGGATTTTCAATCCCAAAGGGGGATAAATGTTTTCTTGAATAGTGGATCTGGACTGAGACGCGAGTCCTTTCCATATTTATATTGTAGGCTTAAAAGTTGCCTAGGGATCCCATTAATGTTTTAGAACCCAGCGAGGTTCGGGATTACTTCGCGGCTGATCACCGGCTGTAATCCGTAGCGTCATAAAATGATTTTGATTAAGATATGATTTTGAAAATGTTTTGATACAAGCAAATGATGCCATCACCCAAATTTTTATCTCTTGTTATTATTGGTTATATCTTCACATTGTCATTCTTTAATATATATCTCGATTTATGCTTTGTATCGTATTGTTTAGCACTTGTTGAGCATTTGGCTCACTCCTTGCTTTACCCTGATATTACAGCTAGCAGCTATGGTTAGATTCAAGTAGACAGCACGCAAGACATGTGACGCTGATGCGTATGTCCGAGCTCAGGTAGAATAAGAGATAGTTTTGTATGAGGACTCGATATTAAAATCAGTTGTAATAGATGGTAGTGTTGGGCTGTTCCAAACCCTAAATTGTAAGATCTTGGATTTCGGTTATGTTTACTTTCATCTAAATATTGTAATAGTTATATTTATTTTGTTTGTTAAGTTGGGGGTGTGACAGGTTTTGGTATCAGAGCTACGATTTAGAGTCCCTGGACAGCCCAAATAGGTTATAGGATATATGTATAGGATATAGATAATATGCGAGAGAGTAGGTTAAGTAAATTTATTATTAATACTCCTCTTATTGGTGTGTCAGCAAAGGGCGCATTCCTCGACACCCTCTGGGTCGGATGACACTATTGCTTTCTCCGTGTATGCTGAGTTGAGGCGCGAGTTTGACATGCTTCAGGGCAAGTACGACCGACTGATAGACCGACTGACGAACGTGTACCCGGACAGCCGAAACTATGAAGGGAAGCCCAAGGAGCAGATGACTGTGAGACTTGAGACTTTGGTTCAGTACGTCAACACTAAGCTTGAGGAGATGCCATCGCACCGAGACCGCACCAGCCAGTATGTTATCCTGATGGTGGCAGATGAGCTCCAGAGTATTATGAAGACGCTTCGAGAGAAGAAGACTACCAAGCCCCGTTCCGATGGAGTGGAGCCTTAGTTCTTTCCATTATTTACCTTTCATGTTGTTGTACTATCAGACTTCGTAGAATTCCCAGTTGTTTCCTTTAAATAAGCATGTTGTTCCTAGAATCAGACTTTGTCCTATCCTATGTATTGTGACCTTTAAATTTCAAATATTATGCACTATCGTTCCTTTTGCTCTCAACTGTTATTTTACGCTTTTATATGCATTACCATATCTGCTTAATTTGAAACTTTACCTCATATGTAAATAGGAATGCCATGCGATACCCTCAAATTATTTCATCATTCATATCTGTTTTGACATAACTCTTATTTCAGGATCATGCCTCCCAAAAAGAAGAACCCAACAACAACATCTACCACAGACCCAAATATTCTTCGATTACTGGAAACTTTGCAACAGCAAACCAATGCTATAGCTCAACAACAACCAACTCTTCAAAAACGAATTGAAAACCAAGATAACCGTGAACCACACCAACCACCGGAACCACTAGTACCACCTCGACAAGTTGTCACTTTCAAGGCTTTTCAGAATGTAAATCCACCTGCATTTTATGATACCACTGATCCAGTAATAGCTAATACATGGATTAAGGAAATGGAAAGAGCTTTTGAGTTGGTACAGTTAGGAGACGATCAGAAGATGCCATATGCTACTTACTTCTTGAAGGGCGAAGTCATCTATTGGTGGGAATCGGTAAAAGCTATGGAAGCAACTCAATAAGTATTACCCTAAGTACATGCAGAATCAGATGGAGGTTAAATTTCTTGAGTTGAAGCAAGGGAACATGACTGTACTGGAGTATGAAAAGAAGTTCACTGAGTTGTCAAGGTTTGTGACAAAGTATACCAGCACTGAGGAGGAAAAAGTGAAGAAATTTCAGCAAGGATTGGAGCCTTAGATCAGAGATAGAGTGGCTATGTTTCAGCTTGAAACCTATGCGGGAGTAGTACAGAAAGCTGCTCTGATTGAGAATAAAGGGATGTAGTCAAGGAAGGAAAGGGATAACAAGAAAAGAAAGGTTCCATATTATGGAGAGAAGTCTGAAACCGCAAATTCACAAGATTGGAATGTTAAGAGGATTAGATTTCATAAGGGTGGAAATTTTCACAAGAAGGGAAATCTGGGCAAAAGACAAGAATCGAAGGGGAACGACCAGACAAGCCAAGGGCAAGTTGGAGAAAACAGGTTCCAGAGACCCGAATGCAAGCACTGTGGAAGAAGACACCCTGGAGTGTGTAACAAGCTAAGCATGACCTGCTAGGTGCAACCAGAAGGGACATTTGGCAAATGAGTGCAAGATGCCGAAGCCAGGAGTTACATGTTACAAGTGTGGAAAGACTGGACACATAGCTAGGGAGTGCAAGGCAACCAGACCAGTCAAAGCTCTAATGAATGTGGCAAGTACCAGTGCAAGCGTGTCAGCCGAGGTATTGGCATTACCTCCACCACCTACAACAACTCTGCAAGCAACATCAAGGACATTCGATCTGAAAATGAAGGACGCTGTTCAGAACTCTGAGGTGATAGCAGGTACACTTTTACTCAATAATGTCAAAGCTAAAGTATTGACTGATTCGGGAGCGACAAGATCTTTCATATCAGAAACTTTTGTTGATAAACTTCAATTTGATAAAATAATTATGAGCGAGGTAGTAAATGTGGTAATTGCGAACCAAAAGAAGATTCCTGTGAATTAATTCTGTCCGAAGTGTGAGATTGATATTTCGGGGTATAAGTTTTCAGCCGACTTGATACTCTTCAAGTTGGGAGAGTTTGATATAATTTTAGGTATGGATTGGTTAGGGAAGAATAACGCCCAGATTAATTGTAAGACCAAGAAAGTGTATTTAAAGACGAAGAGTGGAGAAAGGGTATTATTTAAGGGACAAAGGCAAGAGCAACTATTTCTTACAATCGTTCAGGCTAAGAAGCTACTTAGAAAAGGTTGTGAGTCGTTCCTAGCTTATGTAGTCGATTCAGAAAAGGGCAACCCCAACATAAAAGATATCCCCATAGTTAACGAGTTCCCAGATGTGTTTCCAGATGAACTACCAGTCTTACCCCCAGATCGACAAATCGAGTTCGAGATCAACCTTGCTCCGGGCACAAAACCAGTTTCAAAGGCCCCATATAGGATGGCACCAGCAGAAATGAAAGAGTTGGCGAGCCAGCTACAAGAATTATTGGATAAGGGAGTGATACGGCCAAGTACGTCGCTATGGGGAGCACCTGTTCTGTTTGTAAAGAAGAAAGATGGAAGTATGCGGTTATGTATAGATTATCGGGAGTTGAATAAGGTAACGATCAAGAACCGCTACCCGCTACCAAGAATAGATGACCTATTTGATCAGCTGAAGGGAGCAAAGTGCTTTTCAAAGATTGACTTGAGATCAGGATACCATCAATTAAAGATCAAGGAAGAAGATATTCCCAAGACAGCATTCAGGACCAGATACGGACATTATGAATTCTTAGTAATGCCGTTTGGATTGACTAATGCCCCGGCCGCAATTATGGATCTGATGAATCGGGTATTTAAAAAGTATTTGGACAAGTTCGTAGTAGTATTCATTGATGACATCCTTATTTATTCTAAGTCAGAAGAAGAACATAAGCAGCACCTCTGGATAGCATTGGAGATACTTCGGCAAGAGAAGTTATATGCCAAGTTTTCCAAATGTGAGTGTTGGTTAAAGGAAGTTCAATTCTTGGGACATGTCATTGGAGATGAAGGAGTTAAAGTAGATCCGGCAAAGATTGAGGCAATTATGAGTTGGGAGAGGCCAAAGACACCTACGGAAGTGCGAATTTTTCTAGGATTGGCAGGGTACTATAGAAGGTTTGTCAAGGATTTTTCAAAAATCGCCACGCCATTGACCAAGTTAACCAGGAAGAATCAGAAGTTTGAATCGAGTGCAGAATGTGAGGATAGCTTTCAAGAGTTGAAACAGAGATTGGTAACAGCTCCGGTGTTAGTACTACCAGATGACCAAGGAACTTTGTGATATTCAGCGACGCTTCACATAAAGGATTGGGTTGTGTGTTAATGCAACACAGTAAGGTGATCGCGTATGCGTCAAGACAGTTGAAACTGCATGAGTTGAAGTACCCGATGCATGACTTGGAGCTAGCCGCCATAGTGTTCGCACTTAAGATTTGGAGACATTACCTCTACGGAGAGAAGTGTGAAATCTACACAGATCACAAGAGTTTAAAGTACATTTTCACTCAGAAGGAGCTCAATATGAGGCAAAGGAGATGGTTGGAATTGATCAAGGACTATGATTACTCGATAAATTACCATCCTGGAAAGGCGAATGATGTAGCCGATGCTTTAAGTAGGAAGGAGAGACTGAATGTGATGGCAACACCAAAAGAATTATCTGGAGAGATTAAAAAATTTGGATTAGAACTTTGTAAATTATGGAAAAGTTGACGAAGTCTATCGTGCAATGATTTTCCAGCCAACACTAGTGGAAAAGATAAAGAAATGTCAGGAAGAGGTAATGGAGAAAGGGAAGAATCAGCTAACCGGAGAAGAGATTAGTACTCAAAAGGATGAGCAAGGTATACTAAGGTTTTCCTCAAGAATTTGGATTCCTCATGTACCTGAATTGAAGAATGAGATCCTGCAAGAAGCCCATAATTCAAGATTTTCAATCCACCCGGGAAGCACCAAGATGTATCGGGACTTAAAGCAGAACTTTTGGTGGCCAAATATGAAGCGAGACGTGGTAGAATGGGTTGCAAAGTGTTATACTTGTCAGAAAGTGAAGGCAGAACATCAACGACCAAGCGGATTAATTCAGCCCCTAAAGATTCCAGAATGGAAATGGGAAAATATTGATATGGACTTTATAGTGGGACTACCGCGAACGAAATCCGGACATGACGCTATATGGGTTGTAGTTGATCACCTTACGAAGTCGGCGCATTTCCTTCCAATTAATGAGAAGTCGTCATTGGATAAATTGGTTCATCTGTACGTGCGCGAAATCATACTAAGGCATGGAGTACCCGTATCGATAGTTCCAGACAGAGATCCCCGATTTAACTCAAGATTCTGGAAGCAATTTCAAGAAAGTCTTGGCATGAAGTTGAACATGAGTACGACGTACCACCCGCAGACCGATGGTCAGAGCGAAAGGACAATTCAAATAATCGAAGACATGTTGCGCAGTTGTGCAATCGATTTTGCAGGAAGTTGGGACGACCACTTGCCATTGATTGAATTCTCTTACAATAATAGCTATCACTCCAGTATTGGCATGCCACCATACGAAGCTTTGTACGGACGAAAATGTAGATCACCGACAAGTTGGGATGAGGTAGGAGAAGGAAGGATTCTAGGCTCGGAATTGGTACAACAGTTGCGTGAAACAGTCAAGTTAATTCAGAAAAGGTTGCTTGCTGCTCAAGATAGACAGAGGAAGTATGCGGATCCAGCGTGTAAGGATGTTCGATTCCAAGTTGGCGAAGCCGTTTTGTTGAAGGTGTCACCAAGAAAAGGGTTGTCTAGATTTGGCAAGAAAGGGAAGTTAGCACCTAGATATATAGGTTCTTTTGAGATTTTGAGTCAAGTGGGGAAGGTGGCCTACGAGTTAGCCTTACCACCTCAATATCAGCATGTGCATAATGTGTTCCATGTGTCATTTCTTAAGAAGTACAATCCTGACGCCAACCATGTGATAGAATATGAACCTGTAGAAATTCAGGCAGACCTGTCATTTATGGAGCAACCTGTCAAATTACTCGATTTGAAAGTAAAGAGTCTTAGGAACAAGTCGTTAAAGTTAGTGAAAGTACTTTGGAGGAACCCCAAGGTCGAAGAATCAACTTGGGAGTTAGAGTCTGATATGCGTTCCCGGTATCCTCATCTGTTCTCTTAGATTCTGGGGACAGAATCCCTTAAGGGGGAGAGGATGTTACGACTGGTATTATATGTAATATTATCTGTGGATTTTGTGTGATATTAAAGCCGTAAGTGAATATACTTAATGGTTGTACCTTGTGTGAATGAAAAATTTCTGCATTTTAAATTTGATTTATGTAGTATATGATTTTTCAAAGCAAGAGTTTATTTATTTCCTTTATTTTTGATTTATAAGGAATATTCTAAACCTTGGAGAAATTTTCTTTTAAAAGTTATTTTGCTCACAAATTTCAAAAGTGATTTTATAAAATTTCTAAAAATCCAAGTTAATTTATGGTATAAATTTTATAATTTTAGAACTTATATTTTATTTTATAAAAATAAATCTTTACAAATTTTATTTGTTATAATTATCAAATTACATAAGAGACCTTGCATGCAAATCACCCTTCTATTCTCTCAAAGGGCAAATAAGACTTTTCCAACCCCACTAACTCATTTGATTATTACCAAATTACTACATTAGCCTTGCATGCAAAATGGCCTAACTTTAGCTAAATGACATTTTTGTAAGTTCTCGCTTCCACTCATTATTTGTCAACCAAAAAGCATAAAACAAAAATCATTCCACTCATTCCACACTCCAACACACCACAAATTTTCTCTCATCCCCCTCCCACCATTGCTCTCGGCCGAAGGCCTATTTCCCCACCCCCTTCCATTTTCCAATTCATTCTTCATCTTCCCAAGTGTAAATCTTCTACCTACATTCATCTTATATAGTTTCCAAGAGTTTTGTGACTTGGAAGTTGAAGTTCCATGAATGCATGTGTAGTTCTTATGTGATCTCCAAAGAGAAACTCTTGATTCTTGTGAATTCAAGAGCTCTCTATGAGATATATTATATATATGTGCTAACTAAGTGTTTTATGGAGATATCATGCTTTAAAACCCTTTGAATGCTACTGAAATTTCATTATATATTTATGTTTAACCATGCATGCTAGTTTTAAGACATTAAAATGATGATCAACCATGTTTTGCATGCTACTCTTTTCGAAATTATATTGTTATATTTAAAAATCTATAAATTCGAAATATGTGTGCTTAAAATAGATTGTTTCCATGATAAATTTCTTATTAATAGTTAAAAGAATTTATATTTCATGATTATTAAGGATGAGTAATAGGTACAAGTCGATTTTGCAAGCATTTAAAACTTTATGCCTAGCCGAAATCTTGTTATGTGTTTTCCATGAGTTGCAAGTCATATCTTTAGTTGCATGTTATTAATTCTTGGGCATGGATGATCTCCCCTTCTGTTGAGGCACTATATTAGGACATTAAGACACTTGGTTTGCTTTGGAAAGAGTTGGGTGCTTGGTTATTAAGTGGGAGTTAAGGTGGAAAGGGATTAGTTGGTATTTTCATTTTTCCAGATTTGATGCACTAGTTTATAGGGAAGTTTTGAATGAGCATTTGTTGTGCACTTTGAGGCCCAAACCACCAGAAGCTATCACTAGGAGTATATAAAAGGTTTTAGGTATTTTTTTGAGGTTTATAATTCTTTTGGGTAGGCGCACAAGTGAAATCACAAAATCTGTCCAGCAGGGGACAATTTTGTTGCAATTTAGAAATAGGAAGTTTTGACCATGTCATGAGTATGCCCTCATTAGGCCCTGTCGGGACTTAGTTGGAGGGAGTGTCAGAGGAGTTTTTTTAGTCATAGTTCATAAGATATGAGTTAGAACCATGTGTCACAAGTTAGTTCAAGTCGGGGCATTTTCTGCCCAGAAAAACAAGGGAACCATGGACTTTAAGCTTAGGCCCAAGGAGGCCCAAGCTAGGCCCTTGAGCCACATCAAGTTTGGGAGATGCCTTATGGTCAGAACAGTCTAGTGTAAAAGTTTTGGAGGTAAAAGTTTAGTTTAAGAGTGTCTAATGCACTCAAGAAACCATAGATGTCATTCTGAAATTTACTCCAGTGAGCACTTTCACTTATCAAATAGTTTTAGAACACTTAGGAGTGAGATCTAGGTTGACCACTATGGTTGCAAGATAGTATAAAGCCAGTAGAGTAAAAGGCCCAAGTGGGGGTCAATAGGTTTTGGATAGTTAAGTAAAGGCACATTGAGTAAGAAAGCCAAAATTTGGGAACTTTGTCTAGTTTAGCGACCAAGTGACTTAAGTTGGGGATCGAGATCATCCAAGCCTAGTGTTGCATTATGGTGTATGTGATATTATTTGGTATTAAAATATGATATGTGAGTATATGTGGCTATGTGTACAATTATATTTATAAGGTGAATATAAACTGCGTGCATATAGGCCTAAGTGCCATTTGTGTTGTAAATAGGTTGAGTTGGTGAGAGTATAATATAATGAGGTTATTATTAATTGTGTAGGATCTCGAGACGAGGGTAAACTTGCCATAAAGGTCAAGTGAAGCTTCCAGTTGCTCCTACCATCCAGACCAGACCAGCCTTTCTCAAGGCAAGTGATTCAACCTGTCTTCGTATTCACTGCAAATGTGTAAGAATTAGTTCATATATATATGATGCTATTATCCTGAGTCATTTTGATATACTTGAAACAAGCGATTCTTACGTCTATCTTTGAATTATATAGAAATGCCATGAACCCTCAAGTACGTATTACAAGTAGATCAAAGGTCTTATCACATTAGTATATTAAAGTAATTGGAATGTTATGATAAAATTCAGAGTTGTTATAATACTTGATTGATCCTCTTGATTAACATGCTAATGATTCCTAAAGTATTGATATCTCACCCTGATGCTTGAACCTCTATAGAAACTTTACCTTGATACCTAAAAGCCAGATATTCTTCAAAGATTATTTTTAACTGACCCCTTTTTTTCATACCCTGAAGATGGACAATCCTGTTATACCTTGAGCTAAAAATCATTTCCTCATAACTTAACACTTCTCTTATTCATGAAGCTTACCTTCTTGATGTTCTAGTACTTGTACCTTGTTGAAAACCATTGCTTTAAGCCTAGTTTCGCATTACTCTTTCATATTATCCAATAGCCTTACTAAATTTCCTTGTCAAAGTTCTTGTTTATGGAAACCTCTCAATTACCCTAATATAGTAAAGTCTAGTGGATCATGGCCCTGAGATTTAGTGTCATATTTCCAGTGTTTCAAGTTGATCTATAATCCCTTGATAAAAATGTTTAGTGTTTAAGAGATTTTATTATCAATCGACATCAGTTTTTGAAATGATTAAAATGTGGATTTTCAATCCCAAAGGGGGATAAATGTTTTCCTGAATAGTGGATCTGGACTGAGACGCGATTCTTTTCCACATTTATATTGTAGGCTTAAAAGTTGCCTAGGGATCCCACTAATGTTTTAGAACCCAGCGAGGTTCGGGATTACTTCGCGGCTGATCACCGGCTGTAATCCGTAGCGTCATAAAATGATTTTGATTAAGATATGATTTTGAAAATGTTTTGATACAAGCAAATGATGCCATCACCCAAAGTTTTATCTCTTGTTATTATTGGTTATGTCTTCACATTGTCATTCTTTAATATATATCTCGATTTATGCTTTGTATCGTATTGTTTAGCACTTGTTGAGCATTTGGCTCACTCCTTGCTTTACCCTGATATTACAGCTAGCAGCTATGGTTAGATTCAAGCAGACAGCACGTAAGACCTGTGACGCTGATGCGTATGTCCGAGCTCGGGTAGAATAAAAGATAGTCTTGTGTGAGGACTCGATATTAAAATCAGTTGTAATAGATGGTAGTGTTGGGCTGTTCTAAACCCTAAACTGTAAGATCTTGGATTTCGATTATGTTTACTTTCATCTAAATATTGTAATAGTTATATTTATTTTGTTTGTTAAGTTGAGGGTGTGACACTTTCAGTTAAGGAAGGTGGCTGATTGAAAGGAAAGAGGATCGAGACAAACTTAAGAAGAGATATGCATGAAGAAGGAATCTATGAAGAATGGAATACTTGGAAGAAAAGATTACTGATTGATATATTTTAGGAAGCAGAATTATATTCCATATCAATTAGCGATTATCTTGTAACTGTGTGATATATAAACACAGACATAGGGTTTACATTATAAGTGTTATCATTATCGAGAATATTATTCATTGTAACCCTAGCAGCTCTCGTGATATTTGTTCATCACTAAGAGAGGACAGTTCCATATTGTAATAGAGTTTATTGCATTTAATAAAGTCTATTTTATGTTACTTGTGTTATTTGAATTCGATTTGATTGTGCTATACACTGTATTCAACCCCCTTCTACAGTGTGTGTGACCTAACAGAAAAAGAAAGCTAACAAGGCAGGACCCAAGGAAACTTGGGTACCAAAATCTACTTGATTTGATTTTGATGTGTACAGGGAAACAGAAAGAATCTTTGGTACTTGGATAGTGGTTGTTCAAGACACATGACCGGTGATTCTACCCTGCTCAGAGAGTTCAAGGAGAGAGCTGACCCAAGTATTACTTTTGGAGATGACAGCAAGGGTTATACTGTGGGATATGGCTTGATTTCAAAGGACAATGTCATCATTGAGGAAGTTGCCTTAGTGGATGGTCTCAAACACAACTAGTTGAGTATCAGCCAACTTTGTGATAAAGGCAACTCAGTAACCTTCAACTCAGAAGCCTGTGTTGTGACTAATAAAAGAAGCAACAAAGTGGTTCTCACTGGTGTGAGAAAAGGAAATGTGTACCTAGCTGATTTCAACTCATCTAATGCAGAATCTGTTACTTGTCTTCTCAGTAAAGCAAGTCAGGATGAAAGTTAGCTATGGCACAAGAAGCTATCCCATTTAAACTTCAAGACCATGAATGAGCTAGTAAAGAAAGAACTGGTCAGAGGCATTCCTGTAGTGGAGTTTTCTAAGGATGGACTGTGTGATGCCTACCAAAAAGGGAAGCAGATTAAAGCATCATTCAGGAAGAAAATTGATTCAACAATTGAAGAACCTTTGCAACTGCTACACATGGATTTGTTTGGACCAGTCAATGTGTTGTCCATCTCAAGAAAAAGATTTTGCCTAGTAATTGTAGATGATTTCTCAAAGTTCTCTTGGACATATTTCCCAAAGTCTAAAGATGAGGCTAGTGAAATCATCATCAATCACATAAGGCAAGTCAATAATCATCCTAATTTCAAGATTAGAAGAATTAGGAGTGACAATGGAACTGAGTTCAAGAACTCTGTCATGAGAGCATTTTGTGAGGAAAATGGGATTCTGCATGAGTTTTCAGCAGTAAGAACTCCACAACAGAATGAAGTAGTGGAAAGGAAGAACAGATCACTTATTGAAGCTGCCAGGACAATGCTTGAAGAATCTAAACTGCCAACATATTTCTGGGCTGAAGCTGTAAATACTGCATGCTACACTCTGAATATTTCCTTGGTCAATCAAGCAAGATGCATGACTCCCTATCAATTGTTCAAGAACAAGAAGCCTACTCTAAATTTTCTTCATGTCTTTGGCTGTAAATGCTATATACTGAGAAATCAAACTTATCAAAATGGGAAGTTTGATGCTAAAGCAGATGAAGGAATTTTTGTTAGATATGCTGTTGGTAAAGCATATCGAGTCTACAATTTAAGAACCAACATTGTTGTGGAATCAATACATGTTGTGTTTGGTGATAAAAAGATTGAAGGACTTCAAGATGGAGATTACCATGAGAGCCTCAAATTCAAAAATGTAATAACCCCAAAAATTTTGGACTTTTTGTAAACCTTATGAATAGTGATTTTGCTGATTATGCTGAATAAGAAAACTTTTTATGCCACACAATGTAGCAGTTCTTTTATTGATATTCTGAGGTCTTATTAGTACTCTATATGGTATATAAGTGTATGTAAAGATCGTCAGAATCCAAATCCGAACACTTTGATTTTTCCCGAAAATCCACCAGATACCGAAAGAATTGAGTATAAGGTAACATGATAAAAAGGATTTAAATTCAAGGATTTTTAGAGAGAATAAAATATTGAGAAAGGTTTAGGGGAACCTAAGTAATAAGATTCCAGGTATGATCCCTCAAACGATAAACGAGAACGAAAGTTAAGCGAACCGTATAACAGATAAGCGATCATTAGCCAAGTAATTAGGGGTTAATCAAAGAGGTTAGTGGATGATGATATCATCACACCAACAAGAAGAAGACAAGTGTAAGAGGATGACATGAGAAAGATGACATAGGCATGGTGACATAAGCATGACAAATGAAGGGATTGGTTGGTTGATTGTGAGCCACACAATTTTTACCATGGTAACAATCTAATTAACAACAAAAGGAAGTAACCAAACTAAGCACCACACAAATCATTTAATCAAACTAGAAACATTTTTACTTCACTTTTTCTTCCCTTGCTCTCGGCCAAAACCAGAGCAGCAACTTAAAACTACCATATCTCCTTCAATACTCACTCAAATATTATGTTCTATAGCTCGTTGGAAAGGTATTGAGATGACCTACAACGCTTATTTACAAGTCTCGTCCAAATAATTATGGTAAGATCCTCATTGTTATAGTTCTTTAAATCGGACTTTTAGAAACTTCAAAACCTAACTTTGTGTTCTTGATTTCTTTGGAAAGATCAAGCTTGTAGGAGGTTAGATTAAGGCTCCCTAAGGCTTCCTAAAAACTTAACACCTACCAAGGAAGGTATCAACTTCAAACCCTAGCTTTGATTTTATGATTCCATTAAGTTTTATTGAAGTATTGTTAGTATTAAGGCTTGATCTTTGATTATAAGTAGTTTTGGTGGATTTGTATTAGTTTTGAATATTGGGTCTTTGATTGGTTGGATAAATTGGTAAAACTTGGAGTTGGGGACTGAGTTTATAGTATGATGGTTGAATATTGTTGTATTGGTGGTTGTGAGTGAATTAATGATAATTTAGAGTGTTAATTAAATTGGAAATCGCGTAAACATAAACGTCATAATGCCCGATTTTCCTTATCTGTTATGTTCTTCACTTTAGGACCCGTGAACTCACTTAAAGATTCTAACCTTTGCCAGGTTTAGATAGTTCATGTTACGAGCTTCGTTTTGATATGTGGTTCGCTTGAATCCGGTGTACGGTTTAGGAGAAATGACCGTTTTAAGTAACGGCGTTTCTCGAACGAACCATTACCCCTCGTCTTACTTTGAAACCTTGGTTAAGGCCCTTAAATGACTAATTGGAGTATGAAACAATTATTTAAAGTGGACTAGGCAGTTGGTACGGTATTCGCGAAACCGTCGCCTTAAAATTCGTAACGGTTAATTTATTAAAAAATGGTGGAGCCGAGGGTACTCGAACGACTTATGTTATTCGTTAAGCGTAGAAGTGACCATAAGCGAACATTAAGGTTCAATTGGTTAAAGTCTAGTTTCTTAAGTGACCGGGGTTTAATTCCGACTTATATTATTGTTCATAGGTTACCGGACCCACTCTAAGCTTAAGTCTATCCGGGAACACTTAGGCAAGTTTTCTACCCGTTATACTGTTGTTGTGATGTATATATGTATATTCATTATCTTATGATAAGTGCATGATTGTTATTAGCAAATCTTGCGATATATTGGAGCATGTGATATGATATTTATATGCATGCTTATTTCGTAATCTTGATATCTAATTGTTGATTCAATGCTTATAAGTTGCATAATACCTATGCTAGAGATAAGCGGTAGTTGCGTATATCCTTAGTATAGGGGACCCAAAGGTGAACATTTTCTAAACCGGGAGTTGATGTTCCCGAGTATATTATATATATATATATATATATATATTTATAATATATAGATATAGTTTTCAAAACTATTAATTGAATAAGGTTTATTTGATAACTTTATTTTAATTAATGAATATTATTTTCAATATTCATTCGAGGACTTATGACTCCGTTTATTTTATTTAATGAATATTATTGTGAATATTCATTCGAGGACTTAAGACTCCGTTTATTTTATTTAATGAATATTATTTTGAATATTCATTCGAGGGCTTATAACTCCGCTTCTTTTATTAAATATTATTCTTTATTTTATTAAATAATAATATTTCGATAATCAAACTTACTTTCGATTATTCAAATAAAGATCGTACTTTCGTATAAGTATATCTGTGGTTATTTATTATTCATTTCAAGTATGAGTTTTAAAACTTCTACTTCAATTATTTTTATAAATATTATCTTTATGGGAATATTATTTAATTAATAATATTCAGATATTTTCTCATATATCGGGACTGATTTATTTCATTAAATCAGCATTACTCTAAACATTCTTGAAAATATTTTCAAGTCTTCAAAATGATTTTTAAAAGTTAGAGCGGATCCCAAAACTCATTTTCAAATTTAAGATCTTCCTTTCGAAGGGGATTTAAATATTCGCTCAAAACCTGAGGGATCCAGCACTGTGGTGTATTTTATATTCGCAACAAGGTTGCTGTTTTGAGAAAAAAATTTGATTACTTGCCCAACGTTCGGGAAGTAAGTCCATCTATTTGAGTCGGCATAAGCAACATGGGCTCAGTGGGCGTCCATGAAAGTGTAAGTGGCTCAGTGGGAGTCCATCAATGCGAAAGTGGCTGAGTGGCAGTCCAGGATAAGGCCCTAATGTGGCCAGGGTGATGACCAGTGGGTGATTCATCCATCTACTAGTAGAAAAGGTGACTTAATTGGTATCTTTGCCTGATCAGCAAGATATCAGGTTTATGCCAAAATTCTGTTTTTCCAAATTCATTGGATATTGCAACTCTGTTTATAATTTTCATAACAGAGGTTTTCAAGGAGTGTATAAAATGTATATATATAGGTGTGTATATATATCGGGACTTAATGAAGTATCTCGTAACTTCATTATTTATAATGATATTTCAAAGATTGAATCTATCCAAGTCTTTTCTTGTAGTCTCATCTATGTAATGAACCTTTGAAACTGATTATACCTTGAACGGTGGTAGTTCAAGTAGTATTCTAGAAAAAAAAGTATGTTGGAGTATCTTGTAACTTCATCTTTTCAACTTATATCTGGTTAATGATTATCTTATGCATGACAAATATTTTCACAAAAACGTTGAGACAAGGTTAGATATATGAGATCACCTTGCAACGATATTTTTATACAGTTATAAATTGGAACTCTATGTATATTATACATGTCAGAGGATTTCAAAGATTGTGAATAGTATATATATATACTGAATATTTTGTGACTTGGTCGCGTTAAGATATCAACTTGGTTCATTTCTTCTTGACCAAGACTTTCATGAGTACTATGAGAATGCTCATATATTGTTAATTATTATACACATTATTTCGGTGGGCTTGTTGCTCACCCTTGCTTTCTTCTTTCATCACACAACAACAGATATACAAGATGAACAGGACCAAGCTCCCAATTTACGAGTGGATAGGAAACGTTCCGCAGTTTCCTGTAGGCGTTGATGCCGCTGTAGCTGAGGTAGAAATTACCAATAGGCTAGGCTTTCAACTTCTGATGTACCAGACTTATGTATCTATATGAATTGTAATAATGGCAAGGAATATGTAAATTATTCAGAAACCCTCTTTAAGGTGTAATGGTTTATAATTGTGGAATAAAATGACTTGTGTTATTTTTGGTATTCATCTCTAAGACTATAACTTGTGGTGTGTGTGTTTATTGTGGCGTCACAGTACGGAGTAGTTGATTGTTTATTAAGATTGGGTGTTATTAGGGGAAATGGAACTCGTAACAATCCGGATCCCCGACCCCGGATTTGGGGGTGTTACAGAAATGGTAATAAGAGCTAAGCGTTATAAACCTCAGAGATGATATGACGTTAAAATATTAAGTTCACTAAGATAATAAGAACTCTTGCCTAGTTCATAGTCGGACTACCTAACGTAGTACTGACAGTTAAAACCCTTATGGGAACCCTTATAAATATCGTGATAGAAGCGTAGTTCGTTAACGTATATGGTAGCGGGACTCCAAACCCTGAAGTTGAGGAGCAACAACGCGATGATGTTTTATTACTTATTGGAGATCAGATTATGGATCCGATAGAGCGTCCTAACGTGGGATCGGATGATGTTCATATTGAGGATGTAGCGGTTGAGGATGTTGTCTTAGAAGGGATTGTTGCTGAGAAGAATCCCGTGGAGGATCCTGACAAGAATGAATAAAGGACCACTGAGGAATTGATGACTATGGTTAGGGCGACTACCAGAGGTAGGATTGGCCGGTTACTACCGGAGGTTCGTTCAAGTTCGTAAAGATAGTAGCCCCTTTAACGCGCTTACTCGTAAGACTGAGAAGTTTGAATGGACAGAGAAATACGAGAATAACTTTCAAGAACTGAAGCAAAGATTGGTGACGGCCCCTATGATGGCGTTGCCGGATGGAAAGAGAGATTTTGTGATGTGTAGTGACGCTTCACGTAAGGAATTAGGGTGCTTCTTATACAGCACAACAAGGTAATCGCGTACGCGTCAAGACAATTAAGGGAATATAAAATTCGATATCCCCACCCATGAGCTTAGGCTCGTGGAAATAGTTTTTCCCTAATGATTGGAGGCACTACTTGTATGGAGAGAAGTGCAAGATTTACACAAACCATAGGAGCTCTAGTACATTTTTACGTAGAAAGAGCTCAACATGCGCCAGAGGAGGTGGTTAGAGCTAATGAAGGATTATGATTATGAGATTATTTATCAGCCAGGTAAAGCCAGTGTGGTGGCTAACGCCCTTAGTAGAAAGGAGAGACTCAAGATGATAATGTCTTCTAAAGAGTTCATAAGAGATTTTGAGAAAATGGAAATAGGAGTGAACGTAACCGGAGCCGGAACCGAAAAGCTGTTTGAGATTGTAACGCAACCCGAGTTATTGGAAAAGAACATATTGTGCCAGAAAAAGTGATGAATGAAGGCAGAGAGCCAACAAATAGATAAGAGATTAAAACCGAGAAAGATGATAAGGGAATAATGAGGTATTCCTCCAGAATTTGGGTTTTAAATGTTCAAGAGCTTAAAGATGAGATCTTAGATGAAAGTTAGTTTGGGGAATAAGATTTAGAGCAAACCCTGAACGTGATAGTCAAGGAGGTCGCCATCAAGATAGAAGGAACCCATAACATAATGAAGTGGAAAATGAGGATTTAAAACATGTAGGATGACCCCAGTTATGAGGAGGAGGAGGGAACGTTCAGACTAAGGAAACAGAAGTCGAGTAAGGAAAGGAGACCCGAGACGGTACTCCTATACGACAATTTATGGACCTTTCTAGACAAGACTTAGACTATTATCCCCAACCACCACCCTGAGGAAACAATGCGGTGAGAAATTCTTTCAGGACCTTTAAGTCGCTAAGCTCTCAGAGTTCCAAGGAACAAGCTGACCCCGTTGAGGCAAGAGCCTGGCTAAAGGAAATATATGAATCATTTGAGATTCTAAATGATTGACGAATCACAAAAGACTGTTTTTGTCACTTACCCTCTTAAGAGAGAGGCCACCCGCTGGTGAAAGTCCAAGGAAGGCACGGAGCAAGAGATTATAATAAACTGATTTAAGTTCAGTCAACTGTTTTCAGGAAAGTACTTCCCAAGGTTATGAAGATAGTGTAAAAGCTTTAGAGCGAGAACAAAGGCAGACGAGTATGATGAATTATGAATCTAAGTTGTAAAAGTTGTCAAGATTCGTTCTGAGGACACGAATCCAGAATGACGGGATATTTGAAATCAATGCTTATGTTGTGTTGGTTCATGAAATAATGATAAGAGAAAGGAAAATAAAAAGAAACTGAAGTGGAAAGGAATATAAAGGTAATAGAGTTTGGGGAATGATAAGGGAGTTGGGTATGAGGAAACCCTAAAGACTCGTAGCAATAGAAATAGAAAAGTATGTAATCGTCAGGATGAGGGTGATTCACCATGAGTTAAAATTGATGGTTGAAGGCATAAGAGATACATATATTTTATCCCCTGTAAGTTGGGAGGATTCGAGGAAACCTTGAGATAGTTCGAAGGATAAATAATGAGACGCAGATAGACTGAGGAGACAAGGAAGTAAGAAATTAGGAAAATTGGATGAAGGAAGTGACCTTCAAGAATGTGAAGTGTAAGACCGGTGGCTTGATACCCAGAAAGGGAGACGCCAGGTATGAAAGATATCCCAACATTGAGATGAATGATGAGATAAACAACAAAAGTAAATAAGGAATTATTAAGAAGAAGTTCACGTTGAACACGACCAATATCTTCCAGAACATCCCTGTCGTTATTACCAAATTAGGCAAGGAAAGCGGAAAAAAAACCGTTGTTATCTTTTGGAGGCCATATGGATTGACCTCAGTTTGAATAAGGATGCTATTGTGAAATTAAGTATAGACTATCAAAATGAGAATGATTGAATAAGGTAATCTATCAAGTATATATGACTTAATTTATCCAAGGAAGAGTGTAAGTATCTTTTAAAGGTGGAATTAAGGATAAAACCCCGATAACTTGAAATGAATCCTAGGGGAATGCATAAAGGTTGGAATTTCACCTCTAATAAGGACAACATGAGTTTTGACAGTATGAATTGGAAAGGATTAAGGTAACAACAACCTTTAAGGATCAGTGGAGAAATTTTTCAGAAGTATATAGACTATGATTCTGGTATTAGTAAATGGTATCTTGATATGCCCTGTGCCTAGGGTGTACTTGATGAAGGATTTAAGGATAACCTTAGAGGTTTTACAAGGAGAAAGGTAATATTCAAAGTTCTCAAGAATAAAAATTTTGATGAAGGAAATATGACGTAATTATAATAATGTCAGGTGGGGCACGTGTTGAACCATAAGAAAGTATATATCGATCCAATGAGGGTCGAGATTGGTAAAAATAAGAAGGACCCAAGATAAGAGACGTCCTAAGTATGATCGAGAATCAGTCATGGCAATGTTCACATCTAAAGACTAAGGAAATGACTTATGGAAAAATGGTGATTTTTTTTCTCACCAGGACTTAAGAGAAGCATTTTCACATAAGCAGTGATTGAAATGAGGTAGAAAATTTAGTTGGAGGTGGTTAAAATGACATTGATTGTAAGGAAAATTTAATATCAGGAAAGGCCAAAGAGGTGGCCAACACTTTAAGTGTAAGAGGACAATTATCGGCGCTCGTGCCAGAGGAATACAGTGATAATGGTTAATTCCATGAAGGTTGTATTATGGTGTGAAAGATTGACATTCCTTATGATGACTGTACGGTACTCAACCGTAATAGTAGTTTGGTAAAGATTTAATTCATGTAATCGCCGTGAGCGGGCTTTCTATCTTAGAAGGTCCTATCTTGTGATAAGCCATGAGCATGTTACGAAAGGACTAAATGAACCTTTGAGCTTCATGTCTCCCAGTAAAGAAGTATGGTTAATAATGGTATTAGCCTGCTATCGTTGCTTTGATTGAAACTCTTCTGCAATTTTATCTGCTTCATGTCATGTATGTACATCAGGATCAGGAATGTTCTTCACGAATCATGAATGGTGATTATGTTACCTCCTTAGAAGGATTCGATATGATATGAATGGACTCCGTATGGTTAGCTATTAAAACTTCATGGAAAACGAATGACTACAATAGGTCAATGGTGGGCCATAGTAATGCAGGAATGATTCTGCGAGTAATGAGCCGATTACTTACAACCATGAGAGTTGTATTGGAATGGATGTTGAGAGTGAGTACCACTAATCGGGTCATGGTGGTGTATAAGTTATCATTGATAGGCTAATTAAGTCGATTATCTACCTATTGAATACTTATTCCTTCTTATCAATAGAGAGTCATATTACTATACGAGGAAGGTTGCGATGCAAGCATATAATTCTAATAACGATGACGTCTAGAATGAAATCCCACATTCGATTTTCGATGTCGAGAGAGTTTTAAAGGTGATTGTTTATAAGCTCGAGCAAGAGCATGGGTCCATAGAATGATGGACGGAATAGTAAATATTCAGACACGTGAAATACGATGCTATAATACTTGATGTTGATATATATATGTATATGTTTTGTTCTCCTATGACAAACTTCTATAGTTCAAAGGTAGATTCCAAGCCAGATATTTTATGGCAGTATATTTTATATATATACAATTTTCTTCAATTCGTTCTTTTCTCTCCTTTTCATTTCATATAAGCTGAGAAGAACAACCCTTCCAAAAGGGGAGGTATTTTCGAATGACTATCTATCTGTGTGATAGAAGCCTAGTAGGATACCATCTATTGTTTAATTGCTAGTCAAGTACTAAAGGCTGGCCACCTTCTGTACTAACTATGCAATGTAACAAGTGTTCATGATCATAGTGATCTCTCAATAAATTCTTTTACTTCTATATGAAGGACCAAGCTTTCGAAGATGAAGGCAGCTAGAGATGAAGTGGTACCAAGTATGGTGGTATTCCGATTCTAACGCGTTCGTGATACTAAGGTTGACGCGATTATTAAAAGGTTATAGAACGCTAACGAGCAAAAGTGTAATCAGTATAAAATTTGGTACGGTAGATAGTAACGATTACGAACTGGAAAAGAGTGGGTATTGAGACGCAAAAGCTGTAGATCTAGATGTGATAATGAGAGTCTGTACAATAGACTTGAAAGAAATTTGGAATGATCACTTAACGCGGATTGAGTTTTCTTATAATAATCGATCGTATATCGGTATCGAGGTATCACCTTATGAGATCCTTGAGGGAAGACAATATCGATCTCTCTTATGTTAGGATGAAGTTGTAGAGCGCAAGATGCTCGGACCTGAAGGAATTTACGGATGAGCGGAAGCGTGAAATAACATTTATTCCGTAAAAACCATATACCGCACATATAGAAAAACGTATAAAAGGGAAAAACTGAGGAATCGAAATCATACCTCGTGAATCGAAGCTTTATAGAATTGGAGTGCTAGCAGTGGCTCCTCAGTGTGTGAAGCACCCTACCGGTATCCACCAAGAATGATCCGCTTCGATGAACCTTTTTATAAAACTAAGCTTTTATAAAAATGGAGTTTTTGGGAGAGAGAGAGAGAAGAAGAAGATGGAGGCTAGGGTTTTAACAAAACCAAAATTGTGTGTGTATTAGAAAAATGAGCCATCCATCTCATTCTATTTATAGGGCTCTCCTAGGGTTTTATATATTAACCCCCCACATTATATCTTCATAAAATGCTTTAATAATAATTAAAACTATTTTAATCATTATTTCTTTTCTTAACTATTTAGAAAATAATTCTCTCTCTCATTATTTCATCAAAGAAAATATTCTTTTATGGTGTGACCCTGTAGGTTCAATATTATGCCGGTAGTAGAAATAAATAATAATAAACTTTTATTAATTATTTATATGAATATTAAAATTCACTAAATATAATTAACTGATTAATTATATTTATTCTACATCGTGAGTGATGCTTCTCAACATATCACGACTATCCGGATAATATGAATTCACTGCTTAGAATATCAAGAACCTGTCAGTGACTAGTTACCGTATAATGAATTCCTTCTACCCTTATAATATCCCGATTAAATACAAGGCATGGATCTTGTGTCAAGCCTATCAAATTTAATCATATGATTTCTTATTCATAATGTAAAGTTCATATTAATGCAAATTAGAAACTCCTTTCTAATTTCATACACTCTGGCTAGAGATTCCAGAACTCGCATACTAAGAATAACATAGGATATTCTCTTCCTATACTGGAAGGGGTAGATCCTCTATTGACGTTAACTATCTCTATACACAAATCCCTATGCCCAGAATAGACCTAATGGATGTCCTTGAGACTAAGGACTAAACCAAAGCACAGTTCATTATATATAAGATACCTTTAACGATCTCAAGTCTAAGGACACTTGTACAACTATCACTCAGTAAATAACTATTGACGCGTGAGTAATCTCCATTAGTTGTTCAACTTATCAAGTCATGTTCAGTGAACTTATTCCCTAATAAGCACCTACATACCAGCTATAGTGTCACCACATAAATGCCTATGAGAACAGACATCCTCCTGAAGGGAGCAAGCATAGTATGTACCAATCTTTGCGGATCCACTAACATCCGATTAGTTATCCTATGATCAGGAACTGTTTAAGTCCAGAGTTGTCATCTTCTAGATCCCATTATTATAATCTCATTATAATTCTAGAAGCTTTAATCTAAACTATGGAACATCTTATTTAATACATTTTAAATAGATAAAGCCGATAAAAATATAACAAGTCTTTTATTAATTCAAAATGAAATCAAATAGGAATACAAGAAAGTTCTTCCTAACTCATCATACATGATTGGATTTAGGACAAACACTTTCAATCTCCCACTTGAACTAAAGCCAATCACCCTGGTATCTAATACCCATCTTTTCTTTATGACGATGAAAGTGAATCTGAGACAATGACTTTGTGAGTGGGTCTGCTACGTTGTTATATGTGTCAACTCTCTCAATCTTGACATCTCCTCTTTCAATGATTTCCCTAATCAAATGAAAGCGTCGCAAAACATGTTTGGAATTTTTATGAGACCTAGGTTCCTTGGCTTGTGCTATTGCTGCGTTGTTATCACAATACAACACAATAGGCTCCTCAATGCTAGGAACAACTCCCAACTCAGAACCAAATTTCCTCATCCAAACGGCTTCTTTTGCAGCCTCACTTGCAGCTATATATTCTGCTTCCGCTGTGGAGTCAGCCGTTGTAGACTGTTTGGAACTCTTCCAACTAATCGCACCACCGTTCAGAGTAAACACGTACCCTGACATGGATTTGCTATCATCACTTTCTGATTGAAAACTAGAGTCAGTATAACCCTCTATTTTCAACTCAGATCCGCCACCAAAAACAAGAAAAATATCCTTAGTCCTTCGCAAGTACTTAAGGATGTTCTTCACTGCTTTCCAGTGGTCTTCACCTGGATTGGACTGATATCTGCTCGTCACACTGATTGAATAAGCAACATCAGGCCTAGTACATAACATCGTGTACATGATAGATCCTATTGCTGAAGCATAAGGAATCATACTCATATGCTCTCTTTCCTCACGTGTCTTAGGAGACATCTTTTCGGAAAGGGACACTCCATGGCTCATCGGTATGAGACCTCTTTTGAAGTTTTCCATGCTAAACCTTTTAAGCACTTTCTGGATGTATGTACCCTGGGTAAGACCTATCATTCTTCTAGATCTATCTCTATAGATCTTTATACCGAGAATGTAGGATGCTTCTCCCAAGTCCTTCATAGTGAAGTTCTTCGATAGCCACACTTTGACTGATTGCAGCATCGGTATATCATTTCCTATAAGAAGTATGTCATCCACATACCATACAAGAAATGTTACTGCGCTCCCACTAACCTTCTTGTAGACACATGGTTCATCTATGTTTTTGAGAAAACCAAACTCTTTGATTGTCTCATCAAAACGGATGTTCCATCTACGAGAAGCTTGCTTTAAACCATATATGGTTCGCAGCAGCTTACACACTAGGTGTTCATTTCCCTTAGAAAGAAAACCCTCTGGTTGTGTTATATACACTTCCTCTTCAAGTTTCCCGTTGAGGAAGGCCGTTTTCACGTCCATTTGCCAGATCTCATAGTCGTAGTAAGCAGCAATCGCAAGCAAAATCCGAATTAATTTTAACAGGGCTACAGGCGAAAAAGTTTCATCAAAGTCAATCCCTTGTCTTTGTTTGAATCCTTTTGCCACGAGCCTGGCCTTATAGGTCTCTACCTGGCCATCTGCTCCAATCTTTCTTTTGTATACCCATTTGCACTCAATAGGCTTCACACCCTCAGGTGCTTCAACCAAAGTCCATACTTGGTTGGTATACATAGATTCTATTTCGGATTTCATGGCACTTTGCCATTTCTCTGAGTCAACACTACTCATAGCCTCATTATAGGTCATAGGGTCGTCATCATCAATGATTGACAACTCATTGTCATTCTCAATGACAAGGCCATAATACCTCTCAGGTTGGCGAAACACTCTCCCTGACCTACGAATGGGATGTTCCACAGAAGGTTGTTCAGTCTGAACATGTGTTTCCACTTGATTTGTAGTAGTTTGTGCTTTTTGAACTTCATCAAGTTCAATTTTGCTCCCACTGTTTCCTTCAAGGATAAACTGCTTTTCCAAGAAGGTAGCATGTCTGGAGACAAACACCTTATGATCGGTGTAAAAGTAATACCCTAAAGTCTCTTTAGGATATCCCACAAAACTACATTTTACGGATCGAGATTCCAGCTTATCTGGGTCAACTTTCTTGACATAAGCTAAACATCCTCAAATCTTAACATGTTTAAGACTCGGTTTCCTTTCTTTCCATATCTCATATGGAGTTTTAGGGACAGATTTGGAAGGCACCTTATTCAGTAAATATGCTGAGGTTTCCAATGCATAACCCCACAGGAATACTGAAAGATTCGCATAGCTCATCATGGACCGAACCATGTCTAACAAAGTTCGATTTCTCCTTTCAGATACCCCATTCAACTGTGGAGTATATGGAGGAGTCCATTGGGAGACTATACCATTTTCTTTGAGATAATCTAGAAACTCTCCATTCAAGTATTCACCACCTCGATCTGATCGAAGAGTTATAATACTATGTTTGGTTTGTTTCTCCACTTCATGCTTATATTCTCCGAACTTTTCAAAGGCTTCAGACTTGTGTTTCATCAAATACACATATCTGAATCTAGATCGATCATCTATGAAAGTAATGAAGTATGAAAATCCACCCATGGCTTGCGTAGACATTGGTCCACATACATCTGTGTGTACCAATCCTAGCAAATCTGCAGCCCTCTCTCCATGTCCACTAATGGAGATTTGGTCATTTTACCCAATAGACAAGACTTGCATGTAGGATATGATTCAAAATCAAAAGGGTCAAGTAACCCTTCCTTATGCAATGTCCACAGTCTATTTTCACTAATATGACCAAGTCTACAGTGCCACAAAAAAGTGATATTTTCATCATCCCTTTTTCTTTTATTAGTATGTTCAATTTGTAGTAAATCATGCTCTACGTCACATACATACAAACCATTATTTAATATACCACTTCCATAAAGAACGTTATCTCTAAGAATTGAACATTTATTATTCTGAATAACAAACAAAAATCCATCCAAGTCTAATATGGGAATAGAAATAATATTCCTCAGAATCAAAGGAACAAAATAACAATTATTTAAAACAATGGTCTTGCCCGTAGGCATATGTAAATGAAATAATCCTACAGCTTCAGCGGCAACTCTTGCTCCATTTCCCATCCGTAGAATCACCTCCTCTTCCTCAAGAGTCCTACTTCTCCTTAGTCCCTGCAACAAATTGCAAATATGAGAACCACAGGCGGTATCTAATATCCAAGTAGAAATTTGATTTAATGACATATTCACTTCAATCATGAACATACCTGAAGCAGAAGTGGTAGTCTCACTACCCTTCTTCTTCTTCAATTCTGCAAGGTAAACCTTGCAGTACCTCTTCCAGTGCCCCACCTTGTTACAGTGAAAGCAAACAGCTTTGCTCTTGGGGTGTTCAGCTTTTGGTGGAACAGGCTTTTTCTCACCTACTTTCTTCTTCTTGGAAGGGTTCTTCTTCCTTTTCTTAGGATTGGAACCTTCACCAATTAGAAGAACAGAGCTCTTCTTAGGGGAAAATTTGATTCCGCAGTCTTCAACATGTTGTGGAGTTCATTCAGGCTGACATCCAACTTATTCATGTGAAAGTTCACAACAAACTGCGAGAACGAACTCGGAAGTGATTGCATGACCAAGTCTTGGCTCAGCTCCCCATCCATGGCAAAACCAAGTTGTCCAAGACGTTCAATCAAATTGATCTTCTTAAGTACATGGTCATTCACGGATGATCCCTCAGACATCCTACAACCGAACAGCTCCTTCGATATCTCATATCGAGTTGTCCTTCCTGCCACATCATACAACTCTTGTAGATGCATAAGGATAGTGTGAGCATCCATATGCTCATGCTGCTTCTGTAGCTCAATTTTCATAGAAGCTAGCATGATGCATTGAGCAACATTTGCATCATCTATCCACTTACGATACACAACATGTTCATCATTATGTGCATCGTTAGCAGGTTCAGTAGGCTTAGGTGAGTCAAGCACATATTCCAGCTTCTCCACCCTGAGAACAATTCTCAAGTTTCGAAGCCAGTCAGCAAAATTAGGACCAGTCAACTTGTGAGCATCTAGTATACTCCGGAGTGATAGTGCAGAAGACATAACGAATATAGTAAATCTGTAAATGATAAACACATAACAACACTTAGCAAATATTCAATTTTATTTCAAAACACTATATGAATTGGGTCTTTATTCATAAGTGGCTCCCACTAATTTATACACCCTCTAAATGAAAATTAGGCATTCATAATGCTAGTGGGAATAGGGATCCTACATTCCATTACACAACCTCGGCTGTAGCACGAAACGTCATGTGATGTTCAATAGGCAGACAACTCTTGTCAATTACATCTTATGTTATTCCCTAATATAATTTTAGCCTCTTGAATAATTGAGTCACGGCTGTAGCACGACAAACTCAATATTCTAAGTCAAGTCTAACCCAACATTTCGTACAATTGAACCAGTCTCCAACGGCCCACGGCTGTAGCACGTAACGACCTTTAGATTTTAATTCAATGTACACATCTCTATGTAATAGACAAGTATTTCTTATTTCGAAATCAAAACCCTCGGCTGTAGCACGAAACGATAATGATTTAAAAATAAGAACCACTTTCTATCATGTTGGAAGGCTATGACCAACACAAGCCCGTTGTGTCATTGGCCAATTACTACTTGATATTATTTAATTTTAGAGGGGTTATATTACGTTACAATCATAATCATATTATAAAGAGATTCTTCCTTTTAAATTAAATATTTCAAATCAATAATCGATAATCAGATGATTCCCAGATCGGGTGGAGCATTGTCAAGAGGCGTCACTTAATAACCCTTTCTTACAGATAGAAATCTGTTGTTGACAGAATCATCCTTTCTCTCAAAATTGAAAATTCATATTTAATTACGTATTTCATAAACACAAGAATCTCATGATTGTATTCATAATATTATTGTCAAGGCAAGAAACGATTCATATTCTAGATTTTCTAGAGCACGCCTTATATTGATTTAAGTTCACCTAAATCTATCATCGCATGGTAAACACAGGCATATATCTCATATATAAAAATAAATAAACAAGTAAGCATGCAAGTAATATCATGTCACAAATTGATATAATGATGTATGGATTTATTATAGCATTTAAAAGCAATTAAAACATGCTTTAAAACACTTTCGGGAATATAAATAGTTCAAAACTTCTATATAAAAAATATTTGACCACTCCATTAGATCCGTCTCGGAAAAATGAATCCAACGATATATAGCACGCCCAAAACGGAGTTACGAAACTCCCAAAAATCAAATTTTAAAAAGACAGATGGGCTGTAACGCATTACAGTAAGGCTTTACAAGGTCTATAACGCATTCAGGTAATGCGTTACAACACTGTTGAGCCATTTACGTGTGTAACGCATTCCGTAAATGCGCAACAGTGTGTAACGCATTCACGGAATGCGCAACACACCCCCCACCCCGCGTGCGCTGCACGCGCCTGCAACAGCCGATAGCAGGTTTCCTATTTTTTTTTCTGTTGTTTCCTCCTACGACCTGTCTGCTTCCACTGTTACTATTTTCTGCTGTTACAAACAAAAAAGGTAACCCCTTTTTCTTTTACTCCCTTCCTTAATAACTATTTATTAGTTTATTATTTAAATTTTATTATTAATAAATTAATTAACATTTAATTAATAAATTAATATAAATCAAAATAATATGATTTCTTAAATCAAGCAGTAGCAGAAAATTACCAAATCAGCCATGGGTCCTTGTGTAAATTTTAATCATAATTATTCACATGCATAATTATTTCATGAATTTTAATTAAAACAATTTTAAAAATTCATAACAAATAATCTACACATCACAAAATTATGATAAAAATACCTAGATGATCTACAACACTTGTAGAACCCAGATCAGTACTCAAAATCTCATGCAAAAATTATTTCGAATTAATTCATAATTAAATCCAAATAAACTTACAAAAATCATAATAAATCCATACATGCATGAAAAATCTGAATTTTTTTATATGAATCTCTATATGCAGAACCTAGCTCTGATGCCAATGAAGGAATTTACGGATGAGCGGAAGCGTAAAATAATATTTATTCCGTAAAAACCATATACCGCACATATAGAAAAACGTATAAAAGGGAAAAACTGAGGAATCGAAATCATACCTCGTGAATCGAAGCTTTATAGAATTGGAGTGCTAGCAGTTGCTCCTCAGTGTGTGAAGCACTCTACCGGTATCCACCAAGAACGATCCGCTTCGATGAACCTTTTTATAAAACTAAGCTTTTATAAAAATGGAGTTTTTGGGAGAGAGAGAGAGAAGAAGAAGATGGAGGCTAGGGTTTTCACAAAACCAAAATTGTGTGTGTATTAGAAAAATGAGCCATCCATCTCATTCTATTTATAGGGCTCTCCTAGGGTTTTATAATATATCTTTATATATATTAACCCCCCATATTTTATCTTCATAAAATGCTTTAATAATAATTAAAACTATTTTAATCATTATTTATTTTCTTAACTATTAAGAAAATAATTCTATCTCTCATTATTTCATCAAAGAAAATATTCTTTTATGGTGTGACCCTGTAGGTTCAATATTATGCCGGTAGTAGAAATAAATAATAATAAACTTTTATTAATTATTTATATGAATATTAAAATTCACTAAATATAATTAACTGATTAATTATATTTATTCTACATCGTGAGTGATGCTTCTCAACATATCGCGACTATCCGGATAATATGAATTCACTGCTTAGAATATCAAGAACCTGTCAGTGACTAGTTACCGTACAATGAATTCCTTCTACCCTTATAATATCCCTATTAAATACAAGGCATGGATCTTGTGTCAAGCCTATCAAATTTAATCATATGATTTCTTATTCATAATGCAAAGTTCATATTAATGCAAATTAGAAACTCCTTTCTAATTTCATACACTCTGGCCAGAGATTCCAGAACTCGCATACTAAGAATAACATAGGATATTCGCTTCCTATACTGGAAGGGGTAGATCCTCTATTGACGTTAACTATCTCTATACACAAATCCCTATGCCCAGAATAGACCTAATGGATGTCCTTGATACTAAGGACTAAACCAAAGCACAGTTCATTATATATAAGATACCTTTAACGATCTCAAGTCTAAGGACACTTGTACAACTATCACTCAGTGAATAACTATTGACACGTGAGTAATCTCCATTAGTTGTTCAACTTTTCAAGTCATGTTCAGTGAACTTATTCCCTAATAAGCACCTACATACCAGCTATAGTGTCACCACACAAATGCCTATGAGAACAGACATCCTCCTGAAGGGAGCAAGCATAGTATGTACCAATCTTTGCGGATCCACTAACATACGATTAGTTATCCTATAATCAGGAACTGTTTAAGTCCAGAGTTGTCATCTTCTAGATCCCATTATTATAATCTCATTATAATTCTAGAAGCTTTACTCTAAACTATGGAACATCTTATTTAATACACTTTAAATAGATAAAGCCCATAAAAATATAACAAGTTTTTTATTAATTCAAAATGAAATCAAATAGGAATACAAGAAAGTTCTTCCTAACTCATCATACGTGATTGGATTTAGGACAAACACTTTCAGGACCCGCAGTAGTCCAAAGGACCAAGGATATAATAGATCTAATCAGAGGACGGCTGGTAGTAGCCCAAGATGGACATAAAAAGTATGCTGATTTGACACGAAAGGACAAAGAATAGGAAGTAGGGGACCTAGTGCTGTTATAGGACAAAAAAATGAAAGCTTAGCCCACGAATTGTTGGACCCTTGGATATATTAAGTCGCATTGGGAAGTTAACATATGAGCAAGCCTTACCCCGAACCTTAGCAAGTTCATAACGTGTTCCATGTATTGTAACGCCCCCAAATCCGGGGTCAGAGGATTTGGTCGTCACTATGAAACTTCAATCCAAATCAACCTGTTAAATCAATAAATAAATGCCAGTGGAATATATTTATCATAAATGACCCCAAACTAATCCAAGATCTTTTAAGGTTACAGTTCTAGAAACAAGAAATCAAAATTCCACAAATAGTTTTTCTCTTTCTTTTACTTTTAAAACTCTTTTCAACAAATACCAACTCAAAACTAAACCCACTAGTATAACTTCGAAATGAATTATACTAGGCCCAAATAAAATATACAACTATAATATAATATAATATAAACAACTTTACACAATAAAACTTACACTAGCCCGCAACCCTGGATCAACCACCTTCCAAAAGCTTCTTCTTTTGCTTCCTTGAATTACGCAGCTAAACAGCGCAAGCTAATCTTCACTGAAGGTTAAATTTGAAAACAGGCAAGTATGAGCGGAAGAAATGCTCAGCAAGATCATTATGACATATATAGGGTCTTTTGATATAAAATCGACATCTGCATTAGAGCAGAACATTTAAAATCATAATTGCTGAATCATAAAATTTTAGTTGAGGAACCCCAGAATTGATTCCTTAATTGTATTCAAAACCATTTTGATATTTTTGAGCGAGATGCTTCAGCAATACTTTGAATCTTGATGAGAATAAAACTCGTAAAATAGTGTTTACGGAAATATCGTAAACCACAATAACATGAAACAATGATTATGGATTGAATCATAAATTTTATTCAAAACCGAACTCTTCAAATTAATACTTATTTTGCTATCATATCAAATTAGATATCAATACGAACTTTGATGCGCACAACACCCATACTGAAGTCAACATCAATCTTCTATACTAATACCACCTTTGATATTTAACAACAACGTAAGTATCAGAATAAATCAAAATCTGAATCAAAACCGCTATTTACCATTATTCCAAAACAGAAACAGTTGATAAATCATTTATTCTATGAATATCAAAAATGATATGATAATTTAGATTGGGATCATTCTCCGACGGACGTACTATCACATGCTGATCAGCCCATGTGATAGCACAAGGTCATGATTCATAGAAACGTGACCCCAAAAACACGAGTACTCAAACAAAAAGGCAATATACCTGCCTGTGGCAAAAATGGTGTCATAATATTCCATATGGCACTTAGAAATAGCCCTCCGCTGGACCGTCCGTCCCGGTCACTTACACAATTATGATCCAATCTTAAAACCTTTTATTGCAATGGGGTCATGATAATCGACACCCAAAATAATTTTATTCCCCCAATTCTTGGGTAGGAATATTCGCAACCAAATCACTTTTCTCAAAATCCAAAACATATATAAATCCGATAATTGGATAAGTAAAATCACTTGACTATTCAGAACATAGAATAGCATATGAGTATTTGCATAAACATAATTATTTAATTCAGCGATATATAAAACATCTATCTATCTTGAACTCATAATAGGGAAAGCAATACTTGCATGATAAGATTTAAAATAAATATCACTTGAACAATAAGTGATGATAGGGATACTTGCATAATATGATTCGAAATAAACGTCACTTGAACGATAAGTGAAGTCAGGGGTACTTGCCTTTGGGTTTTAGTAGTTAGTCACACTCGCAAAGACACATCTATTCTGACATTCTGTCTTAAAACATCACCGTCCTTCTTTTCAACACTTGACTGAAATGCTGCTCCTGCGATTGCTAGAAGCCAGATATCCAATGCCATTCTATCTCATTCTTTATCCAACATCTTATCCCGATCAACTCGAGAGATCCGCATCTATAATTAAAAGATATAGCTTTAATCATCTAAACGATAATCACTCAACGAACTACGCTTCAACAGCCTATCGTCTACCCATACGATAGCCCACACATAAATATAACAGACAAACACAGGACTCTTGATCCACATACCCACATAATTCACATAGCACATAAGCACACAACTCACGTATCACATAATTCATATCACATATGACCCGGTTCGCCAAAAGGTTCGATTCGATACGTTTAAAACTGAAATCGGGTCAAAATTTGATTTATCGATCAATAATCGATTCAGAATGATTAACAAATCAAACGACCTTTGGAAACAAAAGAATTTGGGTCTCAAAAGTATTTTTATTGAAATCGGAATATTTTTCTGAGTCTGGAGGCGTTCGTTTCGTATTAAACGGATGAACAGTTTATATATAAAAATATCTTGTCCCAACACGTAATTAGGTTTCGTAAAAATTTAATTATATAATCTCATTCGACATCTCCGATAATCGTAGGTTACGTTCCCGTATTTTCGGAATTAATTTCCCGAAAATCGGGCAACGTCTCCTTTGTTTATCGGCCTACCCGTCGAACATCCCTACGTCAATCACAACAACATCAATAATTCACAATTCCCAAATACCAATGTAATTTCAATTATTAGCATTTTTATATCTTTATTCATATTTTTTTTTTCGAAATTAATATCACAAACTAATTTCATTTATTTATAATGTAGGACTCATAATTAATCATCATTGTCCATCGTCGGCTCGCCGAGGCTCATCGCAGATGGCGGTAAAATCCACGGGTTTCCGATTATATCGGACATCCTACGTAAATCCCACCGATTTATTAATAATTATTCTCGCACGATAAATTTTATATCAGATTGTTATCCTGCAGAAAATAAAAGAATTAACTTCATAAAATTTTTCTCAAAATCGAAAATTAAACTCGAATTACTTCGAATTAGGCAATTGAAACCAGACAATCAACATCACACAGATACACACGCGCCTACGCGCTGCTAAGCAGGAGGGGGAGGGGGACAACCGGAAGCGAGCACAAAGTGAAGTAATCCAGAAAACATGGCCGGAAAACATGAATCAGACGGCTACACGGCGGCACCGCCGCACAACCATCCAACCCACAACACTGGTGCCGCATAACCATCCAACCCACAACACCAACATACAAACACGACACTGAACACACACACACAGAGCTCATATATATATACATATACACATAGCTACACACACAACTCGCCGCCGCCACCACACCGGAAAACCGACGGCGGCAGCGGCTAAAACGGATTAGGATGGCAGCGAATAAAAGGAGATAGGCGGCGTAGGAATTACCGGAAAAATAAGCAACGGGGGTGAGAAGAATGGAGATATATGGAGAGATTGTGAGAGAACAAAGAGAGAGACAAAGATTGTGAGAGAAAGAGCCGTGTACAGGGGGTGGGGGTAATGGGTTTATAATTTTTTTGTTCTTTTTGTTTAACAGATGTTGTAGGATGGAGAATACACATGTCCCTCTGATTAATTAAAACTGACACGTAATGTATAGGATAAACACGGAGGTTCTATGGCTCGGTTTTGTCCTGAAACTCGAAATTAAACGATCCGAGTTGCACTTTAAATATCTTCAGAAAACTCACGAAAATAGTTTCAACATATAAAATACCCCGAAGTAAATAAAGACGTACATTTTGAAATTTTAAAAACTAGTTCTGAAACACAATTTATACCCATTTTTAACGAATAAACGAAACAACGCACATGTAAAATTTATCCCAAAATTACCAAAATAATTTTAAAATTCTCGGAATATTCCGAACTTAAATAAATACGAGTTTCATAATTTTTGAAGAATTCTAGAATTAAATAAGGATTTTACAATTAAATAAACTCAGAAAATCATTTAAGGGTATATAATTAATAAAAAATTGATTTCTCAATTTTAAAAACTTCTAAAAATAATTAATAAAGTTATGAAGCCATAAAAATGATTTTAGAGATAATCCCGATATTTATGACAGTAAATCTTGAATAGTACACTTTTAAATACAAAACAAAACAACCCAGCTTCACAACTAATTACACAAATCATCCTCGAACACCAAGAATCGCATATGATTAATAATAAAATAATATTCAGCTAACTGAACCCATACACATATTTTATTTAATAATACAGAATCATAATTACATATTGGATCCGAAAATAGATTACTTAGCCACTAAGTAAATATATATAACGATACAATTTAATACCAGAATTTAGTAATTATCAAAACCGAGCTTTTCATAACACACCATATACGAAAATAATATAAAAAAATATCTCGTCTCTCGAGAATACGGGTTTTGTTGATTTATCGAAATAACTATCGTATTGAAAATCTTGCGTCGGGCCGCGTACGGGTCAAACCGTAATCCGGATCGAAAAAGACAAAACACGGAAAATGTTCGAAATTACCAGATTAGATTAGGAAGGAGTTTTCGGAAGAGTTTCGGGTTGTAAAAAGGTAAAAACGGTTGAGGTTGAACGATTCCCGGCTTTATAAAATAGTTTTGTAATTATTCAGAAAATAATTAATAAATCCATAAATCATTATAAAATCATCTAACAGTCCAAAAATTACCAGAAAAATATCAAAATTATCTATATTTTATTCTAGACATGTAAAAATTAGAATACTCAAGGAATATCACATGTAAACATCCAAACATCAATTCCAATTATCAGATAATTCACTAAAATTCACATAAAATCACATAAATAATTCCAAATAATAATAATAATAATATTTGAAAATATGGGATATTACATGTATCAATGTTAAGGAAGTTTAATCCGGATGCTAGACAAATAGGGGCATATGAGCGCATAGACATGCAACCAGACGTAACCTATATGGAGCAACCAGGAAGGGTTATAGACCAAAAATGGACAAGTGCTTAGAAGAAGGGTTGTCATGCTAGTTAGGGTTTGTGGCAGAACCACAATGTGGGAAAATTGACTTGAGAGTTAGAAAGTGCAATGCTAAGAAAGTATCCCTATTCATTTTCTATCTGATTCTGGGACGAAATCCTTTTAAGGAGGGGAGACTGTAATAACCCCAAAAAATTTGGACTTTTTGTAAATCTTATGAATAGTGATTTTGCTGATTATGCTGAATAAGAAAACTTTTCATGCCACACAATGTAGCAGTTCTTTTATTGATATTCTGAGGTCTTATTAGTACTCTATATGGTATATAAGTGTATGTATAGATCGTTAGAATCCAAATCCGAACACTTTGATTTTTCCCGAAAATCCACCAGATACCGAAAGAATTGAGTATAAGGTAACATGATAAAAATGATTTAAATTCAAGGATTTTTAGAGAGGATCATAAAAGGAATATAAAATATTGAGAAAGGTTTAGGGGTACCTAAGTAATAAGATCCCAGGTATGATCCCTCAAACGATAAACGAGAACGAAAGTTAAGCAAACCGTATAACAGATAAGCGGTCATTAGCCAAGTAATTAGGGGTTAATCAAAAAGGTTAGTGGATGATGATGTCATCACACCAACAAGAAGAAGACAAGTGTAAGAGGATGACATGAGAAAGATGATATAGGCATGATGACATAAGCATGACAAATGTAGGGATTGGTTGGTTGATTGTGAGCCACACAATTTTTACCATGGTAACAATCTAATTAACAACAAAAGGAAGTAACCAAGCTAAGCACCACACAAATCATTTAATCAAACTAGAAACATTTTTACTTCACTTTTTCTTCCCTTGCTCTCGGCCAAAACCAGAGCAGCAACTTAAAACTACCATATCCCCTTCAATACTCACTCAAATGTTATGTTCTATAGCTCCTTGGAAAGTTTTGAGATGGCCTACAACTCTTATTCACAAGTCTCGTCCAAATAAGTATGGTAATACCCTCATTTTTACAGTTCTGTAAATCGGACTTTTAGAAACTTCAAAACCTAACTTTGTGTTCTTGATTTCTTTGGAAAGATCAAGCTTATAGGAGGTTATATTAAGGCTCTCTAAGGCTTCCTAGAAACTTAACACCTACCAAGGAAGGTATCAACTTCAAACCCTAGCTTTGATTTTATGATTTCATTAAGTTTTATTGAAGCATTGTTAGTATTAAGGCTTGATCGGAGAACAATTAGAGCCCTTGAAGGAGGAACACCAGCGGGGACAACCCAAGTGATTTCGTCAACCGTGGAGGTACCTCCTCATTCAACTTACACAACCATCCAAGGAGAAGCCCAGATAGGGGAAACAGAACCTCAGCCACAAGGGATGATTCCCTCAGCTACTCAAGGTACGAATCCCCAAGTTCCACAACTACATGCACCTGTGAATTCCTGACCCATTGGGTATGAGTATTCAACTGTTGTGACTACTAACCCCCCATATGGGATGCCCCTTTACCCCGAGGTTGGAGGAAGTGGACATACTGTGTGGAGTGAAGCACGAGGGCGATCGCCCCCCTATATATAAGGTTTGGCTCCTATCCCTGAGGATCTGGAATTTTCTAGTCCTTACACTGAGAGAGACTCTGAATCTTCAGATGATGAAGTGGCCCCAAGAAGGAGGCGTGTTAGCAAAGAGCTGATGATGTCCGGTAGTATGTTATTCGTGCACTGAAAGTTGTTGATTAGCAGTTTCGGGTTATCTGATTAGTGTCATCACCATTGCATGATAAGGTTAAGAACAATAAGGCTATTGAATGAAGTATTTAATGAAGTTAGAATCCCATGTTTGTCTCATATAATATACAACTCTCTTTACTCTCTTAGTTATAATCATTAGTTTAATTAGTAGTATAAACAACCCAAAATTGTTATCGTCTTAGCATTGAATAATAGCCATATCATCGGTGCACAGGTGCATAAATTACATAGTTAACCAATGCCGGTCTCTGTGGGAACGAACTAGAAAAGGTTCTATATTACTTGCGAACGGTATACTTGCGTGAATTATTAGCGCATGTTTAGCTCTAACAAGTTTTTGGCGCCGCTGCCGGGGACTGCAGTGTTAACTTTTAGTTTATGTATTTGTCATCAGTGATCATTAAAGTTCATTGACTCGGACATTGTTACTTACATACTCCTTTTTCTTGTTGTATTTCAGGTAATCTAGCGATCGTTTATGTAAATGCGTTCACAAATTCGTAGGAGAATTATGAAAAAAGACTAGGAACAAGTTGTAGCGGATCGTAGGGAAGATTTTGAGGATGAACAGAAAGTAGTTGAAGACAAGAAATTGAATGAACCACCTTTATTAGAGATGGAGGATCAGGCAGATAATTCTAAGGATTTGATGGACTTTTCTAAGCCTAAAATCAATGACATTCAGTCAAGCATCATCAGGCCAGCCATCAAGGCGAACACTTTTGAGATCAAGTCGAGCACGATTCAGATGATAGAAAACTCAGTTCAGTTTGGGGGTAATCCTACTGAAGACCCAAACATGCACATCAAGGATTTCATCGAGATATGTGACACTTTCAAGTTGAACGATGTGTCTGAAGATGCCACTAAGCTGCGACTATTCCCATTCTCTTTGAGGGAAAAAGCAAAGTGTTGGTTACATTCTCTACCACCGGGGTCTATCACCAAATGGGAGGACCTTGCTCAAAATTTTCTCACTAAATTCTTTCCTTTGGAGAAGACTGCTGCAATCAGGAATGTGATTACTCATTTTGCTCAGCAAACTGGTGAATCTCTATGTGAGGCTGAGGATCGATACAAAGAGATGCTAAGGAAGTGCCCACACCACGGCATACCTGATTGGATGATCATAAATTATTTCTACAATGGTCTAGGAGCACATTCTAGACCTATGCTCGATGCAGCATTTGGTGGAGCCTTATAGGCTAAAAGCTACAATGAAGCTTATGAGTTGATTGAGCTAATGGCAGCCAATGAATACCAGAATCCTACACAAAGAATGTTGCAAGGAAAGGTAGCAGGAATTCTAGAAGTGGATCAAGCTACTACTATAGTTTCTCAACTACAAGCTTTGACGATGAAAGTGGACTCTTTGGCAAATTATGGAGTTAATCAGATTACTAGCATTTGTGAACTTTGTGCGAGAGCACATGAAATTGAGCAGTGTGTTATTCCTAGCGAATCAACTCAATTTGTGAACAACTTTCAAAAATCACAACAACAAGCTCAAGAGAAAAATGGTTAGAGAAGAAGCAAGAAGAGACATGATGGCTCAAAACCACAACAAACCCTAAAAATCCAAACAACTATAGCTCAACCTCTAGCTCAATCTTCTATGCCAACAACCTCAATCATCAAACCACCTCTAACTTCTAAGCCAAAATTTCTATACAAACAAACAACAAACAAATTCCTAAAAACACCAAACATCTCTAAAGAAAATCACAAACTTACCTCTAGCCAAGCCTTCACTAAAAATCAATTACAAGTCTGTGTTAGTGTTTGTGCCCTAGAGACAACACTATTATGTTTATATTATGAAACATTTGGATTATTAATTATGATTATATGGATTATTCTTTAGTAATTTATTATATCTCTATTTTCTGCGATAAGATGTTAGATTAATAGATGTCCTTGGAATCTGATATGTAAATCTATATCTCTAAGTACATGACTTAGAAATGAGATTATGAGAATAGTATTGATATTCCTAAAGGTCCTTAGTCAAGTATTATTGTTGAGGGACGATAATAAATACATTGAGACTAGTGTGTGTATTGGTTGATGATCACATCTCATTGATCATAGGTATGGTGATACTAAAGTCAAAACACAGGCACATGTATTAAATACATGGTGCTGGATTGACCCGTTCTGCGATACTACATGTTTATAGTGTCATAAGTTAATCTCACAGTGATAATTATGTATTGGTCCTTTGACCTGAAATCATTATATTTCTATACGAGAATTAATATTCTTTGATATTATTGAAAGTTATCCTTGACCGGGTAATAATAAAAGTAGACATTGGGTACATTATGAATCGTATGAGAAATATGAATGATCTAGACGGGATTTAGCCCTCCTTTATTAAAGGAGTGATATTATTGGCCTCTTGATTGAGTAAGACTATAAAATGCATGGTCGTGCTCAAATATTGATTTGTTTAATAGTTTACTCATTGATCAAGGAAAGAAGGATTGAACGTTAACAGAGGATGACACAATGCATGCCTCGAGTTTGATGTATAATATAAGGCTAAAAGGATTATATTATATATTATTCAAGAAAGGTTTAATTGATCACTGATTTGATTATTATTACTTTTGTAATAATGATGTATTACTAGATGTCGCTCATTGTTTATGATTTTAAATTAGATTTAAAATTGTTGTCAACGTAATAATAACCTAAAGGGTCGCACAAAGAATGATTGGAGGATTATTTAATTTAAATTCGAATTTAAATTAAATTTAAGTAATTTGAATTATTTGTTATTAATTAAGTGTGATTTAATTAATTAAATAGGAAGTTTGAATTTAATATTATATCCGAAATTAAGTTATTGGATGATTAAGTGGGACTTAATAATACAATAATTAGAATTTTGAATTTAATAGTAATAACAACTCTAAAATTTAGTTTAGGGTTGGAGGCCCATTAACTCTTGCCTATATAATATCTTTTTCTAATAGAATTATGGTTACACGTTTTATTTGATAAAACACAAACCCTAGCAGCTGGAAGAGAGATAGAGAGAGCAAGAAGGTGACCTCAAGAACATGCTAGTACACACCCATCCTCCGGGCGATCATTCGTGTGGATACCTTTAAGGCGTAGATCGTTCCAACAACGGGCTACATGGTGATCATTCAAGACCTCCATATTTCCATTAATGTAAAGCTTCTTAAGGTAAAACATCTATTCTCCGTAATTATCTATTCATTATACATAGATCTTGCGGTAGGGATTCGAATTTTTTTTTCCGTTGCATTTTTATGCTCGAATCACTAACAGTCTGTTGGGAGGAAACCTAAGAAAGCCAAGCCTACAGAAAAAGTAGAAGTCACTGAAAGGGCCATCTGGAATTGTTTCAAGCAAACTGACTTTCTACCTTTGAATTGGTGCATCTCAAATGAAGAGTATTTCCAACAACTTGTTGAGGAAATAGTTAGAGTCTGGGTTGTATCTCTAAGGGAAGGTAGAATTTACTATGAAGACGGGTCCTTCACCTTCCTTGGCTGCACTTTAATGGATTCACACTCTCCCACATAAATTAAGAGAGTGATAAGCTTGCTAAATGATAAGGATTTTGCTACAAGAGCATGGAGATCAATTCTGGCTGAGTGGTTTATTGTAAGAGAGGAAAGAAGAACAAGGAATGAAGCTGAATATGAGGAAAGAAAGAGAAAGTGTGATGAGGAAATTAAAATGTTCATAAAAATGTCAGAAGAACTGAAAGCAAACGGAATGAGCAGAATATCTAATGATGGGAATTTTATAAACATCAAAGCTTCTAAATTTAGAATTGATTTACTAAGTAGTGTTTATCCAAAAGCAGACAGAATCAAACTTATAGAAGCTCTAAGTAGGACACCTATTGTAGAAGAACTTGAAATTCATGTTAATTTTGTTAGGTCACACAACACTTTAGAAGGGGGTTGAATACAGTGTTTATACAATCAAATCGATTTAACACAAGTATGTAACAAAGATCAAGTATATTGAATGAACTCTGTTACAATAAGAACTGTTGTTCTCTCTCAGTGATGAACAAATATCACTAAGAGCTACTAGGTTACAATGTATAATCTTCTCGATAATGATATAACATATAGTGTAAACCGTAAGTCTGTGTTTATATAGTACACAGTTACAAGATAACTTCTAATTGATATGGAATACAATTTTGTCTCCTAAAATATATCAATTAGATATCTTCTACAAGTCTTCCAGTCTTCTAACTCTTTCCATGCATATCTTCTTTTGTTTTAGTCTCGATCTTCTCCTGTAAATCAGCTTCCTTCCTTATCTGTAAGTCTTCCCGCACTTAAGTTCTCATAAGACCTTAAGTTCTGATATTAAGTTCTGACTTCCAGTAAGTCCTGATTTCAGTAAGTCCTGATTTGTCCTGTTGTTAAGTTCTGAAAACTAAACAGAAATCATATTAGACATGACATCTCAAATATATCTAACAATCTCCCCCAACTTGTAAATTATGTAAAATATACAAGTTAATAAATTTGATGATGTCAAAAACATTTAAGTACAAATGCAAAAAGAGTTTAACTAGATAACTAACTACAACTTACAGTCCATGTAGCTTTTACCAATCTCACTGAGTCAATCTGAATCCAAAATGATTCTTGACAAAGCTTGATATCAGCTTTTCTTCTTTAATCCTCAAGACTTGAGCTATTGTAGTCTTGACTTGCTTCATCTCTTCAATCTGACTTCCAATCTGGTAGATTGCAGTCCTTAAAGCAGAGATATGGTTTCTTTCTAAACCATCATTCAGTCTTATTACCCTAGGATGAGAAGAATCTTCATTGTAGCATAGACATTTCTCTTTCGATATCACTTCAAGCTTAGCAGAATCCTTCTTCATTGAAATTTCACTTCCATCATCTTCAACAATATTAGGAATGAATTCTGTAACCCTTGAACCAGAAATTCTAGCTTTATCTCTTATGGTCTAAAGTATGAAATTTGATCATCTCTTGGTAATATCAGACTTTACCTCTAAAAGGTAATGAAAGAATTGAAGTTCTTTCAAAGATTTGTTCAGCACATCTGATTCTGACATCTGATATATCCTTCCATCTTCAAGAAATAGAATCAGATTTTCCTTGACATTGTGCTTGTCATGAGCATCCAGTACCACTTGAACAGAGATAACCTTATCAAGGTGTTTCTGTGTAACATCTTCAAGAGGTTGGTCAGTTAATAGAAATGGATCTCTAGTAAGCACTTCAACTCCTGTTTTTATCTTAGCTTCATCAGAACCTAAACCTGCTCTGACTCTTGCTTTTCTGGCTTTCAATCCAACAGTCATGAAATCAGATAACAATTGGCTTTTCTTTGGATCTGATGGTTTGACATTTTTCCAAAGAAGTTTCTTTTTGTCAGCTACTTCCATCTTGTCTAAATCAACTTGAGCACTATCAGAGGTTGATGTCTTGATGACTTTATCAGAACTTGTTGTTTCTGTTATAGCTTGCTGTTCTTCACTCTGAACAACTTGAGCCTTGTCAGAGGTTGTCTTTGATTCTTCATTAATCTTCCTTCTTTTCAGAGTTTGAACATCTTTATCTTCATCAAAAGTATCATCAGTAACTTGAACCATTTTGCACACTAGTTTCATCAGGATTTAAGGAATTTTCATCTCCAGTGGCTTGGTTGGTTAATCAACTTTTCCCTTTCCTTTGTCTTTGGGATCAATCTCAAATTGTGATCTTGTTTTGGGTTTTAATGCCTCAGTATTTGACTTTTCCTTCATCACAATGCCTTTTTCCATAGGCCTTGGAGGTTTCTTTGCAACAGAAGCTTTTGGCTTTAGATTTGTCTTTTCAGCTTTAAATCTAGCTTCTTCCTCCTTGAGATTTTCTAAATCCATTCCAGGATTATGCTTCAGAAATAATCTTCTAGCAATTTCCTCATCAAGTGTCTGAATTTTGGGATCCTTGTAGTAGACAGTAGTCTGCTTTCCCTTGAGCTTCAGAGTTTGCATAAACTTTTATGGATCTTGACTTCAACCTTCTATCAGAACATCAAGCTTTGTCATCAGACTTTGCTCATCAGAACTTGATATCAGATTTTGAGTATCAGCACTTGCTATCAGATTTTGAGTTTTAGAAGCATCAGAAGTTATCTTCTTTTGAATAGAAGATCTGCTTGCATCAGTAATTAGTTTCCTAGAAGAAACCTTGCTGCTTTGCTCTATTCCATGAACTCTACTCTTATCAGAGTTTCCCTGGTCATCACCTTTGTCATCCTTCTTCTTCACTATCTGATCATTTGAGCATTTGGACTTAACTATCTTCTCCCCCTTTTTGGCATCATCGGGTAGTAGGAGAGAGAGAAGAAGTTCAACTGAAGATTGGATTTCATCCAATTGAGCTTTTTGAGAAGCTTGATTTTGCAGGACCTCAGTGATTTGGGCATGTTCCTTCTCTAGTAATTTCTCAATTGCTTCTCAAGAGTAGGTATGATAATCCTTGTCTTGTCAAGCTTGATCTGCATATCTAGCTTATTAGCTGATTCTTGTAGTTTATCAACCTTTGCTTGAGTTTCAGATTGTAGACCTTGAAGGCTTTTGGTAGTTAGAGCTGTGATTTTAAGTTGAGTGTTGAAATCAGTACTAGTCATCAGCTCATCAGGCTTAGCAATGTGGTCTTGCAATACTTTGGAGCTTGGAATGAAATCAGTTTCATTCCACTTCTTGGTCCGCTCAACTCCCCTGTGAGTTTCTTCTCAAGGAACCGGTGCAGCTTGCTCAAAAAACTTCTTAACCAATGCTTCCTTTTGCAGAAATGGGAGCTGGAGTATCAACAGAAACACTGTCTTCAGAACTTGAAGAAGACTCAGTATGTTCTGACAGCACTAGAGTGTGGGAAGCAACTGGAGATTCAGGAACAACTTCATCTAAATTCTAAGCATCAGAATTTATCTCCAGAATATGTGTTATTGGTTAGATGGTATCTCAGCATTTAAGATTGGATTGGCTTGAGATGGCTGAGTTGCTGTAGGAGCTTCCAAATAAAGAATAGTAGGAATGTGCAGCCTATTGATGTCAATTTCAGGACTTAAGCCTGAATCTTCAACTGTAACATCTTCATGAAGAGGAGAGACAAGAGGTGTAACCACTGTATCCTGAACAGTGTCTTTTGGTTCTGGAAGGGCTTTAATGATAATTGGCTCTTTTGAGATCAGAGATTCATGATCCCCTTCCTCAGCTTCTTCAATATCTTCTAATGGAGGCTTAGCCAAATGCCTCTTAGCCCTCATTTTCTTCAATCTCCTTGATAGAGAAGGAGTTTCTTCAGCAACATCAGAACTTACAGATCTCTTTCTCTTCAAAGTATCAGAACTTTGAGCTTCAGCATTTACCTGATGGGTTGACCCTTTAGCTTCAATTACTTTCTGAAAAACCACAGTTTCAGCTTCAACAGTCACAGGTTCTGATGCATGAACCTGTACCGGCTCCTCTTCACTATCAGACTCATCCCTGAGAATCATCTTTCATCTCTTTTGTGGAGGTTAAGGAACATACTTTTCCCTTTTTGGCCTAGAGGATGAAGGTCTGATGGTATGTGCTGATGGTTGTTGTTTTTATTGGGATTGAGCTGATGGTTGGAAGTAAGTTCTGATTGTGGGTTGAGTTGGTTAAGGTTGAGAGGTGGTTTATTGTGTATTGGTTGGAGGAGCTGATGAAGGTTGGGATGGTTGGACATCAGTTTATGTGGAGGTGTATGTGACTGGATCAGAGTTTACTAAAAACTGTTTGATAGATTGTGGAATTTGGAGGGGTCTCAAAATAGTTTTCTTATTATCAGTAGATAATAAGTCAGTAAATGCTCTTTTAGCAAGTTTAAATGGTAAGATCAACTCACTTGCTAATTGAGGTGCATCTGAGCAACAGAAACTGTAAATAAGCTGACCGAATCTAGAAAAATAGGCTGTATTCCTATCTTCTATCATCCTATCACGTATGAATCCTAGAACAACAGTAGCATAATCAAAATGAGATTGAGTAATTAGAGCATACCTAATTTGCTGATTAAGGATTGGAATTGCATCAAAATTTGAGCACTTGTTGGCAAAGGCTCTTGTGATGTAGTCAAAGAAGAAACTCCATTCCTTCCTTATGTGAGGTCTCTTCAATTGACCCAGCTTTGCCAATGTCTTTTCATAGCCCAGATTAGCCATTAGCTGTTGAAGAGCTGGCTCCTCAACTGTTGAATAATTGCAGTTTTCTGGCAGTTGGAGTGCTTGTCGAACTGTGGCCACACACCACATGTTCATTCTCCCCTGTTGTGAAGATAATACTAGGGGACCCATTAGCACCACCATCATCATAAACTCTTGACCTCCAAAACTCCAGAACTTGAGTTCCTGAGGGATATTGATGTTGGGTCAGTGCATACCCAATCTCGCAGTTAGCAAGGAAATCCTGGATGAAATGAAGATTTGATGGGGCTTCATCCTGGCTGAGAATGGCTAAGTAATTGTTAGGAACAAACTTAGCTCCATTGAAAATCAAATCTTTTGGTGCCATTTCTGTTAAAAATCAAATGAGAAAAAGAGTGTTTGCAATGTGTTTGATAAAATGTCTGTATGAAAAAGAGCTTCAGAGAATATTAGTGGGTGAGAGAAAATAAGAGAGATAAGAGAATGAGAGAAGTAGGTAAAAGATTGTAAAATCTTTTAACTTTCTTATTTATACAACCCATGTGAAGTATGGAAGACAGTTTACACCTGGAAATATGTGAACAGTAAATAGTTAAAGCAGGAGTTGGTGGGCACGGGAAATAAGTAATAATTACTGTGCACATGCAGTTTTTCAAGACAAACACGTTTACCACTTACCCAAATGATTATGACTGTTTGTATCTCACTTAAATATATTCTGATAAAATATGATAGTTCCAGTATTTACCACAAATACGTCAAGTAAATAAATAATTCCACGTAAGCATCAGAGTTTCCATCAGAATTTATTATCAGAACTTGACTATTAGCAGATTTTAACAGTCATCAGAACATGGCTTCTGTACTCAAAAAGTGAATGTTTTTTACTGTGATTCTTCATACAAATAATGACTTGTTTCTTCAGAGTTTAATCATCAGAACTTCCATCAGAACTTATCCTCAAAATTTATGCAAATGACACTTAACTGTTTGTCAAAAACAACTTAATCACCACTGTAATTTTCATTATTCATATGGAGTGGGAGTGTGTGCATTAGCAGAATATCAGATAAAGATTAAAGTCTGATAAACTTCAGTATATCTTAGAAATAAGGCATAACTGAGAAAAGTGCTTAAAATCTGTTATTAATAATGAAGTCTACTATTGAATAAATTTATGCAAGAATCCACCTCAACTGTTTGAGCTCATTTTATGCATCTTTTGAAATTCCTTTTTACAGTGGCTTCTCAGTGTAAGTGAGTCACAACTGCTTATCAGAATTTATGCTATTATCAGAGTATTTCTCCAGTAATCAGAGAATGTAAAAAGTCACCAAGAAAAATTTATTTGCTTTTCTAATGCATATAACTTAATACCAGCAATGCACTTGGGTCTTCCCTTTCGCATTTTTACTCTAGATCTCAAAGGAGTACCTGACTTCAATTTTCTTTTCTTTTTTTTTCTTTTCTTTTAAGTGAGGCTTATCAAGCATGTGGTTCATCCTTAAGATTTACTGATCAGAATTTGACAGATAAGAAGCAAGAATCTAGTTTGTGACTTAGTAATAAGATATACAAAGTAAATTTGACTAAGATCAAAATCAGAATTTGCTTGTGTTAATGAATTTCCACATAAACAACTAGTTTAAACATGGGATTTCTAGTATGTTAAAGATTACTAGGTCAGCATCTAGCATAGTAATCCTCATTGGATTGAATAGTCACTGAACATTCAAATCACTATCAGAGTATATAGATCCACATCATATAACAATCAGCATTTAATGTATTTTAATTTAAGCACATATTACATGAAGATAAGACAATCTGTAAACACTGATCATAAAGTCTGATGCATGAGAACAAAAACTAAGCAGATTTAGAGAAAGAACCTAAAACCATTCCAAGTTCATTTACCAATCTTGTAAAAGTAGCTTCACATAGTAGTTTTGTGAAGATATTTGCTAGTTGTTGATCTGTTGGAACAAAATGCAATTCCACTGTACCTTCCATCACGTGTTCCCTTAGGAAATGGTACCTAATGATGATGTGCTTTGTCATTGAGTGTTGAACTGGATTACCTGTCATAGTAATAGCACTTTGATTATCACAGTAAATAGGTATTTTAGAAAATTCTAACCCATAATCCGGTAATTGATTCTTCATCCAAAGAATCTATGCACAACAGCTTCCTGCAGCAATATATTCTGCTTCTGCAGTTGATGTGGAAATTTATTTATGTTTCTTTTCAAACCAAGAAACCAATCTGCCTCCAAGAAATTGGCAGCTTCAACTAGTGCTTTTCCTGTTTATTTTGCATCTAGCAAAATCTGCATCTGAGTAACCTATTAGCTTAAAATCTGATTCTCTGGGATACCACAATCCTAGATTAACTGTACCCTTGAGGTACTTGAAAATTCTTTTCACATCTATTAGATGAGGTTCTCTTGGATCAGCCTGAAATCTTGCACAAAGACAGGTAGCATACATGATATTAGGTCTACTTGCAGTTAAATAGAGTAAAGAGCCAATCATACCTCTGTAGTTATTAAAATCTACTGATGAACCAGTATCTTTATCTAACTTGGTTGCAGTGGCCATGGGAGTGGATGCAGTTGAACTGTCTTGCATTCCAAATTTCTTGAGTAAATTTCTGGTGTACTTGGATTAACGGATAGAAGTGCCTTCTTTATTTTGCTTGACTTGAAGTCCCAGAAAGTAACTAAGTTTTCCCATCATACTCATTTGATATTTTGACTGCATTAGCTTTGCAAACCTTTCACAGAGTTTGGCATTTGTAGAACCAAATATGATATCATCAACATATATCTATACCAAAAGTAAGTCCTTTCCATGGTTGAGGTAGAACAGTGTTTTATCAATTGTACCTCTGTGAAATCCACTTTCTAGAAGGAGTTGAGCTAAAGTCTCATACCATGCTCTAGGAGCTTGCTTAAGGCCATAAAGTGCTTTGTCAAGCCTGTAGACATGATTTGGAAATTTTGAATCTATAAAGCCTGGAGGTTGTTCAACATATACCTCTTCTTCCAATTCTCCATTGAGAAAAGTACTTTTCACATCTATTTGAAAGACTTTAAGCTTTTTGTGAGCAGCATAAGCCAAAAAGATTCTTATGGCTTCCAATCTAGCAACTGGTGCAAATGTTTTATCATAATCAATACCCTCCTGTTGAGAGTAGCCTTTAGCAACCAGCCTTGCCTTGTTCCTTGTAATCATTCCATCACTGTCAGTTTTGTTTCTGAACACCCATTTTGTGCAAACAATGGATTTGTTCTTTGGCCTTGGCACTAGGGTCCAGACTTTATTTCTTTCAAATTCATTTAACTCTTCCTGCATTACTTGCACCCAATCAGCATCTTGAAGAGCTTCTTCCACTTTCTTTGGTTCAGTCTGAAATATAAAAGAATGATAGAGACATTCATTTGATGTTACAGTTCTAGTTCTGACACCTGCTTCAGGATCTCCAATTATTAAGTCAGGTGTATGTGATTTGGTCCACTTCCTTGCAGATGGAAGTTGATTTCTAGAACTGGATCCTCCCCCATGATCCATGATGTCTCCATCAGCATTTTTTGATGCTCCCCCTGTAGTTATGCTCTCTGAGACTTCAGAATTTGAGTTTGATTCTTCAGGATTTGAAGTATCAGAATTTCCAGAATTATCAAAACTTGGCTCATCATAACTTGATGAATCAGAACTTGAAGAGCCAGTGATAGGTTCTGATGTTTCTTGAGAGTCTTGAGTTGTGGTAGGATCTTCAGCTTGCTCCCCCTGGACAGGTGCATTTTCCTTTGGAGTTGTTACCACGGTTTCAATGACATCAGAACTTAACCCGTTAGAACTTACAAGATCAGAGTTTAAGTCATCAGAATTTACAGAATCAGAATTTAAATCTTCATTTTCAAATCTTAGCTGATCATGATCATTGAAATCTTCAAGTCCAGTAATCTTCTTATCATCAAAAGATACATTGATAGATTCTATGACAACCCTTGTTCTTAAATTGTAGACTCTGAAGGCTTTTATGGAAAGTGGATATCCAAAAAAAATTCCTTCATCAGCTTTTAGATCAAATTTTTACAGCTGTTCAGGATGAGTCTTAAGAACAAAACACTTACAACCAAATACATGAAAGTATTTCAGATTTGGCTTCTTTTTCTTCACCATCTCATATGGTGTTTTTCCATGCTTGTTTATTAGTGTAGCATTCTGTGTAAAACAAGCAGTCTGCACAGCTTCAGCCCAAAAATAGGTTGGTAGCTTTGCTTCTTCAAGCATAGTTCGTGCAGCTTCAATGAGAGTCCTGTTCTTTCTTTCTACAACTCCATTTTGCTGTGGAGTTCCAGGTGCAGAAAATTTCTGCTTAATTCCATGCTCTTTGCAGAACTCTTCCATGATTGAAATCTTGAACTCAGTGCCATTATCACTTCTTATGATTTTAACAGAATCTTTGACCAACTTATCCAGCTGTCGAACATGATCAGTTAGAGTAGATGCAGTTTCATTCTTCTTGTGCAAGAAATACACCCAAGTGTATCTTGTGAACTCATCCACTATAACCATAGCATATTTCTTCTTTACAATAGACATGACATTGACTGGACCAAATAGATCAACATGTAGTAGGTGATAAGGCTCAAGAATTGAGGATTCAGTTTTTCTCTTGAGAGAAGATTTTATTTGTTTTGCCTTTTGACATGAATCACAAAGGCCATCAGGAGCAAATACTGATTTTGGCAGTCCTCTCACAAGATCTTTCTTTAAAAGCTCATTTATGTTGTTGAAATTTAAATGAGAGAGTCTTTTGTGCCAATTCCAGCTTTCTGCAATTGATGCTCTACTCAACAGACATATTGTAGAACCATCAGAACTTGTTGAAAGTCTGGCTTCTTAAATGTTACCATGCCTGTAACCTTTCAGAACCACTTTTCTTGTAGAATTGCTTATAACTTCACAGTGTTCTTCAAAGAAATCCACATGATAACCTCTGTCACAGATTTGACTCACAGTTAGCAGATTGTGTTTAAGTCTTAAGACAAGAGCTACTGTTTCAATCATGACATTCCCAAGATGAATATTTCCATATCCCAGAGTTTTTCCCATGTTGCCATCTCCATAAGAAACTCCTGGGCCAGCTTTCTCCACAAAGTCTGATCTTTATTTCCAGTCATATGTCCTGAACATCCATTATCCAGTACTAGGATGTTTTTCCTGTTGCCCTGCAATCACAAAGACCACTATTGGTTAGTTTTAAGGACCCAGACTTGCTTGGATCCTTTGGCCTTTTTAAATTTGTTAGCATTTGCAGCGAATTTAATTTCAGAGTTTATGCTAACATGCTTTTTATCTGAATTTATATCAGATTTTGCATCAGACTTTACACTAGAAGAAATAATACTAGCTTTCTTTAAAGAATGTTTTATTTGATAATAATCATAGTACAAACTATGATATTCCTTACAAGTATAAATGGAATGCCATAAACTATCATAATGAAAACAAGGATTTTGTGGCTTAAACCTAACAGACTGACTCTTAACTCCTGATCTAGGAGGTAAAGAGTTTATATATTTATTTTTCCTGCAAAAAGATGCAAGATGGTTAGAGTTTCCACAGTTATAACATTTCTTTCTAGGAGCATTAAGAACATGCATATAATTATTGCTTTTATTCACACCTTCCTTTCCATTCCTATTTTTCCTAGCTTCCTTTACCTTGTTGACATTTCTAATTTCTTTCAGCTTATACTTAAGCTGCTTCTTTGTCATTAAGCCTATGTTTACTTCAGCTAGTTTATCCTGTTCTAATTTGTCAGAAGTTGACTTTTCCTTAACTTCTGTCACAGACTCTTTCATCTTTTCAGGATCAGACATTACAGTTTTTGCTACAAACTTAACAGGATTTAACTTTGGCTTAGCAGTCTATTTAACAATAATTGGCTCAATTTGTTCAGTTCCTTTTTCACTTTTATCATCTCCATAACCTAAGCCCTCTTTCCAGTTTCCACTACTTAATAAATTCTGAGTTGTTCTGCCAGAGTTAGTCTAAGTTCTGATAATCTCTCTTTCCTTTTCTAAATCAGCTTTTAGAGATTCATTCAATTTTAACACTTCATCTCTAACATATAAAGCATCATCTTTTTCTTTTTTAGTTTGATGAAGAAAAACTAACTCCTTTTCTAAATAAACATTTCTCTTTTTATAAGCAAGATTTTTAGATGTTAATCTTTCACATGTTAAAGTCTGATCTCTATAACTAATGAACATGGTTTTAAGATATAATCTCAACTCAGTAATATCATCAGTATGAAAGGCATAAGTTGTTTGAGGTACCTTCAATTTAGCAGTTTCACAACTGCTATCAGTATTTTCCATCAGGGCATAGTTCACCTCATGTTCAGAATCTGAAGTGTCTGTCCAACTTTTCTTCTTTGTGACAAGTGCCTTGCCTTTGTCACTTTTTCCTTTCTTGCAGTCAGGAGATATGTGGCCTCTTTCACCACAGTTGTAGCATTTGACATTTGAGTTGTTTCCTCTGTTAGACTTTCCTCTTTTGCCTTCAGACTTTCTGAAACCTTTCTTATCAGAACTTCCACTTTTCCTGGAAAACTTCTTGCCTTTTCTGAATTTTTTATAGGTTATCTTTGTGATACCCTTTACCATAAGAGCACACAATTTCATCATCTCTTCATCAGCATCTATTTCAGGTAAACTTTCAGTTTTTGAATCATCATCATCAGAATATGATGACTCTGAATCAGACTTTATGATGAGAGCCTTTCCTTTGCCCCTCTTTGAGGTAACAACTTTAGGAGATTCCTCCTCAGCTTTAAGAGCAACTGTCCTTGACTTTCTTCCATGCCTCTTGCTCCTTTGATCCATCTCAAGTTCATAAGTCTTGAGCATACCATAAATTTCATCTAGAGTAGTTTCAGTAAGGTCATAGTTGTCTCTTATGGTTTTAGACTTTAAATCCCAATTTTCAGGAAGAGCTAAAAAGGAATTTTATATTTGAATCTTCAAGATCATATTACTTGTCCACTAGCGACAGATCATTCAAGAGTTTGAAAAACCTGTCATATAAGTCAGTTAATGACTCTTCAGCTTTTGAGTCAAAGTGCTCATACTCTTGAGTGAGTATAGTCCTCATGTTCTTCTTGATTGCATCAGTTCCCTGACATCTTGTCTCCAAAGCATCCCATATCTCCTTTATAGACTTGCAATGAATTACCCTGTTTGACATGACATTAATAATGGCACTATGCAGCAAATGCCTTACCCTTGCATCCTTGGAAATAGATGAGATGTCTTCAGCTTTGTACTCACCTTTCTGCTTTGGTACGGTCTTTGCTGGTTGATCAACAACTACAATAGAGAGCTTTTTAGGCTTATATGGTCCTTCATTAATTCTGTCAAGGTATTCTGGATCTGTAGCTTCCAGAAATATAGCCATCTTCACTTTCCATATGGGATACTCAGAAGGTCTCAGTATGGGAACCCTAATAGTCTCATATCGACTGTAGGTTTGAGTGTTTTGAGTTTCTTGAGTTTTGGTGGGCTTGATTGGAGTTTGTGCTTCTTCAGACATGATTGTTTGGATCTTTACTGTATGTGTGTTAAAAGATAAGCTCTGATACCAATTTTTAGGTCACACAACACTGTAGAAGGGGGTTGAATACAGTGTTTATACAATCAAATCGATTTAACACAAGTATATAACAAAGATCAAGTATATTGAATAAACTCTATTACAATAAGAACTTTTTTTCTCTCTCAGTGATGGACAAATGTCACTAAGAGCTGCTAGGTTACAATGTATAATCTTCTCGATAATGACAACACATATACTGTAAACCCTAAGTCTGTGTTTATATAATACAGTTACAAGATAACTTCTAATTGATATTGAATACAATTTTGTCTCCTAAAATATATCAATCAGATATCTTCTACAAGTCTTCCAGTCTTCTAACTCTATCCATGAATATCTTCTTTTGTTTTAGTCTCGATCTTCTCCTGTAAATTAGCTTCCTTCCTTATCTATAAGTCTTCCCGCACTTAATTTCTGATATGATCTTAAGTTCTGATATTAAGTCCTAACTTCCAGTAAGTCCTGATTTCAGTAAGTCCTGATTTTGTCCTGTTATTAAGTACTGAAAACTAAACACAAATCATATTAGACATGACATCTCAAATATATCTAACACGATTAAAGGATATCCTTAGAGAAGTAACAGAAGCAAAAACAGTCTTTACCTGATGCTTGTAACTACTTAAACTTTGTAAATCTTCTAATGTATAAAAGTTGTAATTTTGTAAATTTTCATGGAACTACTTTAGTTTCCATCTTAACTTGGGGTTAGTCTGGTTAACAGGCATGAATTTGTGTTAAGCAATCTTCTCATAAATTTGGGGAGATTATTGTGCAAGACATGCCTGTACTTTAACAAGACTATGTCAAATTGACAACCCTAAGTAAGTTGTATTGTAATCTTAGTTTTTAATTTGTATTGTAACATTTAAAGTCTGTAAAAATATAAAAGAGCAGAATGGAGTCTTTTTGTTTAAACAGTATCAAGCCTAAGAATTCTATCTGGAAGAAGATCAAGAAGATCATGCCTCAGAAGAATTATGAAGAAGCTTGGAGTTGAATAAATATTTTTGATAAAAATATTCTAAATCAAGATCTCTACAAGTCACAGATTTAATGTTATAGAGATTTTATTCGAGAACTCCAAATGACTTATCGAGAAGTTAGGAAAGCTACTAGAGAACTCAGAGATATCGATAAGCCAAATTGAAGACATGAAAATTGGAGATATCGACAAGTCATTTTTTCACTAGAGAACTCTAGAGATATCGACAAGTCAAATATCACTAGAGATCTCTGAGATATTGACAAGTTAAGATGTCAATAGAGATCTCAGAGATATCGATAAGTCAAAGTGAACACATGAAGCTGAGAGATCTCGACAAGCTAAATTCTCTTATAGAGAACTCAGAGTCCTCAACAAGTCAAATCTACTATGGAGAATTAGAGATCTCGATAAGTCAATATACTTATTGAGATGTCAAGATCTCTATATGCCTAACTTGAGATCTCGAGGTAAAATCTTAAAGTACAAATTCCAGACCAGTTCAATATCCATGATTTACAATCAACAAACAATCCAACCAGCTGGATTGACAAGACTATTAAAAGCAGCTTGAAGGATGTGCAAGTTTAATGATGACAATTAACTGACAAAGAAAGATCAAAGTTAACACAGGGTGCAAAGATATGCTAAGCCAGAAATGGAAGATATACTTTTTCCAAAATGGAAATGATTAGTGAAAACTTACTAAAGTGAATAGCATGTTTTATTATACACTGTGTAAACCAGTAGTTAACTGAAATATAAAGTTAACACTGGTCCTTTGTTAAGGGTAACAATTTAGATAAGAAAATCTATTTTTCCTCTCGAGAAGAAACTAAGTTCTTTATCAACAAAGAGCCTAGAAATTTTGTAGCAAAACATTCTTAATTTTAATATAAAATTAAGTGAGTTTTGAAAGATCTCTGTTCACTGTTACTGATTTTTTAAATTTCAGTACTAACACATATCACTATAAGATTACATTTACTTTGTTCAAACCATAATACTTCAAGAAAAGCACAAAAACACCTAAAACACATTCACCCCCCTTTGTGTGTAATTCATTTCCTAACAGGATCTACCCACTATAAGTATCATCCAAGCCATATAAATCCTAGAAAACATAGTTCTGGCATCCCTTGTACTCAAGAGGGTATAAACTCTTACTCTTAAAGATTTCTTGGAAGGATTTTGTGATTGATGTTGAGTTGAGTGTTCTTATGTTGATTTCTTGAATGATTAGTTAGTTAGATACTAAGGTTGATGTTGTGACATCAAGAACTTGATGTTCTTGAGATTATTAAGTATTAAGATGATGTATGATGATTTTTGCTCAACTATTAGTAGATTAGAGTGAAAATGAAACACAGATCGTAAACGTAATGACGATAAATCGATCGAATCACGACATTAAGTTTTATGCAACGATACAGAAATTTTAAACTATGTTATCTAGAAAAATAAGAATTTATAATGATAGAGATTTTTTTAAGGATCGTTTAGGCGCTTGAATCTTTTGATTTCGATTTACGGTTTAAAAGTTAAGTCTGTTTTAGTGAAAACGATTTACGCGATAAAAAAATGCTACGAATTATAAACTTTGGAAATATAAATGATCGACTTAGAAGTATTTAAAAATCATGAAATTTTTAAAGAGAGTAAGAAATGGAGTATAAAAACTGCCATAAAACTTTCAAGGGAAAATATTGATATGTCGATTTTATAAAAATGTCAGAGCCGAGGTCGCGCAGAATACGAATACCTAGCACAACCTAGTGGTAAAAACTGCTGCTTCGGGATTTTAACCCTCTGCCCAGAAAATCATTTTAAAAAAATATGTTCTAAATTTTTCTAGATTGTGCATGCAAAAACAGTGCGTCGATTGAGTTAACGGTGTGAGAGAAATCAATGTTTTAGTGAAAGCGGTATGAATAGTAAAACTCCGTAGTTGACCGAACTTTTAAAATGTTTTTTACCTATTAAATTCATAATTTCAAAATGAAACTTTTATGATAAATATTAAAAACACTCAAAAACCTCCTTGAGGTTGTTTAGTATTAAAATATGAATTTTTTGATTTATTAAAAATATTAGAGTGCGAGTCGCGTAATAGTAACATTCGGTAAAGTGAACTCTATAAGACCCCTTTGACCGTCCGTTTCGACCAAGGATTGATACTTATTTCGAGTCGGTCAAGTATTGAAAATTATGAAGTATTATACTTATTAGAATTATAAGTCCGTAATGGGATTAGGAATATTGATTAAGGTTATGATATTTGTTGATTAGAAAACCCGGAACGAGAGAAAGTTGGAAAACATATCTTGGACTCCATGCAAGTTTTCAAACCCTACCTTATAAAGTTGTTGTGTTATGTTTGTTTTCAAATAATTGCTATATCTACATGACGTTGTATTACGAAGTTTTACAAATTGTGATAAATAATCTCATACGATATGTTAATGATTTTGGTATATATGAGGTGTATATGTTAATGATATGTTAATTATCATATCGATTGATTTCAATCGATAACGCTAGAGAGTAGCGTTGTAAATATGAGGTGTATATTTTAGACCGAGGATCAGTCAATATAAATTGACAAAAATCCGGAAGTATTTCGGAGGTGTTCTATTTAAGAATATTAACACTATAGTAGAGCGTGATGTATAAGTTGTAAGACCGATCAGTTTTTATAAAGTATAAACCCGCGAATCATCCCAGAGATGTTTTGGACGATTAAAAGTCCATAGCTATTTTATTCCAAGGGACTCGATGTCCTCTCGCGAAATATTAAAGTACCCCGATTTTATTTAAAACGATTTTCAAAATCTTATTCCCTCAACTATATTTAGTTACTCGATCAATGAATATTATTTCAAATATTCATTTAATATAGGAGAAGTATTCTCCAACGATTGTTTATTTCAAACTCAAATATTTTATATTTATTAAAGATTAATTTAATTATTTAAACATAAATTAGTTGAGAAATATTATTTTAAATATTCTTCTAAAATAGAATTATTCGAGGTTTAATTATTTAATAATTATTATTTAATCATTAAATATTTATTAAATGATTTAATATCATTTAAAAATCATAAAACCTCTTTTAAAATATTTTTTGAGTTTCAGAAAATCATTATAATCCTTTCGGACCGTCAAAAATACTATCTTGACTTATTTTAAATATTTTGACTATAGTGTCAAAAGAAACTCCCCCTTATTTATTTATCCATTGACAATGGTCAACTCACATTATCTTAGTACTTACTCCGAAAATTCTCGGAAGTACCTATATACATATATGAGGTGAGTTGTTTCTATCAACAAGCAAAATGCTTGAGGATCTTCAATATAATTCGAGTTCCATTTTTTTAATAAGATTCTTTAAAGGACAAGGAGGGGTAGACTCTAGTACTTTGTGTACTGGAGCGACTACTGGTTTGTCACATGTAAACATGTGAAGTATGTGAAAAGCCTGGATTGTGGGCCACACATAATATGACCGAATGCGATAAGGGTGATAACTGGGAGTAAGGAAGTCGTCGTTCTACATGTAGAGAACAATAATTTTTTACCGTTATATGACTGATCATCGTATTTCGGGGGCTCGAGTGAATGTCCTATATTCTTCCAATTAGAATTAAGATGCAATACGGTATCCCAAGCCTAGGTGCTGGGTATACCATTAAGGTATTTGCAGACTAATAAGTCATGCAAAGAATGTTTTTGAAAAGAGGTGTGTATCACCAAGAAAAACTCTTTGAATAAATACATATCTTTATACAAATTAATACTCCCTCCGTCCCAGCCAATTCTTTACGTTTGGTTTGGGCACGGAGGTTAAGAAATATGTATAAAGTAGTGAAAAAGAGAAAGAAAAGTGGATGAAGTAGCGGGACCTGTTGATTTTTAATGTATAAAAGGGAGATAGTGGAGTAAAAGTAATGTGAAAAGGAAGGAAAAGTGGGAAAGTGATGGGACCCATTGATTATTTTTGGAAAGTTTTGAAATGTAAAGAATTGGATGGTATATCCCAAAAAGGAAAATGTAAAGAAATGGTTGGGACAGAGGAAGTATAATTTCTTTAACAGTCTTTTCATATTGTTAATTATTATGGCTGAGTATTATTGCTCACTCTTGCTTTTTTTTAAATATCACAATACAACATATAACCAATATCCCGGTGTGGGACTTAGTCTCTTGCAGTCGTGAGGAGAATCCCTTGCAGCTTTGTCTCAGGGGGTCCAGAGTATCAGATAGGTAAAAGATATCAGTCGTAATTATTTTAACTTCATGTAGAGGTTACAAATAATTGTTTGAGATCATGTAAAGTACATTTGAGTTGTAATAAAAGATGATACTTGTTGTACATCATTTCTAAGGCTATTACTTGTGAGTGTGTGAGATTGAGGGTCTGTGATATGGAATTATTGGATTATTGAGTTAATACATGTTATACATGATTGAAGGATTGCGTGAGGAACCAGATTCCTGACCCCGGATTTGGGGGCGTTATAGAAATGGTATGTTGGGAATATGTTGTAAACTTGATGATAAGTTGAACAAAACACCTTAGTAGATTTAACTTAGTGATTTTGTAGCTCTCGAAGGATGTTCTATGATAGTCTCGACGGATGATCTTTATAGTCCTGACGGATGACCTCTGAACATCCATTGAGAGTGTAGCTTATGTATTTATAAGTCTTGTAGCACATATCTGCAAACAACAATGTATTAGTTGAGTAGGTCCTGTAGGATTCTTTAAGTCATGTTGACTACTAGGTTGATATACAGAATAGGGTGACCAATTGTAAAGATGTCTTGTAATTCTGTATAAATGAAATAGAGTCAAGTGGCAGAAAAGGGTCCCGACGGATGGTCTACAAAAACTCCCGATGGATGATCAACAAAGGCTCCCGACGGATGACCAACATAGTCCGGACGGATGATCTAATTCAAAATAGCTGCTGAGAGTGAAAACACAATCACATGCGTCCGGTGTTTGCAAAAGGAATGTGGAAGCCTAATTGCAGGATTTAGAGAACAAGAAGCATTACCATTTCTATGCAAATATGAAGATATTCAACGATGCTGGACATTGTAATGAAGCAGCATGAAAGAAGACTAGAAACAATTTTGTTTTACTTGTTTGTCTTTATCATGTAACTTGGTGGTATATAAAACAAGTGTAGCAAGTAGAAAAAATAACTGAGATAGAAAGAATTATTTTGAGAGAGAAAGAAAAAGCTGTATTTGTTAAGCATCTCTTTGTAATTCTGTAAGTTAACTTGTAAGCAACTGTGTGCTATTCAAGCAACACCGAGTTCTCATCATTATATATATCTCTGGTGGATAAGTTCAAATCCACCAGAAAGTTTTAAAGCCTTGTGTTTTATTGCTTTGTGTTTTGATTTCTATTTTAATTTTATTCCGTACTTCTTGCAAAATCAAACTCAGTTATATATTAAGTAAGAACATTCTTAAAATTAGAAAAAGAAGCCAGAATTACATTCAACCCCCCTTCTGTAATTCTTATTGCATTGATTGGGAATAACATGGTATCAGAGCAATAAGTTATATAGTATTCAGAGACGAGAGTGTTAGGAGTCTATCTAAATGCGAGATAGCGTAAGATCTCATATATAATTCATCATTGGGCTACCGGATGTAGCCCCAATGTCTAGGTTAGGATAAGTGTATATTTGAGGTATTAAAGGGTGAATAATAGAACCATTGGAGACTATCTGAATGATGAGAAGAAAAATCGGAATCATATATGATTTGGCAAGGATGTGGATGTAGAACTTGGAGCTGAGTCTCCAGGGAATTTGGGGTAAAGACAGTATTATCAACACCATATATTCATTTCGACAACACGTGCTTTGTTACTTGTAGTTCTTTATAGGTTGCCCATGAAGGGGCATCACATGTGAGAACCATGAAGTCTAATTATTAATATACAGTTGAGGTTATTGATCCAAACTAGTTGAAGATGTCATTTTACCAATGAGGATTTGAATATCGTATGAATAACGAATTCAGCAGAGATAGTGTCTGATATACTATAACGACCCATGTATTTTTGAATTATTTAAATATGTGATTATTATGAAAATTATTAAATAAAATATATGTATTGGTTTTGACCGATATGTGTTGTTTGATTTTTATCTAGGTGCGATTTATGATGTACCGGGTAGTTCGCATGATTAATTAAGGAATTGCATTGAATTGTTCCACTTTTAAAGTGGATTTAATTCAACTTTATTTGTATAAATATTTGAAGTGTCTCTAAAATTTTTTTTATGATTTTATAATTTCAATAATTATTTTTAGGATTTTATAAAATTAAGAAATCAATATTTTATTAATTATTTATCTATAAATGATTTTCTGAATGCTTTTATTTGTAAAATCCATATTTAATTCTAGAATTATTCAAAAATTATGAAACTCATATTTATTTAAGTTGGGAATATTCCGGGAATTTTAAAATTATTTTGGGAATTTTTGGTATTAATTTTACCCGCGCATCGATTCGTTTAATTGATAAAAGCGGGCATAAAGTGCATTTTAGAAATTGTTTTAAAATTACGAAATTTATGTTTTTATAAACTTCGGGATATTTATGACATTTTAAGATTATTTTCATAATTTTCTAAAATTGTTTCGCATGCACCTTTATCCGTTAGTTTCAAATTTCGGGATAAATCGGGTCTCAAAATCTTCGTAATTATCCAATAATATACGCGTTTGAATCACAGGAATTGTACTACTAATTGTACTTTCATGTGTACTGCATTGATTTGTACAGCTGAGAAATAAAAAAAAACAAAAAGAAACCACAAACAGATATAGCCCCTTATCCCTGTATTTTCACTCCTCTTTGTTGTTCGCCGCCGCCTAATTCCGGCTACACGCCGACTGTTCCTTTGCTTGCAATTTCTTTGTCCAGCCTCTGCTTGGTCGACATACACATGAACATATATATATGTATATGTGTGTATCAGCTGCGAGGAGGGTAGGGATTGGTTGTGATTCTTTCTGGCCGCCTTGTTCCTGTCTTCTTCGGCCGCGATTATCGTCACCTTTCTTTCTTTTTCCGATCACTTGTCGCATGGGTTCTGAATTTAGGCGTGGTCCTTGGTATGTTATATATATATGCTCATGCATATGTGTGTATCTGTATATTCCGGTTAAGTTTGTTGCTGCGGTTTTGTGGTGGCGCGTGGCTCGTGTTGCCCCTGCCCTGTTTCGTTGACTGCGTTTGGTTCGATTGAGTTGGATTAATTCGTTCTATTTTATTTATTATAGGGAATTATGAATACACATGATGCAAATAATTCCGTGTAATTGGATTTAATCGAATAAATCGGTGTAATTTATTTGGCAACCCGTACTATATCGGGCACCAATAAATTGTATCGCCGTCGGCGATGAGCCTCGGCGAGCCGACGGTGGACTGTGATGTTAATTTTGAGTCCTAATATTTTAAAATAAATAAATTAGTTCGTGCAATTATCTTTAAAACGAGAATTTGATTTTACATTAAAGTCGAGTACGTAATTTAGTTGACGAATTGTGATTGAATTGATGGTTGGGTTGGAATTGTGGTTACTGTGAATTTGATTGTTGTTGGTTTGACGTCGATTGAGGTATCGACGGGTAGTCTGATAAACAGAGGAGACGCTGCCAGATTTCCGGGAAATTTACCTACAAAAATACGAGAGCGTATCCAACGATTATCGGGACGTCGAATGGTTATATAAAAATATATGCGTTCTATATGAAACTTGATTGCACGATGTGATGAAATAATTTTCTAAAATCCATAACCCTGATTTTGTAAAATTACAAGTATACGTATTTTCGGAAAACGAATACCAAACCGATTTCTCGAGAATGTGAACCCTGACTGTTGGGTGTGTTGTTATATTATAATAATCCATATAATTACGAGTCGAGTTTGAATATCATTGGGTAAGAATTAGTATCGAGGATATCTCAAGCATACCTAGACGTCTAACGTAGGGTATTTCGACCCTGTAGGTTATAATCGGGAACCTGAAAGTGGACGATGGACTAGAGATGACCTAGTAGTCAGTCGACAAACTCAGTAGAGTTTCAACAAAAAGACCTGAGTGTCGAAGTCGAATCCAATGTGATCTAGTGGTTGGACGTTAGAGCCTGAGCAGCGGAGTCGGCTCAGAGTTGATCAGTAATAGTTGTAAAGCCTTGAAAGGCAAGTATTTCTGAACTTTTCTTCAAGATATATTACCAATGTTTTTGAACTGTTTCATAACATATTGCTATCATTAAACATAACTCCTGTTTTATAATGCATGTGCTTTAAACCATTTACCCTTAAATCCTGATTCTTTCTTGATCTTGAGCCGTAAGCCTTACTCTTTGCAAACCATCCTTTGTTGATACACTATTTCGAAAACCCAAGGACTAAATCATATGGATACCTCAGATACCAAACCACACAGATATGATACTACTCCCCAAATGTTTAAGTACCAAACACCAAACACTGGAAGAAAATTGTTTGAAAACACAGAAACTTTTATACCCTAACCAATCCTTATAACATCAAAGAACTATACCTTGAAAAATCATTACTGATCTAATACCTGATGCTTTTACAAACTGAAAACCGTTTCTTATACATACCCAGATATATCCTTGTGATACTCATGAATCGCAATACATTTTTATACCAATGCTTTATTACTGTTGATTATGATCTGGCTTATTGAACTACGTTGTTTGTTATACTGAATTGTTTTAAAATTAGATAGTTTTCTTTATGTGGACCAGATTCGTGGTCAGACCAGATTCGTGGTCAAATTAGGCCAATGTGTGCCTTGGATCCAGTTCGTAGAGCAGAGCTGTGTGCTTCGCTCGGAGTTAGTGCGTGACTGATCATCAGCCAAACCTTGGTTTTCAAAACTTAAAATGAATATCCAATTCTAATGATTAGTTAAAAAGAAACTTGATTCCTCTGAATCATTTCATTTGATTATTGCTTAACCTCAGTTATCCCTATTAAAGACTTGCTGAGCTAGTTAGCTCACCCTTGCGATTCTTTTATATATTTTACAGTTGAAAAGAATATGGATGATAATGAAGTTCCTCAGTCCAAAGTATGGGCTAAGGTTCCAGTTGAGTTGGATCGAGCTTGTAACGACCGAGAAATTACGCTTGTATTATATTATAATAATGATAAATTATGTGTATTATTATGTGATAAAATGTGTTCAGTCATTAAACCCTAACTGCTATGTGTTACGTGTTGGCTGTTTTGATTCAAACATGTTTTGGATATTTTTCGAGCGTTTTATCGTCCGTTATATGTTTTATATCAAAACCTGTACAGCTCAAAACTATGTTTTAAAAGCCCGTATTTCAACAAAATCATTGGCCCTATTTTATTAAAAATGCCCTATACCATATCGCTATTCTGAACCCCTAGACGTTTTACAAATTGACCTTTTTCGCGAAAAACGACTTTTCCGGACCCCTTCGGGTACCAAAAACCCCACAAAAATTACATTTTTATTTTTATATGATCATGAAATTATCATATATCATTTTTCTTTGTATTTTTGTAATATTCACAATTTTTGGGAATTTTTAGCATTTATTTAGTATTTATTGGATATTTAAAAATTCAATATTAATACCCAAAAATTATAAAAATTGGGGTCAAATATTTTTATTAGGAGTGTAATTAGACCCTTAATTTTACTTAGGGGTATTATTTTCATAAATATAAAAACCTGAATTACTATTAATTTTTCAGTTAATTATAATTAAAAATTATAAAAATAAAAAGAAAATTAGAAAGGGAATTAGGGTTAGGGTTTGAGAAGAACAGAGCAGGAGGATCAAAGTCGGATTTCATCGTGATTCCGGAGTCCAAATCGTTAGTGTAAGTATCCGTTTTGAATCCCAAGAATCGTAGTTTATGATTATATAACTGTTTTTGTTGTTTGATTGATCGAATTAAAAGTTGTTATTTTCGGTTTTAATTCTTGAATTCGGGTTTGATTTTCTGTGTATTGTTTGATGATTCTGTTAGTATAGACGTTTAGATCGTTGAATTTGGAATCGATTGGCACCGGGTTTGTGTTTGTTGGTTTCCGTTTCGTGTTCGTCGGAAAAACGGCGACGCCGCCGTTGTTCTTCGTCTCCGGCGGTGTTCGACGAGGAAGGAGGACAGAGAAAGGCCTGGGAACAGAAGGGGAGCGTCGTTGTGTTGCTGTGCTTCGAAAACGTAGAAGAATCGACTGGAATCGAGTGTTTTGGTTCGCCGGATTCTCGCCGGGAATCGTTGCCGGCGTCGGGTTCTGGGTTGCAGGGTTGTGTTCTTCGCGACCCGAGGTAGACCCGGTTTGCAACCCGGAAACGACCTGGGTTTGATCCTTCAGAACCCAAACTCTGTTCTGTTTTTGTGTGTTTAGTTAATTAATTATTAATTTATATTTTAGTAATTAAAATCAGTTTTTAATAATTCTAAAAATTAATTAAAAATTAGTTTTGAATTCTGAAAATTAGTATTATTAATTTCTAAATTATTCTATTAAATTATAAATTCGAATTTAATTATTTAATTAATTATTTATCTAATTATTTATTAATTATCTAATTAATTAATAATTGGGTAATTAATTAATAATTAGGTAATTAATTAATAAATAAGAATTAGAAATAATTAAGTGATATGATTAATAATATAATAATTAGTTAATAATGCGAATAGAGATTCACTAATTAGAATTATTATTCGAGCGTTAGTTATTCAATTAATATTGCGGTAATTATTCGTATCGTATAATTAGATATCAGTAATTAATTAATTAGCGAATCGTATGAGTTTCAATAATAATACAATAGTTCGATAATTATGCGAGAATTGCGAGTAGCTCGTAGATATACGAGTGATTAATCGTTAAGTTGGTTTATAATTCGAGTAATTCGTAGTTATTCGATAAATAGCGTATCAGTTAATTAAATCGATTGATTATTTGTAAATAATCGATCTGATTGAATAAGTAATAATAATTTGTAATAAATAGTAATAATTCCTAATAATTAGGGATTAATTACTTTAAAATACAATAAATATTAATTAATTATTTAAAAATATAAATAAGGATTGTTTAATTATAATTAATTATTTTTAATTAATTATTAATTAATTAAATCTTGTTTAATTCATAATAATTCAACCGTTAGTCCGATTCGAGCTAAACGAAGACCCCTAGACTCAGAAAAATGAGACGAATTCAATAAAAATAATTGTAAGTTATAATTTCTTCCGAAAAAGAGTGGTTTGGTGATAATTGATAGTTCGTAGGTCCTAATAGGAGTATAATTGAGCCGAATAAATTCCGAAAAATTATAATAAAATCAGATAAGACTAGCTAATGCAGGTATGAGTCTAGAATCAATTCTAAAATAATTATAAGTCTAAAAATTGATTATGTGCTTTATGTGCTATGTGCTTTACGTGATTATGTGAATCTCTGTGCTATATAATGTGTATATATGCGAGTCAGATGAAAACGCATGGGTAGACTGATAAGGTTGCGTGATATCAATTCAAGATACACGTATATAGTAAGTTATCTAAACGACTATCTTTCCATGATTGGTTCAGTGTTAGCAAGGCAGAGCAAGCTAGGGTCAGAAGGCGGTGAGTTGAACCAGGTTAAGTACGCGCAAGGCAAGTTTTTCCCCTAATCTAAATTCAGAATAGTGAATTATATTTCCTTTTATCATATCAGTTACCTTTGATAATCATTGTTCATATACACTGTTACCCATTTATTAATGTTTGTTTCAATTTCATTTTGATTCTTGATTTCTCCCAATTTATTGAATTCCCTATTCATATTTCAATCCTTTTTACCCTTGTTACATATACTCTGGTATATCCTGGTGTTGGGATATATCAAAAGCATTCTGATTGTTCCGGATGCTAAGCCTTGGACTAGATGGTTACTATACGGGCTGGGTTTTACCCATACCATTATTTAATAGGCCATAATTGCCTGAGTACTCTTTATGTTGGTTGGGTCTATGTAGTTGGGTATAGATCTGCACTATATCCTGACTGATCAGCGGGTTATAGTGCATATGTTGGTTCTTGTTTCCATTCTTGTTCATTTGGTACTTGCCAGCATTGGCAAATTACTATCCTATACAGATTCAGATGGTTGTTCCAACCAGCAGCTTATTGGTTCACTTATATCTCTCTCTTTATAATATACATATTGTTGCAGGCTTGTTGAGCAATTTTGGCTCATCCCCTTTTATTGTTATTCCTATTGTTTTACAGTTAAGGTAGAGAATGAAACCCATCAGGACCCGCATAGTCAAGAAGCGAGTCAAGCAGCGGGACCCTCTTATACCAAGAGTGTTCCTTCCCATTCCCGAAGAGAGCTTTGAATTTCCAGATCAGGTGTAACAGGATAAGTAGCAATGTTGGATTGAATAAAAGTTTTGTGTAGTTTGAATAAAAGTTGTATGGTGAGATGGTAGATAGAATAAAGTTTTGTAACAAGAGAGTTCTTGAGACAGGTTTTATTTATTTGGGCTTGTAATAAAGTGTAGTATGTGGTTCTTGTTTTCAACTCAACCCTTAAAAGATCCTGAGTAGTATTAGTTCGGGGTAATTATTGTATTTGTATTCCGCTTGTGCAGGTTTAGTTGTAGTTGTTGTTAATAATACCCCAAATCTATACCCTGGATTTGGAAGGTGTTATAGTTGGCATCAGAGCTTAGGATTGACCTTTGAAAATAAGAACGTTAGGGTTAAGATAAGATAGGAAAATGAGATAGGATAAAAGTAAGAGTGTTAGGATTGTTTGTTTATGTGATTAGAAGTTATGAGTTTTAGGATTGTGATTTGATTGTTTTTGTGTTATTATTGTTATGTATATTAGATGGCTTCTTTATCATCGTCTACGGAGCGGACTGAGACAGATCTAGTGGTTGCACCGGTATTAGCTCCAGTGTTAGAGCAGATCTTACCTCCATTGCCACCACTTCCACCATTGCCACCTGGACCAGCACCAAAGATACCACTTCCCCTAGAGGTACCAGGTTTTGCAGATTATTTTCCATATTTTGAGCCAGAGATACCAGATTTTCCACCACTAGAGTTTCCGATGTTTGATATTCCTGACATGGTTGATCTTCCGTAGTGGGAGGATTCGGAGCCCCAGATTCCTATGCCACCAATTGAGATTCCAGAGATGCCACAGATGGAACTAGAGGCAGAGCCGCCAGTGTATGCACCTATGGAGCAGCCTGTCTTATTCCCTGCCCCATTAGCCATCTATGCCCCTGTTCCTGGAGTTTATCAGTTTCCTCAGCCAGAGTTTATGGATGAGATAGTGGTAGATGGGCAGTTACCTTCTCGAGGTTCTAGCACGGATCTTCGTGAGCATCATACAGTGACTTATCAGCGGTTTCAGGCAGAGAGAGAGAGAGAAGAGAATTCGATGGCAGAACCAGTGCAGAGAGATCCTTGGATTGTATGAGACACAGGCAGATGGTCCTGTCAGAGCATTACGATCAGATTATATACTGAGAGAGAGGCTACGTCAGATTCGCCGGATTAGTTTTCAGCAGCTTATGGATTTGAGACAGCAGGATCTTAGTGCGAAGACAGCATATCGGAGAGCATTGGGACTTACCGAGGCAGTGCTAGAGGCATTACAGGGGGAGTTGAGTCACGTGCCACCAGGATTTTGAGACTAGCCGATAGAGGAGTGTTGTATCATGTACATTTTGTAGATAGAGGCAGTATAGTATTGTATGACTAGTTTGTATGAGTGTAGCTACTGACTTTGACTGATAGTAGTAGCAGTGCGACTGTTATATCATAGGTTTTTGTATTAAGCACTGACACCTGCAACTAGTGTTCTACCTATACATATATGAGATGGTCTTTTGCACATTTTCTTTATTTTATTTCCAGTTATTTAAGTATTTACATTTATTTCATTACCATTGCATAATTACAAATGTTGTTTTATTTATGATCATGTTGTACCCTTATGTTTTCAAAAATATATTTTTATTTACACATCATACTGTTTTATTTATTTATCTATTTAATAAGCTGTTTTATTTTCCCAAATAAACTGTTTTAATACATGTTTAATATACTATTATTAAAGAAGACCCATGGTTTATTTACCAGAAAGATGGCACCTAAAAGAAAAGCACAACCCGACTCATCAAATGGAAACACCGAGGGCCAAAACAATAATAACCAGATGGATCAGATGTTTAATCTCATGCAACAGCAGATGTTGATGATGCAACAACAAATGCAGCAGCAACAGCAGCAGTTCCAGCAACAGATGTTACAGCAAGCCGCTCATCCAGGACATCAGGTACCACCAGCAGCACCTACGGTCACTTTCAAGCAATTTCAGTCGGTAAAGCCTCCAGAATTTATGGGTTCCACGGATCCTACAAAGGCGAGAGCTTGGCTGAAGGAGATGGAAAATGCATTTTCGTTGGTGAAAGTTGAGGAAGAACAGAGAACGGATTTTGCTAGCTACTTTTTAAAAGGCGAAGCCAATTACTGGTGGGAATCGAAGAAAGCTTTGGAAGGAGAAGGTGTGGTGACCTGGGATAAATTCACTGATCTTTTCTTGGAGAAATATTTTCCTCGTTTTATGAAGAACCAGATGGAGATCAAGATTCTGGAGCTGAAGCAAGACAACTTATCAGTGGCGGATTACGAGACCAAGTTCACTGAATTGACTAGATTTGTTCCAGAGCAAGTGGATACGGATGAGAAGCGGGCCAAGAGATTCCAGCAAGGACTGAAACCATGGATTCTTAGCAGAGTAGCTGTGTTTGAACTGACAACTTATACGGCTGTTGTTCAGAAGGCTATGATTATTGAAGGTGAAAGTGAAGCAGCTCAGAAAGAGAAAGGACCAGGAAATTTTCAGAATCGTTTCAACAAAAGGCCGGGATTTCAAGCTCGGGGAAAAGTAAACTTTAGGAGACCAGAACAAAACAACCAGAGGATGGGTAATCGACTTCCTGCCCCAACTCAGCAAAGGCTTATTCGACCGCCTATACCTGATTGCAGAACGTGTGGTAAAAAGCATACGGGAATTTGCAACAAGCCAAATGTCACGTGTTTCAAGTGCAAGCAAAGGGGACACTATTCTGGAGAATGTCCGATGGGAAAAGCAGAAGTTACTTGTTTCCAATGTGGGAAAAAATGACATATTGCCAGAGACTGCAGAGGAGTTGCAATGGCCGCTAGTATTCCAAGAGTTTTAGCATTACCTCCACCTCCACTACCACAACAAAATCAGCCCAGAGCAAGGACTTTCAATATGTCAATGAAGGAAGCGGTACAGAATCCGAATGTGGTTGCAGGTACACTCCCTGTAAATTCCGTAAATGCTCTAGTATTGATTGATTCAGGAGCTACTAGATCTTTTATTTCTGAAGATTTTATCTCTAAGATAGATTGTGAGGTTCAGTGGTTAGATGAAGTGTTAGTCATAAAATTAGCGAATAATGATCAGGTTGCAGTAGATCGAGTATGCCCGAGTTGTGATATTGAGATAGGGAGATGTCATTTTTCAGTTGATTTAATACCTTTTAGGCTAGGGGAGTTTGATGTTATTTTAGGAATGGATTGGCTATCTAGTAATAATGCTCAGATTGATTGTGTGAATAAGAAAGTGAAATTGCAAACTGAAGAAAATGAAACGGTAATATTTAAAGGTGAGAAGCAAAAGCAGAAATTCTTAACAATAATGCAGACGAGAAGATTGCTACGCCAAGGATGTCAAGCTTACTTAGCCTATGTACGGGATACTGACTAGGGTAATCCGAAGATTGAAGATATTCTTGTAGTTTGTGAGTTTCTTGATGTTTTTCCAGACGAACTACCAGGACTTCCACCAGATCGAGAAATTGAGTTCACTATTGACTTGACGCCAGGAACTGAACCAATTTCGAAAGCTCCATATCGAATGGCACCTATTGAAATGAGGGAATTAGCAAAGCAGTTGTAAGAACTTCTCGACAAAGGAATCATAAGGCCAAGTGTATCCCCATGGGGCGCACCAGTATTGTTTGTGAAAAAGAAGGATGGTAGTATGCGACTGTGTATTGATTATCGTGAGCTGAACAAGTTAACTATCAAGAATAAATATCCTTTACCTCGCATCGATGATTTATTTGATCAACTAAAAGGAAAAGCATGGTTTTCGAAAATTGACTTACGATCAAGCTATCATCAGTTAAAGATCAAAGCCGAAGATATTCCAAAGACAGCGTTCAGAACGAGGTACGGACACTATGAATTTCTTGTGATGGCTTTTGGATTGATGAATGCACCTGCAGCATTTATGGATTTGATGAATCGAGTATTCAAGAAATATCTGGATAAGTTTATCATGTATTTATTGATGACATCTTGATCTACTCAAAGACATAAGAAGAACATGCAGCGCATCTAAGAACAACATTGGAGATATTACGAAAGGAGCAGGTTTATGCAAAATTTTCAAAATGCGAATTTCGGTTAAAGGAAGTGCAGTTTCTAGGGCATATCATCAGTAGAGAAGGCATTCAAGTTGATCCAGCAAAGATTGAAGCTGTGTTAAATTGGGAAAGACCAAAGACGCCGACAGAAGTTCGAAGTTTCTTAGGATTGGCAGGATATTATCGAAAATTTGTCAAAGACTTTGCGAAGATAGCAACACCGCTGACCAACTTAATTCGAAAAAGTGCAAAGTTCGAATGGGATGGTAAGTGTGAAGAAAGTTTTCAAGAGTTAAAGAATCGGTTGGTGACCGCACCAGTATTAGTACTGCCAGATGAGCAAGGAAATTTTGTCATATACAGTGACGCTTCGTATCGCGGGCTAGGATGTGTATTGATGCAACATGGTAACGTCATTGCATATGCTTAGAGATAACTTAAACCTCATGAGCAGAATTATCCTACGCATGATTTGGAATTGGCAGCAATCGCATTTGCATTGAAGCTTTGGAGACATAATCTGTACGGCGAAAAATGTGAAATCTACATGGATCATAAAAGTCTGAAGTATATCTTCACGCAAAAAGAACTAAACATGCGACAATGTCGATGGCTGGAATTGATTAAAGATTATGATGTTACAATCAGTTATCATCCAGGACAAGCAAATGTTGTAGCGGATGCGTTGAGCAGAAAAGAAAGATTGAATCGGTTAACTTCATGCGAAGAATTGGTCAAGGAATTCGACAAATTAGAAATCGAGATTCGTATTCCCAATGAATCTGCAGGAACTATCTACGCTATGACTTTCCGACCAGGGTTGCTAGAAAAGATTCGCCGTTGTCAAGATGAAGTGATGAGTCAAGACGACGACTTAACGGGAGAAGAGATTACAACTCAGAAAGATAATGAAGGAATTTTACGTTTTGCGTCGAGAATCTGGATCCCTAACGAGGCAGAATTAAAAGAAGAAATTATGCGAGATGCGCACAATTCGAAGTATTCCATTCATCCAGGAAGCACCAAAATGTATCGCGATTTAAAGGAAAACTTTTGGTGGCCGAATATGAAGAAGGAAATAGCAGAATGGGTAAGTAAATGCTACACATGCTAGCGAGTTAAAGCAGAACATCAACGTCCGAGTGGGTTATTGCAACCGTTAGACATTCCAGAATGGAAATGGGAACATCTGGCGATGGATTTCGTAGTGGGACTTCCAAGGACGAAAGCAAATCACGATGCAATTTGGGTTATTGTTGATCGATTGACGAAATCAACACATTTTCTTCCGATTAACGAAAGATTTTCACTAGACAAGTTAGTGCACTTATATCTTAAAGAAATTGTGATGCGTCATGGAGTACCAGTATCGATTGTATCGGATCGAGATCCTCGTTTTAATTCAAGATTTTGGAGACAATTCCAAGAATGTCTAGGAACGAAGTTGAACATGAGTACAGCCTATCATCCACAAACTGACGGTCAAAGCGAAAGGACAATTCAAACGATTGAAGACATGCTACGAGTTTGTGCGATCGATTTTGAAGGCAGTTGGGATGAACATCTACCCCTAGTGGAATTTTCTTATAATAACAGCTATCACGCCAGTATTGGAATGCCACCGTATGAAGCACTATATGGGAGAAAATGTAGATCACCAGTGCATTGGGATAAAGTTGGAGAACGCAAGATTTTGGCTTCAGAATTAATCCGGCAGATGAAAGAAAAGATTGAACTTATTCGAAAATGAATCGAGGTAGCGCAAAACAAGCAAAGCAAATATGCAGACCAAGCAAGGAAGGATATGGACTATCAGGAAGGAGAACACGTATTGCTTAAAATATCGCCATGGAAAGGATTGACCAGATTTGGCAATAAAGGGAAATTAAAGCCACGATACGTCAGACCATTTGAAATTTTGAAGAAAATTGGGAAGGTTGCGTACGAGTTATCTTTACCACCCCATATGCAGCACATTCACAACGTATTTCATGTATCTATGCTTAAGAAGTACAATCCTGATACAAGGCATGTGATAGAGTATGAACCAGTAGAACTTTAGGCAGATTTGTCGTATGTAGAGCAGCCGATAAGAATTCTAGATAGGCAAGAGAGGGTATTAAGAAATAAGTCTGTGTCATTAGTGAGAGTTTTTTGGAGAAACCCAGTGGTTGAAGAATCAACCTGGGAGCTTGAGAGTGAAATGTTAGAAAAGTATCCTTAGTTATTTGCATAGTATGATTCTGAGGACAGAATCCTGTTAAGGGGGAGAATGTAACGACCGAGAAATTACGATTGTATTATATTATAATAATGATAAATTATGTGTATTATTATGTGATAAAATGTGTTCAGTCATTAAACCCTAACTGCTATGTGTTACGTGTTGGCTGTTTTGATTCAAATATGTTTTGGATATTTATCGAGCGTTTTATTGTCCGTTATATGTTTTATATCAAAACCTGTACAGCTCAAAACTATGTTTTAAAAGCCCGTATTTCAAACAAAATCATTGGCCCTATTTTATTAAAAATGCCCTATACCATATCACTATTCTGAACCCCTAGACGTTTTACAAATTGACCTTTTTCGCGAAAAATGACTTTTCTGGACCCCTTCGGGTACCAAAAACCCCACAAAAATTACATTTTTATTTTTATATGATCATGAAATTATCATATATCATTTTTCTTTGTATTTTTGTAATATTATAATTTTTGGGAATTTTTAGCATTTATTTAGTATTTATTGGATATTTAAAAAATTCAATATTTATACCCAAAAATTATAAAAATTGGGGTCAAATATTTTTATTAGGAGTGTAATTAGACCCTTAATTTTACTTAGGGGTATTATTTTCATAAATATAAATACCTGAATTACTATTAATTTTTCAGTTAATTATAATTAAAAATCAGAAAAATAAAAAGAAAATTAGAAAGGGAATTAGGGTTAGGGTTTGTGAAGAACAGAGCAGGAGGATCAAAGTCGGATTTCATCGTGATTCCGGAGTCCAAATCGTTAGTGTAAGTATCTGTTTTGAAGCCCAAGAATCATAGTTTATGATTATATAACTGTTTTTGTTGTTTGATTGATCGAATTAAAAGTTGTTATTTTCGGTTTAGTTCTTGAATTCAGGTTTGATTTTCTGTGTATTGTTTGATGATTCTGTTAGTATAGACGTTTAGATCGTTGAATTTGGAATCGATTGGCACCCGGTTTGTGTTTGTTGGTGTCCGTTTCGTGTTCGTCGGAAAAACGGCGCCGCCGCCGTTGTTCTTCGTCTCCGGCGGTGTTCGACGAGGAAGGAGGACAGAGAAAGGCCTGGGAACAGAAGGGGAGCGTCGTTGTGTTGCTGTGCTTCGAAAACGTAGAAGAATCAACTGGAATCGAGTGTTTTGGTTTGCCGGATTCTCGCCGGGAATCGTTGCCGGCGTCGGGTTCTGGGTTGCAGGGTTGTGTTCTTCGCGACCCGAGGTCGACCCGGTTTGCAACCCGGAGACGACCCGGGTTTGATCCTTCAGAACCCAAACTCTGTTCCGTTTTTGTGTTTTTAGTTAATTAATTATTTATTTATATTTTAGTAATTAAAATCAGTTTTTAATAATTCTAAAAATTAATTAAAAATTAGTTTTGAATTCTGAAAATTAGTATTATTAATTTCTAAATTATTTTATTAAATTATAAATTCGAATTTAATTATTTATTTAATTATTTATCTAATTATTTATTAATTATCTAATTAATTAATAATTGGGTAATTAATTAATAATTAGGTAATTAATTAATAAATAAGAATTAGAAATAATTAAGTGATATGATTAATAATATAATAATTAGTTAATAATGCGAATAGTGATTCACTAATTAGAATTATTATTCGAGCGTTAGTTATTCGAATAATATTGCAGTAATTATTCGTATCGTATAATTAGATATCAGTAACTAATTAATTAGCGAATCGTATGAGTTTCAATAATAATACAATAGTTCGATAATTATGCGAGAATTGCGAGTAGCTCGTAGATATACGAGTGATTAATCGTTAAGTTGGTTTATAATTCGAGTAATTCGTAGTTATTCGATAAATAGCGTACCAGTTAATTAAATCGATTGATTATTTGTAAATAATCGATCTGATCGAATAAGTAATAATAATTTGTAATAAATAGTAATAATTCCTAATAATTAGGGATTAATTATTTTAAAATAAAATAATTATTAATTAATTATTTAAAAATATAAATAAGGATTGTTTAATTATAATTAATTATTTATAATTAATTATTAATTAATTAAATCTTGTTTAATTTATAATAATTCAACCGTTAGTCCGATTCGAGCGAAATGAAGACCCCTATACTCAGAAAAATGAGACGAATTCAATAAAAATAGTTGAAGTTATAATTTCTTCCGAAAAAGAGTGGTTTGGTGATAATTGATAGTTCGTAGGTCCTAATAGGGGTATAATTGAGCCGAATAAATTCTGAAAAATTATAATAAAATCAGATAAGACTAGCTAATGCAGGTACGAGTCTAGAATCAATTCTAAAAATAATTATAAGTCTAAAAATTGATTATGTGCTTTATGTGCTATGTGCTTTACGTGATTATGTGAATCTATGTGCTATATAATGTGTATATATGCGAGTCAGATAGAAACACATGGGTAGACTGATAAGGTTGCGTGATATCAATTCAAGATATACGTATATAGTAAGTTATCTAAACGACTATCTTTCCATGATTGGTTCAGCATTAGCAAGGCAGAGCAAGCTAGGGTCAGAAGGCGGTGAGTTGAACCAGGTTAAGTACGCGCAAGGCAAGTTTTTCCCCTATTCTAAATTCAGAATAGTGAATTATATTTCCTTTTATCATATCAGTTACCTTTGATAATCATTGTTCATATACACTGTTACCCATTTATTAATGTTTGTTTCAATTTCATTTCGATTCTTGATTTCTCCCAATTTAATGAATTCCCTATTCATATTTCAATCCTTTTTACCCTTGTTACATATACTCTGGTATATCCTGGTGTTGGGATATATCAAAAGCATTTCGATTGTTCCGGATGCTAAGCCTTGGACTGGATGGTTACTATACGGGCTGGGTTTTACCCAGACCATTATTTAATAGGCCATAGTTGCCTGAGTACTCTTTATGTTGGTTGGGTCTATGCAGTTGGGTATAGATCCGTTCTATATCCTGACTGATCAGCGGGTTATAGTGCATATGTTGGTTCTTATTTCCAGTCTTGTTCATTTGGTACTCGCCAGCATTGGCAAATTACTATCCTATACAGATTCAGATGGTTGTTCCAACCAGCAGCTTATTGGTTCACTTATTTCTCTATCTTTATAATATACATATTATTGCAGGCTTGTTGAGCAATTTTGGCTCATCCCCTTTTATTGTTATTCCTATTGTTTTACAGTTAAGGTAGAGAATGAAACCCATCAGGACCCGCATAGTCAAGAAGTGAGTCAAGCAGCGGGACCCTCTTATACCAAGAGTGTTCCTTCCCATTCCCGAAGAGAGCTTTGAATTGCCAGATCAGGTGTAACAGGATAAGTAGCAATGTTGGGTTGAATAAAAGTTTTGTGTAGTTTGAATAAATGTTGTGTGGTGAGATGATAGATAGAATAAAGTTTTGTAACAAAGAGAGTTCTTGAGACAGGTTTTATTTATTTGGGCTTGTAATAAAGTGTAGTATGTGGGTCTTGTTTTCAACTCAACCCTTAAAAGATCTTGAGTAGTATTAGTTCGGGGTAATTATTATATTTATATTCCGCTTGTGTAGGTTTAGTTGTAGTTGTTGTTAATAATGCCCCAAATCTATACCCTGGATTTGGAGGGTGTTATAGAGCTAGCATAAGCTTCATGTGGTAGAGAGATAGTCAGATTATAAGATTGATTTTATTATCAGTTGTAAGTTAAATTAGTTGGGATTTGGTACGTTGTAATAAAGATTAAGATTGTGGCTTGTTTTCATACTTTAACCTGTTGCGATCCGTGGTTATGTGAAACAGGGTCATTGCAAATAATATTTCTTATACAGGTATATGTATATTGTGTGTGGTGTGGACCCCAAACTTCTGACCCGGGTTTGGAGGGCGTCACAAGTTGGTATCAGAGCTACAGGTTATAAGTCACTGAAACAAGCCTAGGTTGTCAGGATTGGGTAGAGGGTTAGGATTAGGAATAGGGAATACAAAGATAGGACGTTGTGAGGCTGAGTGCGACTGTATAATAGGTCTTCGGCACGGTTCGTGTTGCAATTCGGGATTCTTAGTTTGCGATATGATTTCCAGACAATGACAATGGCAGATCCTGATTTCCCGGTATCATCTGATCATTTGGAGCCTTCCGTTGGAGGATCATCATCTTCTCCCAGATTTGAATTGCACCTTGTTCTTCCGTCAGTATTAATAGTATTACCTTCTGTTGTAACAGTTATACCTCTTCAAACTATTTTACGCTATCCCACCACCTCTTGATATGAGACTACCTATTTAAGAACCTCCATCTGTGTATTCTTATTTACTAGACATTCGGCTGTGAGTGTATCTCTTCAGTTTACCCTACACCCTGTTCTATACCTTCAGTTTAAAACTTGTCCTATAAAGCAATTGTACCTATGAGGATGGATGTGGGAGTCACAATAAATGGTGAGTATTGAGATACAAATAAAGGTGAGAAGAAGTTTGGAAAGAAGATTTAAGTGTTTCGGAGGATAGCTGTTACCTGGTTACAAGAAGCTATTAGTGATTAGGCCACCCATGACTAGCTTGTGGAATAGAGTAAATAAGTGTTAAAAAGAGAGAGTTAGAGAAGATTATGGATCTGGGGATCTCTTGAAATTAGATAATGGTGTTATGATGACGTGATATATATTTTAACAAGGTGATGTGACATTAGCCGACTTGTTGACTATTGGATAGTCTGTTCCACTTAATGATTGTATAGTGGATAACGGGAGTATTACCAGTATGGAAGCTTGATGTGAGGCTATGAATAAGATAGCATGCAACGACAACTGAAGTTTCTTCGATTAAGGAAGGTAAATGGACACGATGAAGGAGAAAAGGTAGATTGAAGTGAACGGACCTTTATGTGATCGTTTATTTAATTCGGTACCTTGTTATATGAAGGAAGGACAACAACCAACTCATATAGTAAGGACAACCAGGTTTGTGATTTTCAAAATTCTCAAACAAGTTCTCGAAAAAGATTTTTCCTTACAAAATTTTTAAAAGCCTTTTTGAATAAAATAAGTTTTAAACACTAGTTGTTAGGTTACTACTTGAGTTTCTTGTTTGTTAGAAAATCCAGATTACCTGGAAGGGTTTTGGTTTCAAACTTAGTATTGTTAATTCAGAGAATAAAGTAACCCACGATTATGAAGGAGTTGATTATTCCTAACAATAAAATGCACATATTGTTTGATAAAATTTACAACAGAATCAGCGTACGGAGTAACTATACATTCAATTACTAGGACTATCAGAATTTATTATTTAAACAGAAGTCGAAGCGTGATCGAAGAAGATTGGAAAGATTTCCAGACCTTTCTAAAAGAAGAAAATTATTAACAAAAGGATCGTTATGTCGAATGGTTCGTGGGTATTCTAAATTAAAAGAGAAAGCCCGAAGTTATCAGATAAGAACGCCAATATGATTGAATTGTTAAAGTATTATACGTGTAGGTGCGATGTCAGGGATGCAAGACTTAACAAGTAAGAATCTACCATAATGCTTAATTTGCAAAGACATTTCAGCGTACTTTCTAAAATTATTATATGGAACAATGGGAATGTAATAACCCCAATTTTTGGAATTTTTGAAACACGGATGAATAGTAACTTTTGCTGATGATGCTGATTAAGGAAAATTATCAGACCACACTATATAGGAGTACTGTTATGGAAATTCTAAGATCGTATTAGTATTCCATAAAGTAAATAAGTGTGTGTAAAGATCGTCAGAATTCAAATTCGAACACTTTGATTTTTCCCGAAAATCCACCAGATACCGAAAGAATTGAGTATAAGGTAACATGATTAAAAGGATTTAAATTCAAGGATTATAAGAGGGGATTATAAAAGAAATATAAAATATTGAGAAAGGGTAGGGGAACCCAAATAATAAGATCCCGGATATAATCCCTCGAATGATAAACGCGAACGAAAGTTAAGCGAACCGTATAACAGATCAGCGATCATTAGACAAGTAATTAGGAGTTAATCAAAGGGGTTAGTGGATGATGATGTCATCACACCAACAAGAGGAAGACAAGTGTAACAAGATGACATAAGTAGATGACATAAGCATGACCAAATGGGAAGGGTTGGTTGGTTGATTGTGAGCCACACAATTTTTACCATGGTAAAAGGTTAATTAACAAACAAAAAGGAAACAACCAAGCAAACACATTCATTTCTCCCCCCCATCTCCTTGCTCACGGTTTTTTGAAGAAAAACAAGAAGAAAAATTTCCAAACCCAAGCTCCACTCAATCATAATTCAAGAGGTTTATTTCCTTGGATTCTATATTTCATAACTAAGAAGAGCAAGTAGTTTTAGTGCTTGAATCCAAGGTTTACAAGCTCAAATAAATCATTTAGTTTAGGGTTAATAGTAACTTTCAAGAACAAATTTTTGATTTTTGATTTTATTTGTAAGGTCAAGGTAGCTTAAGCATAGATCAAGGCTTCCATGGGCATTCCAAGGATCTTTCATTGATTAAAAGCTTCAAGAAGGTATAAAACTTCAAACCCTAGCTTTACTTTTGAGTATTTAGGAATGGTTGTGATTGATATAGTATATGGGAAGCATTATGCTTGTTTGCTTAAAGTTTGGTTGAGTTTGTAGTGATTTTGATGGTTGAATCTTGGTTATTAGTTAATGAACCTTAGTATGGTTAGTAGCTTTTGTTGTGATTGAATGAATTGGATAAAACATGAAGTAATGGACTGATGTAGTTAGGATTGGATGGATTTTGGTTGTAATGTTGGTTGTAAGTTGGTTTGTGATTGATTTGGAGTTGTATAAACTTTGGTAATCGCGTAAACATAGCCGTCGTAATGCCCGATTTACCTTAGACTGCTTTTGTTCTTAACATCAGGACCCGTGAACTCACTGTTAGGTTTTTACCATTGCCATGATTAGATAGTTCATGTTACGAGCTTCGTTTTGATATGTGGTACGCTTGAATCCGATGTACGGTTTAGGAGAAACGACCGTTTTAAGTAACGGCATTTCGCGAACGAACCATTACCCCTCGCCTTATTTTGAAACCTTGGTTAAGGCCCTTAAATAACTAATTGGAGTATGAAACATTTATGTAAAGTGCATTAGGCAGTTGGTAGGGTATTCACGAAAAAATCGCCTTAAAATTATTAATGGTCAATTTATTAAAAATGGTGGAGCCGAGGGTACTCGAGCGACTTATGTGATTCGTTAAGCGTAGAAGTGATCATAAGCGAACGTTAGGGTTCAATTGGTTAAAGTCTAGTTTCTTAAGCGATCGGGGTTTAATTCTGACTTATGTTGTTGTTCATAGGTTATCGGACCCACTCTAAGCTTAAGTCTATCCGGGAACACTGAGGCAAGTTTTCTACCCGTTATACTGTTATTGTGATGTAAATATATGTATATGCATTATCTTGTGATAAGTGCATGATTGTTATTAGCAAATCTTGCGATATATTGGAGCATGTGATATGGTATATATGCATGTCTGTTTCGTAATCTTGATATCTAATTGTTGATTCAATTGCTTATAAACTAAATAATACCTATACTAGAGATAAACAGTAGTTGCGTATACCCTTAGTATAGGGGACCCAAAGGTGAACATTATCTAAACCGGGAGTCGATGTTCCCGAGTATATTATATTTATATATATATTTATATATAAATAGTTATAGTTTTCAAAACTATTAATCAAATAAGGTTTATTCGATAACTTTATTTTATTTAATGAATATTATTTTGAATATTCATTCGAGGACTCATGACTCCGCTTATTTATTAAATAATATTCTTTATTTTATTAAAGAATGATGTTTTGACAATCAAACTTATTTTCAATTATTCAAATAAAGATCGTACTTTCGTATAAGTATATCTTTGGTTATTTATTATTCATTTTAAGTATGAGTTTTAAAACTTGTACTTCAAATTATTTTTATAAAGATTATCCCTATGGGAATATTATTTAAATAATAATATTCAGATATTTTCTAATATATCGGGACTGATTTATTTCATTAAATCAGAATTACTCCAAACATTCTTAAAAATGTTTTCGAGTCTTCAAAATGATTTTTAAAAGTTAGAGCGGATCCCAAAACTCATTTTATATTTAAGATCTTCCTTTCGAAGGGGATTTAAATACTCGCTCAAAACCTGAGGGATCCGACTCTGTGGTGTATTTTATATTCGCAACGAGGTTGCTGTTTTGAGAAAACATCTTGATTACTTGCCCAACATTCGGGAAGTAAGTCCATCTATTTGAGTCGGCATAAGCAACCTGGGCTCAGTGGGCGTCCATGAAAGTGTAAGTGGCTCAGTGGGAGTCCATCAATGCGTAAGTGGCTGAGTGGCAGTCCAGCATAGGTCAAATGCGGCCAGGGTGATGACCAGTGGGGAATTCGTCCATCTACTAGTAGAAAAGGTTACTTATTGGTATCTTTGCCTGATCAGCAAGATATCAGGTTTATGCCAAGGTTTTCTCCTTTCCAAATTCATTGGATATTACAACTCTGTTTATAATTTTCATTACAGAGGTTTTCAAGAAATGTATAAAATGTATATATATAGGTGTATATATATCGGGACTTAATGAAGTATCTCGTAACTTCATTATTTATAATGATATTTCAAGGATTGAATCTATTCAAATCTTATCTTGTAGTCTCATCTATGTGATGAACTTTTGAAACGGATTATACCTTGAACAGTGGTAGTTCAAGTAGTATTCGGAAAAGATATAAGTATATTGGAGTATCTCGTAACTTCACCTTTTCAACTTATATCTGGTTAATGATTATCTTATACATGACAAAGATTTTCATAAAAACATTGAGACAAGGTTAGATATATGAGATCGCCTTGCAATGATATTTTTATACAGTTATAAACTGGAACTCTGCGTATATTATGCATGGCAGAGGATTTCAAAGAATTTGAAAAGTATATATACATATATACTAAATATTTTGCGACTTGGTCGTATTAAGAGGTCAAACTTGATCCAATTCTTCTTGACCAAGACTTTCATGAGTGCTATGAGAATGCTCATATATTGTTAATCATTATACATGTTATTTTGGTGGGCTTGTTGCTCACCCTTGCTTTCTTCTTTCATCACACAATAACAGATAGACAAGATAAACAGGACCAAGCTCCCAATTCGTGAGCGGATAGGAAACGTTCCCCAGTTTCCTCTAGGCGTTGATGCCGTTGTAGCTGAGGTAAGATCTACCAATAGGCTAGGCTTTCAACTTTTGATGTACCAGACTTATGTATATTTATGAATTGTAATAATGGCAAAGAATATGTAAATTATTCAGAAACCCTTTTTAAGGTGTAATGGATTATAATTATGGAATAAAATGACTTGTGTTATTTTTGAATATTCATCTCTGAGACTATAACTTGTGGTGTGTGTATATTGTGGGGTCACAGTACGCAGTAGTTGGTTGATTATTAAGATTAAGTATTATTAAGGGAAATGGAACTCGTGACAATCCGGATCCCCGACCCCGGATTTAAGGGTGTTATAGAAATGGTATCAGAGCTAAGCGTTATAAACCTTAGAGATGATGTGGCGTTAAGATAATAAGTTCACTAAGATAATAAGAACTCTTGCCAAGTTCATAGTGGGGCTACCTAACGTAGTACTGACAGTTAAAACCCTTATGGGAACCCTTATAAATATCGTGATAGAAGGGTAGTTCGTTATCGTATATGGTAGCGGGACTCCGAACCCTGAGGTTGAGGAGCAACAGCGCGATGATGTTTTATTACTTATTGGAGATCATATTGTGGATCCGATAGAACGTCCTAACGAGGGATCAAATGATGTTCATATTGAGGATGTAGCGGTTGAGGATGTTGTCCTAGAAGGGATTGTTGCTGAGTAGGATCCCGTGGAGGATCTTGAAAAGAATGAATAAAGGACCACTGATGAATTGATAACCATGGTTAGGGAAACTATCAGAGGTAGGATTGGCCGGTCACTACCGGAGGTTCGTTCAAGTTTGTAAAGATAGTAGCCCCTTTAACGCGGCTACTCATAAGACTGAGAAGTTCGAATGGATAGAGAAATGCGAGAATAGCTTTTAAGAACTGAAGCAAAGATTGGTGACAGCCCCTATGATGGCGTTGCCGGATGGAAAAGGAGATTTTTTGATGTATAGTGACGCTTCGCATAAGGAATTAGGGTGCTTCTTATACAGCACAACAAGGTAATCGCGTACGCGTCAAGACAATTAAGGGAATATAAAATTCGATATCCCCACCCATGAGCTTGAGCTCGTGGCAATAGTTTTGCCCTAAAGATTGGAGGCACTACTTGTATGGAGAGAAGTGCGAGATTTACCTAAGCCATAAGTGCTCTAGTACATTTTCACGCAGAAAGAGCTCAACATGCGCCAGAGGAGGTGGTTAGAGCTAATCAAGGATTACGATTATGAGATTCTTTATCATCCAGGGAAAGCCAAAATGGTGGCTAATGCCCTTAGTGTAAAGGGGAGACTCAAGATGATAATGTCTTTGAGAGAGTTGATAAGAGATTTTGAGGAAATGGAAATATGAGTGAACGCAACCGGAGCCGATACCGAAAAGCTGTTTGAGATTGTAATGCAGCCTGAGTTATTGGAAAAAAGATCATATAGTGCCAAGAAAAAGTGATGAATGAAGGCAGAGAGCCAACAAATAGAGAAGAGATTAATACCGAGAAAGATGATAAGGGAATAATAAGGTATTCCTACAGAATTTGGGTTCCAAACGTTCAAGAGCTTAAGGACGAGATCTTAGATGGAAGCCATAGTTCGAGGAATAAGATTTAGGGAAAACCCTGAATGTGATAGTCAGGGAGGTCGCCATCAAGAAAGAAAGAACCCATAATATAATGAAATGAAAAACAAGGATTTTAACGTATAAGATAACCCTGATTATGGGAGAAGGATGAAACATTTCATACTGAGAAAACATAAGTCGATCAAAATAAGGAGACCCGAGACGGTACTCCTATACGGAAATTCATGGACCTGTCTAAACAGAACTTATACTTTTATTCCCAACCACCACCGTGAGGAATCAATGCAGTAGGAAATTTTTTCATGACCTTTAAGTCGCTACGCTCTCAGAGTTCCAAGGAAATAGGTGACCCAGTCGAGGCAAGAGCCTGGCTAAAGGAAATATAGGAATCATTTGAGATTCTAAATGATTGATGAAGCATAAAAGACTGTTTTTGTCACTTACCCCTAAGAGAGAGGCCACCCGTTGGTGAAAGGCCAAGAAAGGCACGGGGCAGAGGTTATAATAAACTGATTAAAGTTCAGACAATTATTTTCAGGAAAGTACTTCCCAAGGTTATGGAGGTAGTGTAAAAGCTTTAGAACCAGAACAAAAGCAGGACGAGTATGATGAATTATGAATCTAAGTTGTAAAAGTTGTCAAGATTCATTTTGAGGACACGAATCTAGAATGACGGGATGTTTGAAATCAATGCTTATGTTGTGTTGGTTCATATAATGGTTGTAATGGAAACGAAAATAAAAGACTAAAAAAGGCAGGAGTATAAAGGGATATAAAGGAAATAGAGTTGAGAAGTGATAAGGGAGTTAGGTATAGGAAACCCTAAGAAACCCTTGCAATAAATATAGAGAAGTGTGTCATCATCAGCGCGATGATGACTGATCATGTAATAACTGTTACGACCGGCATTTTATGTAATATTATTTGTGAATAATATTAAGTTAAATAAAAATATATTCAATGCTTGTACGTTTGTGTGAGTGAAAATTTCTGCATTTTAAATTTGCTTTGGGTAGTATATGATTTTTTCAAAGCAAGAATTTATTTAATTTCTTTATTTTTGATTTATAAGGAATATTCTAAGCTTTGGAAAAATTTTCTTTTAAAAGACATTTTGTACACAAATTTTGAAAATGATTTTTATAAAGTCTCTAAAAATCCAAGTTATTTTATGGTATAAATTTTATAATTTTTGAACTTGTACTTTATTATATAAAAATAAATCTTTGGAAATTAGTTGCTTAATAATTATCAAATTACATGAATAACCTTGCATGCAAACTCTCTTCTATTTAACCAAAGGGCAAAGAAGACATTCTCCACCCCACTAACTCACATTTTGCTAGCCAAATTACCTCCTTGACCTTGCATGCAAACTTGCCTAACTTTAGCTAGAGGGTTACTCTTGTCATTTCCTAAATCCACTCACATTTAGTCTAGTCAAAGACATAAAAACAAAACTAAAGTGATGATCACTCCATTTTCACTCCACCCTCCCCTTTTCTCCTCCCTCCCTCTCGGCTCAACCCTCACTCTCGGCCATCCCATAGCCGAGGCCCTCCATCCCCTTCATTTCTTCATTCTTTCACCCAAACAATCATCTTATATTCAAGTAATTTTACTCCCTATATGTTATTCTTATATATTTCAAAAGTATAGAGTGAAAAACCTATGTTTTGACCTTGCATGGTGATGTTTTTGTTAAACTTAAAGTGAACCTCTTTGATTCTTGTGAATCTAAGGCTTTCACCATGAGTTATAGTATCATAGGGTCAAGAATGGCTAGACATAAGAGTGTTACACCTATGCGAATGCTGTTTTTACCCTAATCCATTCGGCCATGACTTGATAGGAGCCGAATGGATGGTGTTTTGTTGCCTTGTTAACATTTTTGTGTATTTTGTGATGATAACATGAATTTTGTAGTAAAGTCTTGATAAAATCCTTTTGCATGCTAGTTGATCATTTAGTTGTAATCCATGTTAGGCTTGCATGTTGAATTATGATAAAAATTTATTTGGAAATCATGTTGTTTTGGTTTGAAAAACCCGAAGGCATGCATGCATGTGGAATTCTCTTAGTTTATTGTGAAATTTTGATCATTTGGAAAGATTTTGTTAGTGAGCCTTAATTTCAGTAGGAATAATGTGATAATATTGATTTATGCTTCTTGTTGCATGGTAATAATTTGTGGTTATCTTTTATAAAAATATATATCTTGTTGTTTCAAAGGCATGAAGATTTGCGATTTGTTAAGAGTAGTCTCTTTTGTTTTGCCATAGTTGCACCTTAGGTAAGGATGATCTCACCAAGGGTATTTTAAGAAAAAGGGAGTTAGTTCAGTAGAATACCAAGTATAGGTCTTGGTTTAAGTATTTAGTTGTTGTTAGTTGGGTTTGTCAAGTCAAAATCTTGGAAAATGAGAAGTTATAGTTTCTGCAGAAAAATCAGTTTAGTACCCTGAGGTTTAGAGTGAGTTTTGACCATGTCATTGATGTGCACCTTGAGGCCCAAGCCACCAGAAGTTAGTATGGGGAGTATATAATAGGTTTTAGGAGTTGGTTGGAGGTTTGCATGTCATTTGGTTAGGTGCACAAGTAGAATAACAAAATCTGTCCAGCAGGGGACAGTTTTGTTGCAACTTAGAAATAGGGAGATTTGGCCATGTCATGGGTAGGCCCTCATTAGGCCCAATTGGGCCTTAGTTAGAGGGTATGTCAGAGAAGTTTTTCCAACCATAGTTCATAGGATATGAGCTAGAACCATGTGTCACAAGTTAATTCAAGTCAGGGCATTTTCTGCCCAGAAAAACAGGGGAACCTTGGACTTTTAGCTTAGGCCCAAGAAGGCCCAAGCCAGGCCTTTGAGCCACATCAAGCTTATGAGATGCCCTTAGGTCAGGAGAGTCTTGTGTAAAAATTTTGAAGAAAAACTTGTAGTTTAAGAGTGTCTAATGCACTCAAGAAACCTTAGTTACCATTCTGAAATTTGCACCAGTAAGCACTTTCACTTATCACATAGTTTTAGGACACTTAGAAGTGAGTATTAGGTCGACCACCATAGTTGTAAGATAGTATAAGGTCAGTAGAGCAAAAGGCACAAGTGAGGGTCAATAGGTTTTGGATAATTTAGGAAAGGCACATTGAGTTAGGAAGCCCAAATTCGAAGACTTCGTTTAGTTAGCGACCAAGTAATTTAAGTGGTGAGTCGAGATCATCCAAGCCTAGTGTGGCGTTATGGTGTATGTGATGTTATTTGGTATTAATATACGATATGTGATTATGTGGCTACGTGTGTACATTTAAAAATATAAATATTGGATATGAATTAAGTGTGTATAGGCCTAAGTGCCATCCATGTTTAATTTCGGGTTGTAAATAGGTTAAGATGGAAAGAATATATTATAATGAGGATTATTATTATTTATGTAGGATCTCGAGACGAGGGAAAACTTGCCTTAAAAGTCGAGTGAAGCTCCAGTTGTTGCTCCTACCAGTCAGACCAGACCAGTCTATCTCAAGGCAAGTGATTCAACTTGACCTTCGTATTTGCTGTAAACAGTTCATATATATATATCGATGCAATTATCCTGAGTCATTTTGATGTATTTAAATCAAGCATATCTTTTGTTTATCTTTGAGTTACATAGAGATGCCATGAACCCTCGAGTACATATTGCAAGTAGTTCAAAAGTCTTTCATGATAGTTTAATGCCATGATAAATTAGAGATGCGTTATAATATCTTATTGATCCTTTTGTTTATCATGCTATTGATCCCTGAGAAATCTTGATGTTGCACCCTGATGCTTTGATTCAACTCTTGAAATAACCTCGATAGAAACTTTATCTTGATACCTAAAAGCCAATCATTTCTTAAATACATTCATGATTGTTTGATAACCCTATCCTTACCCTAAAGCTTGATACCCTGTTATATACTGAGCTGATGATCACTTTCTTTATATTTTAACACCTTTATCCTATTGGAACCAGTGATGCCTATCTTTTGATGTTCTAATACCTATATCTTGTCTACAACCGTTGCTTTAAGCCTAGTTTGGCATTACTCTTTCATCTTATCCAATAGCCTGGCTTAATTTCCTTGTCTAAGTTCTTGTTTATGGAAACCTCTCAATTACCCTAATATAGTAAAGTCTAGTAGATCATGGCCCTGAGATTTAGTGTCATATTTCCAGTGTTTCAAGTTGATCTATAATTCCTTGATAAAAATAATTACAGTCGAAAGAGATTTTGTCATAAATCGGCATCAGTTTTTAAAATGATTAAAACGTGGATTTTTCAGTCCCAAAGGGGGGCAAATGTTTTCTTGAATGGTGGATCTGGACTGAGACGCGAGTCCTTTCCACACTTATATTAGGCTTAAAAGTTGCCTAGGGATTCCCAATAATGTTTTAGAACCCAGCGAGGTTCGGGGTTACTTCGCGGCTGATCACCGGCTGTAATCCGTAGCGTCATAAAATGATTTTGATTAAGAATGATTTTAAAATTGTTTTGATGCAAGCATAATGATGCCAACTCACATAAGTTTTATCTCTTGATTATCATTGATTATGTCATTCCATTGTCATTCCTAAAGGTATATCTCGATTTATGCTTTGCGTTGTATTGTTAGCACTTGTTGAGCTTTTGGCTCACTTCTTGCTTTACCCTGATATTACAGCTAGCAGCCATGGTTAGATTCAAGCAGACTGCCCGTAAGACCTGTGATGCGGATGCTTATGTTCGAGCCCAGGTAGAATAAGTAATAATAGTTGTGTGAGGACTCGGTATTTGTAATCAGATGTAATAGTTGGTAGTGTTGGGCTGTTCCAAACCCTAAACTGTAAGATCTTGGATTTTGGTTGTGTAGTACTCATTAAAATGATGTAATAACTATATTTATTTTGCTATTTAAGTTGGGGGTGTGACAGGTTTTGGTATCAGAGCTACGGTTTAGAGTCCCTGAACAGCCCAAATAGGTTATAGGACTTGTGAGTAGGTTATAGATATTATGCGAGAGAGTAGGTAAAGTAAATTATTATTAATACTCCTCTTATTGATTGTCAGCAAAGGGCGCATTCCTCGTCATCCTCTGGGTCGGACGACACTATTGCTTTCTCCGTGTATGCTGAGTTGAGGCGCGAGTTCGACATGCTTCAGGGCAAGTACGACCGACTGATAGACCGACTGAAGAACGTGTATCCGGACAGCCGAAACTATGAAGGGAAGCCCAAGGAGCAGATGATTGCGAGACTTGAGACCTTGGTTCGGTACGTTAGCACTAAGCTTGAGGAGATGCCAGCACACCGGGACCGTACCAGCCAGTATGTCATTCAGATGGTGGCGGATGAGCTCCAGAGCATTGTGAAGACACTTCGAGAGGAAAAGTCTACCAAGCCCCGTTCAGATGGAGTGGAGCCTTAGTTCTTTCCATTTACCTTTCATATTGTTGTACTATCAGACTCTATGGAATCCCCCGGTTGTTTCCGTCTTTCCTTTAAATAAGCCTGTTATTTCTAGAATCAGACTATGTCCCAATCCTATGTACTGTGACCTTTAAAATTTCAATAATTATGTGCTATTGTTCCATTTGCTCTCAACTGTTATTTTATGTTTTTATCATCATATCTGCTTAATTTGGAAACGTGACCCCATATGTAAACAAGAATGCCATGCGATACCCTCGAATCATTTTATCAATTATATTTGTTATAACACAACTCTTATTTCAGGATCATGCCTCCCAAAAAGAAGAACCCAACAACCACCTTCACCACAGACCCAAACATTCTTCAACTACTGGAAACCTTGCAACAGCAAACCAATGCTATAGCTCAACAACAACTAACTCTTCAACAACGAATTGAAAACCAAGATAACCGTGAGCCATATCAACCACCTGAACCACCAGTACCACCAAGACAAATTGTCACTTTCAAGGTTTTTCAGAGTGTGAATCCACCTGTATTTCATGATACCACTGATCCAGTGATAGCAAACACATGGATCAAGGAGATAGAAAGGGCTTTTGAGTTGGTACAGTTAGGGGACGATCAGAAGACGCTGTATGCCACTTACTTCTTGAAGGGAGAAGTCATTTATTGGTGGGAATCAGTAAAAGCTATGGAAGTCACTCAGCAGATTTCTTGGGAGAGATTTAAGAAGTTATTTCTGGACAAGTATTACCCTAAGTACATGCAGAATCAGATGGAGCTAAAATTTCTTGAGTTAAAGCAAGGGAACATGACTGTACTGGAATATGAGAAGAAGTTCACTGAGTTGTCAAGGTTTGTGACAAAGTATACCAGCACTGAGGAAGAAAAAGCCAAGAAATTTCAGCAAGGATTGGAGCCTTGGATCAGAGATAGGGTGTCTATGTTTGAACTTGAGACTTATGCGGGAGTAGTACAGAAAGCTGCTCTGATTGAGAATAATGGGATGCAGTCAAGGAAAGAGAGGGATAACAAGAAGAGGAAGGTTCCATTTTATGGAGAAAAGTCTGAAGCTGGAAATTCGCAAGATCGGAATGTAAAGAGGATTGGTTTCCAGAAGGGCGGAAATTTTCAAAGGAAAGGAAATTTGGGCAAAAGGCAAGAATCAAAAGGGAACAATCAGGCAAGCCAAGGGCAAGTTGGAGAAAACAGGTTCCAGAGGCCAGAATGCAAGCACTGTGGAAGAAGGCACCCCGGAGTATGCAATAAGCTGAGTATGACCTGTTATAGGTGCAATCAGAAGGGACATTTGGCAAACGAGTGCAAGATGCCGAAGCCAGGAGTTACGTGTTACAAGTGTGGGAAGACTGGACACATGGCTAGGGAGTGTAAGGCAACAGGACCAGTCAGAGCTCTGATAAACGTGGCAAGTACCAGTGCAAGCGTGCCAGCTGAGGTATTGGCATTACCTCCACCACCCGCACCAACCCCGCAAGCAACAGCAAGGACATTTGACCTAAAGATGAAAGATGCTGTTCAGAATTCTGAGGTGATAGCAGGTACACTTTTACTCAATAATGTCAAAGCCAAAGTATTGATTGATTCGGGAGCCACAAGATCTTTCATATCAGAATCTTTTGTTGATAAGATCCAATGTGATAAAACGGTTATGAGTGAGGTAGTAAATGTGGTAATTGCGAACCAAGAGAAGATTCCTGTGAATCAATTTTGTCCAAAATGTGAGATTGATATTTCGGGATATAAGTTCTCGGCCGACTTGATACTCTTCAAGCTGGGAGAGTTTGATATAATCTTAGGAATGGATTGGTTAGGAGAGAATAGCGCGCAGATAAATTGTAAGACCAAGAGAGTGAATTTAAAGACGAAGAGTGGAGAGAAGGTAGTATTTAAGGGACAGAGGCAAGAGCGACTATTTCTTACAATTATTCAGGCTAAGAAGTTACTTAGAAAAGGTTGTGAGTCGTTCCTAGCATATGTAGTGGATTCAGAGAGAGGCAGCCCCAGCATGGAAGATATTCCTGTAGTTAATGAGTTCCCCGATGTGTTTCCCGACGAACTACCAGGCTTACCACCAGATCGACAAATTGAGTTCGAGATCAACCTTGCTCCAGGCACGGAACCAGTTTCAAAGGCTCCGTATAGGATGGCACCAGCAGAAATGAAAGAGTTGGCGAGCCAGCTACAAGAATTGTTGGATAAGGGAGTGATACGACCAAGTACGTCGCCATGGGGAGCACCTGTTCTCTTTGTGAAGAAGAAAGATGGGAGTATGCGTCTATGCATAGATTACCGGGAGTTGAATAAAGTAACGATCAAGAACCGCTACCCGCTACCAAGGATAGATGACCTTTTTGATCAGTTAAAGGGAGCAAAATGTTTTTCGAAGATTGACTTGAGATCGGGATACCACCAATTAAAGATCAAGGAAGAAGATATTCCCAAGACCGCATTTAGGACCAGATATGGGCATTATGAATTCCTAGTAATGCCGTTTGGATTGACCAACGCCCCGGCCGCATTCATGGATCTGATGAATCGAGTATTTAAGAAGTATTTGGATAAATTTGTCGTGGTATTTATTGATGACATCCTTATTTATTCTAAATCGGAAGAAGAACATATGCAGCATCTCTGGATAGCATTGGAGATACTCCGACAAGAGAAGTTGTATGCCAAGTTTACCAAATGTGAGTTTTGGTTAAAGGAAGTTCAATTTTTGGGGCATGTTATTGGAAATGATGGAATTAAAGTGGATCCGGCGAAGATTGATGCAGTTATGAGTTGGGAGAGGCCAAGGACTCCTACGGAAGTGCGAAGTTTTCTAGGATTGGCCGGATACTATAGAAGATTCGTCAAGGATTTCTCGAAGATCGCCACACCATTGACCAAGTTAACCAGAAAGAATCAAAAGTTTGAATGGAGTGCAGAATATGAAAATAGCTTTCAAGAGTTAAAACAGAAGTTGGTAACAGCTCCGGTGTTAGTACTTCCAGATGATCAAGGGAATTTTGTAATATTCAGCGACGCTTCACATAAGGGTTTGGGTTGTGTGTTGATGCAACACAGTAAGGTAATAGCATATGCGTCAAGACAGTTGAAGCCGCACGAGTTAAAGTATCCGACGCATGACTTGGAACTAGCCGCCATAGTGTTCGCACTCAAGATTTGGAGACACTATCTCTATGGAGAAAAGTGTGAAATCTACACGGATCACAAGAGCTTAAAGTACATTTTTACTCAGAAAGAGCTCAATATGAGGCAGAGGAGATGGCTGGAATTGATTAAGGACTATGACTGTTCGATAAATTACCATCCTGGAAAGGCGAACGTAGTGGCCGATGCGCTGAGTCGGAAGGAAAGATTGAATGCAATGATAACATCAAAAGAGTTATCTGAAGAAATCGGAAAATTTGAATTAGAACTTTGTGCTTATGGGAAAGTCAAAGAAGTTTGTCATGCAATGACCTTTCAGCCAACACTAATGGAAAAGATAAAGAAGTGTCAAGAGGAAGTAATGGAAAAAGAGAAAAATCAGTTATCTGGAGAAGAGATTAATACTAAAAAGGATGAGCAAGGAATACTAAGGTTTTCATCCAGAATATGGATTCCCCATGTATCTGAATTAAAGAATGAGATCCTCCATGAAGCCCACCATTCGAAATTTTCAATCCACCCGGGAAGCACCAAGATGTATCAAGACTTAAAGAAGAACTTTTGGTGGCCAAATATGAAAAGAGACGTGGCAGAATGGGTTGCGAAGTGCTATACCTGTCAGAAAGTAAAGGCAGAACATCAACGACCAAGCAGATTAATTCAGCCCCTGAAGATTCCAGAATGGAAATGGGAAAACATCGCTATGGACTTTATAGTAGGACTACCACGAACAAAGTCCGGACATGACGCAATATGGGTTATAATTGATCGTCTTACGAAGTCGGCGCATTTCCTTCCAATAAATGAGAAGTCATCACTGGACAAGTTGGTTCATCTGTATGTGCACGAAATCGTATTAAGGCATGGAGTACCTGTATCAATAGTTTCAGACAGAGATCCCCGATTTAACTCAAGATTCTGGAAGCAATTCCAGGAATGTCTTGGCACGAAGTTGAATATGAGCACGGCGTATCACCCGCAGACTGATGGCCAGAGTGAAAGAACAATTCAAACAATTGAAGACATGTTGCGCAGTTGTGCAATCGATTTTGCTGGAAGTTGGGACGACCACCTGCCATTAATTGAATTTTCATATAACAACAGCTATCATTCCAGTATCGGCATGCCACCATATGAAGCTTTGTACGGGCGAAAATGTAGATCACCAACAAGTTGGGATGAAGTAGGAGAAGGAAGAATTCTCGGCTCAGAATTGGTACAACAGTTGCATGACTCAGTCAAGTTAATTCAGAAAAGGTTGCTTGCTGCTCAAGATAGACAGAGGAAGTATGCGGATCCCGCGCGTAAGGATGTTCAATTCCAAATTGGCGAAGCTGTGTTGCTAAAAGTGTCACCTAGGAAAGGGTTGATAAGATTTGGCAAGAAAGGAAAGTTAGCACCTAGATACGTAGGTCCTTTTGAGATTTTGAGCCAAGTAGGAAAGGTGGCCTACGAGTTGGCCTTACCACCTCAGTATCAGCATGTGCATAATGTGTTCCATGTGTCGTTGCTTAAGAAGTACAATCCTGACGCTAGCCATGTGATAGAATATGAACCTGTAGAAATTCAGGCAGACCTGTCATTTGTGGAGCAACCGGTTAAAGTACTCGACTGGCAAGTAAAGAGTCTTAGAAATAAATCAGTAAAGTTAGTGAAAGTACTTTGGAGGAACCCTAAGGTCGAAGAGTCGACTTGGGAGTTAGAGTCTGATATGCGTTCCCGGTATCCTCATCTGTTCTCTTAGATTCTGGGGACAGAATCCCTTAAGGGGGAGAGGATGTTACGACCAGCATTTTATGTAATATTATTTGTGAATAATATTAAGTTAAATAAAAATATATTCAATGCTTGTACGTTTGTGTGAGTGAAAATTTCTGCATTTTAAATTTGCTTTGGGTAGTATATGATTTTTTCAAAGCAAGAATTTATTTAATTTCTTTATTTTTGATTTATAAGGAATATTCTAAGCTTTGGAAAAATTTTCTTTTAAAAGACATTTTGTACACAAATTTTGAAAATGATTTTTATAAAGTCTTTAAAAATCCAAGTTATTTTATGGTATAAATTTTATAATTTTTGAACTTGTACTTTATTATATAAAAATAAATCTTTGGAAATTAGTTGCTTAATAATTATCAAATTACATGAATAACCTTGCATGCAAACTCTCTTCTATTTAACCAAAGGGCAAAGAAGACATTCTCCACCCCACTAACTCACATTTTGCTAGCCAAATTACCTCCTTGACCTTGCATGCAAACTTGCCTAACTTTAGCTAGAGGGTTACTCTTGTCATTTCCTAAATCCACTCACATTTAGTCTAGTCAAAGACATAAAAACAAAACTAAAGTGATGATCACTCCATTTTCACTCCACCCTCCCCTTTTCTCCTCCCTCCCTCTCGGCTCAACCCTCACTCTCGGCCATCCCATAGCCGAGGCCCTCCATCCCCTTCATTTCTTCATTCTTTCACCCAAACAATCATCTTATATTCAAGTAATTTTACTCCCTATATGTTATTCTTATATATTTCAAAAGTATAGAGTGAAAAACCTATGTTTTGACCTTGCATGGTGATGTTTTTGTTAAACTCAAAGTGAACCTCTTTGATTCTTGTGAATCTAAGGCTTTCACCATGAGTTATAGTATCATAGGGTCAAGAATGGCTAGACATAAGAGTGTTACACCTATGCGAATGCTGTTTTTACCCTAATCCATTCGGCCATGACTTGATAGGAGCCGAATGGATGGTGTTTTGTTGCCTTGTTAACATTTTTGTGTATTTTGTGATGATAACATGAATTTTGTAGTAAAGTCTTGATAAAATCCTTTTGCATGCTAGTTGATCATTTAGTTGTAATCCATGTTAGGCTTGCATGTTGAATTATGATAAAAATTTATTTGGAAATCATGTTGTTTTGGTTTGAAAAACCCGAAGGCATGCATGCATGTGGAATTCTCTTAGTTTGTTGTGAAATTTTGATCATTTGGAAAGATTTTGTTAGTGAGCCTTAATTTCATTAGGAATAATGTGATAATATTGATTTATGCTTCTTGTTGCATGGTAATAATTTGTGGTTATCTTTTATAAAAATATATATCTTGTTGTTTCAAAGGCATGAAGATTTGCGATTTGTTAAGAGTAGTCTCTTTTGTTTTGCCATAGTTGCACCTTAGGTAAGGATGATCTCACCAAGGGTATTTTAAGAAAAAGGGAGTTAGTTCAGTAGAATACCAAGTATAGGTCTTGGTTTAAGTATTTAGTTGTTGTTAGTTGGGTTTGTCAAGTCAAAATCTTGGAAAATGAGAAGTTATAGTTTCTGCAGAAAAATCAGTTTAGTACCCTGAGGTTTAGAGTGAGTTTTGACCATGTCATTGATGTGCACCTTGAGGCCCAAGCCACCAGAAGTTAGTATGGGGAGTATATAATAGGTTTTAGGAGTTGGTTGGAGGTTTGCATGTCATTTGGTTAGGTGCACAAGTAGAATAACAAAATCTGTCCAGCAGGGGACAGTTTTGTTGCAACTTAGAAATAGGGAGATTTGGCCATGTCATGGGTAGGCCCTCATTAGGCCCAATTGGGCCTTAGTTAGAGGGTATGTCAGAGAAGTTTTTCCAACCATAGTTCATAGGATATGAGCTAGAACCATGTGTCACAAGTTAATTCAAGTCAGGGCATTTTCTGCCCAGAAAAACAGGGGAACCTTGGACTTTTAGCTTAGGCCCAAGAAGGCCCAAGCCAGGCCTTTGAGCCACATCAAGCTTATGAGATGCCCTTAGGTCAGGAGAGTCTTGTGTAAAAATTTTGAAGAAAAACTTGTAGTTTAAGAGTGTCTAATGCACTCAAGAAACCTTAGTTACCATTCTGAAATTTGCACCAGTAAGCACTTTCACTTATCACATAGTTTTAGGACACTTAGAAGTGAGTATTAGGTCGACCACCATAGTTGTAAGATAGTATAAGGTCAGTAGAGCAAAAGGCACAAGTGAGGGTCAATAGGTTTTGGATAATTTAGGAAAGGCACATTGAGTTAGGAAGCCCAAATTCTAAGACTTCGTTTAGTTAGCGACCAAGTAATTTAAGTGGTGAGTCGAGATCATCCAAGCCTAGTGTGGCGTTATGGTGTATGTGATGTTATTTGGTATTAATATACGATATGTGATTATGTGGCTACGTGTGTACATTTAAAAATATAAATATTGGATATGAATTAAGTGTGTATAGGCCTAAGTGCCATCCATGTTTAATTTCGGGTTGTAAATAGGTTAAGATGGAAAGAATATATTATAATGAGGATTATTATTATTTATGTAGGATCTCGAGACGAGGGAAAACTTGCCTTAAAAGTCGAGTGAAGCTCCAGTTGTTGCTCCTACCAGTCAGACCAGACCAGTCTATCTCAAGGCAAGTGATTCAACTTGACCTTCGTATTTGCTGTAAACAGTTCATATATATATATCGATGCAATTATCCTGAGTCATTTTGATGTATTTAAATCAAGCATATCTTTTGTTTATCTTTGAGTTACATAGAGATGCCATGAACCCTCGAGTACATATTGCAAGTAGTTCAAAAGTCTTTCATGATAGTTTAATGCCATGATAAATTAGAGATGCGTTATAATATCTTATTGATCCTTTTGTTTATCATGCTATTGATCCCTGAGAAATCTTGATGTTGCACCCTGATGCTTTGATTCAACTCTTGAAATAACCTCGATAGAAACTTTATCTTGATACCTAAAAGCCAATCATTTCTTAAATACATTCATGATTGTTTGATAACCCTATCCTTACCCTAAAGCTTGATACCCTGTTATATACTGAGCTGATGATCGCTTTCTTTATATTTTAACACCTTTATCCTATTGGAACCAGTGATGCCTATCTTTTGATGTTCTAATACCTCTATCTTGTCTACAACCGTTGCTTTAAGCCTAGTTTGGCATTACTCTTTCATCTTATCCAATAGCCTGGCTTAATTTCCTTGTCTAAGTTCTTGTTTATGGAAACCTCTCAATTACCCTAATATAGTAAAGTCTAGTAGATCATGGCCCTGAGATTTAGTGTCATATTTCCAGTGTTTCAAGTTGATCTATAATTCCTTGATAAAAATAATTACAGTCGAAAGAGATTTTGTCATAAATCGGCATCAGTTTTTAAAATGATTAAAACGTGGATTTTTCAGTCCCAAAGGGGGGCAAATGTTTTCTTGAATGGTGGATCTGGACTGAGACGCGAGTCCTTTCCACACTTATATTAGGCTTAAAAGTTGCCTAGGGATTCCCAATAATGTTTTAGAACCCAGCGAGGTTCGGGGTTACTTCGCGGCTGATCACCGGCTGTAATCCGTAGCGTCATAAAATGATTTTGATTAAGAATGATTTTAAAATTGTTTTGATGCAAGCATAATGATGCCAACTCACATAAGTTTTATCTCTTGATTATCATTGATTATGTCATTCCATTGTCATTCCTAAAGGTATATCTCGATTTATGCTTTGCGTTGTATTGTTAGCACTTGTTGAGCTTTTGGCTCACTTCTTGCTTTACCCTGATATTACAGCTAGCAGCCATGGTTAGATTCAAGCAGACTACCCGTAAGACCTGTGATGCGGATGCTTATGTTCGAGCCCAGGTAGAATAAGTAATAATAGTTGTGTGAGGACTCGGTATTTGTAATCAGATGTAATAGTTGGTAGTGTTGGGCTGTTCCAAACCCTAAACTGTAAGATCTTGGATTTTGGTTGTGTAGTACTCATTAAAATGATGTAATAACTATATTTATTTTGCTATTTAAGTTGGGGGTGTGACAATAACCCCAATTTTTGGAAATTTTTGAAACCCTTATGAATAGTATTTTTGCTAAGTGGGAAAATTTTCATGCCACACTATGTAGGGGTTCTGGTATGGATATTTTGAGATTTTATTAGTACTTTATATGGGATATAAGTGTATGTAAAGATCGTCAGAATCCAAATTCCGAACACTTTGATTTTCCCGGAAATCCACTAGATACGGAAAGAATTGAGTATAAGGTAACAGGATAAAAAGGATTTAAATTAAAGGATTATAAGAGAGGATCATAAAAGGAATATAATATATTGAGAAAGGTTAAGGGAACCTAAGTAATAAGATCCCGGGTATGATCCCTCAAACGATAAACGAAAACGAAAGTTAAGCGAACCGTATAACAGATCAGCGGTCATTAGGCAAACAATTAGGAAGTTAATCAAGGGGATTAGAGAGGATGATGTCACCCAACCAATGAGAAGAGGACAAAGAGAGAAAGATGACATCATAGCATGAGATGGGAAGGAAGGAGGTGTGGTTGAATTAGAACCACACAAAGTCCAAGGTTAAATAGGTAATTAACTAACACAAAAACAAAACCAAATCAACCAAACCAAACAAATCATTTTTCACCAAAACAAAATTCTATTTTCTCATCACCAAGAACATTGCTCTCGGCTTTTTACTATTTCAAAGGGAAAATTTTTCAAAATCCAAGATCCAAGCTTCCTAAATTGGTAAGATAATTCCCTAGTGTTCCTTATGCATAGTTATGGTTATATTATGAGTTTAAGCCACCAATTCATTATCTATCTTCTCCAATAAATCAATGAAGAAGACAATGAATAGTGATTTCAAGGTTTTAACTTTATTTTTCTTGATTTTCCTTTAAGATCCAAGCTTTCCTAAGACTCCTCAAGGCTTCTTAAGGCTTCCTAGCTACTCACACCACTTCAAGGAAGGTATATCATCTCCAAACCCTAGCTTTAATTTGTATACTAGGTTGATTTTGGTTGTTAGGGTAAAGAGTAGCTTGAAGCATGTTTGTTTAAGAGTTTGGGTTGGAATGGTGGTGATTGAATTGTTGAAATCTTAAGATTGGTTAAAGAATGTAGTATAGTTTAAATTCAAGTTTTAGGAGTAAGTAAATGGATTATAATGAGTTGGTTTGGGGCTGTTGTAATGTATTTTGGATGGAGTTTGGATTGGATTGTGAATTGGGGTTGAATTGTGGTTGTTTTGAGTTGGTTTAAATTTGGGAAATCGCGTAAACATAGCCGTCGTAATGTCCGATTTACTTTAGACTTCTTTTGTTCATAACATTAGGACCCGAGAACCCCCTGCTAGATGTTGACCATTGCCATTTTTAGATAGCTCATGTTACGAGCTTCGTTTTGATATGTAGCTCGTTTGATTCCGATGTACGGTTTAGGAGAAACGACCGTTTTAAGTAACGGCGTTTCGCGAACGAAACTTTTCCCCTCGCCTTACTTTGAAACATAGGTTAAAGACCAAAAAGGGTTAATTAATGTATGAAACAATTATGGTAAGAGTGTTAGGCAGTTGGTAAGACACTCGCGAAGGAATCGCCTTAAAACTCGTAATGGTTAAATTATTAAAAATGGTGGAGCCGAGGGTACTCGAGTGACTTAAGAGAATCAGTAAGCGCAAAACGAGCGTCAGAGTCTAAGTTGGTTAGAGTATAGATTTACAAGTGACTTTGGTTTAATTCCAACTTGTTGTTTATAGGTTACCAGACTCGTCCCGAGCCATTCGTAACCCCCAGTCGCTCAGGCAAGTTTTCTACCCGTTATACTGTTGTTGTGATGTATATGTGTATATGCATGATCTTGCGATAAATGCATACTTGTTATTAGCAAATTCTTGCGATATATTGTAGCATGTGATATGGTACAAATGCATGCCTGTTTCGTATTCTTGCCATATATATCTGTTGGTTCAATTGATAATACCTATGCTAGAGAATAGTGGTAATTTGCATATACCCGTAGTATAGGGACCCAAAGGTGAAAACATTTTCTAAAACCGGGAGTCGAGGATCCCGAGTAGATTTTATATATATATATATATATATATATATATATTTATATATATATGGTTATAGTTTTCAAAACTATTAATCGAATAAGGTTTATTCGATAACTTTATTTTATTATTGAATATTATTTCGAATATTCATCCGAGGACTTATGACTCCTTTATTTTATTATTGAATATTATTTTGAATATTTATCCGAGGACTTATGACTCCTTTATTTTATTATTGAATATTATTTCGAATATTCATCCGAGGACTTATGACTCTTTTTATTTTATTAATTGAATATTATTTGAATATTCATTTGAGGATGTATGACTCCTTTAATTTATTTAATGAATATTATTTATAATATTCATTCGAGGTATTATGACTCCGCTTATTACTGAAATATATTCTTTATTTTATTAAAGAATAAGGTGTCAAGAATCAAACTTATTTTCGATTATTCAAATAAAGATAGTACTTTCATATAAGTATATCTTTGGTTATTTAATATCCATTTCAAGTATAAGTTTTAAAACTTCTACTTCAATTATTTTTATAAAGATTATTCTTTATGGGAATATTATTTAAATAATAATATTCAGATATTTTCTAAATATATTGGGACTGATTTACTTCATTAAATCAGCATTACTCCAAACACTCTTTAAAGTATTTTCGAGTCTTCAAAATGATTTTTAAAAGTTAGAGCGGATCCCAAAACTCATTTTTATATTTAACATCTTCCTTTCAAAGGGGATTTAAATACTCGCTCAAAACCTGGGGGATCCAGCTCTGTGGTGCATTTTACATTCACAACGTGGTTGCTGATTTGAGAAAACAAATGAATTGATTACTTACCCAACGTTCGGGAAGTAAGCCCATCTAATTGAGTCGGCATAAGCGACAGGACGGGGTACGGTCTATCAAAGTGTAAGTGGCTGGGTGGCAGTCCATCAACGCGTAAGAGGCCGGGTGGCGGTCCAGCACAAGGTCCTTATGTGGCCAGGGTGATGACCGGTGGGGGATTCATCCATCTACTAGTAGAAAAGGTTACTTATTGGTATCTTTGCCTGATCAGCAAGATATCAGGTTTATGCCAAAAATTTCTTTTCTTTCCAAATTCATTGGATATTGCAACTCTGTTCATACTTTACATGACAGAGGTTTTCAGGAAATGTATGAGAGATATATATAGGTGTATATATATATCGGGACTTAATGAAGTATCTCGCAACTTCATTTCATTCAATAATATTTCAAAGATTGAATCTATTGAAGTATTATCTTGTAGTCTCATCTATGGGATGAACTTTTGAAACTAATTATAACTTGAACGGTGGTAGTTCAAGTAGTATTTGGAAAAGATGTAAGTATATTGGAGTATCTTGTAACTTCATCTTTTAAACTTATATCTAGTAAATGATTATCTTATGCATGACAAAGATTTTCAGAAAAACGTTGAGACAAGGTTAGATATATGAGATCACCTTGAACGGTATTTTTATACAGTTATACACTGGAACTCTGTGTGTATTATGCATGGAAGAGGACTTCCAATATTTTGAAAAGTATGTATATATATATATACTGAATATTTTGCGACTTCATCGCATTAAGATATCAACTTGGTTCATTTCTTCTTAACCAAGACTTTCTTGAGTACTATGAGAATGCTCATATATTGTAAATTATTATACATATTATTTCGGTGGGCTTGTTGCTCACCCTTGCTTTCTTCTTTCATCACAACATCAGATAGATACGATGAACAGGACCAAGCTCCCAATTCGCAAGCGGATAGGAAACGTTCCGCAGCTTTCGGGAAGCGGTGAGGCCGCTGTAGCTGAGGTAGAAATTACCAATAGGCTAGGCTTTCAACTTTTGATGTACCGGATTATGTATATTTATGAATTGTAATAATGGCAAAGAAATGTAAATTTATTCAGAAACCTTTTTAAGGTGTATTGGCATATAATGGTGGAATAAAATGACTTGTGATTATTTTTGGATATTCATCTCTGAGACTATAACTTGTGGTTTGTGTGTTTATTGTGGGGTCACATCACAGAGTAGTTGATAATTTATTAAGATTGGGTGTTATTAAGGGAAATGGAACTCGTGACAACCCGGATCCCCGACCCCGGATTTGGGGGTGTTACAGAAATGGTATCAGAGCTAAGCGTTATAAACCTTAGAGATGATGCGACGTTAAGATAATAAGTTCACTAAGATAATAAGAACTCTTGCCAAGTTCATAGTCGGGCTACCTAACGTAGTACTGACAGTTAAAACCCTTATGGGAACCCTTATAAATATCGTGATAGAAGCATAGTTCGTTATCGTATATGGTAGCGGGACTCCGAACCCTGAGGTTGAGGAGCAACAACGCGATAATGTTTTATTACTTATTGGAGATCAGATTATGGATCCGATAGAGCGTCCTAACGCGGGATCGGATGATGTTCATATTGAGGATGTAGCGGTTGAGGATGTTGTCCTAGAAGGGACAGTTGTTGAGGAAGATCCCATGGAGGATCCTGACAAGAATGAATAAAGGACCACTGATGAATTGATGACCATGGTTAGGTCGACTACCAGAGGTAGGATTGGTCGATCACTACCGGAGGTTCGTTCAAGTTTGTAAAGATAGTAGCCCCCTTTAACATGGCTTACTCGTAAGACTGAGAAGTTTGAATGGACAGAGAAATGCGAGAACAGCTTTCAAGAACTGAAGCAAAGGTTGGTGGCGGCCCCTATGTTGGCGTTGCCGGATGGAAAAAGGAGATTTTGTGGCTTGTATTGACGCTTCGCATAAGGAATTAGGGTGCTCTTATACAGCACAACAAGGTACTCGCGTACGCGTCAAGAAAATTAAGGGAATATAAAATTCGATATCCCCACCTATGAGCTTGGGCTCATGGCAATAGTTTTGCCCTAAAGATTGGAGGCACTACTTGTATGGAGAGAAGTGCGAGAATTACCTAAGTCATAAGTGCTCTAGTACATTTTCACGCAGAAAAGAGCTCAACATGCGCCAAATGAGGTGGTTAGAGCTAATCAAGGATTACGATTATGAGATTCTTTATCATTCGGGGAAAGCCAATATGGTGGCTGATGCCCTTGGTAAAAAGGAGAGACTCAAGATGATAATGTCTTTGAGAGAGTTTACAAGAGATTTTGAGAAAATGGAAATAGAAGTGAAGGTAACCGGAGCCGGTATCGAAGAGATGTTTGAGATTGCAATACAGTCCGAATTATCGGAAAAGAACATATTGTGCCAGAAAAAGTGATGAATGAAGGCAGAGAGCCAACAATTAGATAAAAGATTAATACCAAGAAAGATGATAAGGGAATAATGAGGTATTCCTACAGAATTTGGGTTCCAAATGTTCGAAAGCTAAAAGATGAGATCTTAGATGAAAGTCATAGTTCAAGGAATAAGATTAAGGGCAAACCCTGAATGTGATAGTCAGGGAGGACGCCATCAAGATAGAAGGAACCCATAACATAATGAAGTGGAAAATGAGGATTTTAACGTATAAGATAACCCCAAGTATGGGAGAAGGATGAAACATTTTATACTAAGGAAACAGAAAGTCGAGTAAGGAAAGGAGACCCGAGACGGTACTCCTATATGATAATTTATGGACCTGTCTAGACAGAACTTGGACTATTATCCCCAACCACCACCTTGAGGAAACAATGCGATAGGAAATTCTTTCAGGACCTTTAAGTCTCTAAGCTCTCAGAGTTCCAAGGAACAGGTTGACCTAGGCGAGGCAAGAGCCTGGCTAAAGGAAACAGAGGAATCATTTGAGATTCTGAATGATTGACGAACCACAAAAGACTGTTTTTGTCACTTACCCTCCTAAGAGAGAGACCACCCGCTGGTGCAAGGCCAAGGAAGGCACGAAGCAAGAGATTATAATAAACTGATTTAAGTTCAGTCAATTGTTTTCGGGAAAGTAATTCCCAAAGATAAGGAGATAGTGTAAAAGCTTTAGAGCCAGAATAAAGGCAGACGAGTATGATGAATTATGAATCTAAGTTGTAAAAGTTATCAAGATTCGTTCTGAGGACACGAATCCAGAATGACGGGATGTATGAAATCAATGCTTATGTTGTGTTGGTTCATGAAATAATGATAAGAGAAAGGAAAATAAAAAGAAACTGGAGTGGAAAGGAATATAAAGGAAATAGAGTTTGAGGAATGATAAGGGAGTTGGGTATGAGGAAACCCTAAAGACTCGTAGTAATAGAAATAGAAAAGTATGTAATCGTCAGGATGAGGGTGATTCACCATGAGTTAAATTGATGGTTGAAGGTATAAGAGATACATATATTTTATCCCCTATAAGTTGGGAGGATTCGAGGAAACCTTGAGATAGTTCGAAGGATAAATAATGAGACGAGGATAGACTGAGGAGACAAGAAAGTAAGAAATTAGGAAAAATTGGATGAAGGAAGTGACCTTCAAGAATGTGAAGTGTAAGACCAGTGGCTTGATACCCAGAAAGGGAGACGCCATGTATGAAAGATATCCCAACATTGAGATGACTGTTGAATTAAACAACAAAAGTAAATAAGGAATTATTAAGAAGAGGTTAACGTTGAACACGACCAATATCTTCCAGAACATCCTTGTTATCATTACCAAATTAGGCAAGAAAAGCGGGTAACCGTTGTTATCTTTTGGGAGGCCATATTGATTAACCTCATTTTGAATACAGATGTTATTGTGAAAATAGGAATATACTATCGAGGTGGGAATGATTGATTAAGACACCCTTATCAGGGTTATATGACTTGATTTATCCATAGAAGGATGCAGGTACCTTTTAAAGGTGGAATTAAGGATAAAACATCGGTAACTTAAAACGAATCCTAGGGGAATGCATAAAGGCTGGCATTTCACCCTTAATAGGGACAGTATGAGTTTTGACAGTATGATTTGGAAAGGGTTAAGGTAATAACAACCTTTAAGAATCAGTGGGGAAATTTTTCAGAAGTATATAGACAATGGTTTTAGTATTAGTAAATGGTATTTTGATATGCCCTGTATCTAAGGAATACAGGAGGAACGATTGAAGGGTAACCTTAGAGGTTTTACAAGGAGAAAGGTAATATTCGAAATTCTCAAGAATAGAAATATTGATAAAGGAAGTATGACGTAATTATCATGATGCCAAGTGGGGCACGTGTTAAACCATGAGAAAGTATGGATCAAACCAGTAAAGGTCGAAATTGTTCAGGGCAATTAGGACCTAAGATAAAAGATGTTCTAAGTATGATTGAGAGTCAGTCGTGACAGTGATTAACCTCTAAAGACTGAGGCAATAACTTATGGAAAAAAATGGTGATATTTTTTTTTTACTCATCAGATTTTAAGGAAAACATCTTCACATAAGCAGTGATTGAAATGAGGTAGAAAATTTATTTGGAGGTGGTTAAAATGACATTGACTGTAAGGAAATTTTACTATCAGGAAAGGCCAAAGAGGTGGCCGACACTTTAAAGGTAAGAGGATAATTATAGGCGCTTGTGCCAAAGGAATACAGTGATGGTGGTTAAAGCTATGAAGGTTGTATTATGGTTTGGAAGATTGACATTCCTTCTGATGATTGTGCAATACCCAACCGTAATAGTAGTTGGTAAAGGTTTAATTCGTGTAATCGCCATGAGCGGGCTATCTATCTCAGAAGATACTATCTTGAGATAAGCCAGGACCATGTTTCAAAAAGGACTAGACGAACCCTTTAGTTAAGTCTTCTATTTAAGGCATACGATTAAGAATGGTATTCACCTGCTATCGTTGCTTTGACTGAAACTCTTCTGTAATTTTATCTGCTTCATGTCATGTATGTATGTCAGGATCAGGAGTGTTCTTCATGAATCATGAATGGTGATTATGTTAACTCCTTAGAAGAATTTGATACGACAGGTATGGACTCCGTATGGTTAGATATTAAGATTTCATGGGAAGTGAATGACGACAGTAGGTCAGTGGTGGACCATAGTAATGCAACAATGATTCTGCGAGTAATGAGCTGATTACAACCGTGAGAGTTGTATTGGAATGGATGTTGAGATTGAGTACCACTAATCGGGTCGTGGTAGTGTATAAGTTATCATTGATAGACTAATTAAGTAGAGTATCTACCTATTGAATATTTATTCCCTCTTATGAAAAGAGAGTCGTATTACTATATGAGGAAGGTTGCGGTGCAAGCATAGGATTCTAGTAACGATGATGTCTAGAATGAGATCCCAGATTCGATTTTCGATATCGAGGGAGTTTCAAAGGTGATTGTGTATAAGCTCGAGGAAGAGCAAGGGTCCATAGAATGATGGACGGAATAGCAAAAAAAAATATTTAAGCATGCAAAATGCGATGCGATAATACTTGATGTTGATATAAATACATATATATTTTGTTCTACTATGACAAACCTCTATAGTTCAGAGGTAGGTTCCAAGCCAAATATTTTGTGGCAGTATATTTTTTTCATATATACAATTCTCTTCAATTCGTTCTTTTCTCTTCTTTTCATTTCATATAAACTGAGAAGAACAACCCTTCCAGAAGGAGAGGTATTGCCGAATGACTATCTATCTGTGTGATAGAAGCCTAGTAGGATACCACATATTGTTTAATTGCTTGTCAAGTACTAAAGGCTAGCCACCTTCTGTACTAACTATGCAATGTAACAAGTGTTCATGATCATAGTGATCTCTCAATAAATTCTTTTACTTCTATATGATGGATCAAGCTTCCAAAGATAGAAGCAGCTAAAAAAGGAGTAGTAAAGTTGTGGTAGTATTCGGAATGGAAACACATTCATGATACTAAGGGTGACGTGTTTATTAAAAGGTTATAGAACGCTGACGAGCAGAAGTATAACCAGTATAATATTAGGAACGGAAGGTAGTAGCGATTACGAACTGGAAAAGAATGGGTATTGAGAAGCAAAAGCTCTAATGCTAAAAGTTATAATGAGAGTCTGTGCAATAGATTTGAAAGAAATTGGAATGATGACTTAACACGGATTGAGTTTCTTACGATAATAGATCATATGTCAGGTATCGAGATGTCGTCTTATGAGATTTTTGAGGGAAGACAATGTTGATCCCCCTTATGGTATGTTGAAGTTGTAGAGCGCAAGATGCTCGGACCCGCAGTAGTCCAGAGGACCAAGGATATAATAGACTTAACCAGAGGACGGCTGGTAGTAGCCCAAGATGGACATAAGAAGTATGTTGATTTGACACGAAAGGACAAGGAATAGGAAGTAGGGGACGTAGTGTTGTTATAGGTATTTCCTTGGAAAGGAAGGATGAGGTTCGGAAAGAAATGAAAGCTAAGTCCACGAATTGTTAGACCCTTGGATATATTAAGACGTATTGGGGAGATAGCATATGAGCTAGCCCTAACCTCGAACATGTAGTAGGTCGCAACGTGTTTCACGTATCAATATTAAGGAAGTGTAATTCAGATGCCAGATAAATAGGGGCATATGAGCGCATAGACATGCAACCCGATGTAACCTATATGGAGCAACCAGGAAGGGTTATAGAGTGAAAAGGAACAAGTGCTTAGGAGAAGGATTATCAAACTAGGCAGAGTTTGGTGGTGGGACCACAATGTGGGAAAATTTACTCGAGAGTAAAAAGTGCAATGCTAAGAGAGTATCCCTATTCATTTTCTATCTGATTCCGGGACGAAATCCTTTTAAAAAAGGGAGACTGAAATAACCCCAATTTTTGGAAATTTTTGAAACCCTTATGAATAGTGTTTTTGCTGAATGGGAAAACTTTTCATGCCACACTATGTAGGGGTTCTGATATGGATATTTTGAGATTTTATTAGTACTTTATATGGGATATAAGTGTATGTAAAGATCGTCAGAATCCAAATTCCGAACACTTTGATTTTCCCGGAAATCCACTAGATACGGAAAGAATTGAGTATAAGGTAACAGGATAAAAAGGATTTAAATTAAAGGATTATAAGAGAGGATCATAAAAGGAATATAATATATTGAGAAAGGTTAAGGGAACCTAAGTAATAAGATCCCGGGTATGATCCCTCAAACGATAAACGAAAACGAAAGTTAAGAGAACCGTATAACAGATCAGCGGTCATTAGGCAAACAATTAGGAAGTTAATCAAGGGGATTAGAGAGGATGATGTCACCCAACCAATGAGAAGAGGACAAAGAGGGAAAGATGACATCATAGCATGACATGGGAAGGATGGAGGTGTGGTTGAATTAGAACCACACAAAGTCCAAGGTTAAATAGGTAATTAACTAACACAAAAACAAAACCAAATCAACCAAACCAAACAAATCATTTTTCACCAAAACAAAATTCTATTTTCTAATCACCAAGAACATTGCTCTCGGCTTTTTACTATTTCAAAGGGAAAATTTTTCAAAATCCAAGATCCAAGCTTCCTAAATTGGTAAGATAATTCCCTAGTGTTCCTTATGCATAGTTATGGTTATATTATGAGTTTAAGCCACCAATTCATTCTCTATCTTCTCCAATAAATCAATGAAGAAGACAATGAATAGTGATTTCAAGGTTTTAACTTTATTTTTCTTGATTTTCCTTTAAGATCCAAGCTTTCCTAAGACTCCTCAAGGCTTCTTAAGGCTTCCTAGCTACTCACACCACTTCAAGGAAGGTATATCATCTCCAAACCCTAGCTTTAATTTTTATACTAGGTTGATTTTGGTTGTTAGGGTAAAGAGTAGCTTGAAGCATGTTTGTTTAAGAGTTTGGGTTGGAATGGTGGTGATTGAATTGTTGAAATCTTAAGATTGGTTAAAGAATGTAGTATAGTTTAAATTCAAGTTTTAGGAGTAAGTAAATGGATTATAATGAGTTGGTTTGGGGCTGTTGTAATGTATTTTGGATGGAGTCTGGATTGGATTGTGAATTGGGGTTGAATTGTGGTTGTTTTGAGTTGGTTTAAATTTGGGAAATCGCGTAAACATAGCCGTCGTAATGTCCGATTTACTTTAGACTGCTTTTGTTCATAACATTAGGACCCGAGAACCCCCTTCTAGATGTTGACCATTGACATGTTTAGATAGCTCATGTTACGAGCTTCGTTTTGATATGTAGTTCATTTGATTCCGATGTACGGTTTAGGAGAAACGACCGTTTTAAGTAACGGCGTTTCACGAACGAAACTTTTCCCCTCGCCTTACTTTGAAACATAGGTTAAAGACCAAAAAGGGTTAATTAATGTATGAAACAATTATGGTAAGAGTGTTAGGCAGTTGGTAAGACACTCGCGAAGGAATCGCCTTAAAACTCGTAATGGTTAAATTATTAAAAATGGTGGAGCCGAGGGTACTCGAGTGACTTAAGAGAATCAGTAAGCGCAAAACGAGCGTCAGTGTCTAAGTTGGTTAGAGTATAGATTTACAAGTGACTTTGGTTTAATTCCAACTTGTTGTTTATAGGTTACCAGACTCGTCCCGAGCCATTCGTAACCCCCAGTCGCTCAGGCAAGTTTTCTACCCGTTATACTGTTGTTGTGATGTATATGTGTATATGCATGATCTTGCGATAAATGCATACTTGTTATTAGCAAATTCTTGCGATATATTATAGCATGTGATATGGTACAAATGCATGCCTGTTTCGTATTCTTGCCATATATATCTGTTGGTTCAATTGATAATACCTATGCTAGAGAATAGCGGTAATTTGCATATACCCTTAGTATAGGGACCCAAAGGTGAAAACATTTTCTAAAATCGGGAGTCGAGGATCCCGAGTAGATTTTATATATATATATATATATGGTTATAGTTTTCAAAACTATTAATCGAATAAGGTTTATTCGATAACTTTATTTTATTATTGAATATTATTTTGAATATTCATCCGAGGACTTATGACTCCTTTATTTTATTATTGAATATTATTCATCCGAGGACTTATGACTCCTTTTATTTTATTAATTGAATATTATTTGAATATTCATTTGAGGATGTATGACTCCTTTATTTTATTTAATGAATATTATTTATAATATTCATTCGAGGTATTATGACTCCGCTTATTACTGAAATATATTCTTTATTTTATTAAAGAATAAGGTGTCAAGAATCAAACTTATTTTTGATTATTCAAATAAAGATAGTACTTTCATATAAGTATATCTTTGGTTATTTAATATCCATTTCAAGTATAAGTTTTAAAACTTCTACTTCAATTATTTTTATAAAGATTATTCTTTATGGGAATATTATTTAAATAATAATATTCAGATATTTTCTAAATATATTGGGACTGATTTACTTCATTAAATCAGCATTACTCCAAACACTCTTTAAAGTGTTTTCGAGTCTTCAAAATGATTTTTAAAAGTTAGAGCGGATCCCAAAACTTATTTTTATATTTAAGATCTTACTTTCAAAGGGGATTTAAATACTCGCTCAAAACCTGGGGGATCCAGCTCTGTGGTGCATTTTACATTCGCAACGTGGTTGCTGATTTGAGAAAACAAATGAATTGATTACTTACCCAACGTTCGGGAAGTAAGCCCATCTAATTGAGTCGGCATAAGCGACAGGCCGGGGTACGGTCTATCAAAGTGTAAGTGGCTGGGTGGCAGTCCATCACCGTGTAAGAGGCCGGGTGGCGGTCCAGCACAAGGTCCTTATGTGGCCAGGGTGATGACCGGTGGGGGATTCATCCATCTACTAGTAGAAAAGGTTACTTATTGGTATCTTTGCCTGATCAGCAAGATATCAGGTTTATGCCAAAAATTTCTTTTCTTTCCAAATTCATTGGATATTGCAACTCTGTTCATACTTTACATGACAGAGGTTTTCAGGAAATGTATGAGAGATATATATAGGTGTATATATATATCGGGACTTAATGAAGTATCTCGTAACTTCATTTCATTCAATAATATTTCAAAGATTGAATCTATTCAAGTATTATCTTGTAGTCTCATCCATGGGATGAAGTTTTGAAACTAATTATAACTTGAACGGTGGTAGTTCAAGTAGTATTTGGAAAAGATGTAAGTATATTGGAGTATCTTGTAACTTCATCTTTTAAACTTATATCTAGTAAATGATTATCTTATGCATGACAAAGATTTTCAGAAAAACGTTGAGACAAGGTTAGATATATGAGATCACCTCGCAACGGTATTTTTATACAGTTATACACTGGAACTCTGTGTGTATTATTCATGGAAGAGGACTTCCAATATTTTGAAAAGTATATATATATATATACTGAATATTTTGCGACTTCATCGCATTAAGATATCAACTTGGTTCATTTCTTCTTAACCAAGACTTTCTTGAGTACTATGAGAATGCTCATATATTGTAAATTATTATACATATTATTTCGGTGGGCTTGTTGCTCACCCTTGCTTTCTTCTTTCATCACAACATCAGATAGATAAGATGAACAGGACCAAGCTCCCAATTCGCAAGCGGATAGGAAACGTTTCACAGCTTTCGGGAAGCGGTGAGGCCGCTGTAGTTGAGGTAGAAACTACCAATAGGCTAGGCTTTCAACTTTTGATGTACCAGATTATGTATATTTATGAATTGTAATAATGGCAAAGAAATGTAAATTTATTCAGAAACCTTTTTAAGGTGTATTGGCATATAATGGTGGAATAAAATGACTTGTGATTATTTTTGGATATTCATCTCTGAGACTATAACTTGTGGTGTGTGTGTTTATTGTGGGGTCACTGTACAGAGTAGTTGATAATTTATTAAGATTGGGTGTTATTAAGGGAAATAGAACTCGTGACAACCCGAATCCCCGACCCCGGATTTGGGGGTGTTACAGATCATGAAATAAATTCAAGGTTTGAAGGCATAAGCAATACGTATAGTATTCCCTTGAAGTTGACAGTATTCGATGAAAATTTGAGATAGATTGATTGATTAATAAGGAAACACGGATGGACTGAGGAGACAAGAAAGTAAGAAATTAGAAAAATTGGATGAAGGAAGTGACCTTCAAGAATGTGAAGTGTAAGTAACGCATGTGAATTGATACCCAAAAAGGGGGACGCCAGACATAAAAGATATCCCAACGTTGAGATGACTGTTGAGATAAATAAAAGAAGTAAATGAGTAGTTAGAACTGAAAGGTTCACGTTGAACACGACCAATATCTTCTAGAACATCCCTGTTATCATTACTGAATTAGGCAAGAAAAGTAGATAACCGTAGTTATCTTTTGGAGGCCATATTGATTGACCTCATTTTGAATACAGATGTTATTGTGAAATTCGGCATATACTATCGAGATGGGAATGATTGAATAAGATACCCTTATCAGGGATATATGACTTGATTTATCCATGTAAGGATGCCAGTACCTTTTTAAAGGTGGAATTAAGGACATAACCTCAATAGCTTGAGATGAACCATGGGGGATGCATAAAGGATGGCATTTCACCCTTAATAGGGACATTATGAGTTAGGTAGTATGGAACGAAGGACTAAGGTAACAACAACCTTTAAAGATCAGTAGAGAAATTTTTCAGAAGTACTTAAACAATGGTTCTAGTATTAGTAAATGGTATCTTGATATGCCCTGTACCTAGGGAGTACCGGATGAAGAATTTAAGGATAACCTTAGAGGTTCTACAAGGAAAAAGGTAATATTCAAAGTTCTCAAGAATATAAATTTTGATAAAGAAAATATAACATAATTATAATAATGCCAGGTGGGCACGTGTTGAACCATAAGAAAGTATAGATCGACCCAATGAAGGTCGAGATTGGTGAAAACGAGAAGGACCCAAGATAAGAAATGTCCTAAGTATGATCGAGAGTCAGTCGTGACAATGTTCACATCTAAAGACTAAGGCAATGACTTATGGAAAAATAGTGATTTTGTTTTCTCACCAGGATTTAAGAAAAGTATTTTCACATAAGCAGTGATTGAAATGAGGTAGAAAATTTAGTTGGAGGTGGTTAAAATGACATTGATTGTAAGGAAATTTTACTATTAGGAAAGGCCAAAGAGGTGCCCGACACTTTAAATGTAAGAGGATAATTATAGGCGCTCGTGCCAGAGGAATACAGTGATGATGGTTGAAGCTGTGAAGGTTGTATTATGGTTTGGAAGATTGACATTCCTTCTGATGACTGTGCAATACCCAACCCTAATAGTAGTTTGGTAAAGGTTTAATTCGTGTAATCGCCATGAGCGGGCTATCTATCTTAGAAGGTACTATCTTGAGATAAGCCAGGACCATGTTATGAAATGACTAAATGAACCTTTGAGATGCATGTCTCCCAATAAAGACATATGGTTAATAATGGTATTAACCTGCTATCGTTGCTTTGATTGAAACTCTTCTGCAATTTTATCTACTTCATCTCATGAAAGTACGTCAGGATCTGGAGTGTTCTTCATGAATTATGAATGGTGATTATGTTAACTCCTTAGAAGAATTTGATACAACAGGTATGGACTCCGTATGGTTAGCTATTAAGATTCCAAGGAAAACGAATGACTACAATAGATCAGTGGTGGACCCTAGTAATGCAGCAACGATTCTTTGAATAATGAGCTGATTACAACCGTGAGAGTTGTCGTGTAATGGATGTTGAGATTGGGTACTACTAATCGGGTTGTGGTGATGTATAAGTTATCACTAATAGACTAATTAAGTCGATTATTTACCTATTGAATACTTATTCTTTCTTATCAATAGAGAGTCGTATTACTATACGTGGAAGGTTGCGGTGCAAGCATAGAATTCTAGTAACGATGATGTCTAGAATGAGATCCCAGATTCGATTTTCGTTATCGAAGGAGTTTCAAAGGTGATTGTGTATAAGCTCGAGGAAGAGCATAGGTCCATAGAATGATGGACGGAATAGCAAAAATATTTAAGCATGTGAAATACAATGCTATAATACCTGATGTTGATATATATACGTTTATGTTGTGTTCTCCTATGACAAACTTCTATAGTTTAGAGGTAGATTCCAAGCCAGATATTTTGTGGCAGTATATTTTATATATATACAATTCTCTTCAATTCATTCTTTTCTCTCCTTTTTATTTTATATAAGCTGAGAAGAACAACCCTTCCAGAAGGGGAGGTATTGTCGAATGACTATCTATCTGTGTGATAGAAGCCTAGTAGGATACCACATATTATTTAATTGCTTGTCAAGTACTAAAGGCTGGCCACCTTCTGTACAAACTATACGATATAACAAGTGTTCATGATCATAGTGATCTCTCAATAAATTATTTTACTTCTATACGATAGATCAAGCTTTCGAAGATAGAAGCAGCTAGAAAAGAGTAGTATCGGTGCGGTGGTATTCCGAATCTAACACGTTCGTGATACTAAGGTTGACGTGGTTATTAAAAGGTTATATAACGCTAACGAGCAAAAGTATAACGAGTATAGTATTATGTACGGAAGATAGTAATGACTACGAACAAGAAAAGAAGGAGTATTGAGAAGCAAAATATATAGTGCTAGAAGCTATGATGAGAGTCTGTGCAATAGACTTGAAAGAATTTAGAATGGTCACTTAGCACGGATTGAGTTTTCTTACGATAATAGATCATATGTCATTATCGAGATATCACCTTATGAGATCCTTGAGGGAAGACAATGTCGATCTCCCTTATGTTAGGATGAAGTTGTAGAGCACAAGATGCTCAGACCCGAAGTGGTCCGATGGACCAAAGACATAGTGGATCTAATTAGAAGACGGATGACAGCAACCACAGGATGGATAAAAGAGGTATGTTGATTTGACTCGAAAGGACAAAGAGTATGAAATAGGGGACCTAGTGTAACACCCCCAGATACGGGGTCGGGAATCCGGGTCGTCACGGTCTTTCTTTCCACAATATTACTTCACTTAATTATAATAAATAACCTTATGCTATGACCCCACACTAACACACACCACAACCCGTTATAGTCTCAGAGATGAAATTGAAATAAGTACAAGTCCTTGAATCCACAATTTAAAAGTTATTACAACCCAAAATGATTACTTGATAAATTTACAGTTAATTGCCATTATCTGCCACAAGTTATAATTATACAATATTTGGTTCCCAAAAGTAGAATGCCTGATCTACCAATAGATCTACCTCTGCAGCTATAGCAGCTACAACATCAACGGGAAGACGCGGGACGCTTCCCACGCGCTTGCGCTGGGTCTGCTTGAGTCTGGCCATCTTTCCTAACTGTTGTTGTGTGATAAAGAAATGAAGCAAGAGTGAGCATTACAGCTCGCAAGATAATATATAGTGTAAACAATAATGCAATTATCTAAATGGATAACTTACTAGAATCCTTTATCAAGTGTAAGGTAATTACTTACTGGATATAAGTTTTAAGGAAGATGAAGTTACCAATTACTTCATTATACTTATACCATTTTTAGAAATCTACTTGAACTACAACTGTTCAAAGTATAATAAGTTTCAAAAGGTCATCCCATAGATGAGACCACAAGTTAAGACTTGAATAGATTCAATCTTTGTAATATTTTTAAAGGAAATGAAGTTACGAGATACTTCATTCAATGAAAACACCATTATAACTGTTTGACCCTGTCAATGCTTCGGCAACCACCCATTCGTAGCCTTTCAATCGAAAAGCTACGGGTAGTATTGAAGAGTTATCCAACTGGATGATGAACTCATTACGGGAGTTTGTCGTGCCAGGAAGACCACTTACGATGATCAGTCGCAATAGTACAACCCCACCATTTTCTACATGTAGAGGAGAACCTGTCGGATTTACTTGTCAACCGAACACTGGACTCCTAAGGAATGGACCGTCTTAGCGGAACTTCCAGGCCATTTGGGCCAATATAATTAGGCTGGGCCGGCGCCACTCGACCACTTACGCCACTCCTAGTTCAAATGAAAACCATGACTCTGAAACGTAAAGCTCGTCCTCACCTTCCCCAAGTAGAAACTTGTTGATACGGCTCCACCAAGAAGTCGTATCTAGTTGGAAAGGAAAACTCACTGATATTTCCCAGGCGATGCCTGTTAATGGATTAACTTGTTCCAAGAATTTTACTTCCCGAGTATTGGGTAAGTAATCAAAACTCTTTTATCAAAATAGCAACCTTGTTGCGAATATAAAATACACCACAGAGCCGGATCCCTCAGGTTTTGAGAGAATATTTAAATCCCCTTTGAAAGGAAGATCTTAAATATATAAAAAAATGAGTTTTGAGGTCCGCTCTAACTTTTAAAATCATTTTGAAGGCTCGCAAACATTTTTAAGAATGTTTGGAGTAATGCTGATTTAATGAAATAAATCAGTCCCGATTTATTAGAAAATATCTGAATATTATTATTTAAATAATATTCTCATAAAGAATAATCTTTATAAAAATAATTGAAGTAGAAGTTGTAAAACTTATACTTGAAATGAATATTAAATAACCAAAGATATACTTATAAGAAAGTAATATCTTTATTTGAATAATCAAAAGTAAGTTTGATCATCGACACATTATTCTTTAATAAAATAAAGAATATTATTTAGTAAATAATCGGAGTCATAAGTCCTCGAATGAATATTCAATAATAATATTCATAAATAAATTAAGCGGAGTCATAAGTCCTCGAATGAATATTCAAAATAATATTCAATAATAATTAAACGGGGTCATAAGCCCTCGAATGAATATTCAAGATAATATTCAATAATAAAATAAAGTTATCGAATAAACCTTATTCGATTCATAGTTTTGAAAACTATTCATATATATATATAAATATATATATATATATTATACTCGGGAGCCTCGACTCCCGATTTTAGAAAAAGTTCACCTTTGGGTCCCCTATACAAAGGGTCTATGCAAATTACCGCTTATCTCTAGCATAGGTATTATCAACTGAATCAACAGATATATGTATCAAGATTTCGAAACAGGCATGCATATATACCATATCACATGCTACAATATATCACAAGAATTTGCTAAATAACCATAAGGCATCTATCACAAGATAATGCATGTACAGATGTATACATCACAACAATAGTATAACGGATAGAAAACTTGCCTAAGCGACTGGGGGTTATAAATGGCTTGGGACGAGTCTGGTAACCCATAAACAACATATAAGTTGGAATTAAACCAAAGTCACTTATCAATCTATACTTTAACCAATTTAGACTCTAACGCTTGCTTTGCGCTTACTGATTCTCTTAAGTCGCTCGAGTACCCTAAGCTCCACCATTTTTAATAAATTAACCATTACGAATTTTAAGGCGATCCTTTCGCGAGTGTCTTACCAACTGCCTAATACACTTTACATAAATATTTCATACACTTTACGGCCGTTTCTCCTAAACCGTACATCGGAATCAAACGAACTACATATCAAAACGAAGCTCGTAACATGAACTATCTAATCATGGCAATGGTCAAAACCTAGCAGTGAGTTCACGGGTCCTAATGTTAAGAACAAAAACACCCTAAAGTAAATCGGACATTACGACGGCTATGTTTACGCGATTACCCAAATTTAAACCACTCCAAACCAACCCATAATCAATCCACAATCACAACCCAATCAAAATTCCATCCATAACTCACCATAACATCCCTAATAACTCCATATTATCAATTTATACTATTCTTAAACTTAAATTTAAACTACACTTAAGTTCATTAATCAACAATCCAAGAACTACCACTCCAAAAACTTCACAAAATCAACTAATCTCTACATTTACAACTAGCAAGCCTTCCATGAATTATAACAACAAAAATAAACCTAATTACTCAAAAAAGTTAGGGTTTGGAGGGGTTATACCTTCCTTGGAGAGTGGAGAATCAAGTGAATAGCTTGGAATCACCCTTAAAGTCCTTATCCAAGCTTAATCTAAACAAAACTTCAAGAACAAAAAATTTAGTTCTTGAAAAACACTATTCACCATCTTCTTCCATGATTTTTAGGAAGAGATTGTGAATGATTTAGGAGCTCAAACTTATAGGATATCCATAACTATGCATAAGGAGTCTTAGATAATTACCTTGCAATTTAACAAAGCTTGGAACTAGGTTTTTTGATTTTTCTTTCTTTGGAAAAGAAGAAAAGCCGAGAGCTTGATGAAGAATGGGGAGAAAATTTTATGTTTTTGGTGAAAATGAATTGTTGGCTTGGTTGGTTGACATTTTGATTTATTTTGTTACCTTTTTACCATGGTAATTTTTGTATGGTTCTAGTTCAACCAACAACACACTTGCTTGGTCATGCTTATGTCACCATGTGATGTCACCCTCCCTCCTTTGTCCTCTTCTAATTGGTTTGATGACATCATCCCCACTAATCTCTTTGATTAGCTTTTAATTATTTGGCTAATGACCGCTGATCTGTTATACGGTTCGCTTAACTTTCATTTTCGTTTATAGTTTGAGGGATCATACCCGGGATCTTATTACTTAGGTTCCCTTAACCTTTCTCAATACATTATATTCCTTTTATGATCCTCTCTTAAAATCCTTGAATTTAAATCCTTTTTATCCTGTTACCTTATACTCAATTCTTTCGATATATGGTGGATTTTCGGGAAAAATCAAAAGGTTCAAATTTGGATTCTAACGATCTTTACATACACTTATATATCATATAGAGTACCAATAAAATCTCAGAATATCCATAATAGAACCCCTACATAGTGTGGCATGAAAAGTTTTCTTATTCAGCAATATCAGCAAAAACACTATTCATAAGGGTTACAAAAAGTTCAAAATTTTGGGGTTATTACAGTCTCCCCTCCTTAAAAGGATTCCGTCCCGGAATCAAATAGAAAACAAATGGGGGTACTTATCTAACATTGCGCTTTCTAGTTCCCAAGTTGATTCTTCCAAATTATGATTCTGCCATAGCACTCTGACTAGCTTGATCACTTTATTCTGAAGCACCTGCTCCTTCTTATCCATAATTTTTACTGGTTTCTCCACGTAAGTCAGATCTGGTTGCATGTCCACATGCTCGTACTCCATTATGTGTCTGGCATCCCGATGGTACTTCCTTAGCATTGACACATGGAACACATTATGAACTTGTTGTAGGTTCGGGGGTAAGGCTAGCTCGTAAGCCAACTTCCCCACCCGTCTTAGTATCTCAAAAGGTCCAATGTATCTTGGGCTTAGTTTTCCTTTCTTTCCAAATCTTATTAACCCCTTCCAAGGGGATACTTTTAGTATTACTAAGTCCCCTACTCTATACTCCTTGTCCTTTCGGGCTATGTCTGCATATTTCTTCTGTCTGTCTTGGGCTGCTACCAGCCGTCCTCTGATGAGATCCACTATGTCTTTGGTCCATTTGCTTACCCATTCTGCTACGTCCCTCTTCATGTTGGGCCACCAGTAATATTCCTTCAAATCCCTATACATCTTGGTGCTTTCCGGGTGGATGGAATATCTTGAACTATGGCTTTCATCCAAAATCTCATCTTTAAGCTCTTGAACGTTCGGAACCCAAATCCGGTAGGAGTACCTCATTATCCCTTTATCATCTTTCTCAGTATGGATCTGTTCTCCAGTCATTGACTCTCTGCCTTTATTCATTATTTTCTCTTGGCACAATCGAATCTTTTCCAATAACTCTGGCTGCATTGAGATCTCAAACAGCTTTTCAGTTCCGGTTCCGGTTACCTTTACTTCTATTTCCATCCTCTCGAAATCCTTTATTAATTCTTCCGAAGTCATTATCATTCTGAGTCTTTCCTTTCTACTAAGGGCATCAGCCACCACATTGGCTTTCCCCGGATGATAGAGAATCTCACAATCATAGTCCTTGATTAGCTCTAACCATCTCCTCTGGCGCATGTTGAGCTCTTTCTGCGTAAATATGTACTTGAGGCTCTTATGGTCTGTGAAAATCTCGCACTTCTCTCCATACAAGTAGTGCCTCCAAATTTTTAGGGCAAAAACTATTGCTGCGAGCTCAAGGTCATGAGTAGGATATCTAATCTCGTATTCCTTCAGTTGTCTCGAGGCATACGCAATCACTTTACCGTGCTGCATAAGCACACACCCTAATCCTTTGTGCGACGCGTCACTATATATCACAAAATCTCCTTTTCCGTCTGGCAATGCCAACACCGGGGCCGTTACCAACCTTTTCTTTAATTCCTGAAAACTGTTCTAGTATTTCTCCGTCCATTCAAACTTCTCTGTCTTACGAGTAAGTCGTGTCAAAGGGGCTGCGATCTTCGCAAAGTCCTATACAAATATACGATAGTAGCCGGCCAATCCTATGAAACTCCTTACCTCTGTGGGTGTGGTTGGCCTTTCCAAATTAGAGACCGCCTCTATCTTGGAGGGGTCGACCAATACTCCTTCTTTATTGATCACATGTCCTAAAAACTGTACTTCATTCCGCCAGAATTCACACTTCGAGAATTTGGCGTATAACTGTTCCTCTCTGAGTATTCCTAGAGCTATCCTCAAATGCTCTGCATGTTCTGCCTCAGTCCTTGAGTAGATTAGAATATCATCGATAAAAACTATCACACACTTGTCCAAGTACTTCTTAAATACTCTGTTCATTAAATCCATGAAAGCCGCTGGGGCGTTGGTTAATCCAAAGGACATTACCAAGAACTCATAGTGCCCATACCTGGTACGGAACGCTGTCTTGGGAATATCTTCGTGTTTAATCTTTAGTTGGTGATATCCAGTTCTCAGGTCAATCTTGGAAAAATAAACAGCATCCTTTAGCTGGTCGAACAGATCGTCTATTCTAGGTAACGGGTACATGTTCTTTATGGTTAGCTTGTTCAACTCTCGATAGTCAATGCACATCCTCATGCTCCCATCTTTCTTCTTAACAAATAACACTGGTGCTCCCCACGGAGACACACTGGGTCTTATCATACCCTTATCCAAAAGTTCCTGCAATTGGGTAGTTAATTCCTTCATTTCTAATGGGGCTAACCGGTAAGGTGCTTTTGAAACTGGCGCCGTCCCTGGGGCCAACTCAATAGCAAATTCAATCACTCTATCGGGTGGTAATCCCGGAAGGTCTTGTGGGAATACGTCTTCAAATTCGTTGACTACCGGAATATCTTGTAAGTTGGGCACCTCCTTCTGCGTGTCTACCACATAGGCTAGGTAAGCCTCATTTCCTTTTCGTAGCATCCTTCTGGCCTGGGCCATAGTAAAAAATTTATGCATCTGCCTCTTTCCTCTAAATATGACTTCTTTCTTTCCTGGGATATTTAACTTAACTTTATTCCCCTTACAGTCTATCTGAGCATCATTGCTAGATAGCCAGTCCATTCCCAAAATTACATCAAACTCCCCTAATTTAAAAGGAATCAGATCAACACTAAAAGATTGCTCCCCTATGCCTAACTCACAGGCGGGGTGAATCTGGTTAACATGAATTATTTCATGATAGGCTATTTCTACTTGTAAGGGTTCTATCAAGGGTTCAGCCTTAAGTCTTAATTTACGCGCAAGGTCCTTTGATATAAAAGATTTTGTTGCTCCCGAATCAAATAAAATGTTTGCATTGACTGAATTTAGAGAAAGGGTACCTGCTATCACATCTGAGTCTTTCATAGCATCCTGGACTGTCATGTTGAAAGTCCTCACAGTAGGTGGCTTATTGGAGGCAGCCCTGCTGGGTCCTAAAGCTGCTGGTTTGTTCATTGGGCATTCCTTCTTCCAATGACCCGGGCGTCCACACTGATGACAAGTGGTGGTTGGAATGACGGTAGGGGATGACGAAGGGCATTTGTGGGAATAGTGGCCCACTTGCCCACACTTAAAGCAGGTTACTGGCTTTCCCCTACATTCCCCAGAATGCATCCTTCCACAAGTGTTACAGGCTGGCAATGGGGGTCGAGGCTGGTTGGAATAGGACATTCTTGACTTCTGGCCGCTCTGGCTCACATTCACACTCATTGGCCGCTTAAACCTAGTGTTCTTTCCCGGTAGGGACACTGCTCCTCGATTAAATCTAGTTGGGAAGCTCCTTCCTGCGGAACCTCCACCCATGCTCATGCTTTTCCTCTTTATTCCCTTCTTCTCTCTTTCCTTCTGCATCTGTTCACTTCTAGCTTCTACAATTGTTGCCTTTTGCACCAGAGTGGCATAATCAGTAAGCTCAAGGATTGCCACCCTATTCTGAATCCACGGTTTCAGTCCCTGCTGAAACCTCCTAGCTTTCTTTTCCTCGTGCTCACAAATTCCGGCACAAACCTTGATATCTCAGTAAATTTCGCTTCGTACTCTGCTACAGATAAGTTATTCTGCTTTAGCTCCAAGAACTTGAGCTCCATCTGGTTTTCCATAAACCTCGGGAAATATTTTCCCAGAAACAACTGACTGAATCTCTCCCAGGTTATAATAGCATCTGTCTCCATGTTTTTCTTGGCCTCCCACCAGTAGTTAGCCTCTCCTTTCAGAAGGTAGGTAGCAAATACAGTCTTCTGTGCCTCATCGATACTCAGAATTTCAAAGGATTTCTCCATTTCCTTTAACCATGCCCTTGCCTCAACTGGGTCGGTTGATCTGTGGAACTCAGGGGGCTTAAGGGACTTAAAAGCCCTGAAAGAGTTTGCCAAATCATTGTTATTTCCTTGTGGGGGTGGGTTGGGTTGTCGTTCCAACTTCTGCCTTAGTAGTTGCATGAACTGACCCATGGGATCCATGCCTGGGTTTGGTACTGGTTGCTCAACCTCAGTTTCTCCTTCTTCAACCTCTATCTCAAATCCCTCAACATTATATGTTTCCTCTTCCTCTTCATACAGGGAGTCATCATGTTCCACATAATCCTCATCTTCCTCTTCACTGTGTTCTTGGTTCCTACCGTCCTGGTTATGGCTTCCCTGGTCCTCAGATCCAGGGTTCGCCCTAGTTCCAATCTTTCTTGGTGGCATGATACTGATAAATATTTGGGAAATTCCATGTTAGGTCACAATCATACACAACATTGTGCCTTGCACAGTTCTATAATAGGGAGAATGTATCTCGCAATTCTATTATATTATGATAGTTCTAATAAGAAGTGCAGTAATAATAATGATAAAAATAGTGATCTCGTCACTAAGGACTTGAACTGAAAGGAAATAAATATATACATAATGCGAGAAATACATAGTTTGATCTGGTCAAAAGTACAACAGTGTTACAGCCATCTGTCCCAAAAGTGATACACAATAGTCTATCTGTCTAGTCAGAAAAAGGGATGCTATATACAAGTCAACTATCCCGGAAAATTGGCTCTTACTAAGGCCTCGACTAACTAGACAACTAGACTATCCCATCGTCAGTCCTGAATCATACACCGGAGCGGGTCAGCTCCCATACCCTTTCCATCGCACGACGGAAGATATAGTCGGTCTGCCACCTGGAGATCCTACCATGCCTGTCCCCCTGGAGTGATCTGAGTCTCGCTCGGGACGTGAGCTCTATCCCCGTCAGCTCCCTCTTCAAGGATCGGGGTATAGTAGCCCTAGTCTCATAAGCTCAGGTACGCCTACCCGCCCTCTGCGCATCCAACTCCCTCCTGGCCTCATCCAGCCGGGCCTCAGCAACAGCCACTGGGGTCCTCAGTACATCCTGAACATAGCTGCGGGCTAACAAAGACTGTCTATGGGCAGGGTTGAGAGGTGATGAATCCGGAGCTGCTGGGGGTGCCTCCTTGGTCTGCCTAGGCTCGAAAGTATGGGTCTCTGAGCTGTCATCATATGGGCTCCAGGATAGTAGTGGAGGGGTAGGAGCTCTGACCACCGGGAGTGAGGGTAAAGAGGTACCAGTATACACTACCATAGCTCCGACACGCTCCTCAGCTACTGGGACCTCATCCGGGTGCTCCTCATCTGAAATAACAATGACCTCTGTCTCTGACTCCTCTGAGGGGTCCTCCTCATCCTCCTCCATCCCAGGCTCCTCCTGATCCTCGACATCTAGCAGTGCCTCATCATGCTCACGCTCGAACATCTCAGGGTCCTCTATCTCATGTGCCTACACATTAAACGAGCTAAGTTACTATCATGATACTTATAAGGGTTCCCGTAAGGGTTTTAACTGTCAGCGCTACTTTAAGTAGTCCGACCATGAACTTGGCAAGAGTTCTTATTATCTTTGTGAGTTTATTATTATATCGTCGCATCATCTCTGAGGTTTATAACGATTAGCTCTGATACCACTTCTGTAACACCCCCAGATCCGGGGTCGGGAATCCGGGTCGTCACGGTCTTTCTTTCCACAATATCACTTCACTTAATTATAATAAATGACCATATGCTATGACCCCACACTAACACACACCACAACCCGTTATAGTCTCAGAGATGAAATTGAAATAAGTACAAGTCCTTGAATCCACAATTTAAAAGTTATTACAACCTAAAATGATTACTTGATAAATTTACAGTTAATTGCCATTATCTGCCACAAGTTATAATTATACAATATTTGGTTCCCAAAAGTAGAATGCCAATAGATCTACCTCTGCAGCTATAGCAGCACAACATCAACGGGAAGACGCAGGACGCTTCCCACGCGCTTGCGCTGGGTCTACTTGAGTCTGGCCATCTTTCCTAACTGTTGTTGTGTGATGAAGAAATGAAGCAAGAGTGAGCATTACAGCTCGCAAGATAATATATAGTGTAAACAATAATGCAAGTATCTAAATGGATAACTTACTAGAATCCTTTATCAAGTGTAAGGTAATTACTTACTAGATATAAGTTTTAAGGAAGATGAAGTTACCAATTACTTCATTATACTTATACCATTTTTAGAAATCAACTTGAACTATTACTGTTCAAAGTATAATAAGTTTCAAAAGGTCATCCCATAGATGAGACCACAAGTAGACTTGAATAGATTCAATCTTTGAAATATTTTTTAAAGGAAATGAAGTTACGAGATACTTCATTCAATGGAAACACCATTATAACTGTTTGACCCTGTCAATGCTTCGGAAACCACCCATTCGTAGCCTTTCGATCGAAAAGCTACGGGTAGTGTTGCAGAATTATCCAACTGGATGATGAACTCATTACGGGAGTTTGTCGCGCCAGGAAGACCACTTACGATGATCAGTCGCAGTAGTACAACCCCACCATTTTCTACATGTAGAGGAGAACCTGTCGGATTTACTTGTCAACCGAACACTGGACTCCTAAGGAATGGACCGTCTTAGCGGAACTTCCAGGCCATTTGGGCCAATATAATTAGGCTGGGCCGGCGCCACTCGACCACTTACGCCACTCCTAGTTCAGATGAAATCCATGACTCTGAAACGTAAAGCTCGTCCTCACCTTCCCCAAGTAGAAACTTGTTGATACGGCTCCACCAAGAAGTCGTATCTAGTTGGAAAGGAAAACTCACCGATATTTCCCAGGCGATGCCTGTTAATGGATTGACTTGTTCCAAGAATTTTACTTCACGAGTATTGGGTAAGTAATCAAAACTCTTTTATCAAAATAGCAACCTTGTTGCGAATATAAAATACACCACAGAGACGGATCCCTCAGGTTTTGACCGAATATTTAAATCCCCTTTGAAAGGAATATCTTAAATATATAAAAAAATGAGTTTTGAGGTCCGCTCTAACTTTTAAAATCATTTTGAAGGCTCGCAAACATTTTTAAGAATGTTTGGAGTAATGCTGATTTAATGAAATAAATCAGTCCCGATTTATTAGAAAATATCCGAATATTATTATTTAAATAATATTCTCATAAAGAATAATCTTTATAAAAATAATTGAAGTAGAAGTTGTAAAACTTATACTTGAAATGAATATTAAATAACCAAAGATATACTTATACGAAAGTAATATCTTTATTTGAATAATCAAAAGTAAGTTTGATCATCGACACATTATTCTTTAATAAAATAAAGAATATTATTTAGTAAATAATCGGAGTCATAAGTCCTCGAATGAATATTCAATAATAATATTCATAAATAAATTAAACGGAGTCATAAGTCCTCGAATGAATATTCAAAATAATATTCAATAATAATTAAACGGGGTCATAAGCCCTCGAATGAATATTCAAGATAATATTCAATAATAAAATAAAGTTATCGAATAAACCTTATTCGATTCATAGTTTTGAAAACTATTCATATATTTATATATATAAATATATATATATATATTATACTCGGGAGCCTCGACTTCCGGTTTTAGAAAAAGTTCACCTTTGGGTCCCCTATACTAAGGGTACATGCAAATTACCGCTTATCTCTAGCATAGGTATTATCAACTGAATCAACAGATATATGTATCAAGATTTCGAAACAGGCATGCATATATACCATATCACATGCTACAATATATCGCAAGAATTTGCTAAATAACCATTAGGCATCTATCACAATATATTGCATGTACAAATGTATACATCACAACAACAGTATAACGGATAGAAAACTTGCCTGAGCGACTGGGGGTTATAAATGGCTTGGGACGAGTCTGGTAACCTATACACAACATATAAGTTGGAATTAAACCAAAGTCACTTATCAATCTATACTTTAACCAATTTAGACTCTAACGCTTGCTTTGCGCTTACTGATTCTCTTAAGTCGCTCGAGTACCCTCGGCTCCACCATTTTTAATAAATTAACCATTACGAGTTTTAAGGTGATTCTTTCGCGAGTGTCTTACCAACTGCCTAATACACTTGACATAAATGTTTCATACTCCAATTAGTCCTTTTAGGTCTTTAACCTATGTTTCAAAGTAAGGCGAGGGGTAATGATTCGTTCGCAAAACGCCGTTACTTAAAACGGCCGTTTCTCCTAAACCGTACATCGGAATCAAATGAACTACATATCAAAATGAAGCTCGTAACATGAACTATCTAATCATGGAAATGGTCAAAACCTAGCAGTGAGTTTACGGGTCCTAATGTTCAGAACAAAAACAGCCTAAAGTAAATCGGACATTACGACGGCTACGTTTACGCGATTACCCAAATTTAAACCACTCCAAATCAACCCATAATCAATCCACAATCACAACCCAATCAAAATTCCATCCATAACTCACCATAACAGCCCCAAAAACTCCATATTATCAATTTATAATATTCTTAAACTTGAATTTAAACTACACTTAAGTTCATTAATCAACAATCCAAGAACTACCACTCCAAAAACTTCACAAAATCAACTAATCTCTACATTTACAACTAGCAAGCCTCTCATGAATTATAACAACAAAACTAAACCTAATTACTCAAATAAAGTTAGGGTTTGGAGCGGTTATACCTTCCTTGGAGAATGGAGAATCAAGTGAATAGCTTGGAATCACCCTTAAAGTCCTTATCCAAGCTTAATCTAAACAAAACTTCAAAAACAAAAAATTTAGTTCTTGAAAAACACTATTCACCATCTTCTTACATGATTTTTAGGAAGAGATTGTGAATGATTTAGGAGCTCAAACTTATAAGATATCCATAACTATGCATAAGGAGTCTTAGATAATTACCTTGCAATTTAACAAAGCTTAGAACTAGGTTTTTTTATTTTTCTTTCTTTGGAAAAGAAGAAAAGCCGAGAGCTTGATGAAGAATGGGGAGAAAATTTTGTGTTTTTGGTGGAAATGAATTGTTGGCTTGGTTGGTTGACATTTTGATTTGTTTTGTTACCTTTTTACCATGGTAATTTTTGTGTGGTTCTAGTTCAACCAACAACACACTTGCTTGGTCATGCTTATGTCACCATGTGATGTCACCCTCCCTCCTTTGTCCTCTTCTCATTGGTTTGATGACATCATCCCCACTAATCTCTTTGATTAGCTTTTAATTATTTGGCTATTGACCGCTTATTAGTTATACGGTTCGCTTAACTTTCGTTTTCCTTTATCGTTTGAGGGATCATACCCGAGATGTTATTACTTAGGTTCCCTTAACCTTTCTCAATACATTATATTCCTTTTATGATCCTCTCTTAAAATCCTTGAATTTAAATCCTTTTTATCCTGTTACCTTATACTCAATTCTTTCGATATCTGGTGGATTTTCGGGAAAAATCAAAAGGTTCAAATTTGGATTCTGACGATCTTTACATACACTTATATATCATATAGAGTACCAATAAAATCTCAGAATATCCATAAAAGAACCCCTACATAGTGTGGCATGAAAAGTTTTCTTATTCAGCAATATCAGCAAAAACACTATTCATAGGGGTTACAAAAAGTTCAAAATTTTGGGGTTATTACACCTAGTAATGTTAAAGGTATCCCTTGGAAAGGATTGATGAGGTTCAGAAAGAAAGGAAAGCTAAGTCCACAATTTGTTGGACCCTTGGATATATTAGATGTATTGGGAAGTTAGCATATGAGCTAGCCCTACCCCCCGATCCCGTAGCAAGTTCATAACGTGTTCAACGTATCAATGTTAAGGAAGTGTAATTCGGATGCCAGACAAATAGGGGCATATGAGCGTATACACATGCAACCAGACGTAACCTATATGGAGCAACCAGGAAGGGTTATAAATTAAAATGGAACAAGTGCTTAGGAGAAGGGTTATCAAACTAGTCAGAGTTTGATGGTAGAACCACAATGTAGGAAAATTTACTTGAGAGTTAGAAAGTGTAATGCTAAGAGAGCATCCATATTCATTTTCTATCCAATTCCGGGACGGAATCCTTTTAAGGAGGGGAGACTGTAATAACCCCAATTTTTGGAATTTTTAAACACGGATGAATAGTAACTTTTGTTGATGATGATGATTAAGAAAATTATCAGACCACGCTATATAGGAGTACTGTTATGGAAATTCTAAGATCATATTAGTATTCCATAAAGTAAATAAGTGTATGTAAAGATCGTCAAAATCCAAATTTGAACACTTTGATTTTTCCCGAAAATCCACCAGATACCGAAAGAATTGAGTATAAGGTAACATGATTAAAAGGATTTAAATTCAAGGATTAAAAGAGGGGATTATAAAATATTGAGAAAGGGTAGGGGAACCCAAATAATAAGATCCTGGATATGATCCCTCGAACGATAAACGCGAACGAAAGTTAAGCGAACCGTATAACAGATCAGCGATCATTAGACAAGTAATTAGGAGTTAATCAAAGGGGTTAGTGGATGATGATGTCATCACACCAACAAGAGGAAGACAAGTGTAACAAGATGACATAAGTAGATGACATAAGCATGACCAAATGGGAAGGGTTGGTTGGTTGATTGTGAGCCATATAATTTTTACCATGGTAAAAGGTTAATTAACAAACAAAAAGGAAGCAACCAAGCAAACACATTCATTTCTCCCCCCCCCCCATCTCCTTGCTCACGGTTTTTTGAAGAAAAACAAAAAGAAAAATTTCCAAACCCAAGCTCCACTCAATCATAATTCAAGAGGTTTGTTTCCTTGGATTCTATATTTCATAACTAAGAAGTGCAAGTAGTTTGAGTGCTTAACCCCAAAAATTGTGGACTTTTTGTAATCCTTATGAATAGTGATTTTGCTGATTATGCTGAATCAGAAAACTTTTCATGCCACACTATGTAGGGGTTCTTTTATTGATATTCTGAGATCTTATTAGTACTCTATATGGTATATAAATGTATGTAAAGATCGCCAGAATCCAAATTCGAACACTTTGATTTTTCCCGAAAACCCACCAGATACAGAAAGAATTGAGTATAAGGTAACATGATTAAAAGGATTTTAATTCAAGGATTATAAGAGAGGATCATAAAAGGAATATAAAAGATTGAGAAAAGTTTAAGGGAACCTAAGTAATGAGATCCCGGGTATGATCTCTCAAACGATAAACGAGAACGAAAGTTAAGCGAACCGTATAACAGATAAGCGGTCATTAGCCAAGTAATTAGGGGTTAATCAAAGAGGTTAGTGGGTGATGATGTCATCATACCAATAAGAAGAAAACAAGTGTAAGAAGATGACATAAGAAAGATGACATAGGCATGGTGACATAAGCATGACAAATAGAAAGGTTAGTTGGTTGATTGTGAGCCATGTAATTTTTACCATGGTAAATTTAATTAGCAAACAAGAGTAGCAACCAAGCCAAAAGAAATCATAACACAAAAATTGAAAAGTTGACTTTGTTTTTCCACAAGAAGCTCTCGGCCACAACCAGAGCAGCAACTTCAAACTACCATATCTCCTTCAATACTCACTCAAATAGTATGTTCTATAGCTCTTTGGAAAGGTATTGAGATGTCGTACAACTCTTGTTCACAAGTCTCGTCCAAATAAGTATGGTAAGACCCTCGTTTTGACAGTTTTTTCAATCTGACTTTTAGAAACTTCAAAACCTAACTTTGTGTTCTTGATTTCTTTGGAAAGATCAAGCTTGTAGGAGGCTCCCTAAGACTTCCTAGCTACTCTAATCACTCCAAGGAAGGTATAGCACCTCCAAACCCTAACTTTACTTTGAGTATTACGATGGTATTGATGGTTATAGTAAATGAGAAGCATGATGCTTGTGTGTTTAGAGTTTGGATTGAATTTGTAGTGATTTGGATGTTGAAATCTTGTTTATAGTTAATGAAACTTAAGTATAGCTAGTAGTTCATGTATGGGGTTGTATAAATTGGAAAATCTTGAGGTTTGGGGACTGATGTAGTAAGGTTTGGATGAGGGTTAGTTATATTGTTGGTTGTGAGTTGAATGATGGTTGTTTGGAGTGGTTTAAAACTTGGTAATCGCGTAAACATAGCCGTCGTAATGCCCAATTTCATACAACTGCTTGTTCTTAGTGTTCGGAACAGAGAGCTAACTATTAAATCGGTGACTTTTCCATGTTTAGTTAGATTATGTCGTAAGCTTCGTTTTGATATGTGGTTCGCTTTAATCCGATGTACAGTTTAGGAGAAACGACCGTTTTAAGTAACGGCGTTTCGCGAACGAACCATTACCCTACGCCTTACTTTGAAACCTTGGTTAAGGCCCTTAAATGACTAATTGGAGTATGAGACAATTATGTAAAGTGGACTAGGCAGTTGGTAGGGTATTCGTGAAAGCGTCGCCTTAAAATTCGTAATGGTTAATTTATTAAAAATGGTGGAGCCGAGGGTACTCGAATGACTTATGTGATTTATTAAGCGTCGAAATGACCATAAGCAAACGTTAGGGTTCAATTGGTTAAAGTCTAGTTTCTTAAGCGACCGTGGTTTAATTCCGGCTTATGTTGTTGTTCATAGGTTACCGGACCCACTCTAAGCTTAAGTCTACCCCGGAGCACTCAGGCAAGTTTTCAACCGTTATACTGTTATTGTGATGTATATATGTATATGCATTATCTTGTGATAGATGCATGACGGTTATTAGCAAATCTTGCGATATATTGGAGCATGCTGATATGGTTTATATGCATGCCTGTTTCGTAATCTTGATATCTAATTGTTGATTCAAATGCTTATAAGTTGCATAATACCTATGCTAGAGATAAGCAGTAGTTGCGTATACCCTTGGTATAGGGGACCCAAAGGTGAACATTTTCTAAACCGGGAGATGATGTTCCCGAGTATATTATATATATATATATATATATTTATATATATATAAATAGTTTTCAAAATTATTAATCGAATAAGGTTTATTCGATAACTTTATTTTACTTAATGAATATTATTTTGAATATTCATTCGAGGACTTATGACTCCGCTTATTTTAATAAATTATATTCTTTATTTTATTAAAGAATAATGTTTCGATAATCAAATTTATTTTCGATTATTCAAATAAAGATCGTATTTTCGTATAAGTATATCTTTGGTTATTTATTATTAATTTCAAGTATAAGTTTTAAAACTTCTACTTCAGTTATTTTATAAAGATTATCCTTTATGGGAATATTATTTAAATAATAATATTCAAATATTTTCTAATATAGCGGGACTGATTTATTTCATTAAATCAGCATTACTCCAAACATTCTTAAAAATGTTTTCGAGTTTTCAAAATGATTTTTAAAACTTAGAGCGGATCTCAAAACTCATTTTTATATTTAAGATCTTCCTTTCGAAGGGGATTTAAATACTCGCTCAAAACCTGAGGGATCCGACTCAGTGGTGTATTTTACATTCGCAACAAGGTTGTTGTTTTGAGAAAACATCTTGATTACTTGCCCATCGTTCGGGAAGTAAGTTCATCTATTGAGTCGGCATAAGCAACATGGGCTCAGTGGGCGTCCATGAAAGTGTAAGTGGCTCAGTGGGAGTCCATCAATGCCTAAGTGGCTGAGTGGTAGTCCAACATAGGTCCTAATGTGGCCAAGGTGATGACCAGTGGGGAATTCGTCCATCTACTAGTAGAAAAGGTTACTTATTGATATCTTTACCTGATCAGCAAGATATCAGGTTTATGCCAAGGTTTTCTCCTTTCCAAATTCATTGGATATTGCTATTCTGTTTATAATTTTCATAACAGAGGTTTTCAAGGAGTGTATGAAATGTATATATATATATAGGTGTATATATATATCGGGACTTAATGAAGTATCTCGTAACTTCATTTCTTTCAAATGATATTTCAAAGATTGAATCTATTCAAGTCTTATCTTGTAGTCTCATCAGTGTGATGAACTTTTGAAAATAATTATAACTTGAACGGTGGTAGTTCAAGCAGTATTCGGAAAAGATATAAGTATATCGGAGTATCTTGTAACTTCATCTTTTCAACTTATATCTAGTTAATGATTATCTTATGAATAACAAAGGGTTTCAGAAAAACGTTAAGACAAGGTTAGATATATGAGATCACCTTGCAACGATATTCTTATACAATTATAAACTGGAACTCTGTGTATATTATACATGTCTGAGGATTTCAAGGATTGTGAAAAGTATATAGGTATATATATACTGAATATTTTGTGACTTGGTCGCATTAAGATATCAAACTTGGTTCAATTCTTCCTGACCAAGACTTTCATGAGTATTATGAGAATGCTCATATATTGTAAATTATTATACATATTATTTCGGTGGGCTTGTTGCTCACCCTTGCTTTCTTCTTTCATCACACAACAACAGATAGACAAGATGAACAGGACCAAGCTCCCAATTCGTGATCGGATAGGAAACGTTCCCCAGTTTCCTCTAGGCGTTGATGCCGTTGTAGCTGAGGTAGGATCTACCAATAGGCTAGGCTTTCAACTTTTGATGTACCAGACTTATGTATATTTATGAATTGTAATAATGGCAAAGAATATGTAAATTATTCAGAAACCCTTTTTAAGGTGTAATGGCTTATAATTATGGAATAAAATGACTTGTGTTATTTTTGGATATTCATCTCTGAGACTATAACTTGTAGTGTGTGTGTATATTGTGGGGTCACAGTACGCAGTAGTTGGATGATTATTAAGATTAGGTATTATTAAGGAAAATGGAACTCGTGACAACCCGGATCCCCGACCCCAGATTTGGGGGTGTTATAGGGAATATGATTAAACAAGCTCGAAAGATGAATACAAGTGAAATGTGGATGGTGACTAATGGTGTCATTCTTGTCTTCAATATTGCATCGTATATTCCTTTTAATTCCTAAAAATATATGAACTTCTTTTCTTAATAAACTCCTTATGATGATATCGAAAAGGAGGATATTGCATTCCTTTCAAATTTAAATTTTTCCCCTCAAGTTTTGCTCTCTGATTGGGACGAACAGTGTTATGGTAAGAAGCTTTATCGGGACGACGAAGAGTCGGGTGGGACGCCACCTAATCATGTGTTGTATGCCATATGGTACGAAAGACTGACCATCTTAAGTACCAATGTGGTTGTCTCATTCATATTGAAATCCTTACTTCTTCTTTTATTTCAACTCTAATTTTTGTTGAATTTTGAATCCTTCTAGTCGTTTCATTGTACTGTCGTTCTATGCAAAGGGTTTTCAAACTGAAATCAACGTATCCTGAATTAAGCGGACGAAGTTCCATCTACGTCTTATGCATGGGAAGGAAATAAGGGCACCTGGCGAGGATTGCAAATCACTAGCCCAGTGAAGGATCCACTAAGAGTCAAGGGAATTTACTCCAACAAGGAATACGTTTTTGAGGACGAGAATATGCGATTTTCCTAAGAAATATGTTATTCAGAATATGGACGGGATGACATGGATCATTATGGTGAATACCTTATGTGTTAAAGTATTAAAAGATGTGAGAGAAACTTAATTGTTTATCTCTCAATATTTTGTTGATAAGATAAATTACCATGTTGAATTGACAAAATTGTAAATAAAAGAGTAGCAAGTCAAGAACGTGTAGTTGTTAAATAAATGAGTACAAATAGTGGAATTGAGATTTCTGGCAATAAGTTGTGAAGAATTGATACCATGGAAGATAAGAGGATTTGACATTATTCTAGGGAATGGACTAACTTTTAAAGCATGATGTCCAGACAGATCGTCGTGATGAAAAGATAATTCTGAGGACGCCAAATGAGAAGGTGATGAGGTTTAGAAGATAAAAGAAGGTAAAGAGTTTGTTAATGATGATTACGGTGATCAAGATATGAGCATTATGGTGATTATGAGATAAATAAAAGTCAGAAGCAAACAAAATTTAAAGATTCTATAGCAATTAAGGAGTTTCAAGATATGTTTCCAAATGAGTTATCGATTTTCCTCCAGGTAGAGGAATGAAGTTCGTGATTGACTTAACACCTGAGACGAAGCCAGTGACCAAGGTCTTACATAAAATGGCACCAGTTAGAATAAGGGAGTTAGCAAAGCAGATGCAAGAGATGCTAGAAGAAGAAGCGATTAAACCCAGTGGATCCCATGAGGTGCACCGGTATTAATTTGTTAATAAGAAAATGGAAGTATGAGATTATGCTTCGACTAAAGAAAGCTCAACAAGTTTACTATCAAGAGTAAGTATCTGTTACCTCGAACTATGATTTGTTGATCAAACAGAAGAAGCAAAGTATTTTCTAAAATTGATTTAAGATTTGGGCGTTACCAATTGGAGATTGAACCTATGGACATAATCTTTAAGGAATATCTGGATGAGTTGTAATTATGTTACTTAAAGTCAACGGAGGACCATGCGAAGCATTTAATGACAATTGGGGAGTCGAAGAAGAAAGAAGTTAAATGTAAAGTTTACAAGGTGATAGTTTTGATGGTAGAAAGAAGGAGACCAAAAGAGATCCAGTAGAAATTAAAGTTACTATGAATAAAGAAAGACTAAAAGCACCAACAAAAGTAAGAAGTTTTACCATGGACCAGTTATACTGCAAATTTGCGTAAGATTTCTTGAAAGCTGCAATACCTTTGATGAAGCTAATCAAGAAAAGCAAGAAGTTGTGTGAAGTGGAGAAGGGTGAAGGAAAGTTTTGCAAAGTTAAATGAAAGAATGGTTACAACACCTGTTTTATCAATTTAAAAGTATCAAGAAGGTTTGGTAGTTTATAGTGATTCTTCTCATTAGGAAATAGGATGTGTGTTGATGCAGCACAATAAAGCTATTGTATATGCATTCATACAACCAAAACCTTATGAGCAGAAGTATCCTACTCATAATGTGGGATTAACAGTAATAATATTCGCTTTGAAAGAATTGGGAAACATGATATGCATGGAGAAAGGTGTAAGATCTATACGGACCATAAGAGGTTGAAGTATGTATTCACGAGGAAAAGCAAAGATAGAGGAAAGCGATAAGCAAAATGGAGAAAATGAACATAGAAACTGTACCAGAAGAATTTTTTATGGAATTTTAGAAGTTGGAATTGGGAGTCAGAGTTTATAATCCAAAAAGGCGCAAAGATGGATAGTATGACCTTTCAGTCGAAGTTGTTAAGGGAGAGATAAGGAGATGTCAAGAGAAGATAATGGATCGCGATATTAGTGGTTAGAAAGAGGAAATTTATGCACTCAGGAGGACGATCACAATATTCCCAGGTTTTCTTCCAGCACTTGGATGCTACAAGTAGAAGAATTAAGAAATGAGATCCCGCAGGGAATTCACAATATCAAGTATTTAAGCTATTGAAGAGATGCCAAGATATATGGAAATTTAAAGAAAAATAGTGATAAACCAGGTATAAGAAGTAGATTTCAAAATAGATTGGGAAGTGTTAGACATGCCAAAGAATTAATGCGAAGTAACGGAAGCCTAATAAACAAGGCAGACCAAGGAGTGGTTTTACAAGAAGCGAATCATAAAATGTATCAGTAAAGTTGCTGGAGAAAAGGAATAAAATTATGAGATTATGTACTGATTAGCGGGAGTTCAACGAATAAGAAGAAGTGAGACCCTATAAAAGAATTGACTACTTACGAGACCTAACTCAAGTAATATATTATACCTCGAGGATTAACTTAAGATCCAACCTGAGAAAATATCAGAGATTACGATTAAAGTGAGTTAAGAGCATTGCCAGCTCTGGTGATATTATATGAAATGACAAGTATATCAGGAGACTATAAGGAATTAAGAAACGTGGTGTATAAGGAGTACTTGGATAAGCAAACTGTATTTATTGATAACATCCTCAGCTACTAAAGGAATAAGAAAGTCTACATGGGATGTCCAAGGATTTTTCTCCAAAGATCAGAAAGAAAGCAACTATACGTTGAGTCTTCAAGAATGAAATTGTGACTAAGGATAACAAAAGATTCTGAATTAATCCAGTAACAACTACCTAAGCAAAGCCGTATAGTCATAGATGCCTTATCCGACAGAAAGGATTGAATACAATTAAGACCACCGAGGAGTTAATAAACAAATTGGAAAGAGTGGAATCTGAAGTTCAAATACTTAAAGGTGATGATACGTGAGTATATGAGATTACTTTTCAGCCTTAACGGATGAAAAAGAGTAAGAAATGTTTAAATGTTTGGAAATAAAGTTGAAAGAGAGCATTGCCTATCATCCTTAAACAAAGGGTCAGAATGATAAAGCGATTCAGGAAATATAAAGTATGTTGAGAGGTTAAATTTTAAGGAAACATCGGAATGATCATTTATCAGCGATGTCAGCTTTGGAATGCCACTTTACCAAGCTTCATGTGAACGCAAGTGTAGGTCCCCAATTCTATTAAAATAAAGTGGGAGAAAGGAAGTTGTCAAATTCCAAGTTAAATCGGCACACCAAGAGCGTAGTAATATTGATTGAAGCAGTTCGGAGTAGACAAAGAAAGAAGGCGAAATTGTATTAAGAGAAAGTATGAGTATAGAAATAGGACTAGTAGGGTTAGTAAAAGTGTCATCCTGAAAGAGACCGGATAAGTTTAAATATAAGGGACATATCAAGTCCTAAAATTTGTAAACCATTCGAGGTATTGATAAATATAGATAAAGTTGTTCATGAGTTGATGTTACCATCATGACAGTGTGTACATATAATGTGTTATGCGTGTCAATATTAAGGCGATAAGTATTTGATTTGAATGGAGTGATTGATTAGAAGCCAAGGGACTCTTGTCCAAGTTTGTTCTGCATATAGTGATCGATCCAAATTTTTTTTGATCGTTAAAGGCGAGTCTTTGGAAATGAGTGTATATCTATAGTCAGTACGTTCGAAATCCTCGAGTAGAAGAGTCTACTTGGAATCTAGAGTCAGATATGCTTGACAAATATCCTCACTTGTGTAACTAGATCAGATTCTGAGGACATAATCCTTTTAAGGGGGGAAGGATATAACGACCCATGTATTTTTGAATTATTTAAATATGTGATTATTATGGAAATTATTAAATAAAATATGTGTATTGGTTTTGACCGGTATATGTTGTTTGGTTTTTATCTAGGTGCGATTTATGATGTACCGGGTAGTTCGCGTGATTAATTAAGGAATTGCATTAAATTGTTCCACTTTTAAAGTGGATTTAATTTAACTTTATTTGTATAAATATTTGAAATGTCTCTAAAATTGTTTTTATGATTTTATAATTTCAATAATTATTTTTAGGATTTTATAAAATTGAGAAATCAATATTTTATTAATTATTTATCTTTAAATAATTTTCTGAATGCTTTTATTTGTAAAATCCATATTTAATTCTAGAATTACTCAAAAATTATGAAACTCATATTTATTGAAGTTGGGAATATTCCGGGAATTTTAAAATTATTTTGGGAATTTTTAGGATTAATTTTACCCGCGCGTCGATTCGTTTAATTGATAAAAGCGGGCATAAAGTGCATTTTAGAAATTGTTTTAAAATTACGAAATTTATGTTTTTATAAACTTCGGGATATTTATGACATTTTAAGATTATTTTTATAATTTTCTAAAATTGTTTCGCATGCACCTTTATCCGTTAGTTTCAAATTTCAGGATAAACCGGGTCTCAGAATCTTCGTAATTATCCAATAATATACGCGTTTGAATCACAGGAATTGTACTAGTAATTGTACTGTCATGTGTACTGCATTATTTTTACAGCTGAGAAATAAATAAAAAAAATGAAAAAGAAACCACAAACATATATAACCCCTTATCCCTGTATTTTCACTCCTCTTTGTTGTTCGCCGCCGCCTAATTCCGGCTACACGCCGGCTGTTCCTTTGCTTGCAATTTCTTTGCCCAGCCTCTGCTTGGTTGACATACACATGAAAATATATATATGTATATGTGTGTATCAGCCGCGAGGAGGGTAGGGATTGGTTGCAATTCTTTCTGGCCGCCTTGTTCCTGTCTTCTTCGGCCGCGATTGTCGTCACCTTTCTTTCTTTTTTCAATCACTTGTCGGCCGGGTTCTGAATTCAGGTGTGGTCCTTGGTATGTTATATATATATATATGTTCACGCATATGTGTGTATCTGTATATTCCGGTTAAGTTTGTTGCTGCGGTTTTGTGGTGGCGCGTAGCGTGTGTTGCCCCTGCCCTGTTTCGTTGACTGCGTTTGGTTCGATTGAGTTGGATTAATTCGTAATATTTTATTTATTACAGGAAATTATGAATACAATTCGTGATGTAAATAATTCCGTGCAATTGGCTTTAATCGAATAAATTGGTGTAATTTATTTGGAAACCCGTACTATATTGGGCACCAATAAATTATACCGCCGTCGGCGATGAGCCTCGGCGAGCCGACGGTGGACTGTGATGTTTATTCTGAGTCCTAATATTTTAAAATAAATAAATTAGTTCGTGAAATTATCTTTGAAACGAGAATTTGATTTTGCATTAAAGTCGAGTACGTAATTTAGTTGACGAATTGTGATTGAATTGATGGTTGGGTTGGAATTGTGGTTACTGTGAATTTGATTGTTGTTGGTTTGACGTCGATTGGGGTATCGACAGGTAGTCCGATAAACAGAGGAGACGCTGCCAGATTTCTGGGAAATTTACCTACAAAAATACGGGAGAGTATCCAACGATTATCGGGACGTCGAATCGTTATATAGATATATGTGTTCTATATAAAACTTGATTGCACGATGTGATGAAATAATTTTCTAAAATCCATAACCCTGATTTTGTAAAATTACAAGTATACGTATTTTCGGAAAACGAATACCAAACCGATTTCTCGAGAATGTGAACCCTGACTGTTGGGTGTGTTGTTATATTATAATAATCCATATAATTACGAGTCGAGTTTGAATATCGTTGGGTAAGAATTAGTATCGAGGATATGTCAAGCATACCTAGACGTCTAACGTTGGGTATTTCGACCCTGTAGGTTATAATCGGGAACCTGAAAGTAGCTTATGAGTTGGCGTTACCACCGCACATGGAGCACATTCACAATTTTTTTCACGTATCGATACTCAAAAAATATAATCCAGACTCCAGGCATGTAATAGAATATGAGCCAATAGAGCTTCAGGCAGATTTGTCATATATAGAGAGTCCGATAGAGATTCTAGAGGAGAGAGAGAAAGTATTGAGAAAGAAAGTGGTAAAGTTAGTAAGAGTATTGTGGAGAAACCCAAAGGTTGAAGAGTCAACCTGGGAGTTAGAAAGTGATATGAGAGAAAAGTACCCTCATTTGTTTTCATAGGGGATTCTGAGGACAGAATCCTTTTAAGGGGGGAAGGATGTAATATCCGGGATATATCGTGTGATTATTTTTGCTATTAAATAATTATTATGTGTGTTCAGTATCTATTATGTGAGTTAATTGTTAAATGTTATCTGTACTTGGATATTCAAAAATAATATTAATTGAGTATTTTAATTTTTATATGTCCAAAATAAAACATAGATAATTGATATCTTCCTAATTATTTTTATGTTGATTTATGGATTTATAAGAATCATATGAAATTTATAAAATCTTTTTCCGAGTATTTAAAATCTATTTTATAAAAACAAGAACCAATCGACGTCATCCGTTGTTACGTTTTTGGAACCCGAAACTCTTCCGAGAACTTCTTCCTAACCTAATTGTAATATTCCGGGCATATTTCATGTTTCGACTTTTTCAATCCGGCGTACGGTTTGTTCTGCGTGGGTCCCGGCGCAACATTTTCGATACAATATTCGTTTCGGTAAATCAATAAAACCCGTATTTTCGATAAACGGGAGCTTTTTATTAAACTATCCCAATCATCACTTCGTAATACGTGTAACCAGGCGCTGAGACCAAGACAACAGTACAAATTGTACTGATTTGGATAATTATCCCGAAAACCGATACCGTTTGGATCAGTTTTTATAAATAAACGTGTCATTTTATATCCGGAATGATCCAACGGGATACTAATTTTCCGTAATTATAAATAGCCTTTTTCCGTATTTTATTTCGTATCAAAATCATTTGCAGATAGTTAATTTTATAATTTTCAGAGAAAACCCCTAATTACATAAACTGTTCTAAGAATCAAACAGCAAAACGAAGGCGTTACTGATCTCTGTTTTCAAAGCTTGAGTAACCAAAACGAAGGATTTGAAGTGTTCTATCAGATTCTGAGCTTTGTTTCACTGCAGAATCAAAGGTTTATTTTCTGGAAATTTATTTATTTTTGAATTAAATTTATTAAAAATATGAATTTTTGTTTGGATGATTGTTTGTATGATTTGATGATTGCATGTTGTAGAGCTTGTTTTCCTGATGATTTTGATATATTATACGTCTGATTTGGAGTTCAATAGCATGTTCAAAATTGAGTTTGATTTTCGAATTTTAAAATTAGGGTTTATAACCCGTATGAATGTTCTTAATTGAAATTTGGGGGTTTCTTATTCTGGAATATATTGATGTTGTGATATAGTGGATTGTATTATATGTGAAATTTGCAATCTAGTCGTATAAGTTTCATGAATCACCGAGGTCTGTAGAGAAGGGAGTTGTCTTTTGAAATTTTCCGAAGTTCGCCGGAAACTAGCAAACTTCACGGCCAAATTCCGGCTCACTAAAGGATGATTAAAATGATTTGTTGGTATGGTTGAGTTCCTGGTGAAATATAGATGTGATCTGGAGGTGTTGGTGGGGTGAGGTCGCCGGGAACGTGTTCTCCGGCCACCCCGGTATTTTCCGGCGACGGGGCTGGAAAATTACAGTTTAGTACTTATAGTTTTGAAAACGATGCAGTTTGGTCCCTGAAGTTTCCAAAGTTTGCAAATTTAGGATTCCTGTTTATAAAATATTTAAAAATCATATTTCCTATTTATTTTTATTATAAAAATTCATTTTTAATTTCTGAAAATTCTAAAAATTATTATTTTAATTCCGAAAATTATTTTTAATTCAAAAATAAATCTAAATTAATTACTTAATTAATTTCAGTTGATTTTTAATTAATTAGTTGGTCAATTAATTCAAAAATTAATTGATTAATTGATTTAATTAATTATTAATTGATTTTGATCAATTATTTAATTAGATTTAATTATTTAAAAATGATTTAAAAATTCCCAAAAATAGTTTCGAGATTTAAAATATTATCCTAAATTATTTCCAAAGCTCGATAATTAGTATAAAATTGTTTCAGAGCCAGAATTGGCCTACCAAACCCTGTTTATTAATCCGAAATTGATCCAACGACCCGTTTTAATTCCGAAAAATGTTTTAAAAATCATTTTAAATACCCGAAAGCTTATTTATGACCCGAGACTTCTTTATAAATAATATATCATTGATTACGTGATGTATTATGTGCTATATGTGACTTGTTGATTGACTATCAGTCTATATATTCGGTGTTTACTTGATTATTGCATAACTTTCAATCCGTTAATCGAATTTGGGTAAAACGAAGGGTAGATAGAAGTATGTGTTTAATAAAACTTTATGAGTCGATTATTGATAGATGCTTATGATATGTGAGCAGAAGAGGCAAGGCTTAGGAAAGGTAAACAGGTAGTTGAGGAGTAAGACGATTGTGATTGGAAGCGAGTGCAGTGTAGTAAGCTAATACCAGACAAGTGTTCTGAACTTTCTCGAGATATTGTAGTACTTGATAGTCTTGTTGATATTGCAAGTGCTTTGAAGCACTATACCCTAAACCGTGATTCCAGTTATTGATCTTGAGCCGTAACCTGATTCTTTCTAGACCATTGATTGTTGTACACCCAAACACGAACCTCAAGGATACGGTCCTACTCCATAAATACATACAAACTATATATTAAACACTGAACCAGATTGCTTACACAATCAAATCTTTGTATTTTATGCTTTGAAAGACCAAGTCCTTGAAACCCTGAAACATTGATTCCTTTGTTATCCAATTCTTTCATTTCCCAGCATCCAAGCTTTGAAATTACCTTATTGATCCTTACAAGGATTGAAACCCTTTCATTGTTAAACACTCATTGTTGTTAATGATTCTGGTTATTGATTATTATTGCTTATTCTGTTATTATGTTAGAATTGGATTGTTTTTATAAAATTATGGACCAGATTCGTGGTCAGACCATATAATGGTCAAGTTAGGCCAATGTGTGCCTTGGATCCAGTAGTTAGAGCAGTGCTGTGTGCTTTGCTCGGGGTTAGTGCGTGACTGATCAGCAGCCTAACCTTGGTTTTTAACATGAAAATATAATATCCAATTCTAAATCATAATCCATTGTTCACTTGATATCATAATCATGTTCACTTGATGATCATTATTCTCAGTTTTGTCATTGTGACTTGCTGAGCTAGTTAGCTCATTTGTGAGATATTGTTTCTGTTCTTTTCCAGTTAAGAAGGAACCAGTTGGTACCGCAGATCCCCAGTCCAGCGCGAGAGCTAGGGGTTCAGGTTGATTGAGCTGAGCTAGAAGGCTTCTTTTGGGATAATTTAAGTCTGTAAAAGTTTGTAATAATGATTAATACTCAGTTTGAGTTTTAATGATTAGGATTTGAACGGTATGTAATATAAGTAGATGTGTGGCTTGTGTGCATACTTTAACCTATTGCGATCCGTGGTAGTTGGTAAATAGGGTCACTCCATATTATTGTTATCTTTATTATTGTTATAAGCAGGTTATAAATAAAGTGTGTGTATGTGGACCCCAAACTTCTGACCCGGGTTTGGAGGGCGCCGCACCAAACCACACAGATATGATAGTACTCCCCAAATGTTTAAGTACCAAACACCAAACACTGGAAGAAAATTGTTTGAAAATACAGAAACTTTTATACCCTAACCAATCCTTATAAAATCAAAGAACTATACCTTGAAAAATCATTACTGTTATAATACCTGATGCTTTTACAAACTGAAAACCGTTTCTTATACATACCCAGATATATCCTTGTGATACTCATGAATCGCATTACATTTTTATACCAATGCTTTATTACTGTTGATTATGATCTGGCTTATTGAATTACATTGTTTATTATATTGAATTGTTTTAGAATTGGATAGTTTTCTTTATGTGGACCAGATTCATGGGAAGACCAGATTCGTGGTCGAATTAGGCCAATATGTGCCTTGGATCCAGTTCGTCGAGCAGAGTTGTGTGCTTCGCTCGGGGTTAGTGCGTGACTAATCAGCAGCCTAACCTTGGTTTTCCAAACTTAAAATGAATATCCAATTCTAATGATTAGTTAAAAAGAAACTTGATTCCTCTGAATCATTTCATTTGATTATTGCTTAACCTCAGTTATCCCTATTACAGACTTGTTGAGCTAGTTAGCTCACCCTTGCGATTCTTTTATATATTTTACAGTTGAAAAGAATATGGATGATAATGAAGTTCCTCAGTCCAAAGTACGGGCTAAGGTTCCAGTTGAGTTGGATCAAGCAAGCAGAAGCTTCATGCGGTAGAGAGATAGTCAGATTATAAGATTGATTTTATTATCAGTTGTAAGTTAAATTAGTTGGGATTTGGTACGTTGTAATAAAGATTAAGATTGTGGCTTATTTTTATACTTTAACCTGTTGCGATCCGTGGTTATGTGAAACATGGTCATTGCAAATAATATTTCTTATACAGGTATATGTATATTGTGTGTGGTGTGGACCCCAAACTTCTGACCCGGGTTTGGAGGTCGTCACATATACCCTTGAGGATTTTTATTTCCATTAAGGAAGATTTGAATAGAATATACGAATTTTATCATTAGATAAGTACACTACAAGATATTGTTAGTGCGCTTAACATAAAGGTTATGACGGTTTAGCTCAAAAATCAAGAGCATCGATGTAATATCGGGATATATCGTATAATTATTTTGTAAATAAATAAATATTCTGTGATTATTTTGTTAATAACAATCGGTATAAGAGCAAGTTCTTGAAGTACAAAGAGTGTAAAGATCACCAAAATCAACAAGATGAACATAAAAGATGTTGGAGTAAAGATTCCATTTCTGGACAAAGACAACTATCACCATTGGAAGGTGAAGATGCACCTGCATCTTCTGTCTCAAGATGAAGCTTATGTGGACTTGCATTGAAAAGGGTCCACATGTCCCTATGAAAGCTGCTATAGGAAATGAAGCATCAGTCCCAAAGCCTCAAGCAGAATGGTCAGATCCAGATAAAGAACAAGTTCAAAAGGATAAAAAGGCCATGAACATTTTGTTTAATGGTGTTGACAGTGACATGTTTGACAACATCATTAACCGCAAGACTGCTAAGGACGTTTGGGATACAATCCAAGTTATGTGATGGAACTAAGCAAGTAAGGGAGAACAAGATGCAACTCTTGATTCAGCAATATGAGCATTTCCACAGTGAAGAAAGTGAATCACTGATTGACATTTTCAGTAAATTCTAAAAACTAATGAATGCTCTAAAATTGCATGGAAGGGTCTATCAAACAAAAGACTCAAACCTCAAATTCCTTAGATCTCTGCCAAAGGAATGAAAACCTATGACAGTCTCACTGAAAAATTCTCAGGATTACAAGGAATTCACCTTGGATAGACTGTATAGTATCCTAAAAACCTATTAGCTTGAAATAGAGCAAAATGAGAAGATGGAGAAAGGAAGAAAGAAAGGAGGATCCATTGCATTGGTTGCTGAGCTAGAAAAAGAGAAGGAGATAAAGGTTGAAGCTGTTGATTCTGCACCAAACCTTAAAGTTTGTGAAGTCAAGGGAAAAGGGCTAGTAGCTGAACATGAAGACCATCTTAGTCAAGATGACATGAATGACATAGATGAGAATCTTGCTTTTCTATCCAGGAGATTTGCCAAGCTCAAATTTAAGAAGAATTTTGGAGGAGCCAAGACAAACAGGAAACATGGTTGACAAGTCTAAGTTCAAATGTTTCAAGTGTGGCTTGGCATGTCATTTTGCCAGTGAGTGCAGAAAGCCTGATTCTGGTAAAAAGAAGTTTGAGCCTGGTGATTATAAGCAGAAATACTTTGAGTTGCTCAAGCAAAAGGAAAGGGCTTTTATCACACAAGAAAATGAATAGGCTGCAGATGGATTGGAAGAGGATGAAGATACAAGCTATGTCAATCTAGAACTTATGGCCAAATCAGATGAAACAGAAACAAGTTCATCAAGCAATCAGGTAATCACTACTAACCTAGAACATTTAACTAAATCTTAGTGAAATGATGCCATCAATGATATGTTTACTAAATTGTATCATTTGCGTGTAACTCTTAAATCACTCACTAAGGAAAATACCAAAATTAAAGAAAACAACCTATTTTTAAGTGAGAGGAATAATGTGCTAGAGTCTCAATTCATTGAATTTGAGAATTTAAGAATTGAATGCAAGATTGCTAAAGATGAACTAACTGAATCCTTAAAGAAAGAGGAAATTTTAAGAAAGCAACTTGAACGAGAACATGAAGTAATTAAGGCATGGAAATCATCTAGAGATGTCCATGCTCAAATTACTAAAGTTCAAGGTATAAAATATTTTTGTGATGTAGCCTAGAAAAAAAGCAAGGAGAAACTGGATTCCAATATGAAAGATGGAAACTTGACAGATGTTGATTTGACGGATGATGAGGATCATCCGTCGGATGAGAAAAAAGATCATCCGTTGAGTCAAACTAAGTTAGTTAGCAAATCTTAGTTAACTAAGCTTAATGAAAAGTATGGATCAGTTTCTAAGAACTTTGTTCCAAGAGAAACAAGTCAAGTGAATCAGAATAAAAGAGTCAATGTAGGTCATTTTTTATCAAGCAATTGAATGAAAGACATGAGAAAATTGAAGTGAAGGCAGAGTAAAAAAGGAAAAACAATAGAAATGGGAAAGTAGGAATTAACAAACATAACAACTACAAACCTGATAAATATGCTCCTAGAAAAATCTGTCCTAAGTGTGGTAGTGTTAATCATTTGTATGTTAATTGCAAACTTGCTATTCCTACTCCAATGCTTGCACCACTTTCTTTTCCCAGTATGCCTACAATGCTTGTCAATATTATGCCTGCACAAAATTTTAATGCACAGTATGCTAACATGCCATTTGCACAAAATCCATATTATGCTGCATTTAGTATGCCACAAATGCCATTTAGCATGCCTTACTGGAATAACATGTATGCACAAAGTATGCCCTTTCATGTTAACCAATATATGCATAATAATTCTTCAATAAGGAATGGTTTCAATGGTCTAACTCAAATGACAAAGGATAAATCTTAAATACTCAAGTCAAATGAGGCCAAATATAAGAAATCAAAGAAAAAGGCTAACAAGGCAGGACCCAAGGAAACATGGGTACCAAAATCAACTTGATTTGATTTTGATATGTACAGGGAAATAAAAAGAATCTTTGGAATCTGGATAGTTGTTGCTCAAGGCACATGACTGGAGATTCTACCCTTCTCATTGAGTTCAGGGAAAGAGTTGACCCAAGTATTAATTTTGGAGATGATATCAAGGGTTATACTGTGGGATATGGATTGATTTTAAAGGACAATGTCATCATTGAGAAAGTTGCCCTAGTGGATGGTCTCAAGAACAATCTATTGAGTATCAGCCAGCTTTGTGATAGGGGAAACTCAGTTACTTTCATTGCAGAAGCCTGTGTTGTGACAAAAAAGAAACCAACAAAGTGGTTCTCATCGGAGTGAGAAAAGGCAATATGTATCTAGATGACTTATACTCAACAAATGCAGAATCTGTAACTTGTTTTCTCAGTAAAGCAAGTCAAGATGAAAGTTGGCTATGGCAGTAGAAGCTGTCCTATCTAAACTTCAAGACCATGAATGAGCTAGTCAAGAAAGAATTGGTTAGAGGTATTCCTCAAGTAGAGTTTTCAAAGGATGGATTGTGTGATGCCTGCTAGAAAGGAAAGCAGATTAAAGCATCATTCAAAAGGAAGCTTGAATCAACAATTAAAGAACCTTTGCAACTATTGCACATGGATTTATTTGGACCAGTCAGTATATTGTCAATTTCAAGAAGAAGATATTTCCTAGTAATTGTGGATGATTTATCAAAGTTCTCTTGGACATATTTTCTAAAATCCAAATATGAAGCTAGTGAAATCATCATCAATCACATAAGGCAATTTAACAATCATCCTAATTTCAAAGTTAGACGAATCAGGAGTGACAATAGAACTGAGTTCAAGAATTCTGTGATGAGATCATTTTGTCAAGAGAATGGGATCATGCATGAGTTTTCTGCAGCTAGAACTCCTCAACAAAATGGAGTGGTGGAAAGGAAAAACAGATCTCTTATTGAAGCTGCAAGGACAATGCTTGAAGAGTCAAGCTACCAACATATTTTTGGGCTAAAGCTGTGAATACTGCATGCTACACTCAGAATATTTCCTTGGTCAATCAAGCAAAATGCATGACACCCTAGCAATATTTCAAGAACAGGAAGCCAACTCTAAATTTTCTTCATGTCTTTGGATGCAAATGCTGCATTTTAAGGAATCAAACTGAACAACATAAAAAGTTTGATGTTAAAGCAGATGAAGGAATTTTTGTTGGATATGCTGTTGGAAAAGCATTCAAAATCTACAATCTTAGAACAAACATTGTCATAGAATCTATACATGTTTTGTTTGATGATAAGAAGATTGAAGAACTAAAAGATGAAGGTTTCCATGATAGCATCATATTTGACAATATTGAGATAGGATGTGATGACGATGATGATGACAATGATCAAGAAATAGTAGCTAAGGATAATGCAGAAAATACTATCTCCCGTGATGTTTAAAATTCAGCATCAGTCGAGATAAAAAATGCATCATCCGTCGGAAGACAATCAGCTTAATCCATCGAGATACAAAGTGCATCATCTGTCGGAACAATGAGAGAAGCTGAGAGTCAAAACACATCACTTAAAGAAAGAACTCCCTCCTCAAATCAAAGATCCACAAACTCAGGGGGGTTTATTCTAATCAAAACTCAGTCACACATCAAGATAACAATGAGGCCTCTCCATCTAGAGCTAATCTACCACAACAGAGAAAATGGGCCAGAGATCACCCTTTTGAACTGATCATTGGTGATGTATCCTCAAGAGTGCAAATGAGGAAAACAACTCAAGAGGAATGTCTGTATAACATCTTTCTATCTAAGGAAGAGCCTAAAAAGGTAGAAGAAACTCTGTTGGATCCTGATTGGGTTTTAGAAATGCAAGAGGAGCTAAACCAATTTGAGAGAAATAAGGTATTGAAGCTAGTACCCAAGCCTAAAGGAAAGAATCTAATTGACACCAAGTGGGTATTCAGAAACAAGATGGATGAAAATGGCATAGTCATCAGGAACAAAGCTAGATTGGTTTCTTAGGGATATTATCAACAAGAAGGAATAGATTTTCATGAAACTTTTGCTACTGTTGCAAGACTTGAAGCCATTAGAATTTTCCTAGCCTATGCATCCCATGCCAATTTCAAAGTCTATCAAATGGATGTCAAAAGTGCCTTTCTAAATGGAGATTTGAAGGAGGAAGTCTATGTTAGTCAGCCTCCTGGTTTTGAAGATCCAAATTTTTCAGAATATGTCTACTATCTCCTGAAAGCACTTTATGGATTGAAGCAAGCACCTAGAGCCTGATATGATACTTTGTCAAAGTTTCTCTTAGAATATCACTTCACAAGAGGTACCGTTGACAAAACTTTATTCTTTAGAAATGTTATTGGCTCTAGCATACTTGTTCATATTTATGTAGATGATATTATATTTGGCTCTACAGATGAAAAACTTTGCAAAACATTTGCCAAATTAATGCAAAGTATGAAATGAGCATGATGGAAGAACTAACTTATTTTCTTGGTTTACAAGTTAAGCAAGTTAGTGATGGAATATTCATTAGTCAAACTAAATACATTTATGATCTGTTAAAGAAGTCTGAACTAATGGATTGCACATCTGCAAAAACTCTCATGGCCACTGCTACTAAACTTGAATTAAACACTACTGAAAAGTCTGTGGATATTTCAAGTTATAGAGGCATGGTTGACTCACTTTTGTACTTAACAGCTAGTATGCCAGATATAATGTTTGCTACTTGTCTTTATGCTAGATTTTAGGCTGATCCTAGAGAATCTCAGTTAATAGCTATTAAGAGAATTTTCAGATGTCTCAAGGGTACACCAAAACTTGGCATTTGGTACCCTAGAGATTCTAGTTTTGATCTAACTGGTTATTCAGATGCAGACTATGCAGGTTGTAAAATTGATAGAAAAAGTACAACATAAACCTGTCAATTTCTAGGAAACAAGCTAGTATCATGGTTCAGTAAAAAGCAAAATTCAGTTTCTACTTCTACAGCTGAAGCTGAATATATTGCTGCTGGTAGTTGTTGTGCACATATTTTATGGATGAAAAACCAATTGCTGGACTATAGTCTGCAAGTAGACAAAATTCCTATTTTTTGTGATAATACAAGTGCAATTGCCATTACTGAAAATCCAGTATAACATTCAAGAACAAAGCACATAGACATCAAGTACCACTTCATTAGGGAACATGTAATAAATGGTATTGTGGAACTTCATTTTGTTCCAAGTGAAAAACAGCTTGCAGATTTCTTTACAAAGCCACTTGATGAATCCACCTTCTCTAGGTTGGTAAGTGAGTTAGGTATGCTTAATTATTCTTAAATCATTTTTGATATTTTTGCAAGTTGAAATGCAGCCAGAAACTTAATTGATTTTTTATGCTTTTAAATGAAAATTTGGCTAAGTCAAATTCTACATCTCGACGGATGTCCATTATCCATCGAGTTTGATCATCCGTCGAAATAAAATAGCCTGGTAAAAATCAATAACTTTTCTGGATTATTTTTAACCCGACGGATAAATTGTTCTATTCTCATCCGTTGAATTGTCTACATCCTAGCCGTTAAAGTTCTAAACATTATCCATTGAATTTACTTACAGTCTGTAAGTATATCACGGCGGATAATTGACAAAAGCTTGAGAGTTTATTTTATTTTTAAAACGGCTTTTTTGGGAAATTCCGATTGGGTCTTTAATTTTTACTTTTATTTTATCCCGTTTTATCTGAGAAAATATAAGGCCTGACGTCAAGTTCATTTTAACTTTTATCTTTCTCTACTGCAATTAACTGCTCTCTTTTTCCCCAAAGCAAAACCCTCTTTGTTTCTGCAACTTTTCTTGCTCTAATAATGGCACCGGTAGTCAAAATCATGTCTCAGTCAGGATTCATCTATGAGAAGAACAATTTTGTGGGTCTTGTAAATAAAGGGATTCCAACCTCTAAAGATTATCACAAAATGATGGATTTTTTGAAGGGATGCAAGCTTAGCTATGCCATGCTGGAATCTCCCACAATCTACTGTGAAGTTATGGAGGAGATGTGGACTACTGCTATATATCAGGCTAATGACAAAACTATCACTCTCTCCATTATAGGTAAGGAATATTGCATTAACAGTGATATTATTAAAGCATGCTTTAAATTCCTTATAACACTACTACTAAACCATACACAAATGCTGATATAGTTAATTTGCTTAATTCTATGGGCTATGTACTTCCTACCACTAATTTAAGTGAAATTAGGAGGTCTTAGGAAAGAGTGGATTTATTTGTGTGATGTAGTTACGAAAGTGTTTTCTGGTAAAATAAGTAACTTTGATTTTGTCAACACTACAATGCTTAACATGCTTTACATGATTCTTACTGATAAGTACTACAATTTCAGTTATGCCATCATGTTTGAGTTAGAATAAAAGTTATGAGAGATTAATAAGAGATCTAAGCATGTTTATTATGCTAGATTCCTTATGATTATTGCTAACCATGTATGTGAGGATCTTGTGATTGAGAACCCAACCAACAAACTGGATTGTTGGGTTCAAGAAAAAAGAGTAATTGCAGATTTAAACAGAGCTGATCACCACAAGGAGGTGCCCTTAGTTTATTTTCCTATCATGGAGGGCCCTCAGGTAAGTGACGTAAACACATCTGACCCTGCTCCTTCTACCTCTCAAATTTCTTTGCCTTTGTCTGTGGCTATGGCATCTGTGTCAATGACCCAGCAGATGCCTACCCAAGCCACAAAATCCAAATCTTCAAAAATCAAGTCAAAGAAACCACACTCTGGTGTTTGTCAAAAGATGCCAGTTTCAAAATCTACCAAAACAAAAGAGGGGAGTGTAAAGGTGGGTAAGGCTGGTGAGGGAAAGGGTGAACATCAAAGAAACCCTAAGAATAAGGTTGGAGAGGTGAGTGAATCCCAGCCTAGACACACTTTAGTTTCCCAACAAACTATAATGATTAATAATGAAATTAGCTCTTTACTAGTTGCATCCTCCCAAAAGGATGTAACTATTGAACAAAACTCTCAGCCAAGAGCCCAGGCTAAAAGGGTAAGGGACACAAGATCACCCCAAAAATATGCTAGAAAGAAGAAATCTAAACACATTGGGGATACACAGGGTGCACACACAGTGCTTACTGCAGTCAAAGATTCAGTATATGCACCTTCTCAAAGTTAGGTTGATGTGGCTCCTGTAAATGTGGAGTCACAGCCAAAATCTTTAACAATTGAAGCACCTCAGACACAAAACTCTCCCAGAAATTCTCTAGATATGGATATGATTCACACATCAACTCCTGATTCCCCTTCTTTAACTCTGTTATGGAAGCCAAAATTCAGTGCAAGTGAGCATCATCTTCTAGATGATTTTTGGCTAACTTGCCTATTCTATCAGAAACTACTGAGACTTCTGTGCCTAAATTTTCATCAATCTGCACAGAGTCCATAATACTTTCTACTCCAAACTCTATCATTCCTTCTATTCTGGTGGATATTATTCATCCATCAGCTAGTGATTATATCCCGACGGATGTGCCTAACAGCAATCATCCATCTGCAATCCTAACTACTACTCCGATGGATGTTCCTCATCCATCGGTACTCACTACACAAGCTGAATTTTCAACTATTGTTACAAGTCTAGAGGAGCTAGTAGTTGTACAATCATTTTTAGGGTTGAGGAAAGGGAGTGAACAGAGTGAGAGGCTGAGTTGCTCTCAGGAAAAAGGAGAGGAAATGAGAGAAATAATGCAGGCTATTTCTTTCAGCCTGGAAAAAGTAAGTGAGGGGAGTCCCACCTTAGTAGGTGAAGGTGAGGGTGTGAGGGTGTGAGGGTGGAGAGCCAAAAGGATCCCTTGATGTAAAAAGAGAGAGAGAGAGGGAGAGATAGAATAAGAGAAAATCAGGTACATGAGAAATAAGGATGGAATCCATTGCTAATGAGTCGATAAATGTCAGTGATGCAGAAAAAGAGAAACTATTTTAGCAAGAATATCAAGCTGTAATTGATTCTATCTCTTTGGATGCAGAGACATTAACTCATTCTGTTACAACATATAAAATTTTAGCTGCACAGGGCAACGAGGAGGCTGAGAAGCTACTAAACTTGGTGCACACTACAACGTCAATGTAAAGGGCTAAAGATGCCATCACAGCAATGCCAGCCCCAGCTAGTGATGATGTTGACTATGGAACTGGTGGTTTTAAAGATCTTTGTGGGGATGAAGATGGTGATGAAGAAGAGTTTATGGACATAGGGGGAGAAGCATGCCCTAGCTCCAGTTCCAACACTCCATCTTAGGTGTTTTCCAAGGAGTGTGATAAGCAGCACTTCAAGTCTACCCTATTCCACATCGTTGAACAAACACAAACAGCTCTTCAAGCCACCACCAATGTCCACACCAAAAAGCTTCTACAAGCACATCTCAACTCTCTCCAACTGCATAAAATCCAGTCTTTTCAACATAATCGGGATTTCACTGCCATTAAAACATAAATAGATCAAGTCAATCAGGCTGTTTCTAAAAGATTGGATTCCAAGTTTCCCAATACAACCATGCTTGACATACAGAGACAACTCATGAAATAATGATCTAACCATGAAGGTAGACTCCCTGGATACAAGACTCAAAGCACTGGAAGGATCTCTAACTTCCATCCATCTACATCAAGCTCAACAGACTCAACTACTGTAGAAACTGGTTGATGCACAACTCCCTACCTCTACTCAACTTGATGCTAACAAAAAGGAGGGGAAAAGAAGATTCCATAGTCCCAGTTAGTCAAAGAGGGTCAACTAGTGAGGGAGAGCAAGTACTAAATATTCAAGTCAACAAAGTAATTGTGCCAACAATTACTTTCACAAAGCCACCAGTCTTGGATAACATTGATCTAATCCAATAAGTAGCTGCTAAGTAGAAATCAAGTGAACATCTCAAACAAATTGATGTAGTAGCTGTTGAATAAGCACTAGATGCACATTGCAGAAGCTTGGTAAAAACATCAAGGAAAAGTTTGGATAAATAGAGAAACTAGACAAGATCTTTCATCACTCATCTCAAGTCAAGCAAATTTCAGTGAATGAAATGAGTCTGGGCAATATGGAAAAGGGCCAATCTTCATGAAAAAGGACTCCAAAGGCCAATTTGGTTCTGAAACCCAAAAGAAACTATCCAAAGTCATCTAACAAAAATCCCTTGGATCTTATGTTTGAGACTCCAAGGCCAGATGAAAAGAAGTTGTTGGCAAGGTCTATTGCATTCTTCAAAGATCCAACTAACTCTGTTTTAAAGAGAAGAATTGCCAAGATCTACAGGAATGGGAAAGAAATATGTGTGGTGGCTGAACACCCTCAGTTTGTAGAAGCCAAGAAAGAAGAAATGGAGAGATCAAGCAAGAAAAGAAGCAAGCTACTTTAGATGCTAAAAAACTCAAACAGAAGAAAAGACAAGCTGCTATATTAGGCAAACTCCAAGCTGTGAAGACTACAACTGACATTTCTGAGAAATAACCTGTAGTAGCTAAAGTTCAAGATCAGAAAATGCATGAGGACCCTCAACAGAAAAGGAAATTCAGATTCAAGATTCTTCCCAAAAGAATGTTGGATTTTGATGATGACAAGATGGAAGATTACATTCCCAAACAGTCTACATCTACAACTCAAACAACCTAGCCCTCAGTGGTGCATGAGGAATTTAAGGTGGATCCTACAAAGAATTTTCATGGTGAGCCTATAGTTCCTAAGGATGAGCCAATAGACTGGGAAAGTTTGTCTCTTCCTGAACTTAACCTGCCCATCTTCAACAAGCTAAAGAAGACAAAGACAAGAGCAATCAAGAAAGTCAAGCCTGTGAGACTCAAGACAAAAACCTTAACCAAAACTCAATCAACTGTCAACAAGGGAGATCTTCTATATATTAGTAACATCAAGGAATTCTCAAATATAAATATCTACATTGATGAGCTAGAAGAAGTAAGAGCAATTGATGCTCATAGGAATCTCCCTAAAAGACTAGTGTTCAAAATACAAGGTTGGGAAAGAGTTCACATGGCCCCTTCACAGGATTCTTCTAGAGAGTTGTTCTGTTCTAATAAAGATCTTCTCATCCTTCAAGAAAGATTTTAGATTCAATGTAACTGCTAAGAGAATGATCTTAAAGAAGATAGAAGAACTAAGTAGTAGTAAAGCCTCAGATGCACTCCCAAGGATTCTAACAATTCCCTTCACAGGAAACAGAGTGCACTTGAGGCCTTACTGGGTGATGGAATTCAAGGATGAAAAAGGTGTTAGAAGATTATTCAGATTGGAGGACCAATTGTGCATCTCAAGCAATGAGACTCTATTGGAAATGCAAGAAAAGCTGGATCTAACAAATTCTGAAGAACTTGAATTTCAGAGAACTCCAAAATCAAATAGAAGAAAATAACAGGAAGCTTGGGAAGAAATCAAGACAATCAATGAGATAGATCAAATCTGCTCAGACAAGAGGAGCACCTTGAAAATGATTGTGAGAACTCTTTGTACACTTTACTTTGTTCAATTTTCAAATAAATTATAGCACTTACTAGTTTTATCTACCATAATTCAATCTGTACATTTAGGTTATTTTTGTATCATCAAGTTTCTCTTAATTTATGGCTACAATTCCAGTAGACATAAATTGGGGGAGATTGCTAGGGATATGTTGTGAACTTGATGATAAGTTGAACAAAACACCTTAGTAGATTTAACTTAGTGATTTTGTAGCTCTCGACGGATGTTCTATAATAGTCCCGACGGATGAACTTTATAGTCCCGACGGATGACCTCTGAACATCCATCGAGAGTGTAGCTTATGTATTTATAAGTCTTGTAGCACATATCTGCAAACAACAATGTATTAGTTGAGTAGATCATGTAGGATTCGTTAAGTCATATTGACTACTAGGTTGATATACATAATAGGGTGACTAATTGTAAATATAAGATGTCTTATAATTCTGTATAAATGAAATAGAGTCAAGTGGCAGAAAAGGGTCCCGACGGATGGTCTACAAAGACTCCCGATGGATGATCAACAAAGGCTTCCGACGGATGACCAACATAGTCCCGACGGATGATCTAATTCAAAATAGTTGTTGACAGTAACAACACAGTCACATCCGTCCGGTGTTTGCAAAAGGAATGTGGCAGCCTAATTGCAGGATTTAGAGAACAAGAAGCATTACCATTTCCATGCAAATATGAAGATATTCAAAGATGCTGTACATTATAATGAAGCAGCATGAAAGAAGACTAGAAATAATTTTGTTTTACTTGTTTGTCTTTTTATCATGTAACTTGGTGGTATATAAAATAAGTGTAGCAAGTAGAACAAATAACTGAGATAGAAAGAATTATTTTGAGAGAGAAAGAAAAAGCTGTATTTGTTAAACATCTCTCTGTAATTCTGTAAGTTAACTTGTAAGCAGTTGTGTGCTATTCAAGCAAAATAGGGTTCTCATCCTTATATATATCTCCGGTGGATAAGTTCAAATCCACCAGAAAGTTTTAAAGCCTTGTGTTTTATTGCTTTGCGTTTTGATTTCTATTTTACTTTTATTCCGCACTTCTTGCAAAATCAAACACAGTTATATATTAAGTAAGAACATTCTTAAAATCAGAAAAGAAGCCAGAATTACATTCAACACCCCCTTCTGTAATTCTTGTTGCATTGATTACGAATAACATGGTATCAGAGCAGTAAGTTATAGTACTCAGAGACGAGAGTGTTAGGGGTTTATCTAAATGTGAGATTACGTAAGATCTCATATACAGTTCATCATTGGGCTACCGGATGTAGCCCCGATGTCTAGGTTAAGATAAGTGTATATTTGAGTTATTAAAGGTTGACTAATAGAACCATTGGAGACTATCAAAATAATGAGAAGAAAAATCGGAATCATATATGATTTGGCAAGGATGTGGATGTAGAACTCGAAGATGAGTATCCAGGGAATTTGGGGGTAAAGATGGTATTATCAACACTGTATGTTCAGTTGGACAACACGAGCTTTGTTACTTGTAGTTATTTATAGGTTGCCCGTGAAGGGGCATCACATGTGAGAACCATGAAGTCTAATTATTAATATACAGTTGAGGTTATTGACCCAAACTAGTTGAAGGTGTCATTTTACCAATGAGGATTTGAATACCGTATTAATACCGAATTCAGCAGAGATAGTGTCTGTCACGCCCCGACTTAATAATAGATATTATACAACTTATTACAATAGTTAACAAAAGGAAGTAAATACATCCGAATCCAAGATCTTACAGTTTAGGGTTTGGAATAGCCCAATACTATTAACTATTACAACCTGATTTTAATATCGAGTCCTCACACAAAACGATCACTAATCTACCTTAGCTCGAACATACGAATCGGCATCGCAAGTCTTACACACTGTCTGCTTGAATCTAACCATATCTGCTAGCTGAAATATCAGGGTAAGCAAGTAGTGAGCCAAATGCTCAACAAGTACTATAATATACATAAACAAGAATAAAAGAATAACAATGGAAATGAAAGATTCAACAATATAGCATCAAGAGATAAACTTTCAGGGTGATGGCATCTTTTACTTGTAATAAAATAATTCAAAAACCATTTCTTCATCAAAAACCATTTTATGACGCTATGGATTATAGCCGGTGATCAGCCGCGAAGTAATCCCGAACCACGCTGGGTTCTAGAACATTAATGGGATCCCTAGGCAACCTTTAAGCATACAAATTAAGAGCAGAAAGGACTTGCATCTCAGTCCATATCCACCATTTAAAGAAAATACTTGTCCCCCTTTGGGACTGGAAATCCAAATTTTAACTTTTTCATTTTAAAACAAATTTATTTGATGCCAAGTGATGGTTAAACTATTGAACAATGAACATATTTATCAAGGGTTCCAGATCAACTTTAAAGCCATGATCAACTAGACTAATTCCTTATCAAATGGAATTGCAAAGTTTCTATTCACAAGGAATCTGACAATGAGGTTTCACAGGGTTGTTGGATAGTACAAAGGAACTAAGTCAAACTAGGTTCATGATAATAGTTCCAGATAAGACATAGGTATTAAGATATAAAAAAGGTGAGCATCAGTTTAAAGTATAACAGTGTATCATGTTTTAGGGGTAAGAATGGGGTTATTAAGCAAACATGAACGACTTTTAAGGAATAACTGACTTTTAGGTATCAAGATAAGGTTACTGAGTATAACTTGCACAGGGTTCCACATCACAATGGTATGACTTTTGAATTACTTGCATAGAAATCTCCAAGCAAAGTTAAACTACTTGTAATAGATATTTGAGGGTTCATGGCATTTGCATATATTACGAAAGATAGATTTGAAACCACTTGGACCATATATATCAAGGTGAATTAGAATACTGGCATCATATATATAAAAGCTGGGCTAACACACATTTGCAGTGTAAACAAAAAGGTAGGTTGAAACACTTGCACAATATAAGTTTTCAAGGGAAGGACACTTGCCTTGAGAAGCTTGACTACACACGATTAATCTTGGAAGCAACGGGAGCACTACTCGATCTTGATGGAAAGCTTCCTATCTTCACTCGATCCTACAAAATAATAAGAATCCCTCATTACTATGGACTCTTATGATACCAAACAATCCTAACACTAAATGCACAAATTGACTTCAAGTAACGCTTAATGTCTTATTTTGCGTAAGACACTAAGTTAACACACAATACCATGCGCATATACATATAGTAGCACCTTGGAGAATATAACAGATAGGTATACTCATACTATTATTTAGACTTGGTGCTTTATTCGGGACTTGAATGATCTCACTCTCAAATCTCCACAATTCCACTTGCGACACACTACTAAACTAGTCTCGACTCTTGAAGGGACTACACTTGGTGGTTCCAATTATCTTAGCCAAAACCTTGGCCTAACACTCTACTAACCTATATCTAAATGCAAACACTAGGGCTCACTCATGCCTCACTCATTGGGTCTACAAAACTAAACGCTAAAAGAAAGCGTTCTCACTTGCACACTTATGGCGACACCTTAGGCGACTCTCGGTTTTTTGACACCACTAAAGATCGGATATTCCTAACTAAAACTGACCTACTGGGTTTTTAAGTCTATAAGATAACTTTTGCACTTGAAATGACACTAAGGGCCTTCCTAGATTTTCTTGGGCCTAACCTCAAAGTTGACATAACTCTAAATGGGTGTCCTGAAAACTGCCCTGTTTTGGACTAACTTAAACTCATTGGTTCTAACTCTAAACCTCCATGGTTCGACTTGAAACTCATCCTTAAACTCCCTAGTATCAATACTAATCAAGACCTAATGAGGGCTTACTCTTAATCCAACCTTTTGACCTTCAAAAGGTACTAAACTCAATCTGTCCCCTGTTCTGGCAGAATCTAAGTTTTGGTGTGTGCACCTTACTAAATAGTTGGGTTTCTCTAAGTTATGTCTTCTGGACTCAACTACAACCCAAGTACTAACTCCCCGTGGCTTGGGCCTAACAATGCCTAAGGAATGCCCATTCAAAATCAACACACAACTCTCATGCAAATCTGGAAAAATTTCAGGGTTCTATCCTAGCCTTTCCACCTTAACTCCCACTTCAAAACCACAGATTAAATCTTAACCAAGGAAAATTTACTTCTATAAGACTCTAAAATCAGGCCTCAACCAATAATGGAGATCATTCATGCCCTATAGCACCAACGTTCAAACTAAAACTTAACATACAACTCACAATGATCACAAAAACAAGTTTGACTAAACAATGAGATTATTAGCTCATAATTTTGACTTAAAATACTAAATTATTTCAAGGGATCATGCACACTATCTTTTAATAACTAAGATCAATCATGATATCAAGGAAACAATTTGTTTTTAGCCCATATAGGTCGAATTTAATCACCAACCAAACATGCATGTATATTGTCGAAAAAGAGAGAATATATAGCTTGATCATTCTTGAAATTAATGCCCTCTAACATGCAAAGTAAAACATGGCATTGCAACTAGATATCAGTAGCATGCAAGTGTTTTAAAGGAGTTTTAATCAAGTAAACACTTAGTTTATGCACATAAAATTATATCTCATGGAGAACTCTTTAATCCACATGAATTAAGAGTTTCTCCTTGGAGATCACATAAAAACAAGACACGCAAGCATTAAACTTAATCTCCTAAGCATGGAACTTCTTGGAAAGTGTATTATATATTAATGGGTAGTGAAATTACACTAGAATGGCAAGGATTATTTGAAGAAAAATTGAAGGGGATGGGGGAAGGGGGCTTCGGCCGAATGGAAGAAGGGGGGAAGAGAGAAAATTTTGAGAGTGAAAATGGTGAGGTTGATTGGAGTGTAGTTTTTTGATTAACTCTCCTCTTTTTGATCATCATGCACCAACAAATGAGTGGAGTTTAGAATTTACAAGAGTGCCCTTCTCCCAAAGCTAATCAAAATTGCATGCAAGGTTAGTTTGGTCTTTTGGTGGATAAAAGAGAGTTAGTGGGGGTATGAATTGTCTTTTTAGTCCTTTAAGTTGAATGGGAAGGTATTTGCATGCATGGGTATCCATGTAAATTTCTAATTACTAAATAACAAATTTCAAAGATTTACTTTTATAAAATAAAATAAAAGTTCGAAAATTATAAAAGTTGTACCATAAAATAACTTGGATTTTTAGAAATTTTATGAGATCAATTTTATGATTTGTGAATGAAATAATTTTAAAAGATAATTTTCCCATGGTAAAGAATATCCTCTATAAATCAAGAATAAGAGCAATTAATAAAACTCTCGCTTTGAGAAATTCATATTTTAAATAAAGTAATTTATAATGCAACAAATTCCATTCACACTAATGTACAATCAATAAATATATTTATGATCGACTCTAATATTATACAGAATTCGCAAATAATATTACACAAAATGCCGATCGTAACATCCTCTCCCCCTTAAAGGATTCTTTCCTCAGAATCTAAGAGAACATATGAGGATACTAGGAACGCATATCAGACTATAACTCCCAAGTTGACTCTTCGACCTTGGGGTTCCTCCAAAGTACTTTTACTAATTTTACCGACTTATTTCTAAGACTCTTTGCTTGCTAGTCGAGTATTTTGACAGGTTGCTCCACATACGACAAGTCTTCCTGAATTTATAAAGGCTCATACTCTATTACATGATTGACTTCCGGGTTATACTTTTTAAGAAAAGACACATGAAAGAACATGCTGATACTACGGAGGCAGCACTAACTCGTAAGCCACTTTCCCTACTTGATTCAAAATCTCAAAAGGATCTATATCTAGGTGTTAATTTGCCTTTCTTTCCAAATCTAGTCAACCCTTTCCACGGTGACACTTTTAACAATACGGCTTCACCAACTTGAAAATTTTTTATCCTTTCGAGCAGGATCTGTGTACTTCTTTTTCCGGTCTTGAGAAGCAAGCAATCTTTTCTGGATCAGTTTGACTGTCTCTCTCATCTGTTGGACCAGTTCGGGACCTAGAATTCTTCCTTCTCCAACTTTATCCCAATTCGTTAGCGATCTGCACTTTCTTCCATACAACGCTTTGTACGGTGGCATGCCAATGCTGGTGTGATAGCTGTTGTTATAGGAGAATTCCATCAATGGAAAGTGGTCATTCCAACTTCCTGTAAAATCAATCGCACAACTACGTAACATGTCTTTAATTGTTTGAATTGTCCTCTCGCTTTGACCATCAGTCTGCGGATGATACACCGTACTCATGTTTAACTTTGTGCCAAGACTTTCTTGGAATTGCTTCTAGAATCTTGAGTTAAATCATGAATCTCTATTGGAAACTATTGATACAGGTACGTCATGTCGTAATACGATTTCACGCACATACAGGTGGACCAATCTGTCCAAAGAAGACCTCTCGTTAATTGGAAGAAAATGTGCCGACTTCGTAAGGCGATCAACTATAACCCATATAGTGTCATGTCCGGATTTCGTTCGTGGTAATTCTACTATAAAGTCCATGGCAATGTTTTTCCCACTTCCATTCTGGAATCTTTAAAGGCTGAATTAATCCACTTGGTCTTTAATGTTCTGCCTTCACCTTCTGACAAGTATAGCACCTCACAACCCATTCTGCTACTTCTCGCTTCATATTTGGCCACCGAAAATTCTGCTTCAAGTCCTGGTACATCTTGGTGCTCCCCGGATGGATTGAAAATCTAGAATTATGAGCTTCTCGCAATATCTCATTTTTCAATCCAGTCACATGAGGAATCCATACTCTTGAGGAAAACCTTAATATACCTTGTTCATCCCTTTGAGTACAAATCTCTTCTCCGGTCAGTTGATTATTCTCCTGTTTCATCACTTCTTCCTGACATTTCTTTATCTTTTCCAACCATGATGGCTGAAAAGTCATAGTACGACAAATCTCCTCAGCTTTTCCGCAAATACACAGTTCTAATTCAAATCTCTTGATTTCTCTAGATAATTCCTTTGATACTGCTACCATATTCAACCTCTCTTTCCTACTCAAAGCATCAGCTGCCACATTCGCTTTTCCCGGATGATAATTTATCGAGCAATCATAGTCCTTAATTAATTCCAACCATCTCATTTGCCTCATACTGAGCTCCTTCTGAGTGAAAATATACTTCAAACTCATGTGATCTCTGTAGATCTCACACCTTTATCCGTAAAGGTAATGTCTCCAGATCTTAAGTGCAAATACTATAGCTGCTAACTCCAAGTCATATATAGGATACTTCAATTTATGTGGTTTTAACTGTCTTGATGCATACACAATCACCTTGTTGTGTAGCATTAGCACGCAACCAAGACCCTTATGTAAAGCATCACTGAAAATCATAAAGTCTCCTTGATCGTCTGGCAATACCAGTACCGGAGCTGTAACCATCCTTTGTTTCAATTCTTGAAAACTATCTTCACATTCTGCATTCCATTCAAATTTCTGATTCTTCCTAGTCAACTTAGTCAATGGCGTGGCGATTTTCGAGAAATCTTTAACAAACCTTCTATAATATCTTACCAATCCTAGAAAACTTCGCACTTCCGTAGGTGTCTTTGGTCTCTCTCAACTCATAATTGCCTCAATCTTTGCCGGATCCACTTTGACTCCTTCACTTCCCATAACATGTCCCAAAAATTGAACTTCGTTTAACCAGAACTCACACTTAGAAAACTTGGCATACAACTTCTCATGTTGGAGTATCTCCAATGCTAACCATAGATGTTGCATATGTTCTTCTTCTGACCTTGAATATATAAGAATATCATCAATGAATACCACTACGAACTTGTCCAAATACTTTTTAAATACCCGGTTCATCAAATCCATAAATGTTGCAGGAGCATTAGTCAACCCGAAAGGCATTACTAAGAATTCATAATATCCGTATCTTGTCCTGAATGTCGTCTTCAAAATATCATTTTCTTTGATCTTCAGTTGATGGTATCCTAATCTTAAATCAATCTTAGAAAAGCACTTAGCGTCATTCAGCTGATCAAATAAATCGTCTATCCTTCGTAACGGGTATCGGTTCTTCATCGTCATCATATTCAATTCTTGATAGTCTATACATAATCTCATGCTTCCATCCTTCTTCTTTACAAACAGAACAGGTGCTCCCCATGGCGATGTACTCGGCCGTATTACTCATTTGTGCAACAACTCCTGTAGCTGGCTTGCCAACTCTTTTATTTTTGCCGATGCCATTCTATAAGGTGCCTTCGAAACTAGTTTCGTTCCTGGAACAAGGTTGATTTCAAACTCAATATGTCGATCGGGCGGTAAACCTGATAGTTCATCTGGAAATACATCTGAAAATTCGTTGACTACAGGAATATCTTCTATGTTGACGCGCTCTCTTTCTGAATCTACTACATAAGCTAGGAACGATTCGCAACCTTTCCTAAGCAATTTCTTAGCCTGGATGATTGTAAGAAACAGTCGTTCTTGCCTCTGACCCTTAAATACCACTTTCTCTCCAATCTCTGTCTTTAAATATACTTTCTTAGATTTACAATCTATCTGAGCGTTATTCTTCCATAACCAATCCATGCCTAAGATTATATCAAACTCCCCTAACTTGAAAAGTATCAAGTCTACTGAAAATTTATGCCCCGAAATATCAATCTCACACTTAGGACAGAATTGACTCATAGGAATCTTCTCTTGGTTCGCAATTACCACATCTATTACCTCGTTCAGGGTCATTTTATCACATTTAAGTTTATCAACAAAAGTTTCTGATATAAAAGATCTAGTAGCTCCAGAATCAATCAATACCTTAGCTTCAACATTATTCATTAAAAGTTTACCTGCTATCACCTCAGAATTCTGAACAGCGTCCTTCATCTTTAAATCAAATGTCCTTGATGTCGCTTGCGGAGTTGCGGTAGATGGTGGAGGTAATGCCAATAGCTCAGCTGACATTCTTGCACTAGTACTTGCCACGTTCATCAAATCCTTGACTGGTCCGGTTGACTTGCATTCCCTAGCTATATGTCTAGTCTTTCCACACTTATAGCATGTAACTCTCGGCTTCAGTACCTTACACCCATTAGCCAAGTGTCCCTTCTGATTGCATCTATAAAATGGCATGTTCAACTTATTACACACTCCTGGGTGTCTTTTTCCACAATGCTTGCACTCTGGTCTCTGAAATCTATTTTCTCCAACTTGTTCTTGGCTTGACTGGTTGTCCCCCTTAGAATCTTGTCTCTTGTTCAAATTTCCCTTCTTCTGAAAATTTCCGCCTTTGTCGAATCCAATCCTTTTCACACTCCTGTCTTGTGAGCTTCCGGCTTCAGACTTCTCTCTATAAAATGGAACCTTTCTCCTCTTGTTATCCTTTTCTTTCCTTGACTGTATCCCATTACTCTCAATCAGAGAAGCCTTCTGTACTACTCCAGCATAAGTATCAAGCTCAAACATAGCCACTCTATCTCTAATCCAAGGCTCTAATTGTGGCGCCCCAAAATCCGGGGTCAAGAATCTCGGAGACCACGCTATCTAAACTACTACAACCACACAACTTACACCACAATATATAAATACGCACGCTTCACGACCCCACACTTACCACACACACACACACACACACTTACAGGTTATTGTCTTGGAAACAAACCATTCATATCTAGAGTAATTTCAACCATCAAGTGATAATTATTACAACCCAAAAGTGATTAAGTCTTATCGGGGAGTAACCTTTAAGTAAGGCTGGTCCGTCGGCCAAATATACGCTTCTTCTTTATTACCTTACATAAGTCATACTTATAAATAAGCCGAACTAAAAATAACTGAAAACTAATCCAGCTTATTCGAACTACCTGTGGTACATCACCAAACAATCTACGGAACAGCTGGCCATTTCCTACCTGTTTCCTGGCTGTGGTTCTCATGGTAGGCATCTTGATTCACTGTTGTGTTGCGTCAATTTAAGAAAATAAGTGTGAGTTATAATGCCCAGCATAATAATGTACAGTATGAAAATGACTATATGATAACCTACGTAAAACATCATATATGATAATTATGTTTTATTCAAAAATATTTTTCCCTTGGTGATACACACCTTCTTATGAAAATAGTTCTTTAGGGGATTTTATTATCCTGTGAATACCTTAATAGGAAACCCAGCACCTAGGCTTGGGTTACGGTATTGTATCACAATTCCAATTGGAAGAAATTAGGACACTCGATGGAGCCACCGTATACGATGATCAGTCGTAATACGATAATAATAACCTTTTCTACTAGTAGAAGGCGACACCTTCGTATCCCGGTTATCACCCTTGCCGTATTCGGGCTACGTGTCCCATTTTTGGATATACACATATTTCACAAGTTCCTGAGTACACAGAGTACCTTCGCCTGCGGTACCTTTGGTAGTCCATCTAGCACACATAGTACCAGAGTCTACCCCTCCCTTGTCCTTTAAAAGAATTCTATCAATCTCGAGAACTCGAACCACATCGAAGTTCCCCAAGCATTTTTCTTGTTGATAGAAACAGCTTATCTCACTAAGATATAAATGCATATATGTATATACGTACCTCCGAGATTTTCGGAGGAAGTACTAAGCATGTGACTTGACCGTTGTCAAGAAATAATTAAATAAGGGGAAAAGTTTCTCCTTGAAACTATATTCAAAATATTAAATAAGTCGGGATAATATTCACCGACGATCTGAAATTATTCGAATGATGTTCCGAAATCAGGAAGTATATTTTAAATCAGGATCTATGATTTTTAAATCAATAATAAACCCTTTATGAATAATAATTAATTAAATAATAATCGATAAATAAATAATAATCGATAAATAAATAAACTTCGAATGAGTATACTCTCTAAAAGAATATTTAAAATAATATTCCTCAACTAGTTTATGTCTACGTAGTTAATAATCTTTAATGTTTAATCGGGTTTGAAATAAATAATCGTTGTAGTATACTAGTCCCATAATAAAGGATTAGGTATATAGTATTTATTATTCAAATCATAAAATATAGTTGAGGTAATATGATCGTTGGGAAATCGCTTTAATAAAAGTTTGAGGTATTTTTAATGTCTCGTAAGTGGACGTTAAGTCCCTTTAAAATGTACTATTATGGACTTTTAATCGTCCTATAATATAACCGGAATGAATCCCGGGTTTTCATCTTAAAATCCTGACCGACTCTCAGTCTTCTATAATACGTCACGCTTAAAGCGGAATTAAATATTTTAAGATATATACTTATCGTACAACATCGCTACATTATACGAAAATTCAACAACTACGCATCATAGGAAGCATGGTATTTATGCAATGATAGTAAAAAAATCATTTCACAACACAACAGTAAAATAGAGTTGGGTTCGTAAACCTGCTTGGGTATCTCGAGGTGGAGGATGCTCTATGTTCCGCTCGGAAATCTATAACCATAAACACAATTCGCTTCGTTAGGTCCCGTTCTAATTTACGGCGACTCGTACTCATGTGCTACTTATTATGCACCCTCTCAACTTGTATTATCCTTATTATTCATTTAAGTCATTATTCACATCATGGTCGCTTTATTTTTCTAAGTATCTTAGGTTCTTTTTCATTTTCGTCGTCGGCTCCGCTTATGGATTCTACATTTTCTAATCGCGCGGCCTCGGCTCCGATATTTTTATAAAACTGAAAAATCATTATTTTTACTTGAAATTATTATGGCAGTTAGGAAACTCAATATGTTATTCTCTGTAAACATTTCATGATTTATGAACACTTTAAGTCGACCCTTTATATTTTCAAAGTTCGTAATTCGTAGCAGTTTTTGTCGCGTAAACCATTTTTAGTAAAACGACCATAACTTTTGATCCGTATATCAGAATCAAGCGATTCAAGCGCCTAAACGATCCTCATAACATTGTCTATCATAAACAAGGGATATTTTCTAAGAAACTACAGTGTACGTCTCCGGGAGTTTCTGCAGAAAGTTAAAGTTATGACTTGTTGGTTTTAACGGAATTACGTTTACGATAGGGGTTTCGTTTACGCCCTAACTCTTAACACAGCCACCAATAATCGTCATTTCATCATCAACACACAACGTTCTCTCAATAATATCATGTTCTTGAGGCAACAACAATCAACCTTAAATCTACTTAACTAAATATCAAGATTTCATCACTACCACTTCTAAAACTAGGTTTATAACTACATATTAAATGGATCTTGAAAATGAATCTTAAATAAAGTTGGGCCAAAGATTTTTACCTTTCTTGAAATCTTGAGATGTGTTCTTGAGGATGGTGGAGTCTTGGAAGTGCTTGGTATGATTTTTGGAACCTAAAACCACCATGGAAATCAAAAAACCAAAGAGGAGTTACTATTCATACTATTCACTGGTGGCTTTCTTGATTTTATTAAACCCATCAAACTTTGATAAAAATAGATGAAAGAATTTTCTTACCTTAGTTTGATTGTTAGGAAGCTTGAGAATTAATGGGATGATTTTACCATGGCTATATTTTGAAATTTGAATTTGAATTCCTCCATTGGAGATGAAAAAGCCGAGTGGAAGAAATGAAGGGGTGGGGGGTTTTTATGCTTGCTTCTCTTGTTTGCTTCTATGAAATGCGGTGGTGATATCTTTCACTTTATTTTTATTCTTCCTAGTATAGAATCCTAGGTTTATTCCTTGTTACAAATCTTGGGGACAAATCCAAGTAGCTTGCTAGCTTACAAGCTAAACTACATGTGTTAGCTTCCTTAGCACACTATTTGGCTAGCATGCTTGATCATTCTATGGTTAGCTCACTATTTGATGAAGTAACCATGGTTACTTTCTTACCATGGTTAGTTAGTGCATTACGTTTATTTAATCGTTTACGCGTTCGCTCGGTCGCTTAAGCATTTTCGTAATACTTACTCGTAAATGGTTCGCGACGTAATTTCTTTCGTATTTATTCCTTATATTTTGAATTATCAACTCTGAAACTCCTTTTCTCATGCACTACATAGTGTGGGCTCAAAAGTTTTTCCCGTCCTTCAGGGTTACTATTCATTAAATGTTTTACAAGGTCTAAAAAATTCGAGTTATTACAGTCTTACCCTCTAACAAGGATTCCGTCCCGGAATCAATTAAAAAATAAGTGGGGATATCTATTCCTCATTGCGTCTTCAAGTTCCCAAGTTGACTCTTCGACATTCTGATTTCTCCATAAGATCCTAACCAGCTTCACAGTCTTGTTTCTCAGCACTTGTTCTTTTTGGTCCATTATCCTTACTGGCTGCTAGATGTAGGTCATGTCTGGTTATAAATCTACCTGTTCGTATTCTCTTACATGTCGTGCATCTGCATGGTACTTCCTTAACATGGACACGTGGAACACGTTGTGCACTTGTTACAGATTAGGAGGCAAGGTGAGCTCGTAAGCTAGAGGTCCTATTCTCCTCAAAATTTCAAAGGGTCCTATCAATCTGGGACTCAGCTTCCCTTTCTTTCCAAACCTCATCACTCCTTTCCACGGAGATATCTTCAATACCACAGAATCTCCTACTTTGTATTCCCTATCCTTTCTAGTTTGGTTGGCGTACTTCTTTTGTATGTCCTGAGCTAATACCAGTCTTTTCCTAATGAGTGTCACCATTTCCCTGGTCTGTTGGACTAACTCTGGCCATAATATCTTGTGTTCTCCAACTTTGTCCCAACATAGAGGAGAGCGACATCTCCTTCCGTAAAGAGCTTCATACGGAGGCATTCCTATGCTAGCGTGATATTTGTTGTTGTAAGAAAATTTGATCAGGGGTAAGTGGTCATCCCAATTTCCTTTGAAATTAATAGCACATACTCGTAGCATATCTTCTAGGGTCTGAATAGTCCTTTCTCTTTGTTTATCAGTCTAGGGGTGGTAAACGGTACTCATTTTTAGTCTGGTGCCTACGCATTCTTGGAAGCTTCTCCAAAATCGGGAATTAAACATTGGGTCCCTATCTGACACCATGGCTATAGGAATGTCGTGTCTCACTACAATATCTTTCAAGTAGATATCCACAAACTTGTCTACGGTGTACCTTTAATTGATTGGTAGGAAGTGTGCGGACTTGGTCAATCTATCTATGATAACCCATATGGCATCGTGATTGATCTTTGTCCTTGGTAAGCCTGTCATAAAATCCATGGCTATATGCTCCCATTTCCATTCTGGAATTTCCAGGGGCCGTAATAGTCCACTAGGTCGCTGATGTTCAGCCTTCACCCTCTGGCATGTCAAGCACTTGCTGACCCACTCTGCCACTTCTCTTTTCATGTTAGGCCACCAATAATATTCCTTAAGGTCACGGTACATCTTCATACTTCCTGGGTGGATTGAATATCTAGAGTTGTGCCCTTCATGCAGCAACTCATCCTTTAACTCTTACACATTTAGAATCCAAATTCAGGACGTGTACCTCATGATCCCTTTCTCGTCCTTCTCGCATCTCACTTCTTCACTGGTCAATGTTCCTCTTTCTTCGCTCATCTTCTTTTCCTGACATACTCGTATCTTTTCAGTCAGTTCAGGCACTAGCTTAATCTCAAATAATCCTTCTGTTCCTTTACCGGTCATCCTCACGTCAATCTCAAATAATCCTTCTAGAATTCTTTAATCAGTTCCTCAGATGTAATTATCATTTTGAGTTTTTCCTTCCTACTAAGGGCGTCAGGCACCACATTGGCTTTACCCGGGTGATACAAAATTTCACAGTTGTAATCTTTTATCAACTCTAACCATCTCCTCTGTCTCATGTTTAGTTCTTTCTGAGTGAAAATATATTTGAGGCTTTTATGATTTGTGTAGATCTCGCATTTCTCACCGTATAGGTAGTGTCTCCAAATTTTTAGGGCAAACACTATGGCTGCTAGTTCTAGATCGTGCGTCGGTTATCTGCTCTCATACTCCTTTAATTGTCGAGAGGCATATGTTATAACTTTGCCGTGCTGCATTAGTACACATCCTAATCCTTTAAGCGATGTGTCACTGTATATCAAAAACTCTCCTTTTCCATCTGGAAGAGCGAGCACTGGTGCTGACACCAGCCTCTTTTTCAGCTCTTGAAAACTCTCCTCACATTTCTCCGTCCATACAAACTTTTCTGTTTTCCGGGTAAGTCTAGTTAGTAGACCGGCTATCTTAGCAACGTCTTGCACGAATCTTCGGTAATATCCTGCTAAACCCACAAAACTCCTAACCTCTGTTGGGGTAGTTGGTCTTTCCCAATTGGATACCGCCTCTATTTTGGCAGGGTCAACTAAAACTCCTTTGCTACTCACCACATGTCCCAAAAACTGAACTTCTCTTAACCAAAATTCGCACTTCGAGAACTTGTCATACAATTTCTCATTCCTCAAGATTTCTAAGACTATCCTTAAATATTCTGCATGTTCGTACTTTGTCTTTGAGTAGATCATAATATCATCTATAAAAACTATCACACATATATCAAGGTACTTTTTGAACACTCTGTTCATCAAATCCATAAAGGCTACGGGTGCATTGGTTAACCCAAACGGCATGACTAAGAACTCATAGTGCCCATACCTAGTGCGAAAAGCAGTCTTCGGTATGTCTTCCAGTTTGATTTTCATCTGGTGATATCCTGTTCTCAAATCTATTTTGGAAAAATGTACAACTCCCTTGAGTTGGTCGAATGGGTCATCAATCCTGGGGAGAGGGTACCTATTCTTAATAGTCAGCTTATTCAGCTCTCGATAGTCTATGCACAATCTCATACTGTTGTCCTTTTTCTTTATAAACAGTACTGGCATTCCCCATGGCGACACACTGGGTCTTATCATTCCATTATCTAATAACTCTTACAGTTGGGAAGCTAGTTCCTTCATCTCAACTGGGGCTAGCCTATATGGGGCCTTGGATACTAGTGCCATTATTAGTGCTAATTCTATAGCAAACTCTATTTCCCGGTCAGGTGGCAATCCTAGTAAGTTCTCTGGAAATACATCCTCGAATTCGTTTACTATGGGTATGTCCTGTATATTAGGGACTTCCTTTTTGGTATCTATCACTTAAGCCAAATAGGCCTCGTTTCCTTTCCTTAACAATCTTTTTGCCTGTAACAAGGTCATAAATTTTTGGTTCTGTCGTTGACCTCTAAACACTACTTCTTTTTCATTTTGCACTCTTATCTTTACCCACTTCCGTTCATAATCTATTTGTACTCCGTTTCTGGATAACCAATCCATTCCTAAGATTACATCGAATTCTTTTAACGCAAATGGGAGTAGGTCAACCTCGAAGACCTTCCCTTCTAATTTCAACTTGCACTTAGGGTGTACTTGATATAAAAGAATTATTTCTTTGTTTGCTATTTCCACTTGTAATATCTCACGTAAGGTATGGCATTAAGTTTTAACTTTTTAGCAAAATCTTGAGATATAAATGACTTTGTTGCTCTAGAATCAAATAGGACATTTGCATGTTCAGAATTTAACAAAAGGGTACCTGCTATCACGTCAGTGTTTCGGACAGCATCCTGAGCAGTCATGTTGAAGGTCCTAACAGCTGGGGGTCGGTTGGAGGCAGCTTTGCTCATCCCTCAGGCCGGGAGCTTCAACATCGGGCAATCCTTTCTCATGTGTCCTACCTTCCCACATTGAACACACGTTACATTGGGTCGGGTGCAGTTGTTGACAAGGTGTCCGATTTGGTCACACCGGTAACATCTCAGAGGGGCTCTTGTCTGGGTACACACTCCAAGGTGTCTTCTCTTACAGGTTTGACATTCTGGTATTGGGGCGCGGGGTTGGCTATGAAATATGGCCCTAGATTGTCCGCCGCCCTGGCCAACACTCTCACCCGGGGCCTTTCTGAACCCGGGGCCTCGTGTAGGTTGGGACGCCGCTCCCCTGACGAACCTGCTTGGAAGGCTCCTGTTCCCAGTTCCTATTCCTTGGCTTCCCATCTTTCTCTTCCTATTTTCCTTTCCCTTCACACTCTGCTCACTGCCAGCTTTAACAATCGAGGCTTTCTACACTAAGGGGGCATATTCTGTCAGCTCTAACACCGCCACTCGATTCTGTATCCACTGTTTCAGACCAAGCTGAAACCTTCGCGCTTTCTTCTCTTCAGTATTCACAAAATCAGGCACAAATCTCGACAACTCAGTAAATTTGGCCTCATATTCTGCTATAGTCATCTTATCCTGTTTCAACTCCAGAAACTTAATCTACATCTGGGTCTCCATAAACCTAGGGAAATACTTATCTAAGAACAGTCGGGTAAATCTATCCCATGGGATCACAGCATCGGTCTCTAGGTTTCTTTTGGACTCCCACCAGTAGTTAACTCCTCCTTTCAGCATGTAAGAAGCGAAAATGGTCTTGTGTCATTCCTCAACACCTAATATCTCGAAGGACTTTTCAATCACTTTGAGCCAGACAAGTGCTTCAACGGGGTCGGCCGATCATAGAAACTCTGGGGGTTTGAGAGATTTGAAGGCCCTAAAGGCAGTAGCTGCAGTCTGTTGGATAGCATGTGGTTATGGTGGAATAGGCTGTTGGTTCAGATTTGCTCTTAACAGTTCCATAAATTCATTCATGGGGTTCCCTCCCTGATGGGTATCCTCAGCCTCTTCTTCTACATATTCTTCCTCATCGTATTCATTATAGTCTAGATCCTCTTCACATTCTTTTTACTACAGGGTCAGGTTCATTCTATTGTTGGTTAACAGATTCTGCGGGTTGTGCCCTGGTTCCTCTTCTACGGGGTGGTATTGTTCTGATAATGAAAATTGGTAAACACAGTTGCAATATTTTAGAATTTATTCATATGTAAGCATGTCATTTATTACCTAACAGGTTTTTATAAAGTGCAATAATATGGACATCATTTTCTTAGTAACTGCTTAGATATATATTTATAAGATCTCCCACTTATAACTTGGGGATGAAACAACTAGCCGAGTTCATAAATGCCTGATTACAATACATTACTACTTGTCCTGAATACTGAAATGAAAATACATAAGCCGTGTACCCCGAAGGGCTAGGAACACTATCTACTACTAGCTATCCTATCAAAATTGGTGACAAGTCACCTAGCCTTCTTCAAGGTCCAAATCTAGTCACTAGTCCCTCAGTCACTGTCACTGCGCGTGAGGTCACACACCCTCATCATCGCTCCTGCCAACATCAGCTCTGCATCAGCCACCGGGATGTATCCTCCAATCGCTGTCATCCTCAGCTGAACCCTGGTACAGAGCTCGATCCTATCGATCTCTCTGCGGGCAATGGCTGGGGAAGCAACTCTAAAATCCCCTGGGTATCCTAGTCGGGTGGCTCTCTCAGCTGTCAGTGTCCGGCGTAACTCCACAATGCGAGCAGATGCCACAGTAATCTCAGCGTTAAGCTGAGCCACCATCCAGTCGTGTACAACTACATGTATGGTCGCCGGGGGTGGTAGAGGTGAATCTGGTGAAAGGAATATGTCCTAAGTCCAATCATGTATTAGGATTTAGGAATAACTTTTATGTAATCTGTTTTGATTTCATTGATATTAATAAAGACTTGTTTTGTTTTTATTACAGGCTCTATCTATTTAAGTGTTTAAATAAGATATACCATAGTTTAGAGTAAAGCCTTTTATGGATTATGATGAGATCATAATAGTGAGACCTAAAAAGATGATAACTCTAAACTTAAATAGTTCCTGGTCATAGGATTACTAACTGGTAATTAATAATCCGCAAAGATCGGTACATACTATGCTTGCTTCATTATGAAGGATGTCTGTTCTCATAGACATTTGTGTGGTGACACTATAGCTAGTATGTAGGTGCTTATTATGGAATAAGTTCACTGAACATGACTCGCCCAGCTGAACAACTGATGGAGTTCACTCACGTGTCAGCAGTTGTTCGCTTAGTGATAGTTGTACAAGTATCCTTAGACTTGAGGTCATCATAGTGATCTTGTGTATAATGAACTATGCTTTGGTTTAGTTCTTAGTCTCCAGGGACAATTATTAGGGCTCTTCTGGGTATAGGAATTTGCACACGAAGATAGTGTATGATCAATAAAGGATCTACCCCTTCCAGTGAAGGAAGCGAATGTTCAAGGCTGATCCACTTATGCTAGTTTAGGAATCTCTGGCCAGAGTGAATGAAATTAGAAAGGAGTTTCTAATTTGCATAGAACTACGCATAGTAAATGGTAAGCAAGTGATTGAATTAGATAGGCTTGACACGAGATCCATGCCTTGTATTTAATCGGGACATTGTAGGGTAGAAGGAGTTTATTGTACGGTAACTATTCACTGACAGGTTCTTGGTATTCTAAGCAGTGAATTCATATTATCCGGATAGTCGCGATATGTTGAGAAGCATCACTCACGATGTAAAATAAATGTGATTAATTAATTAATCATATTTAATAAATTAGAGAATTTATATAAATAATGATAAAATAGTTTTATTATTATTTATTTCTACTACCAGCTTAATATTGAACCTACAGGGTCACACCATAAAAAGAGAATGATTTAATGGTGGAGGAATTAATTAATAATGGCTAATAATTATTTATTTGTGAAATAAATAATTAATTGGCAAATTTAATAATTGATTAAATGAGATTTAATTGATTATAAATTAATTAAGAAAAGTTCTTAATATTATTAATTAAAGGATTTAATTTTTGGATTTTAAATCAAGAGAGAGAATTATTTCTAAAGTGTTTAGAAAAAGGATTAATAATTAAAAGGTTGTTTAATTATTAATGAGAATAATAAATGGGATAATAATAATAATATTTATGGGAAAATTTCAGCTGAAAATTTTGCCTATAAATACACTATTATAGACCCTATTTTATTTGAACCCCAGAAACCCAAAAAGTTTTAGAAAACCAAATTCTCCCCACCTCCTCCTCCTCCTAAAAGTCGTTTTCTTGGTGGATACCGGTGGAGTGCTTCACACTTGAGGAGCAACTGCTAAGGATCTCTGATCGTTGTCTCCGAATTAATTTTAAAAGGTTAGATTCGATCCCTCGAATTTTTATTCACGATTTATATGCTTTTATTTGGATTTTGTATGTGTAAAAAGTGTTTTGCCATGCCCCGCTGCGTTAAAAATCCAACAATGGTATCAGAGCATAGGTTGTATGCATATAGATCTGTGGTAAAAATTTCAGAATTTTATGTGCTTGTATGAATTAATTATGATTTTTACAAGTTATATTATGGATTAATTTTGTCTGATGAGAAATCGTTTCTCAGAATATTTTTGAATGTTGATCTGGGTTCTACAAGTGTTGTAGATCGTCTGGGTATTTTTTTCATAATTTTAGGATGTATAGATTTTTTATTATGAATTTTTGAAGTTGTTTCAATTAAAATTCGTAATTAAATATATATATATATAAATTGATTGTAAGTATGTATATATATATATATCTGTACGTCTGCAAAGGTTGTCTGCTGTTGTTTGTTGATGGCACAGACAAAGACAAAGGTACAGGTGACAAGTCAGGCACGTTTTCCAAGAGGCGGCGGCGGCTGATGCTATAATAAAAAAAAAATTATAGGGGTGTAAAGCATTCCGGGAATGCGTTACACACCTGTGGCGCATTCACGGAACGCGTTACACCCTTTAATGGCTTAAAAGGGGTGTAACGCATCACCGGAATGCGTTACAGCCCGTCTGTTGATTTTAAATTTGATTTTCTGGGAGTTTCGTAACTCCGTTTTAGGCGTACAATATACCGTTGGATTCGTTTTTCCGAGACGGATCTAATGGAGTGATCAATTTTAGTTTATATAAAAGTTTTGAACTGTTTATATTTCCATGAAGTGTTTTAAAGCTGTTTTTTGACTGTTTTAGTTGCTTTTAAATGCTTCATGTGATACATAGAGATGTATAATGCTTAGACTAATGTGCTAGATGATGTAACATGCCTACCTTGATGTTTATTCATGTTGATATATGTGATATATGCTTAGTTTATCATGCGATGATAGATTCAGGTGAACTTAAATAAACATAAGGCGTTTGTTAGACAACCTAGTATAGTGAAATTGTTTCATAACCTTAATAACAATATTATGAATACAATCATGAGATTCTTGTGTTTATGAAACACGTAATTGAATATGAATTTTTGATATGAGAGAAAGGATGATTCTGTCAACAACAGATTTCTATCTGTAAGAAAGGGTTATTAAGTGACGCCTCTTGACAATGCTCCACCCGATCTGGAAATCATCTGATTATTGATTATTGATTTGAAATATTTAATTTAAAAGGAAGAATTTCTTTATAATATGATTATGATTGTAACGTAATATAATCCCTCTAAAATTAAATAATATCAAGTAGTAATTGGCCAATGATACAACGGGCTTGTGTCGGTCATAGCCTTCCAACATGGTAGAAAGTAGTTCTTATTTTTGAATCATTGTCATTTCGTGCCACAGCCGAGGGCTTTGATTTCGAAATAAGAAATACTTGTCTATTACATAGAGATGTGTACATTGAATAAGAATCTAAAGGTCGTTATGTGCCACAGCCGTGGGCCTTTGGGGACTGATTTATTTGTACGGAATGTTGGGTTTGACTTGACTTAGAATATTGAGTTTATCGTGCCACAGCCGTGACTCAATTATTCAAGAGGCTAAAGTTTGATTAGGGAATAACATTGGATGTAATTGACAAGAGTTGTCTGCCTATTGAACATTACATGACGTTTCGTGCCACAGCCGGGGTTGTGTGATGGAATGTAGGATCCCTATTCTCACTAGCATTATGAATGCTTAATTTTTCATGTAGGGGGTTGAATAAATTAGGAAAACTAGTGGGAGCCACTTATGAGTAAAGACCCGATTCATATAGTGTTTTGAAATGAAATCGAATATTTGCTAAGTGTTGTTATGTGTTTATCTTTTACAGATTTACTTTGTACGTTATGTCTTCTGCACTATCACTCAGGAGCATACTAGATGCTCACAAATTGACTGGTCCTAATTATGCTGACTGGCTTCGAAACTTGAAAATTGTTCTCAGGATTGAGAAGCTGGAATACGTGATTGACTCACCTAAGCCTGCTGAACCTGCTAGTGATGCACATAATGATGAACATGTTGTGTATCGTAAGTGGATAGATGATGCAAATGTTGCTCAATGCATCATGCTAGCTTCCATGAACATTGAGCTACAGAAGCAACATGAGCATATGGATGCTCACACTATCCTCATGCATCTACAAGAGTTGTATGATGTGGCGGGAAGGACAACTCGATATGAGATATCAAAGGAGTTGTTCGGTTGTAGGATGTCTGAGGGATCATCTGTGAATGACCATGTACTTAAGATGATTAATTTGATTGAACGTCTTGGACCACTTGGTTTTGCCATGGATGGGGAGCTGAGCCAAGACTTGGTCTTGCAATCGCTTCCGAGTTCGTTCTCGCAGTTTATTGTGAACTTTCACATGAATAAGTTGGATGTCATCCTGCCTGAACTCCACAACATGTTGAAGACTGCGGAATCGAATTTTCCCCCTAAGAAGAGTTCTGTTCTTCTAATTGGTGAAGGTTCCAATCCTAAGAAAAGGAAGAGGAACTCTTCCAAGAAGAAGAAATTAGGTGAGAAAATGCCGGTTCCACCAAAAGCTGAAGACCCCAAGAGCAAAGTTGTTTGCTTTCACTGTAACAAGGTGGGGCACTGGAAGAGGAACTGCAAGGTTTACCTTGCAGAATTGAAGAAGAAGGGTAGTGAGACTACCGCTTCTGATTCAGGTATGTTCATGATAGAAGTGAATATGTCATTTCTACTTAGGTATTAGATACCGCCTGTGGTTCTCATATCTGCAATTTATTGCAGGGACCAAGGAGAAGTAGGACTCTTGAGGAAGAGGAGGTGATTCTACTGATGGAAATGGAGCAAGAGTTGCTGCTGTAGATGTAGAATCATTTCATTTACATAGGCCTACTGGCAAGACTATTGTTTGAAATAATTGTTATTTTTTTCCCTCGATTGTGAGGAATATTATTCCCATGTTAGACTTGGGTGGATTTTTCATTTATTATTGAGAATAATGAATGTTCTATTCTTAGAGATAATATTCTTTATGGACGTGGTACTTTAAATAATGGTCTGAATATATGTGACATAATTTACTTCAGATTGAACAAACTAATAAAAGAAAAGGGATGATGAAAATCTCACTTGAATGTGGCACTGTAGTCTCCATTTAGTAGACATGGAGAGAGGGCTGCAAATTTGCTAGGAATGGTACACACAGATGTATGTGGACCAATGTCTACGCAAGCCATGGGTGGATTTTCATACTTCATTACTTTCATAGATGATAGATCTGGATTCGGATATGTGTTTGATGAAACACAAGTCTGAGGCCTTTGAAAGGTTCAAAGAATATAAGTATGAAGTGGAGAAACAACCAAACATAGTATTAACTCTTCGATCAGATTGAGGTGGTGAATACTTTAATGGAGTGTTTCTAGATTATCTCAAAGTAAATGGTATAGTCTCCCAGTGGACTCCTCCAGATTGGTATCTGAAAGGAGAAATCGAACTTTGTTAGACATAGTTCAGTCCATGATGAGCTATGCAAATCTTCCAGTATTCCTATGGGGTATTGCATTGGAAACCTCAACATATTTACTGAACAAGGTGCCTTCCAAATCTGTTCCTCAAACTCCGTATGAGATATGGAAAGAAAGGAAACCGAGTCTTAAACACGTTAAGATTTGGGGATGTCCAGCTTATGTCAAATAAGTTGACCCAGATAAGCTAGAATATCGATCCGTAAAATGTAGTTTTGTGGGATATCCTAAAGAGATTTTAGGGTATTACTTTTACACCGATCATCGGGTGTTTGTCTCCAGACATGCTACCTTCTTGGAAAAGGAGTTTATCCTTGAAGGAAATAGTGGGAGCAAAATTGAATTTGATGAAGTTCAAGAAGCACAAACTACTACGGATCAAGTGGAAACACCTGTTCTGACTGAACAACCTTTTATGGAACAGCCCATTAATAGATCAGGGAGAGTGTCTCGCCAACCTGAGAGGTAATATGGCCTTGTCATTGAGAATGACAATGAGTTGTCAATCATTTGATGATGACGACCCTGTGACCTATAATGAGGCTATGAGTAGTGTTGACTCAGAGAAATGGCATAGTGCCATGAAATCCAGAATGGAATCTATGTATACGGTATACAAAAGATAGATTATAGCAGATGGCCAGGTGGAGACCTATAAGGCCAGGCTTGTGGCAAAAGAATTCAAACAAAGGCAATGGATTGAATTTGATGAAGCCTTTTACCTGTAGCCCTGTTATAATCAGTTCGGATTTTGCTTGCGAATGCTGCTTACTACTACTATGAGATCTGGCAAATAGCCAGATGGTTTTCTTTCCAAGGGAAATGAAAACCTAGTGTGTAAGCTGCTGCGAACCATATGTGGTTTAAAGCAAGCTTCTCATAGATGGAACATCCGTTTTGATGAGACAATCAAAGAGTTTGATTTTATCAAAAACATGGATGAAGCATGCGTCTACAAAAGGGTTAGTGGGAGCGCGATAACATTTCTTATATTGTATTGAATTAGAGTTGACACACATAACAACATAGCAGACCCACTCATAAAGCTACTTTATGAAAGTCACTTTGATCGTCATTAAGACTAGATGGGTATTAGATACCAGAGTGATTGGCTTTAGTACAAGTGGGAGATTGAAAGGAATATGTCCTAAGTCCAATCATGTATTAGGATTTAGGAATAACTTTTATGTAATCTGTTTTGATTTCATTGATATTAATAAAGACTTGTTTTGTTTTTATTACGTGCTCTATCTATTTAAGTGTTTAAATAAGATATACCATAGTTTAGAGTAAAGCCTTTTATGGATTATGATGAGATCATAATAGTGAGCCTAAAAAGATGATAACTCTAAACTTAAATAGTTCCTGGTCATAGGATTACTAACTGGTAATTAATAATCCACAAAGATCGGTACATACTATGTTTGCTTCATTATGAAGGATGTCTGTTCTCATAGACATTTGTGTGGTGACACTATAGCTAGTATGTAGGTGCTTATTATGGAATAAGTTCACTGAACATGACTCGCCCAGCTGAACAACTGATGGAGTTCACTCACGTGTCAGCAGTTGTTCGCTTAGTGATAGTTGTACAAGTATCCTTAGACTTGAGGTCATCATAGTAATCTTGTGTACACTGAACTATGCTTTGGTTTAGTTCTTAGTCTCCAGGGACAATTATTAGGGCTCTTCTGGGTATAGGAATTTGTACACGAAGATAATGTATGATCAATAAAGGATCTACCCCTTCCAGTGAAGGAAGCGAATGTTCAAGGCTGATCCACTTATGCTAGTTCAGGAATCTCTGGCCAGAGTGAATGAAATTAGAAAGGAGTTTCTAATTTGCATAGAACTACGCATAGTAAATGGTAAGCAAGTGATTGAATTAGATAGGCTTAACACGAGATCCATGCCTTGTCTTTAATCGGGACATTGTAGGGTAGAAGGAGTTTATTGTACGGTAACTATTCACTGACAGGTTCTTGGTATTCTACGAAGTGAATTCATATTATCCGGATAGTCGCGATATGTTGAGAAGCATCACTCACGTTGTAGAATAAATGTGATTAATTAATTAATCATATTTAATAAATTAGAGAATTTATATAAATAATGATAAAATAGTTTTATTATTATTTATTTCTACTACCGGCTTAATATTGAACCTACAGGGTCACACCATAAAAAGAGAATGATTTAATGGTGGAGGAATTAATTAATAATGGCTAATAATTATTTATTTGTGAAATAAATAATTAATTGGAAAATTTAATAATTGATTAAATGAGATTTAATTGATTATAAATTAATTAAGAAAAGTTCTTAATATTATTAATTAAAGGATTTAATTTTTAGAAATTAAATCAAGAGAGAGAATTATTTCTAAAGTGTTTAGAAAAAGGATTAATATTTAAAAGGTGTTTTAATTATTAATGAGAATAATAAATGGGATAATAATAATAATATTTATGGGAAAATTTCAGCTGAAAATTTTTCCTATAAATACACTATTATAGACCCTATTTTATTTGAACCCCAGAAACCCAAAAAGTTTTAGAAAACCAAATTCTCTCCACCCCTGCCTCCTCCTAAAAGTCATTTTCTTGGTGGATACCGGTGGAGTGCTTCACACTTGAGGAGCAACTGCTAAGGATCTCTGATCGTTGTCTCCGAATTAATTTTAAAAGGTTAGATTCGATCCCTCGAATTTTTATTCACGATTTATATGCTTTTATTTGGATTTTGTATGTGTAAAAAGTGTTTTGCCATGCCCCGCTGCGTTAAAAATCCAACATCTGGGTCGCTAGAGGATATGTCATAAGCCTCATAGATCTGTGCACGTATCCCCTCCTCATCATCATCATCAGTATAGGGCATAGGGCTCTGAATCCCTGGGGGTGGGGTAGGAGAGCGAATAGTCAGGTGAGGGTAGAACTCTACATCCCTCCAGCCTACGCCATCTCCCAGAGTCATCTCAACGCCATTAGCTATGGGGACAGAAAGGTCAGTCTCCTCCTCTAGGACATCCTCAGTAGGGTCATCATCTAAATCATCAATGTGTGGATTCTCTGGCTCAGGAGTAGGATCACGCTCAGGAATCATAACATCATCAACAGAGTCAACCTCCCTCATAGGCACCACTAGTACCTGACACAATAGGCAAGGTGTTACTAACTTAGAGTCGGAATTCCCTTGAGGGTAAAACTGTCAAGACTACCCGTGTAGCCCGACGACGAACTCGACTTGAGCTCTAATTGATTATTTTATTATTCCTATGTCTACGTATTTTATATCCTATTCTCCAAGATTTGATAACCTAAGGCTCTGATACAATTTCTTTGGCGCCCCAAAATCCGGGGTCAAGAATCTCGGACACCACGCTATCTAAACTACTACAACCACACAACTTATACCATAATATATAAATACTCACGCTTCACGACCCCACACTTATCACACACACACACTTACAGGTTATTATCTTGGAAACGAACCATTCATGACTAGAGTAATTTCAACTATCAAGTGATAATTATTACAACCCAAAAGTGATTAAGTCTTCCCGGGGAGTAACCTTTAAGTAAGGCCGGTCCGTCGGCCAAATATACGCTTCTTGTTTATTACCTTACATAAGTCATACTTATAAATAAACCGAACTAAAAATAACTGAAAACTAATCCAGCTTATTCGAACTACCTGTGGTACATCACCAAACAATCTACGGAACAGCTGGCCATTTCCTACCCATTTCCTGGCTGTGGTTCTCATGGAAGGCATCTTGATTCACTATTGTGTTGTGTCAATTTAAGAAAACAATTGTGAGCTATAATGCCCATCATAATAATGTACAGTATGAAAATGACTGTATGATAACCTACGTAAAACATCATATATTATAATTATGTTTTATTCGAAAATAGTTTTTCCTTGGTGATACACACCTTCTTATGAAAACAGTTCTTTAGGGGATTTTATTATCCCGCGAATACCTTAATAGGAAACCCAGCACCTAGGCTTGGGTTACGATATTGCATCACAATTCCAATTGGAAGAAATTAAGACACTCGTTGGAGCCACCGTATACGATGATCAGTCATAATACGATAATAGTAACCTTTTCTACTAGTAGAAGGACGACACCTTCGTATCCCAGTTATCACCCTTGCCGCATTCGGGCTAAGTGTATATATGTATATACGTACTTCCGAGATTTTCGGAGGAAGTACTAAGGATGTGAGTTGACCGTTGTCAACAGATAATTAAATAAGGGGGAAAAGTTTCTCCTTGAAACTATATTAAAAATATTAAATAAGTCGGGATAATATTCACCGACGATCTGAAATTATTCGAATGATGTTCCGAAATCAGGAAGTATATTTTAAATCAGGATCTATAATTTTTAAATCAATAATAAACCCTTTACGAATAATAATTAATTATATAATAATCGATAAATAAATAAACCTCGAATGAGTTTACTCTCTAAAAGAATATTTAAAATAATATTCCTCAACTAGTTTATGTCTACGTAGTTAATAATCTTTAATGTTTAATCAGGTTTAAAATAAATAATCATTGGAGTATACTACTCCCATAATAAAGGAATAGGTATATAGTATTTATTATTCGAACCATAAAATATAGTTGAGGTAATATGATCATTGGGAAATCGCTTTAATAAAAGTTCGAGGTATTTTTAATGTCTCGTAGGTGGACATTAAGTGCCTTTAAAACGTACTATTATGGACTTGTAATCGTCCTGTAATATAACCAGAATGAATCTCGGGTTTTCATCTTAAAATCCTGACAGACTCTCGGTCTTATATAATACGTCACGCTTAAAGCAGAATTAAATATTTTACGATATATACTTATCGTACAACATCGCTAAATTATGCGAAAATTAAACAACTACGTATCATGGCAAGCATGGTATTTATGCAATGATAGTAAAACAATCCTTTCACAACACAACAGTAAAATGGAGTTGGGTTCGTAAACTTGCCTCGGTATCTCGAGGTGGAGGATGCTCTATGTTCCGCTCGGAAATCTATAACCATAAACACAATTCGCTTCGTTAGGTCCCGTTCTAATTTACGGTGACTCTTACTCATGTGCTACTTATTATGCACCCTCTCAACTTGTATTACCCTTACTATTCCTTTAAGTCATTATTCACATCATGGTCGCTTTATTTTTCTAAGTATCTTAGGTTCATTTTCATTTTCGTCGTCGGCTCCGCTTATGGATTCTACGTTTTCTAATAGTGCGGCCTCGGCTCCGATATTTTTGTAAAACTGAAAATCATTATTTTTACTTGAAATTTTTATGGCAGTTAGGAAACTAATATTTTATTCTCTTTAAAAATTTCATGATTTATGAACACTTTTAAGTCGACCCTTTATATTTTCAAAGTTTATAATTCGTAGCGGTTTTTGTCGCGTAAACCACTTTTAGTAAAACGACCATAACTTTTGATCCGTAAATCGGAATCATGCGATTCAAGCGCCTAAACGATCCTTATAACATTGTATATGATAAAAAAAATAGTTTTCAAGAAACTAAAGTTTACATCTCCGGGAATTTCTGCAGAAACTTAAAGTTATGATTTGTTGGTTTTAACGGAATTACGTTTACGATCGGGGTTTCGTTTACGCCCTAACTCTTAACACATCCACCAACAATAATAATTTCATCATCAACACACTAACTCCTCTCAAGAACATCATGTTATTGAGGCAACAACAATCAACCTTAAATCTACTTAACTAAATATCAAGATTTCATCACTACCACTTCTAAAACTAGGTTTATAACTACATATTAAATGGATCTTGAAAATGAATCTTAAATAAAGTTGGACCAAAGATTTCTACCTTTCTTAAAAGATTGAGATGTGTTCTTGAGGATGGTGGAGTGTTGGAAGTGCTTGGTATGATTTTTGGAACCTAAAACCACCATGGAAATCAAGAAACCAAAGAGGAGTTACTATTCATACTATTCACTAGTGGCTTTCTTGATTTTATTTCACCCATCAAACTTTGATAAAAAGAGATGAAAGAATTTTCCTACCTTAGTTTGATTGTTAGGAAGCTTGAGAATTAATGGGATGATTTTACCATGGCTAGATTTTGAGATTTGAATTTGAATTCCTCCCTTGGAGATGAAAAAGCCGAGTAGAAGAAATGAAAGGGTGGGGGGTTTTTATGCTTGCTTCTCTTGGTTGCTTCTAGGAAATGGGGTGGTGATATCTCTCACTTGATTTTTATTCTTCCTAGTATAGAATCCTAGGTTTATTCCTTGTTTTAAATCTTGGGGACAAATCCAAGTAGCTTGCTAGCTTACAAGCTAAACTACATGTGTTAGCTTCCTTAGCACACTATTTGGCTAGCTTGCTTGATCATTCTATGGTTAGCTCACTATTTGATGAAGTAACCATGGTTACTTTCTTACCATGGTTAGTTAGTGCGTTATGTTTATTTAATCGTTTATGCGTTCGCTCGGTCGCCTAAGCGTTTTCGTAATACTTACTCGTAAATGGTTCGCGACGTAAATCCTTTCGTATTTATTCCTTATATTTTGGATTATCATACTTGAATATCCGTAGGGTTTTAATATTGTAATTATATTGTGATTCCCGTAATCCTTGATGAGTCGTAAATACGGTCATTTTTTAAAGTTCGTTTTCTTCGAAAACTAATAGCGTTTACATACACTCATTTGGTACGTATAATCATAATATCAACTCCGAAACTCGTTTTTTCATGCACTACATAGTGTGGGCTCAAAAATTTTTCCCGTCCGTCAGGGTTACTATTCATTAAACATTTTACAAGGTCTCAAAAATTCGAGTTATTACATTAATCTTTGTTGGAATCTCTTTGATTTCTCTTCCTCAGTGTTGGTATACTTCGTCACAACCCTTGACAGCTCCGTAAACTTCTTCTCGTATTCCAATACAAACATACTTCCTTGCTTTAATTCAAGAAATTTAAGCTCCATCTAATTCTGCATGTACTTAGGGTAATACTTTTCCTGGAATAACCTCTTAAAGCTTTCCCAACAAACCGGCTGATTTGTCTCCATAGCTTTCACTGAATCCCACCAATAGATGACCTCTCCTTTCAGAAAATAAGTAGCATATGGCGTCTTCTGATCTTCTCCCAACTGAACCAATTCAAAAGCTCTTTCCATTTCCCTAATCCATGTATTAGCTATTACCGGATCGGTGGTATCATGAAATGCAGGTGGATTCACATTCTGAAAAGCTTTGAAAGTAACAATTTATTGAGGTGGTACTGGTGGATCACGTGGTTGGTGTGGTTCACGGTTATCTTGGTTTTCGAATTGTTGTTGAAGAGTTAGTTGTTGTTGAGCTATATCATTTGTTTGCTGTTGTAAGGTTTCCAGTAATCGAAGAATATTAGGATCTATGGTAGAAGTTGTTGTCGGGTTTTTCTTTTTAGGTGGCATGATCCTGAAATAAAAGTTATATAAAAACAAGTATGAAAAATACAGATAATTCAAGGTTTGGGTACCACAAATCATTATATTCACATATACGATCGGGTTTCATATTAAACAATAAGGGTGATGCATATAAAGGCATAAGAACAATTGAAAGCAAATAGAACGATAGTGCATAATTATTGAAATTAAGGTCAAGGTACATCAAGATCGGAATAGAGTCTGATTCTAAGGACAACATGCCTAATTAAAGGAAATCAATAGGGAATTCTACAAGGTCCAACAATACAACAACATTAAAAGTAGATAATGGAAAGAACTAAGGCTCCACTCCATCAGAACGGGGTCCAGTAGTCTTTTCTTCACGAAGCGTCTTCAGAATGCATTGGATCTCGTCCGCAGTCATCTGGATAGTATACTAGCTGGTACGGTCTCGGTGCGATGGCATCTCATCAAGCTTAGTGTTAACATACTGAACCAAGGTCTCAAGTCTCGCAGTCATCTGCTCCTTAGGCTTTTCTCCATAATTTCTGCTGTCCAGATACACGTTCTCCAATCGCCCTAACAATCGATCGCACTTGGCCTGATTCTTGTCGAACTCACGCCTCAACTCAGCATACACTGAGAAAGCAATTGTGTCAGACGGTTCAGAAGATGATGAGGAATGCGCCCTTTGCTGACAAATAATGCATAGATATATATATATATAGGAGAATTAGCAGCGAATGACTCGAATATCCTATACCTACACTCTCGTATAATATTCTATAAACCTATATATATATATAACCTATTTGGGCTGTCCAGGGACTCTAAACCGTAGCTCTGATACCAAAACCTGTCACGCCCCGACTTAATAATAGATATTATACAACTTATTACAATAGTTAACAAAAGGAAGTAAATACATCTGAATCCAAGATCTTACAATTTAGGGTTTGGAACAGCCCAACACTATTAACTATTACAACCTGATTTTAATATCGAATCCTCACACAAAATGATCACTAATCTACCTGAGCTCGAATATACGAATCGGCATCGAAAGTCTTATGCGATGTCTGCTTGAATCTAACCATCAACTAGCTGAAATATCATGGTAAACTCTCAGGTTGATGGCATCTTTTACTTGTAATAAAACAATTCAAAAACCATTTTTCATCAAAAACCATTTTATGACGCTACAGATTACAGCCGGTGATCAGCCGCGAAGTAATCCCGAACCTCGCTGGGTTTTAGAACATTAATGGGATCCCTAGGCAACCTTTAAGCCTATAAAATAAGAGCAGAAAGGACTTGCGTCTCAGTCCAGATCCACCATTTAAAGAAAATACTTGTCCCCCTTTGGGACTGGAAATCCAAATTTTAACTTTTTCATTTTAAAACAAATTTATTTGATGCCAAGTGACAGTTAAACTATTGAACATTGAACATCTTTATCAAGGGTTCTAGATCAACTTTAAAGCCATGATCAACTAGACTAATTCCTTATCAAATGGAATCGCAAAGTTTATTTTCACAAGGAATCTAACAATGAGGTTTCATAGGGTTGTTGGATAGTATAAAAGATCTAAGTCAAACTAGGTTCATGATAATAGTTCCAGATAAGACATAGGTATTAAGATATAAAGAAGGTGAACATCAGTTCAAAGTATAACAGGGTATAATGTTTTAGGGGTAAAAATAGGGTTATCAAGCAAACAAGAATGACTTTTAAGGAATATGTGACTTTTAGGTATCAAGATAAGGTTACTGAGTATAACTTGCACAGGGTTCCACATCACAATGGTATGACTTTTGAATTACTTGCATAGAAATCTCCAAGCAAAGTTAAACTACTTGCAATAGATACTTGAGGGTTTGTGGCATTTGCATATAATACGAAAGATAGATTTGAAACCACATGGATCATATATATCAAGGTGAACTAGAATACTCGCATCATATATATAAAAGTTGGGCTAACAAAAAATCGCAGTGTAAACAAAAAGGTAGGTTGAAACACTTGCACAATAGAAATTTTCAAGGGAAGGACACTTGCCTTGAGAGGCTTGACTACACACGATTTGTCTTGGAAGCGATGGGAGCACTACTCGATCTTGATGGAAAGCTTCCTATCTTCACTCGATCCTACAAAATAATAAGAATCCTTCATTACTATGGACTCTTATGACACCAAACAATCCTAACACTAAATGCACAAATTGACTCCAAGTAACGCTTAGTGTCTTATATTGCATAAGACACTAAGTTAACACACAATTGACTACACTTGGTGGTTCCAATTCTTTTAGCCAAAACCTTGGCCTAACACTCTACTGACCTATATCTAAATGCAAACACTAGGGCTCGCTCATACCTCACTCATAGGGTCCACAAAACTAAACGCTAAAAGAAAGCGTTCTCACTTGCACACTTATGGCGACACCTTAGGTGACTCTCGGTTTTTTGACACCAGTAAAGCTCGAATATTCCTAATTAAAACTAACCTACTGGGTTCTTAAGTCTATAAGCTAACTTGTGCACTTGAAATGACACTAAGGGCCTTCCTAAATTTTCTTGGGCCTAACCTCAAAGTTGACACAACTCTAAATCGGTGTCCTGAAAACTGCCCTATTTTGGACTAACTTAAACTCATTGGTTCTAACTCTAAACCTCCATGTTTTGACTTGAAACTCATCCTTAAACTCCCTATTATCAATACTAATCAAGACCTAATGAGGGCTTACTCTTAATCCAACTTTTTGACCTCCAAAAGGTACTAAACTCAAACTGCCCCCTGTTCTGGCATAATCTAAGTTTTGGTGTGTGCACCTCACTAAATGGTTGGGTTTCTCTAAGTTATGGCTTCTGGTGTAATATCCGGGATACGACGTGTAATTATTTTGTTAATAATAAATATTATGTGATTATTATATGAATTTTTTGTAATTATCTGTGAAGTGGTATAAGTGTTTGGATATGTAAATATGATATAATTTGAGTATTTTAATTTTTATATGTCCAAATTAAAGTATAGATAATTATGATATTTTCTATCAATTTTTATGTTGATTTATGATTTTATAAATGATTTATGGATTAAACAAATTATTTTTTCGAGTATTTATAAATTATTTTGTATAATCGGGAACCAGCCGACCTCAATCGTTTTTACGTTTTTATACCCGAATCTCTTCCGAAAACTCCTTCCTAACCTAATTGCAATATTCAGAGCATTTTCCATGTTTTGACTTTTTCGATCCGGCGTACGGTTTCTCCCGTGCGGGTCCCGGCGCAATATTTTTGATACAAAACTTGTTTTGGTAAATTGATAAAACCCGTATTTTCAATAATCAGGATCTTTTTGTCAAATTATTATAATTATCACCTCGTAATATGTGTCACCAGGCGCTGAGACCAAGACCGCAGTACAAATTGTACAGATTTGGATAATTATCCCGAAAACTGGTACCGTTTGGATCCGTTTTTATAAATAAACGTACTATTTTATATCCCGAATGATCCAACGGGATACTAATTTTCCGTAAGTATAAATAGCGTTTACCGTATTTTATTTCATACCGAAAATCATTTGCAAACAGTTAAATATATAATAATATAGAGAGATGAACCGTGTTCTTTGCATTCTTCGTGTTCTTAAGAATCAAACGCAAAGTTGGAGGTGATGTGGATCTCGGTTCGTGATTATTTTCAAGGCTCGATAATTATTATAAAATTATTTTGAAGTCAGATTTGGGTGTTCAAACCCTATTATTTAATTATAAATTGATTCAGAGTCCCGTTTTAATTCCGAAAAATGTTTAAAAATTCGTACTAATTACCTGGGAAATCATTTTGACCCTGTATCTTCTTTGAAAAATTATTTTAATCAAATATATTTCATGCTATGTGCTGCGTGCTATCTGATTGAGGTTTTATATGCCTATGTGTTTATTATTTGGGCTGTTTTGGCCATAACTTTTAATCCGTAAATCGGATTTGGGTGAAATGAAGGGTAGATAAAACCTTATGACGTCTATGTGACAATTAGATAAGGTGAGATGAATAATGATAAATACTTATGATGCCTAGCAGAGTAAGCAAGGCGTAGAAAAGGGAAGCAGGTGATCAAAAAATGGAATCGACATGTAGAAAATACAGCAAGTGATCAGAAAATAGAATCGAGGCATAGGAAAAGTAGACGAGTGGTTGTTGAAGAGAGTCATTTGACGAGTACAAGTGAAATTGGAATCGATTGTGATAAGGAAAGTACTTCTAAACCTTTTTCGAGATATAATGCAAATATTTCTAAACTTTCTCGTAACATATGGTTAAGTGTTCAAAATAGCTCTATTTTATTTTGTAAATACATTGAATCCTTCAGCCTTGAACCTAAGCCACATCATTTGATCTTTGAGCCGTAAGCCTTATTCTTTGTGAACCACTTCTTGTTGATTTCCAGATACTAAACCACGCAAATATGACATTACTCTCCAAATATACAACCACCAAACACCAAACACTGGAATAGAATTATTTGAACATCTAGGAACTTTTATACTCAACCATACCTTGTGGCATCAAAGAACTAAACCTTGTAAACCATTATTCATCTAATACCCGATTTTCCTACAGGCTGAAGGCCATATCTTATACATACTTCGATACCCCTTGTGATACTCATGAAATGCATCATGCCTTTATACAAATGTTTCATCACCGTTGATTATGATCTTGTTTTATTGAATTATATTGTTTATCATATTGAACTGCTGTAGAATTGGATAGTTATTTTTGTATAGGGACCAGATTCATGGTCAGACCATATCAATGGTCAAGTTAGGCCAATGTGTGCCTTGGATCCAGTAATTAGAGCAGTGCTGTGTGCTTTGCTCGGGGTTAGTGCGTGACTGATCAACAGCCTAACCTTGGTTTTAAAAATAAAATGAATATCCAATTCTAATGATTGTGTAGCAATAAATTTGATTCCTCTGAACCATTTCGTTTGATCATTGATTAACCTCAATTATTGTTATGGTGACTTGCTGAGCTAGTTAGCTCACTCTTGCCAATTTTTTTATGTATTGTACAGTTAAGAAGGAAACGGTTGATAGCGAGGTTTCCCAGTTCAATGTATGAGCTAGGATTCCAAATTGAGTTGGATCGAGCTAGCAGGAGCTTATTACGGTAGTGAGATAGTAAGATTGTAAGAATAAGTTCATTATCAGTTGTAAGTTAAATTAGTTGGGATTTGGTACATTATAATAAAAGTTAAGGTTGTGGCTTGTTTTCATACTTTAACCTGTTGCGATCCGTGGATATGTAAAGCAGGGTCATTGCAAATAGTATCTTATATACAGGTTTAAATGTTATGTATATGTTGTGGACCCCAAACTTTTGACCCGGGTTTGGAGGGCGCCACAGGTTGGTATCAGAGCTACAGGTTATAAGTCACTGAGATAAGCCTAGATTATCGGGATTGGGTAGAGGGTTAGGATTAGGAATAGGAAATAGAAAGATAAGACATTGTCAGGTTGAGTGTGATTGTATAGTAGGTCTCCGGTACGATTCGTGTTGCGATTCGGGATTCTTAACTTGCGACGTGATTTCCAGATAACGGCAATGGCAGATCCTTTTTTCCCGGTATCATCTGATCATTTGGAGCCTTCCGTTCGAAGATTGTCATCTTCTCCCAGATTTGATTTGCACCTTGATATTACCTTCTGCTATAATAGTTGCACCTCTTCAAGCTATCCTACGCTATTCTACCACCTCTTGATATGAGACTACCTTTCTAAGCATCTCCATCTATTTAGTCTTGTTTTACTGGACATTCGATTGTGAGTGTATCTCTTCAGTTTACCCTACACCCTGTTCTATACCCTCAGTTTAAAAAGATGTCTTGTGGAACAACAGTATATACGAGAAGGGATGCGATAGCTATAGTAAATGGTAAGTACATGAGATATTAATAAAGGTGAGAAGGAGTTTAGAAAGAAGATTCACGTGTTTCGGAGGATAGCTGTTACCAGATTAAATGGAGCCACTAGTGAATAGACCACCCGTGATTAGCTTGTGGGATGGACTAGAGGAATTTTGAAGGAGTTAGAGAGAAAAGTATAGATCTGGAATTTTCTTAGAATTAGATGATGGTGCTATGACAAATGTGATATATAAAGTAGTGATGTGATGTGATGTAAGCAAACTTTGTTCTATGAAATAGAATTGTTGGATGTTAGATAGACCTGTTCCACTCAATGACTGCAAAGATTATGATAGGAGTACTACCACTATGGAAGCTTTGAAATGAAGCTACGAATAAGATAATATGCAGCGACAGCTGAGGTTTTCATCGATTAAGGAAGGCAAATGGACCCAATAAAGGAGAGAGGGTAGATTGAAGTAAATGGATCTCTATGTGATCGTTTCTTTAATTTGGTACCTTGTTATAAGAAGAAAACACAACAACCAACTCATATAGTAAGGACAACCAGATTTGTGATTTTCAAAATTTTTAAACAAGTTTTCGAAAAAGATTTTTCCTTACAAAATTTCTAAAAGCCTTTTTGAATAAAATAAGTTTTAAACATTGGTTGTCAAGTTACTACTTGAGTTTCTTGTTTGTTAAAAGACCCGGATTTCCTGGAAGGATATTTATTTTAAACTTGGTATTGATCCAGAGAACAAAGTAGCCCGCGATTATAAAAAAGTTGATTATCCCTAACCGAAAGGTATAAATATTGTTTGATAAGATTAACAACAGAATCTGCGTACGGAGTAATTGTTCATCCAGTGGTAGAGACTATTAAAGTTTAAAGAATTCATTGATGTAAAAGGAGACTGAGCGTGATTGAAGAAGATTTGGAAGATTTCCAGACCTCTCTAAAAGAAGAATATTATTAACAAAAGGATCGTTATGTTGAATGGTTCGTGGTTATTCTAAATTAAAAACTGGAAACCCGAGGTTATCTGATGAGAATGCCATTATGATCGAATTGTTAAAGTATTATACGTATAGGTGCGATGTTAAAGACGCAAGATGTGACAAGTAAGAATTTACCATAATGCTTAATTTGTGAAGGCATTTCAGCGTACTTTCTAAAGTTTTTATATGGAACAATGGTGTAATATCCGGGATATATCGTGTAATTATTTTTGCTAATATATAATTAATAAATGTGTTCAGTATATATTCTGTGAATTAATTGTTAAGTATTAAATGTGTTTGGATGTTTAAAAATATTATTAATTGAGTATTTTAATTTTTATATGTCCAAAATAAAACATAGATAATTGTCATATCTTCCAAATTAATTTTATGTTGATTTATGGATTTATAAGGATCATATGAAATTTATAAATTCTTTTTCCGAGTATTTAAAATCTATTTTATAAAAACGGGAACCAATCGACGTCATCCGTTGTTATGTTTTTGGAACCCGAAACTCTTCCGAGAACTCTTTCCTAACCTAATTGTAATATTCCGAGCATATTCCATGTTTTGACTTTTTCGATCCGATGTACGGTTTGTCCTGCGCGGGTCCCGGCGCAACATATTCGATACAATATTCGTTTCGGTAAATTAGTAAAACTCGTATTTTCGATAAACGGGAGCTTTTTATTAAACTATCTCAATTATCACCTCGTAGTACATGTAACCAGGCGCTGAGACCAAGACCGCAGTACAAATTGTACTGGTTTGGATAATTGTCCCGAAAACCGATAGCGTTTGGAACATTTTTTATAAATAAACGTACCGTTTTATATCCAGAATGATCCAACGGGATACTAATTTTCCGTAATTATAAATAGCCTTTATCGTATTTTATTTCGTATCAAAAATCATTTGCAGTCAGTAATTATATAAATTTCCAGAGAAAATTCATATATTCATAAACCTTTCTCAGAATAAAACCAACAATCAGAGGTGTTACCTGTCACACCCCCAACTTAACAAACAAAATAAATATAACTATTACAATATTTAAAAGAAAGTAATCATAACGGAATCCAAGATCTTACAGTTTAGGGTTTGGAACAGCCCAACACTACCATTTATTACAACTGATTTTAATATCGAGTCCTCACACAAAACTATCTATTATTCTACCTGAGCTCGAACATACACATTGGCGTCACATGTCTCACGTGCTGTCTGCTTGAATCTAACCATAGCTGCTAGCTGTAATATCAGGGTAAAGCAAGGAGTGAGCCAAATGCTCAACAAGTTCTAAATAATACGATACAAGGCATAAATCGAGATATATATAAAAGAATGACAATGCGAAGACATAACCAATACTAACAAGAGGTTAAACTTTGGGCGATGGCATCATTTGCTTGATTCAAAACATTTTTCAAAATCATATCTGAATCAAAATCATTTTATGACGCTATGGATTACAGCCTGTGATCAGCCGCGAAGTAATCCCGAACCTCGCTTGGTTCTAAAACATTAATGGGATCCCTAGGAAACTTTTAAGCCTACAATATAAGTGTGGAAAGGACTCGCGTCTCAGTCCAGATCCACTATTCAAAGAAAACATTTATCCCCTTTTGGGACTGAAAATCCATATTTTAATCATTTCAAAAACTGATGCCGATTGATAATAAAATCTCTTAAACAGTAAACATTTTTATCAAGGGATTATAGATCAAATTTGAACACTGGAAATATGTAACAAAATGTCAGGGCCATGATCCACTAGACTTTACTTTATTAGGGTAATTGAAAAGTTTCCATATACAAGAACTTTGACAAGGTGTTCTAGCAAGTATATTGGATAATATGAAAGAGTAATGCCGAACTAGGCTTAAAGCAAGGATTGTAGAAAAGGTATAGGTATTATAACATCAAGAAGATAAGCATCAGGGGTTACAAGCATACTAGAGGTGTTAAGGTATAAAGAAAGTGATCATTAGCTTAAGGTATATCAGGATGTCAAACTTTAGGGTAAGGACAGGGTTATCAAACGATCATGAACAACTCCAAAGAATATCTGGTTTTTAAGTATCAGGGTAAGGTTTCTATTGGGGTTCAAGCATTAGGGTGAGATGTCAAGATTTTAGGAATCAATAGTATGTTGATCAAGAGGATCAAACAAGTATTATAACAAATCTTTATTTTTATCATGGCATTCCAATTACTTTGATGTACTAGCATGATACGACCTTCGATCTACTTGCAATATGAAATTGAGGGTTCATGACATTTCTATATAATACGAAGATAGATTTAAGAATCACTTGGTTCTTGTATATCAAGATTACTCAGGATACTTGCATCAATATATGAACTAATTAACACACATTTGTAGTGTAAACGAAAAACAGGTTGAATCACTTGCCTTGAGAAAGGCTGGTCTGGTCTGGCTGGTAGGAGCAACTGGAAGCTTTACTCGACCTTTATGGAAAGTTTACCCTCGTCTCGAGATCCTACATAAATAATAATAATCCTCATTATAATATATTTTCACCAGCTTAACCTATTTACATCCCGAAATTAAACACAAATGGTACTTAGGCCTATATGCACTCAATTTATATTCACCTTATAAATATAATAGTACACATAGCCACATGTACTCACATATCATATTTTAATATCAAATAATATCACACATACCATAATGCACACTTGGCTTGGATGATCTCGACCCACAACTTAAGTCACTTGATCGCTAAACTAGACAAAGTCTCCAAATTTGGCCTCCTAACTCGATGTGCCTTTACTAAACTATCCAAAACCTATTGACCCTCACTTGGGCCTTTTACTCTAATGGCTTTATACTATCTTGAAACCATAATGGTCAACCTAGGTCTCACTCATAAGTGCTCTAAAACTATGTGGTAAGTGAAAGTGATCATTGGAGTAAATTTCAGAATGACATCTACGGTTTCTTGAGCGCATTAGACACTCTTAAACTACAAGTTTACCTCCAAAACTTCTACACTAGACTCTTCTGACCAAAAGGCATCTCCCAAACTTGATGTGGCTCAAGGTCCTACTTGGGCCTCCTTGGGCCTAAGCTTAAAGTCCATGGTTCCCCTGTTTTTCTGGGCAGAAAACACTCTGACTTGAACTAACTTGTGACACATGGTTCTAACTCATATCTTATGAACTATGGTTGGAAAAACTCCTCTAACACTCCCTCTAACTAAGGCCCAATAGGGCCTAAGAAGGGGCTACCCATGACATATTCAAAACTTCATATTTCTAAGTTACAACAAAATTGTCCGCTGCTGGACAGATTTTGTGATTCCACTCGTACACCTAACCAAACGACTTATAAACCTCCAACAAACACCTAAAACCTTTTATATACTCCTAATTCTAGCTTCTGGTGGCTTGGGCCTCAAAGTGCACAAAAATGACATGGTCAAAACTCACTCTAAACCTCAGGGTACCAAACTGATTTTCTGCAGAAACTAAGACTCTCCTTTCTCCAAGGTTCTCACTCAACAACCCAACCACCAACAACCAAAATACCCAAACCATAACTTGACTATGATGATCTACTGAACTAACTCCCTTACACTCAAAATTTACTTAGTGGAGATCATCCTTACCTAAAGTGCAACATAGAAAAACAAAGGAAATCACATTACACAAATTACAAGTCATCAAGTTTTCAAGGACAACGACTTTAACCTTCATGATAAATATAAACGAAATAACATCACATTTTAAGAAGTACAATTCTTAATTAATTTCTTAACTTAACTACAATTAAGGTTTACTAACAAAATATCAATCCGAATGATCAAGAACTTCCAAAATTTTCAAGAGTAATCTACATGCATGCATGACTTCGAGTCTTACAAACCAAAACAACATGCTTTCCAAATAAACTTTCATTTTAATTCAACAAGAAAGCCTATCATGGATTATATCTAAATGACCACCTAGCATGCAAAGGTTTTTACCAAGATTTCACTAAGATTTTCATGTTATCATCACAAAAACACACAAAATGAAACAAGGCAACCAAAACACCATCCATTCGGCTCCTATCAAGTCATGGCCGAATGGATTAGGGTGAAAACAAAATTTGCAAGAGTGTAGCATACTCATGTCTAGCCATTCTCAACCCTTTGATACTATAACTCATGGTGAAAGCCTTGAATTTACAAGAATCAAGGATATTCACTTGGAGTTTAACAAAAACACTACCATGCAAGGTCAACACATAAGTTTTATACTCTAAACTCTTAAGATATTCAAGAACAACATGTAAGGAGTAAGATTACTTGATTATAGGATGATTGTTTGTAATATCCGGGATATATCGTGTAATTATTTTGATATTAAATAATTATTATGTGTGTTCAGTATATATTCTGTGAGTTAATTGTTAAATGTTATCTGTACTTGGATATTCAAAAAATAATATTAATTGAGTATTTTAATTTTTATATATCCAAAATAAAACATAGATAATTGTCATATCTTCCTAATTAATTTTATGTTGATTTATGGATTTATAAGGATCATATAAAATTTATAAATTCTTTTTCCGAGTATTTAAAATCTATTTTAAAAAAACGGGAACCAATCGACGTCATCCGTTGTTACGTTTTTGGAACCCGAAACTCTTCCGAGAACTCCTTCCTAACCTAATTGTAATATTCCGAGCATATTCCATGTTTCGACTTTTTCAATCCGGCGTACGGTTTGTTCTGCGCGGGTCCCGACGCAACATTTTCGATACAATATTCGTTTCGGTAAATCAATAAAACCGGTATTTTCGATAAACGGGAGCTTTTTATTAAACTATCCCAATTATCACTTTGTAGTACGTGTAACCAGGCGCGGAGACCAAGACCGCAGTACAAATTGTACTGATTTGGATAATTATCCCGAAAACCGATACCGTTTGGATCAGTTTTTATAAATAAACGTACCGTTTTATATCCGGAATGATCCAACAGGATACTAATTTTCCGTAATTATAAATAGCCTTTTTCCATATTTTATTTCGTATCAAAATCATTTGCAGATAGTTAATTCTATAATTTTCAGAGAAAAACCCTAATTACAAAAACTGTTCTAAGAATCAAACAGCAAAACGAAGGCGTTACCAATCTCTGTTTTCAAAGCTTGAGTAACCAAAACGAAGGATTTGAAGTGTTCTATCAGATTCTGAGCTTTGTTTCACTGCAGAATCAAAGGTTTATTTTCTGGAAATTTATTTATTTTCGAATTAAATTTATTAAAAATATGAATTGTTGTTCGGATGATTGTTTGTATGATTTGATGACTGCATGTTGTAGAGCATGTTTTCCTGATGATTTTGATATATTATACGTCTGATTTGGAGTTCAATAACATGTTTAAATTTGAGTTTGATTTTCGAATTTTAAAATTAGGGTTTATAACCCGTATGAATGTTTTTAATTGAAATTTGGGGGTTTCTTATTTTGAAATAGATTGATGTTGTGGTATAGTGTATTGTATTCTCTGTGAAATTTGTAATCTAGTCGTACAAGTTTCATGAATCAACGAGGTCTATAGAGAAGGGAGTTGTGTTTTGAAGTTTACGTCGAACCCGCCGGAAACCGGCGAGTTTCTTGATCAAATTCAGGCCAAGTCTGGGGTTATTGATGAATTTTGATTGCAGATATAGGTTCCTGTGTTGTGTAGTTTAATTCTGGAGGTGATGGTGGTGGGAGGATGCCGGAGGTGAATTCTCCGGCCACCCCCGACTTTTCCGGCGAGTGGAACTGCAAAATTGCAGTTTGGTCCTTGTACTTTTGAAAACGATGAAGTTTGGTGCCTCAGGTTTCTAGACTTTGCAAAAATTGGATTCCTGTTTAAAAATGTTTAAAAATCATATATCCTATTTATTTTTATTATAAAAATTCGTTTCTAATTTCTGAAAATTCTAAAAATTATTATTTTAATTCCGAAAATTATTTTTAATTCAGAAATAAATCTGAATTAATTAGTTAATTAATTTCAGTTAATTTTTAATTGATTAATTGGTCAATTAATTTAATGGATTTAATTAATTATTAATTGATTTTAATTAATTATTTAATTAGATATAATTACTTAAAAATGATTTAAAAATTCCGAAAAATAATTTCGAGCTTTAAAATATTATTCTAAATTATTTCCAAGGCTCGATAATTAGTATAAAATTGTTTCGGATCCAGAATTGGCCAACTGAACCCTGTTTATTAACCCGAAATTGATCCAACGACCCGTTTTAATTCCGAAAAATGTTTTAAAAATCATTCTAAATACCCGAAAGCCTATTTATGACCCGAGACTTCTTTATAAATAATATATCATTGAGTACGTGATGTATTATGTGCTATATGTGACTTGTTGATTAACTATCAGTCTATATATTCGGTTTTTACTTGATTATTACATAACTTTCAATCCGTTAATCGGATTTTGGTAAAACGAAGGGTAGATAGAAGTATGTGTTGAATAGAACTCTATGAGTCGATTATTGATAGATGTTTATGATATGTGAGCAGAAGAGGCAAGCCATAAGAAAGGAAAACAGGTAGTTGAGAAATAAGACGATTGTGATTGGAAACGAGAGCAGAATAGTAAGCTAGTACAAGGCAAGTGTTCTGAACTTTCTCGAGATATTGTGGTACTTGATAATCCTATGATATTGCAAGTGCTTTGAAGCACAGAAACCTAAACCCTGATTCCAGTTATTGATCTTGAGCCGTAACCTGATTCTTTCTGGACCATCGATTGTTGTATACCCAAACACGAACCACGAATCTACGATACTACTCCACAAATACATACAAACTAAATACCAAATGCTGAACTGAATTATTTATATACTCAATCCATGATATCTTATGCTTTGAAAGACCAAATCCTTGAAACCCTGAAACATTGATTCCTTTGTTATCCAATTCTTTCATTACCCAGCATCCAAGCTTTGAAATTACCTTATTGATCCTTACAAGGATTGAAACCCTTTCATTGTTAAACACTCATTGTTGTTAATGATTCTGGTTATTGTTTATTATTGCTTATTCAGTTAATATGTTTGAATTGGATTATTATTATAAAATTGTGGACCAGATTCGTGGTCAGACCATATAATGTCAAGTTAGGCCAATGTGTGGCTTGGATCCAGTAGTTAGAGCAATGATGTGTGCCTTGCTCGGTGTTAGTGCGTGACTGATCAGCAGCCTAACCTTGGTTTTTAAATGAAAAGTATAATATCCAATTCTAAATCATAATCCATTGTTCACTTGATATCATAATCATGTTCTATTGATGATCATTATTCTCAGTTTTGTCATTGTGACTTGCTGAGCTAGTTAGCTCATTTGTGCGATGTTGTTTATATTCTTTCCAGCTAAAAAGGAACCAGTTGGTAACGAGGATCCCCAGTCCAGCGCGAGAGCTAGGGGTTCAGGTTGAGAAAGCTGAGCTAGTAGGCTTCTTTTGGAATAATTTAAGTCTGTAAAAGTTTGTAATAAAGTTTAATACTCAATTTGAGTTTGAATGATTGGGATTTGAACGGTATGTAATATAAGTAGATGTGTGGCTTGTGTGCATACTTTAGCCTGTTGTGATCCGTGGTAGTTGGTAAATAGGGTCACTGCATATTATTGTTATCTTTATTATTGTTATAAGCAGGTTATAAATAAGGTATGTGTATGTGTGTGTGGACCCCAAACTTCTGACCCGGGTTTGGAGGGAGCTACAGGTTTGGTATCAGAGCTACAGGATTATAAGTCACTGACACAAGCCTAGGTTGACGGGAATGGGTAGAGGGTTAGGATTAGAAGTAAGGAATAGAAAGATAGAACGTCGAGAGGTTGAGTGCTTCGGTATATCAGGTATTAGTATAATTCGCGTTATGGGTTGAGATTCTGATATTGCGATATGATTTCAGATAGCAGCGATGGCTGACTCTTTTATTCCCGTATCAGCTGATCACTCAGAGCCTTCAGTTGGAGTGCCGTCTTCGGATCCACGTCCTGTTGTTCTACCAGTGTTGGCTATACTACCTCCACATGTATTGCAGCCCGTACCACTGCAGGCTATTCCACCTCCAGGCATGAGGTCACCTATCAGAGGACCCCCACCAACTAATTCAGATTCCACTGGGCATTCAGTTGAGAGTGCCCCATTCCAGTCTACATTGCCCCCAGTTCCTTACTACCGGTATGAGGCTCTTCTATTGGAGCTTGATTCTTTGTTGGCCCAGATCAGAGAGCTACAACATATCATTAGGACTACTGAGGTTGATCGTGGTGTGAGGGAACTTCGAGAGGAGATTCATGTGACACGGAGGGTTCTTGAGGCTAGGCTACATGGAGCTACATTACCTGGCAGAGGCCCTGATGCACTGATGGGCTGGGCTACTGAGGTGATGGAGGACTTTAAGAGGCTGGCAGGACCAGAGTTTCCCTGGAGCTGAGTCAGAGATTTAGAGATGGAGATGCCGAGCAGTGTTGTTATGGTTATGTAGTATGTACAGTAGTGTGTAGTGCGTATCAGTAGACTTTTGAGTTGTCTTTATAGACTAACTATGATGACTAGTGAGTAGGTTGTTGTACCCTTTTGCTTTGACTTCCGAAGCGTCTTTACGCTTGTACTACCTAAAACTTTTGATCTATATATATCAGTACCTTTTTCCTTTCCAGCACTGTCATTTATTTTATTGTACCTGTTTTACCTTACCTTATCTATTGCACCAGTTATACCCCTGTGATACCATGTACCCTGTTTTCCATGACTGTTTATATTCTGTAAAGAAGCATGCAATTTACTTAGTTACAACTGTTTTCAAAAAGAGATACCTCTGTTTTACAGAACTTTTCTTTTATACAAAGATTTGATTCAAAAGCTGAATAAGTTGTTTGATTCTTTACAGAAAATGCCTCCCAGAAGAAATACCCGCACCAACACCCAGAATGAAGGAACCAATAACAACCAAGATGATACAAACCCAAATGCGAACCCATGACCCATAGACCCAGCAATAGCCCAGATTCTTCAAATCTTGGCCCAACAAACAGTTCACCTGGCACAATAACAACAAAGGCAGACCAACCCCCAGGTAACTTTCAAAACTTTTCAGGCAGTAAACCCACCAGAATTCAAGGGTTCCTTAGAGCCAATTGAAGCAAATGTGTGGTTAAAGGAAATAGAGAAGGCATTTGCCTTAGTGAAAGTAAAGGAGGAACAGAAGGTTGAGTTTGCAAGTTACTATTTGAAGAATGAAGCCAACTATTGGTGGGAGATGGTGAAGACATTGGAAGGTACAGATGTTATTACTTGGGAAAGGTTTAAACGGGAGCTTTTTATTAAACTATCCCAATTATCACTTGTAGTACGTGTAACCAGGCGCTGAGACCAAGACCGCAGTACAAATTGTACTGATTTGGATAATTATCCCGAAAACTGATACCGTTTGGATCAGTTTTTATAAATAAACGTACCGTTTTATATCGGGAATGATCCAACGGGATACTAATTTTCTGTAATTATAAATAGCCTTTTTCCGTATTTTATTTCGTATCAAAATCATTTGCAGATAGTTTATTCTATAATTTTCAAAGAAAAACCCTAATTACAAAAACTGTTCTAAGAATCAAATAGCAAAACGAAGGCGTTACCGATCTCTGTTTTCAAAGCTTGAGTAACCAAAACGAAGGATTTGAAGTGTTCTATCAGATTCTGAGCTTTGTTTCACTGCAGAATCAAAGGTTTATTTTCTGGAAATTTATTTATTTTCGAATTAAATTTATTAAAAATATGAATTTTTGTTCGGATGATTGTTTGTAAGATTTGATGACTGCATATTGTAGAGCTTGTTTTCCTGATGATTTTGATATATTATACGTCTGATTTGGAGTTCAATAACATGTTCAAATTTGAGTTTGATTTTCGAATTTTAAAATTAGGGTTTATAACCCGTATGAATATTTTTAATTGAAATTTGGGGGTTTCTTATTCTGAAATAGATTGATGTTGTGGTATAGTGTATTGTATTCTCTGTGAAATTTGCAATCTAGTCGTACAAGTTTCATGAATCAACGAGGTCTGTAGAGAAGGGAGTTGTGTTTTGAAGTTTACGTCGAACCCGCCGGAAACCGGCGAGTTTCTTGATCAAATTTCGGCCAAGTCTGGGGTTATTGATGAATTTTGATTGCAGATATAGGTTCCTGGTATTGTGTAGTTTAATTCTGGAGGTGATGGTGGTGGGAGGATGCGGGAGGTGAATTCTCCGGCCACCCCCGACTTTTCCGGCGACTGGAACTGCAAAATTTCAGTTTGGTACCTGTACTTTTGAAAACGATGAAGTTTGGTCCCCCAGGTTTCCAGACTTTGCAAAAATTGGATTCCTGTTTTAAAAATGTTTAAAAATCATATATCCTATTTATTTTTATTATAAAAATTCGTTTTTAATTTCTGAAAATTCTAAAAATTAGTATTTTAATTCCGAAAATTATTTTTAATTCAGAAATAAATTTGAATTAATTAGTTAATTAATTTCAGTTAATTTTTAATCGATTAATTGGGCAATTAATTTGGAAATTAATTTATTAATTGATTTAATTAATTATTAATTGATTTTAATTAATTATTTAATTAGATATAATTACTTAAAATGATTTAAAAATTCCAAAAAATAATTTAGAGCTTTAAAATATTATTCTAAATTATTTCCAAGGCTCGATAATTAGTATAAAATTGTTTCGGAGCCAGAATTGGCCAACCGAACCCTGTTTATTAACCCGAAATTGATCCAACGACTCGTTTTAATTCCGAAAAATGTTTTAAAAATCATTTTAAATACCCGAAAGCCTATTTATGACCCGAGACTTCTTTATAAATAATATATCATTGAGTACGTGATGTATTATGTGCTATATATGACTTGTTGATTAACTATCAGTCTATATATTCGGTGTTTACTTGATTATTACATAACTTTCAATCCGTTAATAGGATTTGGGTAAAATGAAGGGTAGATAGAAGTATGTGTTGAATAGAACTCTATGAGTCGATTATTGATAGATGATTATGATATGTGAGCAGAAGAGGCAAGGCGTAGGAAAGGAAAACAGGTAGTTGAGGAATAAGACGATTGTGATTGGAAGCGAGAGCAGAATAGTAAGCTAGTACCAGGCAAGTGTTCTGAACTTTCTCGAGATATTGTGGTACTTGATAATCCTATGATATTGCAAGTGCTTTGAAGCACAAAAACCTAAACCCTGATTCCAGTTATTGATCTTGAGCCGTAACCTGATTCTTTGTAGACCATTGATTGTTGTATACCCAAACACGAACCACGAATCTACGATACTACTCCACAAATACATACAAACAAACACTGAACTGAATTATTTATATACTCAATCCATGATATCTTATGCTTTGAAAGACCAAATCCTTGAAACCCTGAAACACTGATTCCTTTGTTATCCAATTCTTTCATTACCCAGCATCCAAGCTTTGAAATTACCTTATTGATCCTTACAAGGATTGAAACCCTTTCATTGTTAAACACTCATTGTTGTTAATGATTCTGGTTATTGTTTATTATTGCTTATTCAGTTATTATGTTAGAATTGGATTGTTTTTATAAAATTGTGGACCAGATTCATGGTCAGACCATATAATGGTCAAGTTAGGTCAATGTGTGCCTTGGATCCAGTAGTTAGAGCAACGCTGTGTGCCTTGCTCGGGGTTAGTGCATGACTGATCAGCAGCCTAACCTTGGTTTTAAAATTAAAAGTATAATATCCAATTCTAAATCATAATCCATTGTTCACTTGATATCATAATCATGTTCTATTGATGATCATTATTCTCAGTTTTGTCATTGTGACTTGCTGAGCTAGTTAGCTCATTTGTGCGATGTTATTTAAATTCTTTCCAGCTAAAAAGGAACCAGTTGGTAACGAGGATCCCCAGTCTAGCGTGAGAGCTAGGGGTTCAAGTTGAGAAAGCTGAGCTAGTAGGCTTCTTTTGGAATAATTTAAGTTTGTAAAAGTTTGTAATAAAGTTTAATACTCAGTTTGAGTTTGGATGATTGGGATTTGAACGGTATGTAATATAAGTAGATGTGTGGCTTGTGTGCATACTTTAGCCTGTTGCGATCCGTGGTAGTTGGTAAATAGGGTCACTGCATATTATTGTTATCTTTATTATTGTTATAAGCAGGTTATAAATAAGGTATGTGTATGTGTGTGTGGACCCCAAACTTCTGACCCGGATTTGGAGGGCGCCATATTGTTTGAGTGAAAAAATGAAGAAAGAAGGGGATGGGGCTCGGTTTTTGGAATTGCCGAGAGGGGAGGGGAGAAAGCCGAGAGGGAAGGGGGACGAAGAAGAGGAGAGTGAAGTGGTGGGGTGAAGTGAAGTGGTGATCACTTCCTTGATTTATTTTTATGTCTTGATTTGACTATAATGTGAGTGAGTTTGAGAAATGACAAGGGTATCCTTCTAGCTAGAGTTAGACTATCTTGCATGCAAGGTCAAGGAGGTAATTTGGCTAATAATTCATGAGTTAGTGGGTTTGGAAATGTCCTTGAAAAGAATGGAAGGGTGATTTGCATGCAAGGGCTTCCTTGTAATTTGCTAATTATCACAAGTAAAATTTATAAAGATTTATTTTTATAAAATAAAATACAAGTTCAAAAATTATAAAATTTATACCATAAAATAACTTGGATTTTTAGAAATTTTATAAAACCACTTTTGAAATTTGTGAACAAAATAACTTTTAAAAAGAAATTTATTCAAGGTTTAGAATATTCCTTATAAATCAAAAATAAAAGAAATAAATAAACTTTTGCTTTGAAAACTCATATACCACATAAAGCAAATTTAGGACGCAGAAATTTTCATTCACACAAGCATACAATAATTGAATATATTGGCATTCGGCTTTAAAATTGCACCAAATTCACAAATAATATTACACAAAAATGCCGGTTGTAACATCCTCTCCCCCTTAAGGGATTCTGTCCCCAGAATCTAAGAGAATAGATGAGGATACCGGGAATGCATATCAGACTCTAACTCCCAAGTTGATTCTTCGACCTTGGGGTTCCTCCAAAGTACTTTTACTAACTTTACCGACTTATTCCTAAGACTCTTTACTTGCCAGTTGAGTATTTTGACAGGTTGCTCCACAAATGACAGGTCTGCCTGAATTTCTACAGGTTCATATTCTATCACATGGATGGCGTCAGGATTGTACTTTTTAAGCAACGACACATGGAACACATTATGCACATGCTGATATTGAGGTGGTAAGGCTAACTCGTAGGCCACCTTCCCCACTTGACTCAAAATTTCAAAAGGACCTATATATCTAGGTGATAACTTCCCTTTCTTGCCAAATCTAGACAACCCTTTTCTTGGTGACACCTTCAACAAAAGGGTTTCGCCTACTTGGAATCGGACGTCCTTACGTGCTGGATCCGCATACTTTCTCTGTCTATCTTGAGCAGCAAGCAACCTTCTCTGAATTAACTTGACTGTCTCATGCAGCTGTTGTACCAATTTCGAGCCTAGAATCCTTCCTTCTCCTACTTCATCCCAACTTGTCAGTGATCTACACTTTCGTCCGTACAAGGCTTCGTATGGTGGCATCCCAATACTGGAGTGATAGATGTTGTTGTAAGAGAATTCAATCAATGGCAAGTGGTCATCCCAACTTCCTGCAAAATTGATTGTACAACTGCGCAACATGTCTTCGATTATTTGAATTGTCCTTTCGCTCTGACCATCAGTCTGCGGGTGGTACGCCGTACTCATGTTCAACTTCGTGCCAAGACTTTCTTGAAATTGCTTCCCCAATCTCGAGTTAAATCGGGGATCACTGTCTGAAACTATTTATTACGGGTACTCTATGCCTTAGTACGATTTCACGCACGTACAGATGAACCAATTTATCCAATGACGACTTCTCATTAATTGGAAGGAAATGCGCCGACTTCGTAAGGCGATCAACTATAACCCATATAACGTCATGCCCAAATTTCATTCGCGGTAGTCCCACTATAAAATCCATAGCAATATTTTCCCATTTCCATTCTGGAATCTTTAGGGGCTGAATTAATCCGCTTGGTCGTTGATGTTCTGCCTTCACTTTCTGACAAGTATAACACTTTGCAACCCATGCTGCCACGTCTCGCTTCATATTTGGCCACCAAAAGTTCTGCTTTAAGTCCCGATACATCTTGGTGCTTCCCGGGTGGAGTGAAAATCTTGAATTATGGGCTTCTTGTAGGATCTCATTCTTCAATTCAGGTACACGAGGAATCCAAATTCTTGAGGAAAACCTTAGTATACCTTGCTCATCCCTTTGAGTTCCAATCTCTTCTCCAGTCAGCTGATTCTTCTCTTTCTCCATTACTTTTTCCTGACATTTCCTTATCTTTTCCACTAGTGTTGGCTGAAAAGTCATTGCACGATAAACTTCTTTAACTATTCCATAATCACAAAGTTCTAATCCAAATTTCTTAATCTCTTCAGACAATTCCTTTGGTGTTGCCATTATATTCAATCTCTCCTTCCTACTTAAAGCATCGGCTACAACATTTGCCTTTTCAGGATGATAATTTATCAAGCAATCGCAGTCCTTGATCAATTCCAACCATCTCCTTTGCCTCATATTGAGCTCCTTCTGAGTGAAAATGTACTTTAAACTCTTGTGATCTGTGTAGATTTCACACTTTTCTCCGTAGAGGTAATGTCTCCAAATCTTAAGTGCGAACACTATGGCGGCTAGTTCCAAATCATGCGTTGGGTACTTCAACTCATGCGGTTTTAACTGTCTTGACGCATACGCGATCACCTTACTGTGTTGCATTAGCACATAGCCCAATCCCTTATGTGAAGCGTCACTGAATATCATAAAGTTTCCTTGCTCATCTGGTAGTACTAACACCGGAGCCGTTACCAATCTCTGTTTCAACTCTTGAAAGCTATCCTCACATTCTGCACTCCATTCGAACTTCTGATTCTTCCTGGTTAACTTAGTCAATGGAGTGGCAATTTTTGAAAAATCCTTGACAAACCTTCTATAGTACCCTGCCAATCCTAGAAAACTTCACACTTCTGTAGGTGTCTTTGGCCTCTCCCAACTCATAACCGCCTCAATCTTTGTCGGATCTACTTTAACTCCTTCATTTCCAATGACATGCCCTAAAAATTGAACTTCCTTTAACCAAAACTCACATTTAGAAAACTTGGCATACAACTTCTCTTGCCGAAGTATCTCCAATGCTATCCATAGGTGCTGCTTATGTTCTTCTTCTGACTTAGAATAAATAAGAATGTCATCAATGAATACTACTACGAACTTGTCCAAATACTTTTAAAATACCTGATTCATCAGATCCATAAATGCGGCCGGAGCATTAGTCAATCCAAAAGGCATTACTAGGAATTCATAATGTCCGTATCTGGTCCTGAAAGCTGTCTTGGGAATATCTTCTTCCTTGATCTTTAATTGATGGTATCATAATCTCAAGTCAATCTTTGAAAAGCACTTTGCTCCCTTCAGCTGATCAAATAGGTCATCTATTCTTGGTAGTGGGTAGCGGTTCTTCATCGTTACCTTATTCAATTCCCGATAATCTATACATAGCCGCATACTTCCATCTTTCTTCTTTACAAACAGAACAGGTGCTCCCCATGGTGACGTACTTGGCCGTATCACTCCTTTATCCAACAATTCTTGTAGCTGGCTCGCCAACTCCTTCATTTCTGCTGGTAACATCCTATATAGGGCCTTTGAAACTAGTTCTGTGCCCGGAGCAAGGTTGATCTCAAACTCGATTTATCGATCTGGCGGTAAGCCCGGTAGTTCGTCTGGAAACACATCTAGGAACTCGTTAACTACGGGGATATCTTCTATACTGGGGTTGCCCTTTTCTGAATCCACTACATAAGCTAGGAACGAGTCACAACCTTTTCTAAGTAGCTTCTTAGCCTGAACGATTGTAAGAAATAATTGTTCTTGCCTCTGTCCCTTAAATACTACCTTCTCTCCACTCTTCATCTTTAAATACACTTTCTTGGTCTTACAATTAATCTGGGTGTTATTCTTCCCTAACCAATCCATACCTAAAATTATATCGAACTCTCCCAACTTGAAGAGTATCAAGTCGGCTGAAAACTTATGCCCGGAAATATCGATCTCACACGTCGGACATAATTGATTCACATGAATCTTCTCTTGGTTCGCAATTACCACATTTACTACCTCTCTCATAATTATTTTATTATATTGAAGTTTATCAACAAAAGTTTCTGATATGAAAGATCTTGTTGCTCCCGAGTCAATCAATACTTTAGCTTTGACATTATTGAGTAAAAGTGTACCTGCTATCACCTCAGAATTCTGAACAGCGTCCTTCATTTTCAAATTGAATGTCCTTGTTGTTGCTTGCAGAGTTGTTGTAGGTGGTGGAGGTAATGCCAATACCTCGGCTGGCACGCTTGCACTGGTACTTGCCACATTCATTAGTGTTTTGACTGGTCCGGTTGTCTTGCACTCCCTAGCTATGTGTCCAGTCTTCCCACACTTGTAACATGTAACTCCTGGCTTCGGCATCTTACACTTGTTTGCCAAATGTCCCTTCTAGTTGCACCTATAACATGTCATGCTCAGCTTATTACACACTCCGGGGTGCCTTCTTCCACAGTGCTTGCATTCCGGTCTCTGGAACCTGTTTTCTCCAACTTGTCCTTGGCTTGTTTGGTTGTTCCCCTTCGATTCTTGTCTTTTGCCCAAATTTCCCTTCTTTTGAAAATTTCCGCCCTTATGGAAACCAATCCTCTTTACATTCCGATCCTGTGAATTTTCCGCTTCAGACTTCTCTCCATAAAATGGAACCTTTCTCTTCTTATTATCCCTTTCCTTCCTTGACTGCATCCCATTATTCTCAATCAAAGCAGTTTTCTGTACTACGCCCGCATAAGTATCAAGCTCAAACATAGTTACTCTATCTCTGATCCAATTCTCCAATCCTTGTTGAAATCTCTTCGCTTTTTCCTCCCCAGTGCTGGTATACTTTGTCACAAACCTTGACAACTCAGTGAACTTCTTCTCATACTCCAGTACAGACATATTCCCTTGCTTCAACTCAAGAAATTTAAGCTCCATCTGATTCCGCATGTACTTAGGGTAGTAATTTTCCAGAAATAACTTCTTAAATCTTTCCCAAGAAACTTGTTGAGTCGCTTTCATAGCTTTTACTGATTCCCACCAATAGATGACTTTACCCTTCAAGAAGTAAGTAGCATATGGCGTCTTCTGCTCATCCCCTAACTGTACCAACTCAAAAGCCCTTTCCATTTCCTTAATCCATGTGTTAGCTATTATTGGATCAGTGGTATCATGAAATGCAGGTAGATTCACATTCTGAAAAGCCTTGAAAGTGACAACTTGTCGAGGTGGTACTGGTGGTTCGGGTGGTTGGTGTGGTTCACGGTTATCTTGGTTTTCAATTCGTTGTTGAAGAGTTAGTTGTTGTTGAGCTATAGCATTGGTTTGCTGTTGCAAAGTTTCTAGTAATCGAAGAATATTTGGATCTGTGGTAGATGTGGTTGTTGGGTTCTTCTTTTTGGGTGGCATGATCCTGAAATAAAAGTTGTGTCAAAACAGGTTTGAATGATGAAATAATTCGAGGGTATCGCATGGCATTCTTATTTACATATGAGGTCAAGTTTCAAATTAAACAGATATGGTGATGCATATAAATGCGTAAAATAACAGTTGAGAGCAAATGGAACGATAGTGCATAATATTGGAAATCTAAAGGTCACAATACATCAAGATCGGGATAAAGTCTGATTCTAGGAACAACATGCTTATTTAAAGGAAACAACTGGGAATTCTACGAAGTCTGATAATACAACAACATGAAAGGTAAATAATGGAAAGAACTAAGGCTCCACTCCATCAGAACGGGGATTGGTAGTCTTCTCCTCTCGAAGCATCTTCACAATGCTCTGGAGCTCATCCGCTACCATCTGGATGATATACTGGCTGGTGCGGTCTCGGTGTGATGGCATCTCCTCAAGCTTAGTTTTGACGTACTGAACCAAAGTCTCAAGTCTCGCAGTCATCTGCTCCTTAGGCTTCCCTTCATAATTTCGGATGTCTGGGTACACGTTCTTCAGTCGGTCTATCAGTCGGTCGTACTTGCCCTGAAGCATGTCAAACTCACGCCTCAATTCAGCATACACGGAGAAAGCAATAGTATCATCCGACCCAGAGGATGACGAGGAATGCGCCCTTTGCTGACAACCCAAGAAGAGGAGTATTAATAATAAATTTACTTAACCTACTCTCTCGCAAATTATCTATAACCTATACATATATCCTATAACCTATTTGGGCTGTTCAGGGACTCTAAGCCGTAGCTCTGATACCAAAACCTGTCACACCCCCAACTTAACAAACAAAATAAATATAACTATTACAATATTTAAAAGAAAGTAATCATAACAGAATCCAAGATCTTATAGTTTAGGGTTTGGAACAGCCCAACACTACCATCTATTACAGCTGATTTTAATATCGAGTCCTCACACAAAACTATCAATTATTCTACCTGAGCTCGGATATACGCATCGGCGTCACAGGTCTTACGTGCTGTCTGCTTGAATCTAACCATAGCTGCTAGCTGTAATATCAGGGTAAAGCAAGAAGTGAGCCAAATGCTCAACAAGTGCTAAACAATAAGGTACAAGGCATAAATCGAGATATATATAAAAGAATTACAATGCGAAGACATAACCAATACTAACAAAAGATAAAACTTTGGGTGATGGCATCATTTGCTTGATTCAAAACAATTTTCAAAATCATATCTTAATCAAAATCATTTTATGATGCTACGGATTACAGCCGGTGATCAGCCGCGAAGTAATCCCGAACCTCGCTGGGTTCTAAAACATTAATGGGATCCCTAGGCAACTTTTAAGCCTACAATATAAGTGTGGAAAGGACTCGCGTCTCAGTCCAGATCCACTATTCAAAGAAAACATTTATCCCCCTTTGGGACTGAAAATCCACAATTTAATCATTTCAAAAACTGATGCCGATTGTTAATAAAATCTCTTAAATAGTAAACATTTTTATCAAGGGATTATAGACAAATTTGAACACTGGAAATATGTCTCAAAATGTCAGGGCCATGATCCACTAGACATTACTTTATTAGGGTAATTGAAAAGTTTCCATATACAAGAACTTTGACAAGGAGTTCTAGCAAGGATATTGGATAATATGAAAGAGTAATGCCGAACTAGGCTTAAAGCAAGGATTGTAGTCAAGGTATAGGTATTATAACATCAAGAAGATAAGTATCAGGGGTTACAAGCATACTAGAAGTGTTAAGGTATAAAGAAAGTGATCATTAGCTTAAGGTATATCAGGATGTCAAATTTTAGGGTAAGGACGGGGTTATCAAACGATCATGAACAACTCCAAAGAATATCTGGTTTTTAAGTATCAGGGTAAGGTTTCTATTGGGGTTCAAGCATTAGGGTGAGATGTCAAGATTTTAGGAATCAATAGTATGTTGATCAAGAGGATCAAAAAAGTATTATAACAAATCTTTATTTTTATCATGGCATTCCAATTACTTTGACGACTAGCATGATACGACCTTCGATCTACTTGCAATATGAAATTAAGGGTTCATGGCATTTCTATATAATACGAAGATAGATTTAAGAATCACTTGGTTCTAGTATATCAAGATTACTCAGGATACTCGCATCAATATATGAACTAATTAACACACATTTGCAGTGTAAACGAAAAACAGGTTGAATCACTTGCCTTGAGAAAGGCTGCTCTGGTCTGGCTGGTAGGAGCAACTGGAAGGTTTACTCGACCTTTATGGCAAGTTTACCCTCGTCTCGAGATCCTACATAAATAATAATAATCCTCATTATAATATACTCTCACCAACTTAACCTATTTACATCCCGGAATTAAACACAAATGGCACTTAGGCCTATATGTACTCAATTTATATTCACCTTATAAATATAATAGTACATATAGCCACATATACTCACATATCATATTTTAATATCAAATAATATCACACATACCATAATGCACACTTGGCTTGGATGATCTCGACCCACAACTTAAGTCACTAGATCGCTAAACTAGACAAAGTCTCCAAATTTGGCCTCCTAACTCGATGTGCCTTTACTAAACTATCCAAAACCTATTGACCCTCACTTGGGATTTTACTCTAATGGCTTTATACTATCTTGAAACCATAATGGTCAACCTAGGTCTCACTCATAAGTGCTCTAAAACTATGTGGTAAGTGAAAGTGCTCACTGAAATAAATTTCAGAATGACATCTATGGTTTCTTGAGCACATTAGACACTCTTAAACTACAAGTTTACCTCCAAAACTTCTACACTAGACTCTTCTGACCAAAAGGCATCTCCCAAACTTGATGTGGCTCAAGGGCCTAGTTTGGGCCTCCTTGGGCCTAAGCTCAAAGTTCATGGTTCCCCTGTTTTTCTGGGCAGAAAACGCCCTGACTTGAACTAACTTGTGACACATGGTTCTAACTCATATCCTATGAACTATGGTTGGAAAAACTCCTCTGACACTCCCTCTAACTAAGGCCCAACAGGTCCTAAGGAGGGCTTACCCATGACATGGTCAAAACTTCCTATTTCTAAGTTGCAACAAAACCGTCCCCTGCTGGACAGATTTTGTGATTCCACTCGTGCACCTAACCAAACGACTTATAAACCTCCAACAAACACCTAAAACCTTTTATATACTCCTAATGCTAGCTTCTGGTGGCTTGGGCCTCAAAGTTCACAATAATGATGTAACACCCCCAAATCCGGGGTCGGGGATCCGGGTTGACACGAGTTCCATTTCCCTTAATAACACCCAATCTTAATAAACAATCAACTACTCTGTACTGTGACCCCACAATAAACACACACACCACAAGTTATAGTCTCAGAGATGAATATCCAAAAATAACACGAGTCATTTTATTCCAAAATTATGTGCCCTTACACCTTAAAAGGATTTCTGAATAGATTTACATTTCTTTGCCATTAATACAATTGATAAAGATACATAAGTCTGGTACATCAAAAGTTGAAAGCCTAGCCTATTGGTAGTTCCTACCTCAGCTACAGCAACATCAACGCCTATAGGAAACTGCGGAACGTTTCCTCTCCGCTCGCGAATTGGGAGCTTGGTCCTGTTCATCTTTTCTATCTGTTATTGTGTGATGAAAGAAGAAAGGAAGGGTGAGCAACAAGCCCACCAAAATAATATGTATAGTGATTTACAATATATGAGCATTCTCATAGTACTCACGAAAGTCTTGGTCAAGAAGAAATGAACCAAGTTTGATATCTTGCCGCGACCAAGTCGCAAAATATTCAGTACATATGTACATATATACTTTTCACAATCTTTGAAATCCTCTGACATGTATAATGTACACAGAGTTCCCGTTTATAACTGTATAAAATATCGTTGCAAGGTGATCTCATATATCTAACCTTGTCTCAACGTTTTTCCGAAAATCTTTGACATGCACAAGATAATCATTTACTAGATATAAGTTTAAAAGATGAAGTTACAAGATACTCCAATATACTTATATTCGAATACTACTTGAACTACCACCGTTCAAGTTATAATCAGTTTCAAAAGTTCATCACCCAGATGAGACTACAAGATAAGACTTGAATAGATTCAATCTTTGAAATATCATTATAAATAATGAAGTTACGAGATACTTCATTAAGTCTCGATATATATATACACCTATATATATATACATTTCATACACTCCTTGAAAACCTCTGTTATGAAAATTATAAACAGAGTTGCATTATCCAATGAATTTTGGAAAGGAGAAAACCTTGACATAAACCTGATATCTTGCTGATCAGGCAAACATACCAATAAGTAACCGTTTCTACTAGTAGATGGATGAATCCCCCACCGGTCATCACCCTGGCCATATAAGGACCTTGTGCTGGACCGCCACCCGGCCTCTTACGCGTTGATGGACTGCCACCCAGCCACTTACACTTTGGTAGACCGTACCCCGACCTGTCGCTTATGCCGACTCAATTAGATGGATTTACTTCCCGAACGTTGGGCAAGTAATCAAATTGGTTTCTCAAAACAGCAACCACGTTGCGAATGTAAAGTACACCACAGAGCCAGATCCCCCAGGTTTTGAGCGAGTATTTAAATCCCCTTCGAAAGGAGGATCTTAAATATAAAAGAATGAGTTTTGGGATCCGCCCTAACTTTTAGAAATCATATTGAAGACTCGAAAACATTTTTAAGAATGTTTGGAGTACTGCTGATTTATTAAAATAAATCAGTCCCGATATATTAGAAATATCTTAATATTATTATTTAAATAATATTCTCATAAAGATAATCCTTATAAAAATAATCGAAGTAGAAGTTTTAAAACTCATACTTGAAATGAATATTAAATAACCAAAGATATACTTATACGAAAGTACTATCTTTATTTGAATAATCGAAAATAAGTTTAATTATCGAAACATTATTCTTTAATAAAATAAAGAATATTATTAAATAATAAGCGGAGTCATAATACCTCGAATGAATATTATAAATAATATTCATTAAATAAAATAAACGGAGTCATACATCCTCAAATGAATATCCAATTAATAATCATTAAATAGAATAAACAGAGTCATAAGTCCTCCAATGAATATTCAAATAATATTCATTAAATAAAATAAAGTTATCGAATAAACCTTATTCGATCAATAATTTTGAAAACTATATCCATATATATATAAATATATATATATATATATATATATAATATACTCGGGAACATCGACTCCCGGTTTAGAAATATGTTCACCTTTGGGTCCCCTATACTAAGGGTATACGCAACTACTGCTTATCTCTAGCATAGGTATTATGCAACTATAAGCATTGGAATCAACAGATAGATAACCAGATTACGAAACATACATGCATATATACCATATCAGCATGCTCCAATATATCGCAAAATTTGCTAATAACCATCATGCACTTATCACAAGATAATGCATATACATATATTTAGATCACAACAACAGTATAACGGGTAGAAAACTTGCCTGAGTGTTCCCGGATTAAACTCAAGCTTAGAGTGGGTCCGGTAACCTATGAATAACAACATAAGCCGAAATTAAACCGTGGTCGCTTAAGAAACTAGACTTTAACCATTTAGAGCCCTAACGTTCGCTTTCGCACTTAACGATTCACTTAAGTCGCTCGAGTACCCTCGGCTCCACCATTTTTAATAAATTAACCATTAAGGGTTTTAAGGCGATTCTTTTGCGAGTACCTTACCAACTGCCTAATCCACTTTACATAATTGTTTCTTACCCCAATTAGTCATTTAAGGTCCTTAACCAAGGTTTCAAAGTAAGGCGAGGGGTAATGGTTCAGTCTCGAAATGCCGTTACTTAAAACAGTTATTTCTCCTAAACCGTACATCGGAATCGAAGGAACTACATATCAAAACGAAGCTCGTAACATGAACTATCTAACCATGGCAATGGTCAGAACCTAGCAGTGAGTTCACGGGTCCTAATGTTAAGAACAAAAATAGCCTAAAGTAAATCGGACATTACAACGGCTATGTTTACGCGATTACCCAAATTTAAAACACTCCAATTCAACCCACAATCGATCCACAATCACAACCCAATCAAAACTCCATTCATACCATACTAAAACAGCCCCAACAACTCAATATTACCAATTCATACTTATTTCTCAATCATGAACTAAGAGTTTACTTAAGTTCATTAACTAATAACCAAGATTTCCAACTCCAAAAACATCACAAAACCAACCAATCTCTAAGCACACAATAATCATGCCTCTCATCAACAAAACTACTCATAAAAAGCTCTAAACATGATTACACATCATCTAAACATTAGGAAATCTAAACAACAAAACTTAAGACTAAGATCATGAAGAGTTATACCTTCCTTGAAGCTTTTAATCCATGAAAGATCCTTGGAATGCCCATGGAATCCTTAATCTAACCTCCTACAAGCTTGATCTTTCAATGAAATCAAGAACACAGAAATTAATTTCAAGAAAGTACTATTCACCATCTTCTTGAATGATTTATAGGAAATGCTAGGAAAGGATTTTGAAGCTAAGATTCCTAGGAAGTATGTAACTTAACTAGGAGAAGCTAGGATAATTACCATGTAAATTAGCAAGTGGAGGAGCTTGGACTTCCCTTTTGCTAAGAAAGAAGCCGAGAGCTTCATGAAGAAAAGAGATAAAATGATCTTTTTTGCTTGCTTGGTGTATTTGTGTGGTGTTTTGTTAGCTTGGTTAGTTTAGAATTTACCATGGTAAATAATGCTTGGCTACAAATCAACCAACAAAACAATCTCACTTATCATGCTTATGTCACATTTCTTATGTCATCCATTTGCCACATGTCTTTGTCTTGTAATTTGATGATGTCACAATCCTTGGCTTCTTGTACAAGCTTGTCTCTTGGTCGCTTATTTATTTTACGGTTCGCTTAACTTTCGTTCGTGTTTATCGTTCGAGGGATAATATCCGGGATCTTATTACTTGGGCTTCCCCTAAACCTTTCTCAATATTTTATATTCCATTTATGATCCTCTCTTAAAATCCTTGAATTTAAATCCTTTTTATAATGTTACCTTATACTCAATTCTTTCTGTATCTGGTAGATTTCCGGGAAAAATCAAAGTGTTCGAATTTGGATTCTGACGATCTTTACATACACTTATATATCATATAGAGTACTAATAAGATCTCATAATAACAATAAAAGAACCCCTACATAGTGTGGCATGAAAAGTTTTTCTTATTTAGCATAATCAGCAAAATCACTATTCATAAGGGTTTCAAAAAAATTCCGAAAATTGGGGTTATTACAGTCTCCCCTCCTTAAAAGGATTTCGTCCCGGAATCAGATAGAAAAACAAATGGGGGTACTTTTCTAGCATTGCGCCTTCTAACTCTCAAGTTAATTTTCCCACATTGTGGTTCTGCCACAACACCCTGACTAGCACGCTAACCTTTTTCCTAAGCACTTGTCCCTTTTCAATCTATAACCCTTCCTGGTTGTTCCATATAGGTTACGTCTGGTTGCATGTCTATGTGCTCATACACCCCTATTTGTCTGGCATCCGAATTACACTTCCTTAACATTGATACGTGGAACACGTTATAAACTTGCTACATGTTCGGGGGTAGGGCTAGCTCGTATGCTAACTTCCCAATATGTTTTGGTATATCCAAGGGTCCAACAATTCGTGGACTTAAACTTTCCTTTCTTTCCAACCCTCATCAATCCTTTCCAAGGGATACCTATAACATTACTAGGTCCCCTATTTCATAATCTTTGTCCTTTTGAGTCAAATCAGCATACCTCTTATGTCCATCTTGGGTTACTACCAGCCGTCCTCTGATTAGATCTATTATATCCCTGGTCCTTTGGACTACTGTGGGTCCGAGCATCTTGCGCTCTACAACTTCATCCTAACATAAGGGAGATCGACATTGTCTTCCCTCAAGGATCTCATAAGGCGATATCTCAATACTGACATATGATCTATTATCGTAAGAAAACTCAATCCGCGTTAAGTGATCATTCCAAATTCTTTCAAGTCTATTGCACAGACTCTCATTATAGCTTTTAGCATTAGAGCTTTTGCTTCTCAATACCCATTCTTTTCCAGTTCGTAATCGCTACTACCTTCCGTTCCTAATATTATACTGGTTATACTTTTGCTCGTTAACGTTCTATAACCTTTTAATAACCACGTCAACCTTAGTATCACAAACGCGTTAGAAACGGAATACCACCGTACTGATACTACTTCCTTTAGCTGCTTCCATCTTCGAAAGATTGATCCATCATATAGAAGTAAAGGAATTTATTGAGAGATCACTATGATCATGAACACTTGTTCTATTGCATAGTTAGTACAGAAGGTGGCCAGCCTTTAGTACTTGACAAGCAATTAAACAACATGTGGTATCCTACTAGGCTTCTATCACACAGATAGATAGTCATTCAGCAATACCTCCCCTTCTGGAAGGGTTGTTCTTCTCAGCTTATATGAAATGAAAAGAAGAGAAAAGAACGAATTGAAGAGAATTGTATATATGAAAAAAAAAATATACTGCCACAAAATATCTGGCTTGGAACCTACCTCTGAACTATAGAGGTTTGTCATAGGAGAACAAAACATATGTGTATATATATCAACATCAAGTATTATCATATCGCATTTCGCATGCTTAAATATTTTTGCTATTCCGTCCATCATTCTATGGACCCATGCTCTTCCTCGAGCTTATAATCATTCACCTTTGAAACTCCCTCGACATCGAAAATCGAATCTAGAATCTCATTCTAGACATCATCGTTACTAGAATTCTATGCTTGCACTGCAACCTTCCTCGTATAGTAATACGACTCCCTATTGATAAGAAGGAATGGATACTCAATAGGTAAATAATCGACCTAGTTTTTCTATCAAAGATAACTTATACGTCAACACGACCCGATTAGTGGTACTTAATCTCAACCTCCATTCCAATACAACTCTCATGGTTGTAATCAGCTCATTACTCGCAGAATCATTGCTGCATTACTATGGTCCACTACTGACCTACTGTCGTCATTCACGTTCCATGAAATCTTAATATCTAACCATACGGAGTCCATACATGTCGTATCAAATCCTTCTAAGGATGTAACATAATCACCATTCATGATTCATGAAGAACACTCCTGATCCTGACATATATACATGACATGAAGCAGATAAAATTGCAGAAGAGTTTCAATCAAAGCAACGATAACAGGTTATTACCATTCTTAATCATATGCCTTCAATAGAAGACTTAACTCAAAGGTTTGTTTGGTCCTTTTTGAAACATGGTCCTGGATTATCTTCAGATAGTACCTTCTGAGATAGATAGCCCGCTCATGGCGATTACACGAGTTAAACCTTTACCAACTACTATTACGGTTGGGTATTGCACAGCCATCAGAAGGAATGTCAATCTTCTAAACCATAATACAACCTTCACAGCTTTAACCATCATCACTGTATTCCTTTGGCCCAAGCGCCTATAATTATCCTCTTACCTTTAAGGTGTCGGCCACCTCTTTGGCCTTTCCTGATAGTAAAATTTCCTTATAGTCAATGTCATTTTAACCACCTCGGAATAAATTTTCTACCTCATTTCAATCACTGCTTATGTGAAGATGTTTTCCTTAAAATCTGATGAGTAAAAAAAAATATCATTATTTTTCCATAAGTTATTGCCTCAGTCTTTAGAGGTTAATCACTGTCACGACTGACTCTCAATCATACTTAGAACATCTTTTATCTTAGGCCCTAATTGCCCTGAACAATTTCGACCTTTACTGGTTTGATCCATACTTTCTCGTGGTTTAACACGTGCCCCACTTGGCATCATTATAATTACGTCATATTTCCTTTATCAATATTTTTATTCTTGAGAATTTTGAATATTACCTTTCTCCTTGTAAAACCCCTAAGGTTACCCTTGAATCGTTCCTCCTGTATTCCCTAGATACAGGGCATATCGAAATACCCTTTACTAATACTAGAACCATTGTCTATATGTTTCTGAAAAATTTCCCCACTGATACTTAAAGGTTGTTATTACCTTAATCCTTTCCAATTCATACTGTCAAAACTCATACTATCCCTATTAAGGGTGAAATGCTAGCCTTTATGCATTCCCCTAGGATTCATTTCAAGTTATCGGGGTTTTATCCTTAATTCCACCTTTAAAAGATACTTACACTCTTCCATGGATAAATCAAGTCAAATATACTTGATAGATTACTTTATTCAATCATTCTCACTTCGATAGTCTATCTTAATTTCACAATAGCATCCTTATTCAAACTGAGTTTAATCCATATGGCCTCTAAAAGATAACAACAGTTATCCGCTTTTCTTGCCTAATTTGGTAACGATAACAAGGATGTTCTGGAAGATATTGGTCGTGTTCAACGTGAACCTCTTCTTAATAATTCCTTATTTACTTTTGTTGTTTATCTCAACAGTCACCTCAATATTGGGATATCTTTCATACCTGGCGTCTCCCTTTCTGGGTATCGAGCCACCGGTCTTACACTTCACATTCTTGAAGGTCACTTCCTTCATCCAATTTTCCTAATTTCTTACTTCCTTGTCTCCTTAGTCTATCCGCATTTCATTATTCATCCTTCGAATTATCTCAAGGTTTCCTCGAATCCTCCCAACTTACAGGGGATAAAATATATGTATCTCTTATGCCTTCAACCATCAATTTTTAACTCATGGTGAATCACCCTCATCCTGACGATTACATACTTCTCTATTTCTATTGCTACGAGTCTTTAGGGTTTCCTCATACCCAACTCCCTTATCATTCCTCAAACTCTATTGCCTTTATATTCCTTTCCACTTCAATTCCTTTTTATTTTCCTTTCTCTTATCATTATTTCATGAACCAACACAACATAAGCATTGATTTCAGATATCCCGTCATTCTGGATTCGTGTCTTCAGAACGAATCTTGACAACTTTTACAACTTAGATTCATAATTCATCATACTTGTCCGCCTTTGTTCTGGCTCTAAAGCTTTTACACTATCTCCATAACCTTGGGAAGTACTTTCTTGAAAACAATTGACTGAACTTTAATCAGTTTATTGTAACCTCTTGCTCCGTGCTTTTCTTGGTCTTTCACCAGTGGGTGGTCTCTCTCTTAGGAGGGTAAGTGACAAAAACACTCTTTTTTGATTCGTCAATCATTTAGAATCTCAAATGATTCCTGTATTTCCTTTAGCCAGGCTCTTGCCTCGACTGGGTCAGCTTATTCCTTGGAACTTTGAGAGCTTAGCGACTTAAAGAACCTGAAAGAATTTCTCACCGCATTGTTTCCTCAGGGTGGTGGTTGGGGATAATAGTATAAGTTATGTTTAGGCAGGTCCATGAATTTCCCAATAGGAGTACCATCCTGATTCTCCCTATCTTGTTCAACTTCTATTTTCTCAGTATGAAATGTTCCAACCTTCTCCCATAATCGGGGTTATCTTATACGTTAAAAATCCTTGTTTTCCACTTCATTATGTTATGGGTTCCTTCTATCTTGATGTCGACCTCCCTGACTATCACGTTCAGGGTTTGCTCTAAATCTTATTCCTCAAACTAGCTTTCATCTAAGATCTCATCTTTAAGTTCTTGAACATTTGGTACCCAAATTCTGTAGGAATGCCTCATTATTCCCTTATCATCTTTCTCGGTATTAATCTCTTATCTATTTGTTGGCTTTCTGCCTTCATTCATCACTTTTTCTGGCACAATATGTTCTTTTCCAATAATTCGGGCTGTATTGCAATCTTAAACAGCTTTTCGGTACCGGCTCCGGTTACCTTCACTTCTATTTCCATTTTCTCAAAATCTCTTATAACTCTCCCAAAGACATTATAATCTTGAGTCTCTCCTTTTTACTAAGGGCATCAGCCAACACATTGGCTTCCCCCGAATGATAAAGAATCTCCCAATCATAATTCTTGATTAGCTCTAACCGCCTCCTCTGGCGTATGTTGAGCTCTTTCTACGTGAAAATGTACTAGAGCACTTATGGCTTAGGTAATTCTCGCACTTCTCTCCATACAAGTAGTGCCTTCAATCTTTAGGGCAAAACTATTGCCATGAGCCCAAGCTCATAGGTGGGGATATCGAATTTTATATTCCCTTAATTTTCTTGACGCGTACGCGATTACCTTGCTGTGCTGTATAAGAAGCACCCTAATTCCTTATGCGAAGCGTCAATACAAATCACAAAATCTCCTTTTTCCATCTGGCAATGCCAATATAGGGGCCATCACCAATCTTTGCTTTAGTTCTTGAAAGTTGTTCTCGCATTTCTCTGTCCATTCAAACTTCTCAGTCTTACGAGTAAGCCGCGTTAAAGGGGCTACTATCTTTACAAACTTGAACGAACCTCCGGTAGTGACCAGCCAATCCTACCTCTGGTAATTCCCCTAACCATGGTCATCAATTCCTCAGTGGTCCTTTATTCATTCTTGTCAGGACCCTCCATGGGATTCTTCTCAGCAACTATCCCTTCTAGGACAACATCCTCAACCGCTACATCCTCAATATGAACATCATCCGGTCCCTCATTAGGGTGTTCCATTGGATCCACAATCTGATCTCCAATAACTAATAAAACATCATCGCGTTGTTGCTCCTCAACCTCAGGGTTCGGAGTCCCGCTACCATATATGATAACGAACTACGCTTCTATCACGATATTTATAAGCGTTCCCATAAGGGTTTTAACTGTCAGTACTACGTTAGGTAACCTGACTATGAACTTGGCAAGAGTTCTTATTATCTTTGTGAACTTATTATCTTAACGTCACATCATCTCTGAGGTTTATAACGCTTACCTCTGATACCATTTCTGTAACACCCCCAAATCCGGGGTCGGGGATCCGGGTTGTCACGAGTTCCAATTCCCTTAATAACACCCAATCTTAATAAACAATCAACTACTCTGTACTGTGACCCCACAATAAAGACACACACCACAAGTTATAGCCTCAGAGATGAATATCCAAAAATAACACGAGTCATTTTATTCCAAAATTATGTGCCATTACACCTTAAAAGGGTTTCTGAATAGATTTACATTTCTTTGCCATTATTACAATTGATAAAGATACATAAGTCTGGTACATCAAAAGTTGAAAGCCTAGCCTATTGGTAGTTCCTACCTCAGCTACAGCGACATCAACGCCTATAGGAAACTGCGGAACGTTTCCTATCCGCTCGCGAATTGGGAGCTTGATCATGTTCATCTTTTCTATCTGTTGTTGTGTGATGAAAGAAGAAAGCAAGGGTGAGCAACAAGCCCACCAAAATAATATGTATAGTGATTTACAATATATGAGCATTCTCATAGTACTCATGAAAGTCTTGGTCAAGAAGAAATGAACCAAGTTTGATATCTTACCGCGACCAAGTCGCAAAATATTCAGTATATATGTACATATATACTTTTCACAATCTTTGAAATCCTCTGACATGTATAATATACACAGAGTTCCCGTTTATAATTGTATAAAATATCGTTGCAAGGTGATCTCATATATCTAACCTTGTCTCAACGTTTTTCCGAAAATCTTTGACATGCACAAGATAATCATTTACTAAATATAAGTTTAGAAGATGAAGTTACAAGATACTCCAATATACTTATATCCGAATACTACTTGAACTACCACCGTTCAAGTTACAATCAGTTTCAAAAGTTCATCACCCAGATGAGACTACAAGATAAGACTTGAATAGATTCAATCTTTGAAATATCATTATAAATAATGAAGTTACGACATACTTCATTAAGTCCCAATATATATATACACCTATATATATACATTTCATACACTCCTTGAAAACCTCTGTTATGAAAATTATAAACAGAGTTGCAATATCCAATGAATTTTGGAAAGGAGAAAACCTTGGCATAAACCTGATATCTTGCTGATCAAGCAAAGATACCAATAAGTAACCTTTTCTACTAGTAGATGGATGAATCCCCCACCGGTCATCACCCTGGCCACATAAGGACCTTGTGCTAGACCGCCACCCGGCCTCTAACGCGTTGATGGACTACCACCCAGCCACTTACACTTTGGTAGACCGTACCCCGACCTGTCGCTTATGCCGACTCAATTAGATGGACTTACTTCCCAAACGTTGGGCAAGTAATCAAATTGTTTTCTGAAAACAGCAACCACGTTGCGAATGTAAAATACACCACAGAGCCGCATCCCCCAGGTTTTGAGCGAGTATTTAAATCCCCTTCGAAAGGAGGATCTTAAATATAAAAGAATGAGTTTCGGGATCCGCCCTAACTTTTAGAAATCATTTTGAAGACTCGAAAACATTTTTAAGAATGTTTGAAGTACTGCTGATTTATTAAAATAAATCAGTCCCGATATATTAGAAATATATTAATATTATTATTTAAATAATATTCTCATAAAGATAATCCTTATAAAAATAATCGAAATAGAAGTTTTAAAACTCATACTTGAAATGAATATTAAATAACCAAAGATATACTTATACGAAAGTACTATCTTTATTTGAATAATCGAAAATAAGTTTGATTATCGAAACATTATTCTTTAATAAAATAAAGAATATTATTAAATAATAAGCGGAGTCATAATACCTCGAATGAATATTATAAATAATATTCATTAAATAAAATAAACGGAGTCATACATCCTCAAATGAATATCCAATTAATAATCATTAAATAGAATAAACAGAGTCATAAGTCCTCGAATGAATATTCAAATAATATTCATTAAATAAAATAAAGTTATCGAATAAACCTTATTCGATCAATAGTTTTGAAAACTATATCCATATATATATATATAAATATTTATATAATATACTCGGGAACATCGACTCCCGGTTTAGAAATATGTTCACCTTTGGGTATACGCAACTACTGCTTATCTCTAGCATAGGTATTATGCAACTATAAGCATTGAAATCAACAGATAGATAACCAGATTACGAAACATACATGCATATATACCATATCAGCATGCTCCAATATATCGCAAAATTTGCTAATAACCATCATGCACTTATCACAAGATAATGCATATACATATATTTACATCACAACAACAGTATAATGGGTAGAAAACTTGTCTGAGTGTTCCCGGATTAGACTCAAGCTTAGAGTGGGTCCAGTAACCTATGAACAACAACATAAGCCGAAATTAAACCACGGTCGCTTAAGAAACTAGACTTTAACCATTTAGAGCCCTAACGTTCTCTTTCGCGCTTAACGATTCACTTAAGTCACTCGAGTACCCTCGGCTCCACCATTTTTAATAAATTAACCATTAAGGGTTTTAAGCGATTCTTTCGCGAGTACCTTACCAACTGCCTAATCCACTTTACATAATTGTTTCTTACCCCAATTAGTCATTTAAGGTCCTTAACCAAGGTTTCAAAGTAAGGCGAGGGGTAATGCTTCGGTCGCGAAATGCCGTTACTTAAAACGGTCATTTCTCCTAAACCGTACATCGGAATCAAACGAACTACATATCAAAACGAAGCTCGTAACATAAACTATCTAATCATGGCAATGGTCAAAACCTAGCAGTGAGTTCACGGGTCCTAATGTTAAGAACAAAAATAGCCTAAAGTAAATCGAACATTACGACGGCTATGTTTACGCGATTACCCAAATTTAAAACACTCCAATTCAACCCGCAATCGATCCACAATCACAACCCAATCAAAGCTCCATCCATACCATACTACAACAGCCCCAACAACTCAATATTACCAATTCATACTTATTTCTCAATCATGAACTAAGAGTTTACTTAAGTTCATTAACTAATAACCAAGATTTCCAACTCCAAAAACATCACAAAACCAACCAATCTCTAAGCACACAATAATCATGCCTCTCATCAACTAAACTACTCATAACAAGCTCTAAACATGATTACACACCCATTACACTAACTCATCATCTAAACATTAGGAAATCTAAACAACAAAACTTAAGACTAAGATCATGAAGAGTTATACCTTCCTTGAAGCTTTTAATCCATGAAAGATCCTTGGAATGCCCATGAAAGCCTTAATCTAACCTCCTACAAGCTTGATCTTCCAAAGAAATCAAGAACACAAAAATTAATTTCAAGAAAGTACTATTCACCATCTTCTTGAATGATTTATAGGAAATGCTAGGAAAGGATTTTGAAGCTAAGATTCCTAGGAAGTATGTAACTTAACTAGGAGAAGCTAGGATAATTACCTTGTAAATTAGCAAGTCGAGGAGCTTGGACTTCCCTTTTGCTAAGAAAGAAGCCGAGAGCTTCATGAAGAAAAGAGAGAAAATGAACTTTTTTGCTTGCTTGGTGTATTTGTGTGGTGTTTTGTTAGCTTGGTTAGTTTAGAATTTACCATGGTAAATAATGTTTGGCTACAAATCAACCAACAAAACAATCTCACTTATCATGCTTATGTCACATTTCTTATGTCATCCATTTGCCACATGTCTTTGTCTTGTGGTTTGATGATGTCACAATCCTTGGCTTCTTGTACAAGCTTGTCTCTTGGTCGCTTATTTGTTTTACGGTTCGCTTAACTTTCGTTCGCGTTTATCGTTCGAGGGATCATATCCGGGATCTTATTACTTGGGCTTCCCCTAAACCTTTCTCAATATTTTATATTCCATTTATGATCCTCTCTTAAAATCTTTGAATTTAAATCCTTTTTATAATGTTACCTTATACTCAATTCTTTCTGTATCTGGTAGATTTCCGGGAAAAATCAAAGTGTTCGAATTTGGATTCTGACGATCTTTACATACACTTATATATCATATAGAGTACTAACAAGATCTCAGAATAACAATAAAAGAACCCCTACATAATGTGGCATGAAAAGTTTTTTTTATTTAGCATAATCAGCAAAATCACTATTCATAAGGGTATCAAAAAAATTCTAAAAATTGGGGTTATTACAAATGACATGGTCAAAACTCACTCTAAACCTCAGGGTACCAAACTGATTTTCTGCAGAAACTAAGACTCTCCTTTCTCCAAGGTTCTCACTCAACAACCCAACCACCAACAACCAAAATACCCAAACCCTAACTTCACTATGTTGATCTACTGAACTAACTCCCTTACACTCAAAATTGACTTAGTGGAGATCATCCTTACCTATAGTGCAACATAGCAAAACAAAGGAAATCACATTACACAAATTACAAGTCATCAAGTTTTCAAGGACAACAACTTTAACCTTCATGATAAATATAAACGAAATAACATCACATTTTAAGAAGTACAATTCTTAATTAATTTCTTAACTTAACTACAATTAAGGTTTACTAACAAAATATCAATCCGAATGATCAAGAACTTCCAAAATTTTCAAGAGTAATCTACATGCATGCATGACTTCGAGTCTTACAAACCAAAACAACATGCTTTCCAAATAAACTTTCATTTTAATTCAACATGCAAGCCTATCATGGATTATATCTAAATGACCACCTAGCATGCAAAGGTTTTTACCAAGATTTCACTAAGATTTTCATGTTATCATCACAAAAAGACAGAAAATGAAACAAGGCAACCAAAACACCATCCATTCGGCTCCTATCAAGTCATGGCTGAATGGATTAGGGTGAAAACAACATTTGCATGAGTGTAACATACTCATGTCTAGCCATTCTCAACCCTTTGATACTATAACTCATGGTGAAAGCCTTGAATTCAGAAGAATCAAGGATATTCACTTGGAGTTTAACAAAAACGCTACCATGCAAGGTCAACACATAAGTTTTCTACTCTAAACTCTTAAGATATACAAGAACAACATGTAAGGAGTAAGATTACTTTATTATAGGATGATTGTTTGATTGAAGAAATGAAGAAAGAAGGGGATGTGGCTCGGTTTTTGGAATTGCCGAGAGGGGAGGGGGAGAAAGCCGAGAGGGAAGGGGGAGGAAGAAGAGGAGAGTGAAGTGGTGGGGTGAAGTGAAGTGGTGATCACTTCCTTGATTTGTTTTTATGTCTTGATTTGACTATAATGTGAGTGGGTTTGAGAAATGACAAGGGTATCCTTCTATCTAGAGTTAGGCTATCTTGCATGCAAGGTCAAGGAGGTAATTTGGCTAATAATTCATGAGTTAGTGGGTTTGGAAATGTCCTCTTTGTCCTTGAAAAGAATGGAAGGGTGGTTTGCATGCAAGGGGTTCCTTGTAATTTGCTAATTATCAAAACTAAAATTTATAAAGATTTATTTTTATAAAATAAAATACAAGTTCAAAAATTATAAAATTTATACCATAAAATAACTTGGAGTTTTAGAAATTTTATAAAACCACTTTTGAAATTTGTGAACAAAAAAACTTTTAAAAAGAAATTTATTCAAGGTTTAAAATGTTCCTTATAAATCAAAAATAAAATAAATAAATAAACTTTTGCTTTGAAAAATCATATACCACATAAAGCAAATTTAGGACGCAGAAATTTTCATTCACACAAGCATACAATAATTGAATATATTGGCATTCGGCTTTAAAATTGCACCGAATTCACAAATAATATTACACAAAAATGCCGGTTGTAACATTACCGGAGTCCGTTTGAAAAGCTCGAGTACTCAATCCAAAGGTCTTGAGGTGTTCTATCAGATTCTGTGTTCCAAATCACTGCAGAAATCAAGGTTTATTTTCTGAAAAATTATTTATTTTCGAATTAATTTTATTAAAAATATGATTTTTTGTGCAGATGATTGTTTGTATGATTTGATGCTTGCATGTTGTAGAGCTTGTTTTCCTGATGATTTTCATATGTCATACGTCTGATTTGGAGTTCAATAACATGTTCAAAATTGAGTTTGATTTTCGAATTTTGAAATTAGGGTTTATAACCCGTATGAATGTTTTCAATTGAAATTTAGGGCTTTTTGATTTAGGGGTTATTAGTTGTTGATTTATAGTGGATTATGTTCCTTATGAAATTTGCAATCGATTGGTATATAGCTCGTTAACAGAGGATGTCTGAATCAAAGGGAGTTGTGTTTTGAAAATTTCGAAGTTCTCCGGAAACCGACGATGTTCTTGGTCAATTTCCGGCCAAGTCTGGGGTTATTTGAATGATTTGATTACATGAATAAGTTCCTGGTTGTCTGTAGATGTGATCTGGAGCTTGTGGTGGGGTGAGGATGTCGGGAGCGTATTCTCCGGCCATCCCCGAAGTTTTTCCGGCGACCCCTGTCAAAATTGCAGTTTAGTACCTGTAGTTTTAAAAACGATGAAGTTTGGTCCCTGAGGTTTCCCGAACTTGCAAATTTTGGATTTCTGTTTTAAAAATATTCAAAAATCATATTTCCTATTTATTTTTATTATAAAAATTCGATTTTAATTTCTGAAAATTCCAAAAATTATTATTTTAATTCTGAAAATTATTTTTAATTCAAAAATAAATCTGAATTAATTAGTTAATTAATTTCAGTTAATTTTTAATTTATTAATTGGTCATCTAATTCCAAAATTGATTGATTAATTGATTTAATTAATTATTAATTGATTTTAATTAATTATTTAATTAGATTTAATTATTTAAAAATGATTTAAAAATTCCGAAAAATAGTTTCGAGCTTTAAAATATTATTTTAAATTGTTTTCAAGGCTCAACAATTATTATAAAATTGTTTTGAAGCCAGAATTGGCCAACCGAACCCTATTTACTACTTCAAAATTGATTCAACGATCTGTTTTAATTCCGAAAAATGTTTTAAAAATCATTTTAAATATCTGAAATCCTATTTATGACCCGAGACTTCTTTATAAATGATATACCATTGATTATGTGACGTGTTATGTGTTATATGTGACTTGTTGGTTAACTGTCGGTCTATATATTCGATGTTTACTTGTTTATTGCATAACTTTCAATCCGTTAATCGGATTTGCGTGAAACGAAAGGTAGATAGAAGTATGTGTCGAATAGAATTATGCGAGTTGAATATTGATAGATGCTTATGATATGTGAGCAGAAGAGGCAAGGCGTAGGAAAGGGAAACAAATAGTCAAGGAGTAAGACAGTGGTGATTGAGAGCAAGTGCAGTATAATAAGCTAGTACCAGGCAAGTGTTCTGAACCTTCTCGAGATATTGTAGTGATTGATATTCCTGTTTTATATTGCAAGTGCTTTGAAGTATTGATCTTGAGCCGTAACCTGATTCTTTCTAGACCATTGATTGATGTATACCCAAATACGAACCTTAAATATACGATACTACTCCATAAACACATACAAACTAAATATTAAACAGTGAACCAGATTGCTTACACATTCAAACCATTGTATCTTATGCTTTGAAAGACCAAATCCTTGGAACCCTGAAATGTTGACTCCTTTGTTATCCAATTCTTTCATTACCTAACAGCCAAGCTTTGGAAATGCCATATTGATCTTTATACAGATTGAAACCATTGTCATTATTGAACATCCAATGTTGTTAATGATCCTGTTTATTATTTATTACTGCTTATTCGGTTATTATGGTAGAATTGGTTTGTTTTTATAAAATTGTGGACCAGATTCGTGGTCAGACCATATAATGGTCAAGATAGGCCAATGTGTGCCTTGGATCCAGTAGTTAGAGCAGTGATGTGTGCTTTGCTCGGGGTTAGTGCGTGACTGATCGGCAGCCTAACCTTGGTTTTTAAAATGAAAATATAATATCCAATTCTAAATCATAATCCATTGTTCACTTGATATCATAACCATATTTACCTGATGATCATTATTCTTAGTTTTGTCATTGTGACTTGTTGAGCTAGTTAGCTCATTTGTGCGATGTTATTTATATTCTTTTCCAGTTAAGAAAGAACTAGTTGGTAGCGAGGATCCCCAGTCCAGCGCGAGAGCTAGGGGTTCAGGTTGATCAAGTTGAGCTAGTAGGCTTCTTTTGGGATAATTTTAAGTTTGTAAAAGTTTGTAATAATGTTGAATACTCATGTAATAACCCCAATTTTTGGAAATTTTTGAAACCCTTATGAATAGTGTTTTTGCTGAATGAGAAAACTGTTCATGCCACGCTATGTAGGGGTTCTGTTATTGATCTTATGGGATATTATTAGTACTCTATGTGGTATATAAGTGTATGTAAAGATCGTCAGAATCCAATTCTGAACACTTTGATTTTCCCGGAAATCCACTAGATACGGAGAGAATTGAGTATAAGGTAACAGGATAAAAAGGATTTAAATTAAAGGATTATAAGAGAGGATCATAAAAGGAATACAATATATTGAGAAAGGTTAAGGGAACCTAAGTATTAAGATCCCGGGTATGATCCCTCAAACGATAAACGAGAACGAAAGATAAGCGAACCGTAAAACAAATAAGTGACCAAGAGACAAGCTTGTACAAGAAGCCAGGGATTGTGACATCATCAAACCACAAGGTGTGGACAAGTGGGAGCATTATGACATGTGCAAGGTGACATAGCATGACAAGAAAGGAAGGAGATGTGGTGACTTTTTAACCACACAAAATCAAGGGCAACTAGGTAATTTACTAAATCAAACACAAAAACCAAGCCAACCAAGCCAAGCAAAATCATTTTCATCAAAATCAAAAAGAAACCAAGGCATGGTTCATCATGCTCTCCGCTTTTACTATTGCAAATGGGCAAAAATTTCAAAAATTCAAGATCCAAGCTTCCTAAATTGGTGAGTAAATTCCCTAATCATCTTCATGCTTAGTTAGGGCTATATCACGAGTTTAAGCCATTAATTCCTTCTCAATCTTCTTCATTTAATCAAAGAAGAAGACTATGAATAGTGTTTTCAAGTTTTTAACTTGAAGTTTTTCTTGTTTTTCTTGAAGATCCAAGCTTTCCTAAGACTTCTCAAACCTTCTTAAGGCTTCCTAGCTCCTCCCACCACTTCAAGGAAGGTATACCATCTCCAAACCCTAGATCCCTATGTATTATAAGATGATTTTAATTAGTAGGATGATATTGTAGCTTGTTGTTGTGATTTAGAGTTTGGGATTTGGAATGGTAGTGAAATGGAATGGTAAATGTTGTGGTTTTGATTAAAAGAACTTAAGTATGATTAAAGTTAAGCTTAGGCATAAGTATGAATGATTAAATTGAATTGGTTGGGGTTGTTATGATGTGATAAGGATGGATGTTTGTTGTATGTTGGATTTGAGGTTGGTTTGTGGTTGGTTTTGAATGGCTTAAAATTGGGAAATCGCGTAAACATAGCCGTCGTAACGTCCGATTTTCTTTGGACTGTTTTTGTGCATAGCATTAGGACCCGAGAAACCCCTGATAGATTATGACCACTGCCATGTTTAGATAGCTCATGTTACGAGCTTCGTTTTGATATGTAGCTCGTTCGATTCCGATGCACGGTTTAGGAGAAACGACCGTTTCAAGTAACGGCATTTCGCGAACGAAACTTTTCCCCTCTCCTTACTTTGAAACATAGGTTAAAGACCAAAAAGGGTTAATTAATGTATGAAACATTTATGGTAAGTGTTTTAGGCAGTTGGTAAGACACTCGCGAAGGAATCGCTTTAAAACTCGTAAAGGTTAAATTATTAAAAATGGTGGAGCCGAGGGTAACCGAGTGACTTAAGCGAATCAGTGAGCGCAAAACAAGCGTTAGAGTCTAAGTTAGTTAAAGTATAGATTTACAAGTGATTTTGGTTTAATTCCAACTTACTTGTTGTTTATAGGTTACCAGACTCGTCCCGAGCCATTTGTAACACCCAGTCGCTCAGGCAAGTTTTCTACCCGTTATACTGTTGTTGTGATGTATATATGTATATGCATTATCTTGTGATAGATGCATGTTGGTTAATTAGCAAATGTTGCGATATATTGAAGCATGCTGATATGGTATATATATGCATGCCTGTTTCGTATTCTTGCCATATATATCTGTTGGTTAAGTTGATAATACCTATGCTAGAGAATAGCGGTAACTTGCATATACCCTTAGTATAGGGACCCAAAGGTGAAAACATTTTCTAAAACCGGGAGTCGAGGATCCCGAGTAGATTTTATATATATATTCTCATAGGGGGAGAAGCAAGAGATATGGGCTTCTCAACAGGAAATGTGGTTGTACAAATGAAGATGGAACTACTTGAAGATATGTTCAGTCTAGAGGAACATCTACTTGGAATCTGGAAAATGTTAAATCTCATCCAGAACTTTTCTGCTATTTACTTTGCATGTATGTTTATATCTTTTTCTTATTTGTTAGTTGAGTTATCCTCTAGGTATTTGTGTGTTATTGTCTAACAAACAAATAGGGGGAGATTGTAAGTCATATGTCATAGCCTATTTGTATATTCGAGGATTCAACTCAACTCAAATAAGAATGTAATAAGTAAATAGTGGAACTACCATCAGAGAGATCTCGCAAAGTAATATCTGTCAAAGGATTCAGAGACAATGTTCATCTACAGACTTGAGGAGTTAATTCACTGGAAGAAGTTCAAGAAGTTGATCATGCCTCAGTGATATAAATCAAGATCGTGGATTTAATCAAGTGACAGAGATCTCGTCAGGGTATCAATAAATTACAAGGATTTAATCTGAAGAAAATCAAAGTGTCAAAGTCAAGACATGAAGAAACGTCACGGAAGTTAGTCACTCATGAACCAGACAGTACATCGAGTGTCAACGTTGAAGTGGTGGAATTGATTCATAATTTTCAGTGATTTTCAGAAGATTTGCAGAAGAATGGTTGCTGCTCAAGACTAGAATTAATTCTCTATTAATTAATTAAGTCATATAATTTAATTAAGAAAATAAATTATATCTGCAAAGATTAATTTATTGATTAATTAAATTAATTGATTAATTAATTCAGAATTAATTCTAGGAATTTTCAGAAGTTTAATTGGATTAAATTCAAGCATTAAATCAGCAAGACAATTGAAAATGAACTAGCATGACAATCAGGATTGTCATACCGATTGTCATGCTAGGCCATATTCAATTGTCACACCGAAAGTTACTCTAGGAGGATGATTGTCTTGCTAGTTCATTCTGATTGTCATGCTAGTTCATTCAGATTGTCTTGCTAGTTCATTCAATTGTCTCACCGAAAGTCTTGCCAGCTATAGGATTGTCATGCCAAGTCAATTCTATTCGTTTGTTGATTTAAAAAGAAGCAGAGAAGCAGCAACAAAATATTAAGAACACAGAAGTCAAGAAACAAGGCAGAAAATAAAATCAAGAAGAAATATTTCATCTTTTCATCTGCATACTTCAAGATTAAATTTCTAGATTGTAAAGTTAAATCCAATCCACTAGAAATCTTTATCTTGCTCTTGTGTATCAATCTAGCGGATCAAAATCCCTAGAACTTAATCTCAAATTGCGTTTAGCATTTGAATCTTTTTTATTACAAAAATAGAAAAAGTTCATGTCGAATTTATTCTAGATTTGTGATAATTAATTTGAGATTAATTCCTTGTAATCGATACAGTTGTTGTAACACCTTTCAAGTTTAATAATATTTTTATTTAACTTGAATTTTGTTTCACATTTTTTATTAAGAATTTAATTCGATTATTCGGTACTGTTTGTATTCAACCCCCCCCTTCTACAAACACATTGGGACCTAACAATTGGTATCAGAGCCTTCTGATTAACGAACAAATCAAGATCCTAGACTTTTGTGATTTTTCAACTCCTTGAATTTTTATTTATTCAAAAATTCATAATGACTTCACATAAAGTTGGAACCGTTAAAATTCCACAATTTGATAAAGAGAATTATATTATGTGGAAGAAGAAGATGCTATTATTCTTACAAGTTGCAAATCCCAAATATTCAAACTTGTTAAAGAAGGGTATAAAAACTCCGATGGTTATTGAACCGGAGGTAATAATAGATGGTGTGGTGACTACTGAAGCTAGAACCTATCCAAAAGAGCCTGAAGATTTTACTCCTGCTGAGAAGGAAGAAGCCTCCTTGGATGCCAGCCTTCAATTAATATTAATTGATTCCCTTGATCCCTTGATGAACAGACATGTGATGAACTGTAAAAATTCCAAACACATGTGGGGAACTATTGAGGTGATTAATGAAGGCACAGAGGAAGTTAGGGAGAACAAGTTGGAAATCCTAACCTCTGAATATGAACATTTCAAATCAAATCCAGGAGAAGGAATTACTGAAGTGTTTGAGAGGTACAATGCGTTGATCAACAACCTGAACATCAATGGAAAGTATTATTCAATCAGGGAGGTCAACAAAAAGTTCCTTTTAACACTGCCAGCTCATCTTGAACATAGAATCACTGCCATTAGAGAAGCTAGAGATCTGAGTGAGATTTCTTTGGACAGGCTCTATGGAGTGTTAAAAACTTATGAGCTGGAGCAGATTCAACAGAAGGAAGTCTACGGGAAGGATAGAATGGTCAGCACATCTAATGCACTTGTAGCTGAAGGTCAACAACAACAACAATCTCAACAGTTAGAAAGAATGGTACAGTTTTCCGAGGGTGAGGAAAATGAGTTAGTAGCAGAATATGATCCTCCTACTACAAATCAATCAAGTGATGATTTTTATTCCTTGGAAGAGCTGGAGCAATTGGAAGATGAGTCAATGGCCCAAATTGTCAAGAGATTCTCCCATGTCAGATTCAAGAGGAATCTCAAGCTTAAGTACAAGTCCAACTACAACAAATTCCAGAAAGGTGGATCTTCATCCTCTAACACCAGCAGTGGTGGGTACAAAACAGGGATGGTTGATCGAAGCACCATTAGATGCTATAACTGCAATGAGTTGGGACACTTTGCCACAGAATGTAGGAAGCCAAAGCAAGTAAGAAAGAACTCTGAAAGGGCTTATCTGGCAAAGGGAAGAAGCTGGGATGATACTGACAGTGAAGATGAAGATGAAGGAAATCTTGCTCTTATGGCTATTGATGGAAAAGCTTCATCGTCAAGAATAGAGGTAAAACTTTCTGATGCTGAAATGGTTTATCATCTAAGAGGTAACTTAGATTGTGCACGTCGTGATAATGAACTGTTAAGTTTACAGATCACAGACCTTGAGAAAGAGGTCAATGAATTAAGACTTGTGCACATTAATCAAGACAAATTAAAAGAACAGGTATCTTTTCTAGAGAATAGAGTTGACTGTTATAGAAAACTCGAAACTATTCTCAAAGACAAGATCACCGGTCTTGAGACTAAGGTTAGAGCCTACTTCAATTCTTGTTCGAAGGCTAAAGAGTTCTACAGTAAGCAAGCTGTTAATCAAACATCTGGAATAGGTTATGATTACAATGCTGCTATTGGAGAATTAGGCATAAACTCCCCTCCTCATGTATGTGCTAAAGGGAGGGAAGTACCACATGTGCTTAAGGGTGTTGATGAACCCCTCTATAAAGCATCAATTGCTGAACCATTTGATGCGACCTCTTCTGTTATTCAAGAAGAAATACGTGCTGAGGATCATGCTTATGAGAAGATTGTTTCCAAGTCAAGTGAGTCGAAAGTTCCAGTCAAAGTTGTGAAAGAAACTGAGACTAACTCAGACACACATGAGTTGGATAACAATAATGCCATGTCTACCATGCATAAATTGCCTGCTGTTAATCACTCTCATAAAGCATGTGGTGTTGCTAATTGTATGTCTTGTGCTTTTAATATGATGTATGCTTATTTTAATGGTAAGCATGTGTCTAATGATAAGGCTACTCCTCGTCAGCATGTGAATAACATGAAGCATGATAGGTCTAAGACTGCTAGTCCTTCTAAGGCTAGAAAGGAGACATTTGTGCCTAAGCTTAAACAGAAATTTGTTAAGGCTGTTTACAAGGTCAAATGTTCAGTCATTGAGAAAGTTGAGATAATTAAAATTAAAAATGTTGTTTTGCCTGACAAAGGACAATTCTACAAGTATGCCGGGCCCAACCAAGTTTGGGTTCCGAAGAAGGTCTAATCCATTTGTAGTGCAGGGCATTAAACAAGTATAACCGGTAGTGTGGATTCTTGACAGTGGATCATCAAGACATATGACCGGAGATAGAGCCCTGCTATCAAATGTGGTTGAGAAAGCTGGCCCCATGGTTACCTTTGGAGATAACAGCAAAGGTTTATCTGAGGGATATGGCTGTTTGCAAGCTGGGAATGTTATCATTGTAATTTTGTATATTGTGCTAGGTTATTATCAGGAAGCAGTATCTAACATATAGCACCAATGACGAGACTTGAGAATATTACGACATATCAGGCACTTGCTGCACATTACACTTGGAATTGTACTCTAGTAAGATGTGTACAAGTGTACTCCTGGTTGGTGAGTTAAAAGAGGAAGTCAGTGCACCACAGTTCATGGACTTTGCAGCTGCAGATCTATTGGACTATGCAATCTCTTCTTCACAATCTCACTTCAGGTTGGTATGAACTAGTATACTGCTCAAGCAATCGTCAAGGACATGGTATGGCACTCTAACTGCAGTTACAATTTTATATGAATAAGTAGAGTCGTCATATTTATAACTCTCTTATCACTAAGCACAATCATATTGTTTTATATGTGCAGTGGTATATTGATTATGCAACATAACAATTAGTATCTAAAGTACTTGACAAGTATCGGTCAATGATATCTTGTTAACATTATGTTGCAGATATTTGTAAGCTTTTGACATGAATGAGAATTACTTAGACTTTACCCTAAGTGATCAATGTTTTATCAAAAACTCATTCATATTGAAAAACAAAATCAAACTTCTTTCTACATTAGTGATCTCTTATGTCATGCAAAATCTTTTGAAATCACTATTGTAAATCATTTTCTCTCTATTACCATATGTTCTATGATACAGGTTCAGTCTCCAATGACTTTCTTTCATTGACAGTCATGAGGTTGAAAACCCACAACGTCTATCCCAGACTGTAAAGACAAACACAAAAACAGAACCAACCAGCACTCTCTTACCACAAAATGTAGTATGAATGAGCGTGAGGGAGATAGTGCCTAGTGCACCACACAAGGAAGGTTCTGTAGTCAACCCAGTAGCTCTGTCTCCTACATAGATGAGTAGTATTTAAACCAAGACAACTGCTAGCCCCCATACATCTTCTCAAAAAGATGTAATGGCTGAAAAGGCACAAAAACAGTTACTAGATTCATTCTCTCAACAGGGTGCGTCTATTGAATTTTGCCTGTCGGCCAAGGTATCCAATGTAGTGTCACCACTTCAAACATAATCAATTCTTGATGCACAAGGAGAGGTTACACACACAAAGGATGAGTTGACGGAAACAAGAGTTTCGACCATTTTAAGGTCAGATTCGATTGTTCAAGGTTCGTTAGTGGACCAATTGCCTTTATAGGTGTTAGGAGAGGATACTGATCCAAAAGCCATATGTCAGTGGTCAGTGTCTACCTCCCCAGGCTTAAATCCCCTGGATGCATCTGCGGATAGTGGATCTGACATAGGTGCAGATCGGCAACTTGTTGACAATGATTCAGATATTACCTGATAAGTCACAAGGAAATGTCTTCACAGACATTAGAAGGGAACTTTGATCTTTATGCTAAATTCGTTGGATCATTGTTTACCTTCCCAGAATTCAAATCTGGAACCCTAAAAGGGAAACTAGCAACTTGTAAATTATGACTCAGATTCATCTGACTCACAGTGAGGTAGAAAGAGAAACTACTTGTTATTTCTTTTCCAACCAAGTGAAATATGAGAACTCCTTCAGACGACGGCATACATTCCTTCTTTAAGGGGGAGATAAAAGCTTAAGAAATAGTTTGGAGGATTCCTCAACTAAGGGGGAGAAATAGCAAGGAGGAAGAAAAAGATCCTAAAAATGTACACTACACCACACCATTGTTGTTTTTATCTGCGGATCCTATTGTACGGGAGAGGTGGTAAACACAAGGTGATTTCCTAGTAAGGGAAGAAGCTGTTAGGGGAGTACCATTGGTTTTTATCTGCGGATCCTATTGTACGGGAGAGGTGGTAAAACGAAGGTGATCTTCTTTAATTAGTTGATTCTCATAGGGGGAGAAGCAAGAGATATGGGCTTCTCAACAGGAAATGTGGTTGTACAAATGAAGATGGAACTACTTGAAGATATGTTCAGTCTAGAGGAACATCTACTTGGAATCTGGAAAATGTTAAATCTCATCCAGAACTTTTCTGCTATTTACTTTGCATGTATGTTTATATCTTTTTCTTATTTGTTAGTTGAGTTATCCTCTAGGTATTTGTGTGTTATTGTCTAACAAACAAATAGGGGGAGATTGTAAGTCATATGTCATAGCCTATTTGTATATTCGAGGATTCAACTCAACTCAAATAAGAATGTAATAAGTAAATAGTGGAACTACCATCAGAGAGATCTCGCAAAGTAATATCTGTCAAAGGATTCAGAGACAATGTTCATCTACAGACTTGAGGAGTTAATTCACTGGAAGAAGTTCAAGAAGTTGATCATGCCTCAGTGATATAAATCAAGATCGTGGATTTAATCAAGTGATAGAGATCTCGTCAGGGTATCAATAAATTACAAGGATTTAATCTGAAGAAAATCAAAGTGTCAAAGTCAAGACATGAAGAAACGTCACGGAAGTTAGTCACTCATGAACCAGACAGTACATCGAGTGTCAACGTTGAAGTGGTGGAATTGATTCATAATTTTCAGTGATTTTCAGAAGATTTGCAGAAGAATGGTTGCTGCTCAAGACTAGAATTAATTCTCTATTAATTAATTAAGTCATATAATTTAATTAAGAAAATAAATTATATCTGCAAAGATTAATTTATTGATTAATTAAATTAATTGATTAATTAATTCAGAATTAATTCTAGGAATTTTCAGAAGTTTAATTGGATTAAATTCAAGCATTAAATCAGCAAGACAATTGAAAATGAACTAGCATGACAATCAGGATTGTCATACCGATTGTCATGCTAGGCCATATTCAATTGTCACACCGAAAGTTACTCTAGGAGGATGATTGTCTTGCTAGTTCATTCTGATTGTCATGCTAGTTCATTCAGATTGTCTTGCTAGTTCATTCAATTGTCTCACCGAAAGTCTTGCCAGCTATAGGATTGTCATGCCAAGTCAATTCTATTCGTTTGTTGATTTAAAAAGAAGCAGAGAAGCAGCAACAAAATATTAAGAACACAGAAGTCAAGAAACAAGGCAGAAAAGAAAATCAAGAAGAAATATTTCATCTTTTCATCTGCATACTTCAAGATTAAATTTCTAGATTGTAAAGTTAAATCCAATCCACTAGAAATCTTTATCTTGCTCTTGTGTATCAATCTAGCGGATCAAAATCCCTAGAACTTAATCTCAAATTGCGTTTAGCATTTGAATCTTTTTTATTAGAAAAATAGAAAAAGTTCATGTCGAATTTATTCTAGATTTGTGATAATTAATTTGAGATTAATTCCTTGTAATCGATACAGTTGTTGTAACACCTTTCAAGTTTAATAATATTTTTATTTAACTTGAATTTTGTTTCACATTTTTTATTCCGCATTTAATTCGATTATTCGGTACTGTTTGTATTCAACCCCCCCTTCTACAAACACATTGGGACCTAACAAAAAGGGATCATCCAGTATCGGAAGAGAAAAGAAAGATGAGTCTGAGATACGTTGGACCTTTTGAAATTTCAAAATATATTGGTAAAATAGCATACAAATTAGCGTTACCCAGCATGGGTAGCATATTCATAATGTTTCTATGTGACAAGGTTAGAAAAGTACGGTATAGAATTTTAGACATGCGATAGGATGTGAGCCGATAGAACTTGAGGCAGAATTGTCCTATATTGAGAATCCAATAGAGACTGTTGAAAAGAAAGAGAAAGTATTAAGAACGAAAGTTATAAAGTTAATAAGATTATTGTGGAATCAAAGGGTTGAAAGGATAGCCCAAGGTTTAGAACTTGTTTTGGTAAATCGATAAAACCCGTATTTTCAATAACCGGGATCTTTTTATTAAACTATTATAATTATCACCTCGTAATATGTGTAACCAGGCACTGAGACCAAGACCGCAGTACAAATTATACAGATTTGGATAATTATCCCGAAAACTGGTACCGTTTGGATCCGTTTTTATAAATAAACGTACTATTTTATATCCGGAATGATCCAACGGGATATTAATTTTCCGCAAGGATAAATAGCCTTTACCGTATTTTATTTCGTACCGAAAATCATTTGCAACGGGATATAATAATACAGAGAGATGAACCGTGTTCTTTGCGTTCTTCGTGTTCTTAAGAATCAAACGCAAAGTTGGAGGTGATGTGGATCTCGGTTCGTGATTATTTTTAAGGCTCGATAATTATTATAAAATTATTTTAAAGTCAGATTTGGGTGTTCAAACCCTATTATTTAATTATAAATTGATTCGGAGTCTCGTTTTAATTCCGAAAAATGTTTAAAAATTCGTAATAAATACCTGGAAAAACATTTTGACCCCGTATCTTCTTTGAAAAATTATTTTAATGAAATATCTTGCGTGCTATGTGCTGCGTGCTATCTGATTGAGGTGTTATATGCCTACGTGTTTATTATTTGGGATGTTTTGGCCATAACTTTTAATCCGTAAATCGGATTTGGGTGAAACGAAGGGTAGATAAAACCTTATGACGTCTATGTGACAATTAGATAAGGTGAGATGAATAATGATAAATACATATGATGCCTAGCAGAGTAAGAAAGGTGTAGGAAAGGGAAGCAGGTGATCAGAAAATGGAATCGACATGTAGAAAATACAGCAAGTGATTAGAAAATAGAATCGAGGCATATGAAAAGTAGACGAGTGGTTGTTGAAGAGAGTCATTTGACGAGTAGAAGTGAAATTGGAATCGATTGTGATAAGGCAAGTACTTCTAAACCTTTTTCAAGATATAATGCAAATATTTCTAAACTTTCTCTTAACATATGGTTAAGTGTTCAAAATAGCTCTGTTTTATTTTGTAAATATATTGAATCCTTCAGCCTTGAACCTGAGCCACATCATTTGATCTTTGAGCCGTAAGCCTTATTCTTTGTGAACCACTTCTTGTTGATTTCCAGATACTAAACCACGCAAATATGACACTACTCTCCAAATATACAACCACCAAACACCAAACACTGGAATAGAATTATTTGAACATCGAGGAACTTTTATACTCAACCATACCTTGTGGCATCAAAGAACTAAACCTTGTAAACCATTGTTCATCTAATACCCGATTTTCCTACAGGCTGAAGGCCATTTCTTATACATACTTCGATACCCCTTGTGATACTCATGAAATGCATCATGCCTTTATACAAATGTTTCATCACTGTTGATTACGATCTTGTTTTATTGAATTATATTGTTTATCATATTGAACTGCTTTAGAATTGGATAGTTTTTTTTTGTATAGGGACCAGATTCGTGGTCAGATCATATCAATGGTCAAGTTAGGCCAATGTGTGCCTTGGATCCAGTAATTAGAGCAGTGTTGTGTGCTTTGCTCGGGGTTAGTGCGTGACTGATCAACAGCCTAACGTTGGTTTTAAAACTTAAAATGAATATCCAATTCTAATGATTGTGTAGCAATAAATTTGATTCCTCTGAACCATTTCGTTTGATCATTGATTAACCTCAATTATTGGTATGGTGACTTGCTGAGCTAGTTAGCTCACTCTTGAGAATCTTTTTATGTATTCTACAGTTAAGAAGGAAACGGTTGATAGTGAGGTTTCTCGGTTCAATGTACGAGCTAGGATTCCAGATTGAGTTGGATCGAGCAAGCAGGAGCTTATTGCGGTAGTGAGATAGTAAGATTGTAAGAATAAGTTCATTATCAGTTGTAAGTTAAATTAGTTGGGATTTGGTACGTTGTAATAAAAGTTAAGGTTGTGGCTTATTTTCATATTTTAACCTGTTACGATCCGTGGATATGTAAAGCAGGGTCATTACAAATAGTATCCTATATACAGGTTTAAATGTTATGTATGTGTTGTGCACCCCAAACTTCTGACCCGGGTTTGGAGGGCGCCACATCTGGACTCAACTACAATCCAATTACTAACTCCCCGTGGATTGGGCCTAACAATGCCTAAGAAATGCCCATTCAAAATCAACACACAACTCTCATGCAAATCTGGAAAAATTTCAGGGTTCTATCCTAGCCTTTCCACCTTAACTTCCACTTCAAAACCACGAATTAAATCTCAACCAAGGCAAATTTACTTCTATAAGACTCTAAACTAAGGCCTCAACCAAGAATGGAGATCATTCATGCCCTATAACACCAACATGCAAACTAAAACTTAACATACAACTCACAATGATCACAAAAACAAGTTCGACTAAACAATGGGATTATTAGCTCATAATTTCGACTTAAAATACTAAATTATTTCAAGGGATCATGCACACTATCTTTTAATAACTAAGATCAAGCATGATATCAAGGAAATAATTTGTTTTTAGCCCATATAGGTCGAATTTAATCACCAACCAAACATGCATATATATTGTCGAAAAAGAGAGCATATATAGCTTGATCATTCTTGAAAATAATGCCCTATCTCTAACATGCAAAGTAAAATATGGCATTCAAACTAGAGATCAGTAGCATGCAAGTGTTTTAAAGGAGTTTTAATCAAGGAAACACTTAATTTATGCACATAAAATTATATCTCATGGAGAACTCTTTAATCCACATGAATTAAGAGTTTCTCCTTGGAGATCACATAAAAACAAGACATGCAAGCATTAAACTTCATCTCCTAAGCATGGAACTTCTTGGAAAGTGTATTATATATTAATGGGTAGTGAAATTACACTAGAATGGCAAGGATTTGTTGAAGAAAAATTGAAGGGGATGGGGGAAGGGGGCTTCGGCCGAATGGAAGAAAGAAGGGGGGGGGGGAGGTAAGAGAGAAAATTTTGAGAGTGAAAATGGTGAGGTTGAATGGAGTGTAGTTTTTGGATTAACTCTCCTCTTTTTGATCATCATGCACCAAAAAATGAGTGGAGTTTAGAATTTACAAGAGTGCCCTTCTCCCAAAGCTAAGCAAAATTACATACAAGGTTAGTTTGGTCTTTTGGTGGATAAAAGAGAGTTAGTGGGGGTATGAATAGTCTTTTTAGTCCTTTAAGTTGAATGTGAGGGTATTTGCATGCATGGGTATCCATGTAAATTGCTAATTACTAAACAACTAATTTCAAAGATTTACTTTGATAAAATAAAATAAAATTTTGAAAATTATAAAAGTTGTACCATAAAATAACTTGGATTTTTAGAAATTTTATGAGATCAATTTTGTGATTTGTGAATAAAATAATTTTAAAAGATAATTTTTCCATGGTAAAGAATATCCTCTATAAATCAAGAATAAGAGCAATTAATAAAACTCTCGCTTTGAAAAATTCATATTTTAAATAAAGTAATTTATAATGCAGCAAATTCCATTCACACAAATGTACAATCAATAAATATATTTATGATCGACTTTAATATTATACAGAGTTCGCAAATAATATTACATAAAATGCCGGTCGTAACAGTGTCTGATACCCTTGAGGATTTTTATTTCCATTAAGGAAGAGTTGAATATAATATACGAATGTCATCATAAGATAAATACACTACAAGATATTGGTAGTGCGCTTAACATATAAGGTTATGATGGTTTAGCTCAAAACTCAAGAGCATCGATGTAATATCCGGGATATATCGTGTAATTATTTTATTAATAAATAAATATTCTATGATTATTATATGAATTTTGGTGAATTATCTGTTGAGTGCTATATATGTTTGGCTGTTTAAATATGGTAAAATTTGAGTATTTTAATTTTTATATGTCCAAAATAAAGTATATATAATTTTGATGTTTTTCTATTAATTTTTATGTTGTTATATGATTTCATAAAGGATTTATGTATTTGATAAATTATTTTTTCGATTAATTATAAACTATCTTGTATAATCAGGAACCATCCGAATTCAACTGTTTTTACGTTTTTACAACCCGGAAGTCTCGGGAAAACTCTTTTCTAACCCAATTTGAATATTCAGAGCATTTTCCATATTTTGACTTTTTCGATCCGGAGTACGGTTTTACCCATGCGGATCCCGGTGCAAAATTTTTGATACAATATTCATTGCGGTAAGTCGATAAAACCCGTATTTTTGAGAAACAGGATATTTTGATTAAACTATTATATTATCTTTTCGTAATAACCAAAGCGCTAAGACCAAGACCGTATTTAGAAAAAGCCTGGTTTTGATAATTATCCCTAAAATCGGTACCGAATTGGATCTGTTTTTGCAATTAAGTATTCTATTTTATATCTGATATGATCCAACGGGTTACCAATATTCTGTAAATATAAATAGTTCTTACCGTATTTTATTTTGTACATATAATCATTTGAAATCAGTAAAAGATATAATTTTCAGAGAAAAATCATAATATTCATATTGTTCTTGAGAATCAAAGAAGAATTTGAAGGTGTTATCGAACTCGGATTTATGTGTTCTAGTAACCAAAACGAAGGTCTTGGAGAGTACTATCAGATTTCATAACCTATTTCACTGTAGAATCAACAGGTTAATTTCTGTATAATTATTTATTTTCGAATTTATTTGGGTTTAATTATGAATTTTTGATTTTGATGTTGTTTGTATGATTTGATGATTGCATGTTGTAGATAATTTGATTCTGGTCACTTTGGTATGTCATAATAGAAATTTGGAGTTTAATAACATGTTGAAAAGTTGGTTTAATTTTCGAATTTAAGAATTTGGGTTCTTAATTTGTATGAATGTTTTCAATTGAAATTGGGGATTTTTGATCTAGGGGTTATTAGGATGATTGATTGGTATCAGTGTGTAGAGCTTGAAAAGAGGAATCGATTGGTGGTGGTTTGGTGTACAAACGATACTGGAATCGAGCTGGTCGGAGAAAAGAAGAACTTGTCGTCTGACAAGTTTTCTTCGAGTTATTCTTGCCAACTCAGTGGTTATCTCTTAGATTTGATTACATGGTTGTATTCCCGGTGTTGAGTAGATGTGATATGGAGGTGATGGTGGCCGGAGGGTACCGGAGTCTCGAACTTCGGTGAACCCGTCGCTTTCCGGCGAGTAAACTGCAAAACTGTAGTTTAGTCCCTAAACTTTTGAAGATGGTGAAGTCAGGTCCCTGAAGTTTCAGAATTTTACAAAAATAGGATTCCTATTTTAAAATTTATAAAAAAAATTATTTTTTATTAATTTTAATTTTAGAAATTTGTTTTTAATTAATAAAAATTCCAAAAATCCTTATTTTAATTCCGAAAATTATTTTTTATTTACAAATAAATTTGAATTACTTAATTAATTAATTTTAGTTAATAAATAATTATTTAATTGGTCAATAATTTAAATATTAATTTATTAATTGAATTAATTAATTAATTATTAAATAATTTTAATTTATTATTTAATTATATTTAATTATTTCTTTTGATTTAAAAATTTTGAAAATTGGTTTTGAGCTTTAAAATATTATTCAAAATTATGTTTAAGGCTCGATAATTATTTAAATTGTTTTGAAGTCAGATTCGATTATTCGAACCCTATTAATTGTTTATAAACGATTCGTTGACCCATTTTATTTCCGAAAAATAGTTAAAAATTCGTATTAAATAACCGAAAAATCATTTTAACCCCGAATATTCTTTAAAAAAATTATTTTTGTTACATATCTTACGTGCTATGTGCTATATGTGATCCGATTGATGTGCAATATGCTTATATGTTTATTGTTTGTCAGTTTTATCGGAACTATCAATCCGTAAGTCAGATTTGGGGGAAACGAAGGGTAGATAGAAGCTTGTAACGAATATAATAAAGTGAGAATGAGTATTGATAGATAATTGTGATGTATAAGCAGAGGAATCGAGGCGTAGAAAGGGGAAGCAGATAGTTGATGAATAAAAGTCTGTAAACGAAAGCCAGTGAAGTGTTAGCGGATTGATGTAATGCAAGTGTTCTGAACTTTCTCAAGATATGTTACAATTAATTGAAAAGTTCTGTTATATTGCAAGTATTTTGAGGTACTTAACCCTAAACCCTGATTCTACTTATTGATCTTTGAGCTGTGAGCCTTATTCTTTATAAGCCATTGATCGTTGAATACCCAGATATACGATATTACTCTACAAATACATACAAACCATATACAGATCACTGAACCAGATTTGTTTAACATACAAACCTTCATACCCTATACATCATAAGACTAATCCTTATAACCATGAAACCTTTATTCTTCTGTTATCTGATTCTTTTACCAGTTGTTAGCCAATCTTTGTACTTACCTTGTTGTACCCTTGTGATGATTGCAAATCACCTTATGCTTGGAGATAAATGTTGTTTAAGATCCTATTTATTAATTTATATTATTTATTCTGCTATTGTTATAGAATTAGATTGTTTTTATAAATGTGGACCAGATTCATGGTCAGAACAGATTCGTAGTCATACTAGGCCAATGTGTGCCTTGGATCCAGTATATAGAGCAAAGTTGTGTGCCTTTCTCGGGGTTAATAAGTGACTGATCAGCAGCCTAACCTTGAATTTTAAATTAAAAATGATTATCCAATTCTAATCATTGCTTATCAGTAAACTTAATTCCTTAAATCATTTTATTTGATCATTATTTAATCTCAGTATTGTTGCTGTGACTTGATGAGCTAGTTAGCTCACTCTTGCGAATCTGTTTATGTTCTTTTCCAGTTAAGAAGGAAATAGTTGGTAGCGAGGATCCCCAGACAAGTGTGCGAGCTAGGATTCCAGGTTGAGTTGGGATAAGCTAGCTAAAGACTTTTTTTAGTTTGAGATTGAAAGTTTGTATGAACGTTTTATTTTCATATGTAAGTTAAACTAGTTGGGGTTTGGTATGTTTGTAATATAAGTAAGGTTGTGGTTTGTATGCATACTTTAACCTATTGCGATCCATGGATTATGGTAAGTAGGCTCATTATATATATTATTTTCATAAGCAGGTTTATATATTGTGTGTGTGTGCGTTGTGAACCCTAAACTTCTGACCCAGGTTTGGAGGGCATCACAATAGATGGCATGTCTACAATTAAATGGCCTAATATTACAAAAATTGATGGTTAGATCTTTGAACCTTCTAAAAGGATAGACCAGTGACTCGAAAATGGAATTCTTCAGTAGAAATGATGTCAGAGGCTATGTATATATACTCGTAGACCTCCAATATATTCAGTAACGTATGTTCAATTACACACACATGCCACCGAACTTATGGACTGCATTGAGATCCCTGAGAGATCTCTTTTCTGGCGCACTCCAAACACGGGTCAGAAGTGTAATAACCCCATTTTTTGGAAATTTTTGAAACCCGGATGAATAGTAACGTTTGCTGACAATGCTGATTAAGAAAAATTATCAGACCACGATATATAGGAGTACTGTTATGGAAATTCTAAGATCGTATTAGTATTCCATAAAGAAAATAAGTGTATGTAAAAGTCGTCGGATTTCGAAAACGAGCACTTTTATTTTTCCCCGAGATTTTCACCAGACATTAAGGGATTTAAGAAATTAATATTAAGATGAAGGATTTTAAATTCAAGGATTATAAAGGAGAATTAATTTAGGTATTAAAAATACCAAGAAGATTTTATCAATAAAACCATTAAGGTATTTAACCAAACGATCAACGAGATTGAGTGATAACCGGATAAAGAAATGAATAACGACTCTTGTAAATACCTTTTCAAGTGGCAAGGCAAGTGGATGGTTGATCAAACAAGAAACCAAGTGATAGTTAGGAAGGAATGGCTAGTTAATTATATAGTTAACTAGGGATGATCTCATCTCACCACAAATCACCAACACATGGCGAATGGTGAGATCATCTTCCACTAACTCCTTTGTTTATTATTAACCTATCAAAATATCAAGACAACCCATCATTATCCACCACATTATTCCACCAACACAAGAAAGCAAAAGCATTTCCTCCCCCATTTCCATTGCTCTCGGCCAAAACAGAACCAGCACATTAAAACTGCTGTATCTCCTTCATTTCTCACTCAAATATTGTGTTCTATAGCTCGTTGGAAAGGTATTGAGATGGCCTACAACTATTGTTCAGTAGTCTTGTCCAAATAAGCAAGGTAAGACCCTCATTTTTACAGTTCTTTCAATCGGACTTTTAGAAACTTCAAAGCCTAACTTTGTGTTCTTGATTTCTTTGGAAAGATCAAGCTTGTAGGAGGCTCCCTAAGGCTTCCTAGCAACTTAACACCTCCCAAGGAAGGTATAAACTTCAAAACCTAGCCTTTAATTTATTTGTTATTAAGTTTAATGGTTGGTTTTGTGAAATGAGAAGCATGGATTGTGATTATTAGTAGTTTGGTTTGATTTGGAAGTGTTTTGATAATTGAAGCTTGATTATAGTTCATAGGTCTTGATTGTGGTTGTTTGAGTTGAAAAACTTGGAGGTTATGGACTGATGTGGTATGTTTTAGGTGAAGTTTTGTTGTATTGATGGTTATGAGTTGGTTGATGGTAAATTGGAGTAGTTTAAACATTGGTAATCGCGTAAACATAGCTGTCGTAATGCCCATTTTTATTCAACTTCTTGTTCTTAGTGTTCAGGAAAGAAAACTTAACAAACAATCTGTAACATTGCCATGTTTAGCTAGAGCGTGTCGTAAGCTTCGTTTTGATATGTGGATCGCTTGGTTCCGATGTACGGTTTAGGAGAAACGACCGTTTTAAGTAACGGCGTTTCGCGAACAATTCTTTACCCCTCGCTTTACTTTGAGACCTTGTTTAAGTCCCCTAAATGACTAATTGGATTACGAAACAATTATGTAAGGTAGATTAGGAAGTTGGTAGATTACTTGGAAAAGATTCGACTTAAAATTCGTAACGATTAATTTATTAAAATTGGTGAAGCCGAGGGTGTGCGAACGATTAACGCAAATCGTTAAGCGTATAAGCGAACGTTAGGGTCTAAGTGGATAAAGTCTAGTTTCTTAAGCGACCGTGGTTTAATTCGGGCTTATGTTATTGTTCATAGGTTACTGGACCCACTCTAAGCTTAAGTCTACCCCGGAGCACTCAGGCAAGTTTTCTACCCGTTATACTGTTGTGGTGATGTATATATGTATATGCATGATCTTGTGATAGACGCATGTTGGTTAATTAGCAAATTTTGTGATATATTGAAGCATGCTGAGATGGTATATATATGCATGTCTGTTTCGTAATCTGGTTATCTATCTGTTGATTTGAATGCTTATAAGTTGCATAATACCTATGCTAGAGATAAGCAGTAGTTGCGTATATCATTAGGATAGGGGACCCAAAGGTGAACATTTTCTAAAACCGGGAGTCGATGTTCCCGAGTATATTATATATATATATATTTATATATATATATATATTGATATAGTTCAAAAATATTAATTGAATAAGGTTTATTCGATAGCTTTATTTATTTAATGAATATTATTCTGAATATTCATTCGAGGAATTATGACTCCGCTTATTTATTTAATGAATATTATTCTGAATATTCATTCGAGGACTTATGACTCCGCTTATTTATTTAATGAATATTATTCTGAATATTCATTCGAGGACTTATGACTTCGCTTATTTATTTAATGAATATTACTTTGAATATTCATTCGAGGACTTATGACTCTGTTTATTCTATTTAATGAATATTATTTTGAATATTCATTCGAAGGCTTATGACTCCATTTATTTTATTAATGAATATTATTTTGAATATTCATTCGAGGAATTATGACTCCTATTATTTACTAATTATTATTCTTTATTTTATTAAAGAATAATGTGTCGATAATCAAACTCACTTTGATTATTCAAATAAAGATATTACTTTTGTATAAGTATATCTTTGGATATTTAATATTCATTTCAAGTATAAGTTTTACAACTTCTACTTCAATTATTTTTATAAAGATTATTCTTTATGGGAATATTATTTAAATAATAATATTCAGATATTTTCTAATATATCGGGACTGATTTATTTCATTAAATCAGCATTACTCCAAACACTCTCTAAAGTGTTTTCGAGTCTTCAAAATGATTTTTAAAAGTTAGAGCGGATCCCAAAACTCATTTTTATATTTAAGATCTTCCTTTTAAAAGGGATTTAAATATTCGCTCAAAACCTGAGGGATCCGGCTCTGTGGTGTATTTTATATTCGCAACGAGGTTGCTGCTTTGGTAAATGAATTGATTACTTACCCAATGTTCGGGAAGTAAGTCCATCTATTGAGTCGGCATAAGCAACATGGGCTCAGTGGGCGTCCATGAAAGTGTAAGTGACTCAGTGGGAGTCCATCAAATGCGTAAGTGGCTGAGTGGCAGTCCAGCATAAGGTCCTATTGCGGCCAGGGTGATGACCAGTGGGGAATTCGTCCATCTACTAGTAGAAAAGGTTACTTATTGGTATCTTTGCCTGATCAGCAAGACATCAGGTTTATGCCAAGATTTTCTCCTTTCCAAATTCATTGGATATTGCAACTCTGTTTATAATTTTCATAACAGAGGTTTTCAAGGAGTGTATGAAATGTATATATATATATAGGTGTATATATATCGAGACTTAATGAAGTATCTCGTAACTTCATTATTTATAATGATATTTCAAGGATTGAATCTATTCAAGTCTTATCTTGTAGTCTCATCTGGGTGATGAACTTTTGAAACTGATTATAACTTGAACGGTGGTAGTTCAAGTAGTATTCGGATATAAGTATATTGGAGTATCTTGTAACTTCATCTTTTAAACTTATATCCAGTAAATGATTATCTTGTGCATGTCAAAGATTTTCGGAAAAACGTTGAGACAATGTTAGATATATGAGATCACCTTGCAACGATATTTTATACAGTTATAAACGGGAACTCTGTGTATATTATACATGTCAGAGGATTTCAAAGATTGTGAAAAGTATATATGTATATATATATACTGAATATTTTGCGACTTGGTCGCGTTAAGATATCAGCTTCGTTCATTTCTTCTTGATCAAGACTTTCATGTGTACTATGAGAATGCTCATATATTGTTAATTATTATACATATTATTTTGGTGGGCTTGTTGCTCACCCTTGCTTTATTCTTTCATCACACAACAACAGATAGACAAGATGAGCAGGACCAAGCTCCCAATTCGTGAGCGGATAGGAAACGTTCCGCAGTTTCCTGTAGGCGTTGATGCCGTTGTGGCTGAGGTAGGAGCTACCAATAGGCTAGGCTTTCAACTTTTGATGTACCAGACTTATGTATATTATGAATTGTAATAATGGCAAAGAATATGTAAATTTATTCAGAAACCCTTTTGAGGTGTAATGACTTATAATTGTGGAATAAAATGACTTGTGTTATTTTTGGTATTCATCTCTGAGACTATAACTTGTGGTGTGTGTGTGTATATTGTGGGGTCACAGTACTCAGTAGTTGGTTGACTGTTAAGAAAATCAGTATTGATAAGGGAAATGAAACTCGTGACAACCCGAATCCCCGACCCCGAATTTGGGGGTGTTACAAGAAGTTTGAGGTCCACAACACACACATCCACCATGTATAAACCTGTTTATAAAAATAATATATATACAATGCCCCTACTTACCATAACCACGAATCACAATAGTTTAAAGTATGCCCACAAGCAACAACCTTATTTATATTACAACGTACCAAATCCCAGTTTATTTATCTTACAACTAAAATAAAATAGTCTTAGAAACTTTCAACACAAACTAAGACACACGTCTTCTGCTAGCTTATTCCATTTCAACAATAAAACCTAGCTCACACACTTGTCTGGGGATCCTCGCTACCACCAATTTCCTTCTTAATTGGAAAAGAATATAAAGAAATTGCAAGAGTGAGCTAACTAGCTTAGCAAGTCATAATGACAACACTGAGATTAAACAATGATCAATATAAATGATATAAGGAATCAAGTTTCCTGATAAGCAAGGATTAGAACTAGATATTCATTTTTATTTTAAAAACTAAGGTTAGGCTGCTGATCAGTCACGCACTAACCCCGAGAAAGGTTCACAACTTTGCTCTTTATACTGGATCCAAGGCACACATTGGCCTATCATGACCACGAATCTGGTCCATATTTAAAAACAATCCAATTCTATAATATGAAAATAATAAATAATATAAATCAATAAACTGAATCATAAACAACATTTATCTTGAAGCATAGGGTGATTCTTAATACCATAAAATTATAACAAGGTAAGTATGAAGGTTGGCTTTTAGCCAAGGAAAGAATCAGAAAGTAGAAGACCAGAGGTTAAATGGTTACAAGGGTTGGCCTTTTGTTATACAAGGTATGAAGATTCGTATGATAAGCAATTCCATATCAAGGATCGGTATATGGTATATATGTATTTGTGGAGTAGTATTGTATATATGTGGTTCGTATCTGAGAATTCAACAATCAATGGATTACAAAAAATAAGGCTTACAGCTCAAGATCAATAGTAAGAATCAGGGTTTAGGGTTAAGTACTTCAAAGTACTTGCAATATAGAACTAGAACTATTTGGAATAATTGCAACATAACAAGAGGGAATAGAAACACTTTATGTATAACAAGAAAGATCAGAAATGCTTGCAATATATTACAAGAAAGTTTAGGGACACTTGCCTTATCAATCCGCTTTTACTTTACTTGGAGAAAGGAGAGTCTTAGTTTCTGCAGAAAATCAGTTTGGTACCCTGAGGTTTAGAGTGAGTTTTAACCATGTCATTGTTGTGCACTTTGAGGCCCAAGCCACCAGAAGCTAGCATTAGGAGTATATAAAAGGTTTTAGGTGTTTGTTGGAGATTTACAAGTCGTTTGGTTAGGTGCACGAGTGGAATCACAAAATCTGTCCAGCAGGGGACAGTTTTGTTGAAACATAGAAATAGGAAGTTTTGACCATGTCATGGGTAGGCCCTCATTAGGCCCTGTTGGTCTTTAGTTAGAGGGAGTGTCAGAGGAGTTTTTATAATCATATTTCATAGGATTTGAGTTAGAACCATGTGTCACAAGTTAGTTCAAGTCAGGGCATTTTCTGCCCAGAAAAACAAGAGAACCATGGACTTTGAGCTTAGGCCCAAGGAGGCCCAAGCTAGATCCTTGAGCCACATCAAGTTTAAGAGATGACTTATGGTCAGAAGAGTCTAGTGTAGAAGTTTTGGAGGTAAACTTGTATTTTAAGAGTGTCTAATGCACTCAAGAAACCATAGATGTCATTCTGAAATTTACTCCAGTGAGCACTTTCACTTACCACATAGTTTTAGAGCACCTATGAGTGAGACCTGGGTTGGCTACTATGGTTTCAAGATAGTATAAAGCCATTAGAGTGAAAGGCCCAAGTGAGGTTCAATAGGTTTTGGATAGTTAAGTAAAGGCACATCAAGTTAGAAGGCCCAATTTGGAGACTTTGTCTAGTTTGGCGATCAAGTGACTTAGTTGGGGATCGAGATCATCCAAGCCTAGTGTTGCATTATGATGTGTGTGATATTATTTGGTATTAAAATATAGTATGTGAATATATGTGGCTATGTGTACTATTGTATTTATGAGGTGATTATAAATTTCGTGCATATAGGCCTTAGTGCCATTTGTGTTTAATTTCGGGTTATAAATAGGTTGAGTTGGTGAGAGTATATTATAATGAGGTTATTATTAATTGTATAGGATCTCGAGACGAGACCAGACCAGCCTTTTTCAAGGCAAGTGATTCAACCTGTTCGTTTACACTGCAAATGTGTGATAATTAGTTCATATATATTGATGCGATTATCCTGAGTTTTCTTGATATACTTGAACCAAGCGATTCTTAAATCTATCTTTATATTATATAGAAATGCCATGAACCCTCAAGTACATATTGCAAGTAGATCAAAAGTCGTATCACGCTAGTATATCAAAGTAACTGGAATGCCATGATAAAATAAAGATTTGATATAATACTTGATTGATCCTCTTGATTAACATGCTATTGATTCCTAAAATATTGACATCTCACCCTGATGCTTGAACCCCAATAGAAATTGTACCTTGATACCTAAAAGCCAGATATTCTTTAAAGTTGTTCTTAATTGATTGTTAACCCTTTTTCTTGCCCTAAAGTTCGACAATACTGATATACCTTGAGCTAAAGATCATTTCTTCATACCTTAACACCCTTAGTATTCATGAAGCTTATCTTCTTGATGTTCTAGTACTTGTACCTTGTCGATAACCATTACTTTAAGCCTAGTTTGGCATTACTCTTTCATAATATCCAATAGCCTTGCTAAATTTCCTTGTCAAAGTTCTTGTATATGGAAACCTTTCAATTACCCTAATATAGTAAAGTCTAGTCGATCATGGCCCTGAGATTTGGTGACATATTCCCAGTGTTTCAAGTTGATCTATAATCCCTTGATAAAAATGTTTACTACTTAAGAGATTTTATCATAAATCGGCATCAGTTTTTGAAATAATTAAAATATGGATTTTCAGTCCCAAACGGGGATAAATGTTTTCTTTGAATAGTGGATCTGGACTGAGATGCAAGTCCTTTCCACACTTATATTGTAGGCTTAAAAGTTGCCTAGGGATCCCATTAATGTTTTAGAACCCAACGAGGTTCGGGATTACTTCGCGGCTGATCACCTGTTGTAATCCGTAGCATCATAAAATGATTTTGTTTAAGTTATGATTTTGAAAATGTTTTGATTCAAGCAAATGATGCCATCATTCAAAGTTTTATCTCTTATTAAAATTGGTTACGTCTTCCCATTGTCATTATTTTATATATATCCTGATTTATGCTTTCTACCGTATTATTTAGCACTTGTTGAGCATTTGGCTCACTCTTTGCTTTACCCTGATATTACATCTAGCAGCTATGGTTAGATTCAAGTAGACAGCACGTAAGACCTGTGATGCCGATGCGTATGTCTGAGCTCAGGTAGAATAAGAGATAGTTTTGTGTGAGGACTCGAAAAAAAATTCAGTTGTAATAGAAGGTAGTGTTGGGATGTTCCAAACCCTAAACTGTAAGATCTTGGATTCGGTCAAGTTTACTTTCTTTTAAATATTGTAAAAGTTATTTATTTTGTATGTTAAGTTGGGGGTGTGACAGTTATCATTTCTTAATCATATATATACCAATAGATTCGTTGTTCAACGATCTATTCATTAGTAACATCAATTTAAATCAATAACCCCTAACAAAGAAACGCCTAAATTTCAATTAAGAACATTCAAAGCTATAAACCCTAATTTTATTATTTTGAGAATTAAACGCACTTTTCTACCTGTTATTGAACTCCAAATTCATCATATATTAATTCATCAAAAATAAAAAATGTGCAGATTAATCAGATTAGGTCAGGAAGGAGTTTTTCAAAGAGTTTCGGTTTGTATAAGCGTAAAAACGGTTAAAGTTGGATGATTCTCAGTTTTATAAAATAATTTTATAATTACTCATAAAATAATTGTTAATCTATAAATCATTTATAAATCATAACAACCTAAAAATTACCAGAAAAATATCACAATTATCCATATTTTATTATGGACATATTAAAATTAACATACTCACATTTTATCCCACATAAACATCTAAATATCAATATTAATCATCAGATAATTCACCAAAATTCACATAATAATCACATAATAAATATTTAGTGATAAAAATAATTACACGATATATACCGGATATTACATCCTTCCCCCTTAAAATGATTATGTCCTCAGAATTTCCTAAATAAAGAAATGAGGGTACTTTTCTCGCATATCACTTTCTAGTACCCTATGTTGACTCTTCAACCTTTGGGTTCCTCCACGGCACTCTTACTAATTTTACAACTTTATTCCTTAATACTTTCTCTCTTTCTTCTAGAATCTCTATCGGACTCTCTACATATGACAAATCTGCCTGAAGTTCTATTGGCTCAGGCTCGATTACATGCCTGGAATCTGGATTATACTTCTTAAGTATCGGTACATGAAAGACATTATGAATGTGCTCCATGTGCGGATGTAGCGCCAATTCAAATGCTACCTTACCGACACGTTTCAAAATTTTAAAAGGTCCAATGTATCTAGGACTCAGTTTTCCTTTCATTCCAAATCTAGATAACCCTTTCCACGGTGATACTTTTAGTAACACTAGATCTCCTTCTTTGAATTCCATATCCTTTCTGGATTAATCTGCATATTTCCTTTGACGATCTTGTGCTGTAATTAACATTTTATGAATGACTTCCACAACTTCTTTTATCTGTTACACCAACTCGGGTCCAAGTACCTTACATTCTCCGACTTCTTCCCAATAGACTGGTGATCGACATTTACATCCATAAAGAGCTTCGTAGGGAGGCATTCCGATACTGGCGTGATAACTGTTATTATAAGCAAATTCCACTAAGGGCAAATGCTCGTCCCAACTTCCTTTGAAATCAATGGCACAAACACGTAACATATCTTCAATTGTCTGAATTGTTCTCTCGCTTTGGCCGTTAGTTTGTGGATAATAAGCTGTACTCATATTCAGTTTAGTTCCTAAACATCCTTGAAAACTTCTCCAAAATCTTGAATGGAATCGTGGATCTCGATCCAATACAATAGACACAGGGATTCCATGACGAAATACTATTTCCTTTAAATACATATGAACCAACTTGTCCAATGAAAATCTTTCATTAATAGGCAAGAAATGAGCTGATTTGGTTAGTCTGTCCACTATAACCCAAATAGCATCGTGGTTTGCTTTTTTCCTTGGTAAGCCGACTATAAAATCCATAGCAATGTGCTCCCACTTCCACTCTAGAATCTCTAACGGTTGTAATAATCAACTTGGTCTCTGGTGCTCCGCCTTAACTCTTTGACATGTATAACATTTCCTAACCCATTCCGCAATTTCCGTTTTCATGTCTGGCCACCAGTAATTCTTCTTTAAATCTCTGTACATTTTGGTACTCCCTGGATAGATTGAATACTTCGAGTTGTGAGCTTCCTGTAGAATTTCCTTCTCCAATTCTGTCACTGGTGGAATCCAAATTCTGGAAGAAAATCTGAGAACACATTGGTCATCCTTTTGAGTGCATAACTCTTCTCATACTAAATGATTGATATCCTGATTCATTATTTCCTCTTGACATTTCTTACCTTTTCCAACAATTCTGGTTAAAAAGTCGTACTATACATCTTTGCTTCATTAGGCTTGCAGATTCTGACTTCCAATTCCAATTTCTGAATTCCTTATATAATTCTTCAGGTACTGTTAATACATTTAACCTCTCCTTTTCCACTTAATGTATCTGCCACTACATTGGCTTTTCCTGGGTGATAGTTAATCGTGCAATCATAGTCCTTGATCAGCTCTAACCATCTCCTCTGTCTCATGTTGAGTTCCTTTTGCATGAATATGTACTTCAAACTTTATGGTCCGTATAAATCTCACATCTTTCTCCATATAGATAATGTCTCCAAATATTTAAGGCAAATACTATTGCTGCTAGTTCTAAGTCATGAGTAGGGTACTTCTGCTCATGAGGTTTTAGTTGTCTAGACGCATATGCAATAACTCTATCATTCTATATCCAAACACAACCTAATCCCTTATGAGAAGCATCACTATAGATTACCAAATTTCCTTGATTATCTGGAAGTGACAAAACAAGTGTCGTGATCAATCTCTTCTTTAATTCCTGAAAACTTTCTTCACACTTCTCATTCCAAATAAACTTCTCATTTTTCCTGGTAAGCTTTGTCAAAGATGTCACAATCTTTGAGAAATCTTGAACAAATCATTGATATTATCCTACTAACCCTAAGAAAATTCTCACTTATGTCAGTATGTTTGGTCTTTCCCAATTGATAACAGCTTCAATCGTTGCTGGGTCCACTTTAATTCCTTCATTACTGACTATGTGTCCTAAGAATTGAATTTCTTGTAACCAAAACTCACACTTTGAAAACTTGGCATACAATTTCTGGTTTCTCAAAATTTCCAAAGATATCCTTAACTGCTCCGCGTGATCTTCCGTTGACTTTGAGTAGATCAAATTATCATCGATAAACAGACTGACAAACTTGTCCAGATAATCCTTGAAAATTATGTTCATCAAGTCCATATATGTTGTCGGGGCATTAGTCAATACAAAAGACATTGCTAAGAATTCATAATGATCGTACCTTCTTCTGAAAGTTGTCTTTGGATATCCTCGGGTTTAATCTTCAATTGGTGATATCCAGATCTCAAATCAATTTTAGAGAAATATTTGGCTCCTTTCAGCTGATCAAACAAATTGTCAATTCAAGGTAATGGATACTTGTTATTGATAGTAAGCTTATTGAGTTCTCGATAGTTGATGCATAACCTCATGCTTCCGTCTTTCTTCTTAACAAATAATACCGGTGCACCACATGGGGATACACTGGGTCTAATCACTCCTTTTCCAATAATTATTGCAATTTTTTTTCCAATTCCTTCATTTTAACTGGCGCCATCTTCTACGGGGCCTTAGATACTGATTCCGTTCCGGGTGCTAAGTCGATCGCAAATTCAATTTCCCTATCTGGAGGAAGTCCTGGTAATTCATTTACCACATGAATGTCTTCCAGTTTTACTGGCTCCTGATCTCTATCTATTATATAAGCAATGAAATGCTCGCATCCTTGTTGCAATAACTTCTTAGCTTGAATAATCATTAAGAACTTCTTCATTTGCATCTGACCTTTAAACGTCACCATTTTCTCGTCTAGTGTCTTCAAGATTACTTTCTTGTTATGACAGTCTATCTGAGCAGCGTGCTTAGATAGCCATTTCATTCCTAAATATTGTGAAACTCTCCTAACTTAAATTGTATCAAGTCAGCACCAAACTTACTGCCAGAAATCTCAATCTCACAGCCCTTACACACTTTGTTAACAGATACACGCTCCTAATTTACTAATTCTACAATCATGATCTCACTTAACAATTCAACTGAATAATTCAACTTATCAACAAAATCTTAAGAAATAAATGATCGAGTTGCTCCAGAATCTACTAGCACTTTAGCATATAAAGAATTCAGAGTAAGCTTACCTGCCATAACATCAGTGTCCATAATAGCATCCTTCATAGACATGTCATAAACTCTAGCTCTGGGAGGTTCATTCACTGTTGGGGTATCTCCCATGACTCTCACTGTATTATTGACTGGAATGGGTGTCTTGCAATCCCTTGATATGTGTCCTGGCTGTCCACACTTGAAGCATGTAAACCCAATTGCTGGAACCTTTCCTGCCTGATTCCCGGTAGGCTGATCATTATTGGCTATTTGATTACAGCATTCCCTTAAATAGTGCCCCCTCCGGTTGCATCTATATCAGACCACATTCAACTTGCTACAAATTCCTCCATGCTTCTTTCCACATACCTGTCAGTCTGGTAAAACTGGCCTCTGCTGGGTTGGCTGATTTCCAGTGGCTGGATGGTTACCTTGTCCTCCATCGCCTGCATTCTGCCTTCTGAAATTAAGATTCCTTCCGAGATGAAACTTGCCTTTCCTTTGATTAAAATTTGGAAACTTCCATGCTTGGGATTTTCCTTCATTTCCCTCAAACTTCCTCTTCTTACTCTCCTTCTTCGACATTTCACTTTCTGTTCCACAATCATAGCTTTCTACAAAATTCCCGCATACGTATCCAATTCAAATATGGACACTTTCCCTCGGATTCATGGCTTAAGACCTTGCTGGAATCTCTTAGCTTTTTTTCTATAAGTGTCCACATACGATGGTATAAACCTAGATAATTCCTCAAACTTACTTCAGCTCTTCTTTCACATAATGGGAGGCCGGCCGAGCATGGAAGCGGCTAAATGCAGTCCCCGAGCCCTATTCCATTTGATCCTGAATTAACTGAGGGAAATACTTCTCTAAAAATAACTCCTTGAATCTATCCCACACAACATCATTTGTACCTTCCAATGTCTTAAAAGTTTCCCACCAATAGGTGGATTCATTCTTCAAGTAGTAACTCGCAAACTCGGTTTTCTATTCATCTTTCACCTTAACTAAGGCAAATCTCAATTTCCTTCAACGAGACTCTAGCCTCAATAGGATCTACAGAACCTTTAAATTCCGGAAGATTCACTGCCTGAAAGGTCTTAAAGGTTACCTGAGGATTGGTCTGTCTCTGTTGTTATTGAGTGAGGTGGACTATTTGTTGAGCCAAGATCTGAAGAATCTGGGCTACAGTTGGGTCTATGGGACATGAATTTGCATTCTGGTTATTACTATCTTGGGTGTTTTTGTTGGTTTCTTCATTCTGGTTGGTAGGACGGGTATTTCTTCCCGGAGACATTTTCTGTAAAAATCAAACAACTTATTTAGCCTTTAAATCAAATCCCTATTTATGAAAAATTTTCTTTGTAAAACATAATATCTCTTGTTGAAAACATTTTCAATTGTTGAACTAAGTAAATTGCAGGCTTGTTTACAGATGTAAACAATTAAGGGAAAATGTACATGTTATCACAAGACTTTATATCTGGTACAACGAGTAAAATAAAACAGGTAAAATAATGTAAATGACAATGCTGGAAAAGGAAAGATACTGATATTATATATCAAAGTTTAGTAGTACAAGCGCGAAAACATTTCAGCAAAAGCAAAGGTACAACAGGCCTATCCATTATCTAGCAAGTCTAGTTTATTTATATACCCACCAAAAGTCTGATAGTAAACAGTACATACTATTATACATATATCAATTTTCACATCATTTCTGGCATCTAGTTTCAAAGAAACTCAGGTCCACCAAGCCTTGCAAGATCCTCTAATACTTCTCTGGCCCACCCCATAAGAGCATCTGGGGCTACATACTCATAGGTAGCTCCATGAAGTCTAGCCTTAAATATTCTCCGGATCGCCAAAATCTCACTCCGAAGCTCCCTCACATTACCGTCAACATATATAGTCCTTATAATATGTTGTAGCCCCTGGATGTCTACTAACAGGGACTCTCACTCCAAAAGAAGAGCCTCATACATATAGTATGGAACAGGGTATGGAGTAAACTGGAAAGATTCACCCGCCATCGAATGTCCAGTAGAGTCAGAATCAGGAGGTGAGAGTCCTCGAATAAGTGGTGTCACACCAGGAGGTGGAATAGCTCGCAGTGGTGCAACTATCATAACTGGTACTATGGCTGACACTGGTGGAAGGGCAGGACGTGGATCAGATAACGATCTTCGAACTGAAGGCTCCGAATGATCAGATGATATTGGGATAAAGGAATCTGCCACCGCTGCTATCTGAAAATCACGTTGCTAGATAAGAATCTCGAATCTCAATGCGAATTATACCAAAACCAACTATTTAGTCACACTCAACCTCTCAACATTCTATTTTTTTATTTTTTAATCCTAATCTTAACCCTCTATCCATTCCCAACAATCTAAGCTTGTGGCAGTGACTTTTAAACTATAGATTTGATACCAAACTTGTGGCGCCCTCCAAACCCGGGTCTGAAGTTTGGGTTCCACAACACACACACCCACCATGTATAAACCTGTTTATGAAAATAATAAATATGCAATGACCCTACTTACCATAACCACGGATCGTAACAGTTAAAAGTATGCCCATAAACCATAACTTTATTTATATTACAACGTACCAAATCCCAATTTATTTATCTTACATGTGGCGCCCCAAAACTCGAGATCAGGAGTCTCGGAAGCCACACCATCTAAACTCACACAACTCACACTACAATATATATATACTCACACTTCACGACCCCACACTTATCACACACACACTTACAGGTTATTGTCTTGGAACCGAACCATCATAACTAGAGTAATTTTATTACAACCCAAATATCATTAGTCTTACCAGATAGTGACCTTTAGGTAAGGTTAGTCCGCTGGCCAAATATACGTTTCTTATTTCTTACCTTACGTAAATCATACTTATAAGTAAGCCAAACTATAAACAACTAAAAACTAATCCAGCTTATTCTGACTACCTGAGGTATAGCACCAAACAATCTACGGAACAGCTTGCCATTTCCTACCCGTTTCCTGGCTTTTGTTCTCATGGCAGGCATCTTGATTCACTGTTGTGTTGTGTCAATTTAAGAAAACAAGTGTGAGCTATAATGCCCAGCATAATAATATACAGTATGGAATTGACTGTATGATAACATCATATATGATATTTATGTTTTATTCGAAAATAGTTTTCCTTTGTGATACACACCTTTTTATGAAAACAATTCATTAAGGGATTTTAATATCCTGTGAATACCTTAATAGTAATCCCAGCACCTAGGCTTGGGTTACGGTATTACATCACAATTCCAATTGGAAGGGTTTGGACATTTACTGGAGCCACCGCATACGATGATTAGTCGTACTGCGATAAAGTAACCTTTTCTACTAGTAGAAGGACGAAACCGTCATCCCTCGGGTATCACCCTTGCCGCATTCGGGCTACGTGTCCCAATTTCGGGTATACACATACTTCACAAGTTCCTGAGTATACTGAGTACCTACACATGCGGTACCTTTGGTAGTCCATCTAGCACACATAGTACCAGAGTCTACCCCTCCCTTGTCCTTTAAAAGAATTCTATCAATCTCGAGAACTCGAACCACATCGAAGTTCCCCAAGCGTTTTGCTTGTTGATAGAAATAGCTTATCTCTCTAAGATATAAGTGTATATATATGTATATACGTACTTCCGACAATTTCGGAGAAAGTACTAAGGATGTGAGTTGACCGTTGTCAACAGATAATTAATAAGGGGGAAAAGTTTCTTCTCGAAACTATATTCAACATATTAAATATGTCGGGATAATATTCACCGACGATCTGAAATTATTCGAATGATATTCTAAAATCAGAAAGTATATTTTAAATTAGGATCTATGATTTTTAAATAAATAATAAACCCTTTTAAGAATAATAATTAATTAAATAATAATTGATAATAATCAAACCTCGAATGAGTTTACTCTCTAAAGATTTATTTAAAATAATATTCTTCAACTAGTTTGTGTGTATATAATTAATAATCTATAATGATTAATCGGGTTTGAAATAAATAAATGTTGGAGTATACTAATCCCATAATAAAGGAATAAGTATATAATATTTGTTATTCGAACAATAAAATATAGTTGAGGGAATATGATCGTTGGGAAATCGTTTTAATAGAAGATCGAGGTATTTTAATGTTTCGTAAGTGGACGATGAATCCCTTTAAAACGTACTATTATGGACTTATAACCGTCCCATAATATCTCCGGAATGGTTCCCGGATTTTATCTTAAATCCCGACCGACTCTTGGTCTTATATAATACGTCACGCCTTAAAGCGAAATAACATTTCACGATATATACTTATCGTACAACATCGCTACATTATGCGAAAATTCAACAACTACGTATCATGGAAAACATGGTATTTATGCGATGATAGTAAAATAGTCATTTCACAACACAACAGTAAAAATGGAGTTGGGTTTGTAAACTTGCCTGGGTATCTCGAGGTGGAGGATGCTCTAGGTTCCGCTCGGAAATCTATAACCATAAACACACTTCATTTCGTTAGGTTCCGTTCTAGGTTACGGAAACTCGCACTCATGCACGACTTATTATGCTCCCTCTCACTCATACTACCCTTAACATTCTTTTAAGTCATATTCATATTATGGTCACTTCATTTTTCTAAGTATCTTGGGCTCATTCTCATTATCGTCGTCGGCTCTCCTTAAGGATTCTTACGGTTTCTACCCGCGCGGTCTCGGCTCTGACATTTTTATAAAATTGAAAAATCATTATTTTCACTTGAAATTTTTATGACAGTTAGGAAACTCAATATGATACTCTCTGTAAAAATTTAATGATTTATGAACACTTTAAGTCTATCCTTTATATTTTCAAAGTTCGTAATTCGTAGCAGTTTTTGTCGCATAAATCACTTTTACTAAAACGGCCATAACTTTTTATCCGTAAATTGGAATCAAGCGATTCAAGCGCCTAAACGATCCTTATAACATTTTATATCCTTAAAAAAGTTTATTTTTTAAGAATCTACAGTTTAAAACTTCGGGACTTTCTGCAGAAACTTAAAGTTACGATTTGTTGGTTTTAACGAAGTTATGTTTACGATCGGGGTTTCACTTATGTCCTAACTATCAACACAACCACCAACAATAATCATATCATCATCAACACACAAACTCCTCTCAAGAACATCATGTTATTGAGGCAACAACAACCAACCTTAAATCTACTTAACTTAATCATCTAGATTTCATCAATAACACTTAGTAAGCTAGGTTTACTACCACATACTAAATGGATCTTAAAAATGAACCTCAAATAAAGTTGGGCCAAAGATTTTTACCTTTCTTGAAATCTTGAGATGTGTTCTTGAGGATGGTGGAGGCGTGGAAGTGCTTGGTATGATTTTTAGAACCTAAAACCACCATTGAAATCAAGAAGCCAAAGAGAGGTTACTATTCACACTATTCACTAGTGAGTTTCTTGAATTTATTCCACCCATCAAACCTTGATAATAAGAGATGAAAGAATTTTCTTACCTTATTTTAGTTTCTAGGAGGCTTGGGAATTAATTGGGTGATTTTATAAGAGCTTGAACTTGGAGTTTGGAATTTGAATTCCCCTTTTTTCTTCAATAGGGCCGCACAAATGGGAATGGGGGTATTTATACTACTTGGTTGCTTCTCTTGGATGCTTTGGATAGGTTTCTTCTTGGAAGGTGAGTTGATATCTTGAAACTTTATTTTATTCTTCCTAGTATAAGATTCTAGGTTTATTCTTTGTTGCCAAATCCATGGACATATCTTTGTAGCTTGCTAGCTTACAAGGTAACTACAAGGTTAGCTTCCTTAGCACACTATTTTGCTAGCTAGCTTGGTCATCCTTTGGTTAGCTCACTATTTGATGAAGTAACCATGGTTGCTTCCTTACCATGTTTAGTTAGTGCGTTACGTTTATTTAATCGTTTACGCGTTCGCTTGGTTACTTAAACGTTCTCCGTAATACTTACTCGTAAGTGGTTCGCGATGTAATTCCTTTCGTATTTGTTCCTTATATTTTTATTTATCCTACTTGAATATAAATCCGTAGGATTTTAATTTCGTAATTATATTATGATTCTCGTAATCCTCGATAAGTCATAAATACGGTCGTTTTTCAAAGTTCATTTTCTTCCAAAACTAATAGCGTTTACATACACTCATTTGGTACGTATAGTCGTAATATCATTTCCGAAACTCATTTTCTCATGCACTACATAGTGTGGGCTCAAAAGTTTTTTTCCCATCTGTCAGGGTTACTATTCATTAAACGTTTTACAAGGTCTCAAAAATTCAAGTAATTACATTACAACTGAAGTAAAACAGTCTTACAAACTTTCAACATAAACTAAGATAAACATCTTCTGCTAGCTTATTCTATTTTAACCTGGATATCGAGCTCGCACACTTGTCTGGGGATCCTCGTAACCACCAATTTCCTTCTTAACTGGAAAATAATATAAACAAATTGCAAGAGTGAGCTAACTAGCTCAACAAGTCATAATGACAACACTCAGATTAAACAATGATCAATTGAAATGATATAAGGAATCAAGTTTCCTGATAAGCAAGGATTATAATTGGATATTTATTTTTGTTTTACCAACCAAGGTTAGGCTGTTGATCAGTCACACAGTAACCCTGAACAAGGCTCACAACTTTGCTCTTTATACTGGATCCAAGGCACACATTGGCCTATCTTGACCACGAATCTGGTCCGACCATGAATCTGGTCCATATAAAAATAATCAAATTCCATAATATCAACATAATAAATAATATAAATCAATAAACTGAATCATAAACAATATTTATCTCGAAATATAGTGTGATTCTTAATACCATGAAGGTATAACAAGGTAAGCATGAAGGTTGGCTTTCTCCCAAGGAAAGAATCAGAAAGTAGAAGCCCAAAGGTTTAATGGTTACAAGAGTTGATCTTCTGTCATACAAAGTATGAAGATTAGTATGATAAGCAATTCCATATCAAGGATCTGTATGTGGTATATATGTATTTGTGGAGTAGTATGGTATATGTATGGTTCATATTTGAGAATTCAACAATCAATGGACTACAAAGAATAAGGCTTACAGCTCAAGATCAATACTAAAAATCGGGGTTTAAGGTTAAGTACTTCAAAGTACTTGCAATATAGAACAAGAACTATTTGGAATAATTGCAACATAACACAAACCTTTCCTGCTAGCTTATTCTATTTCAACCTGGACATCTAGCTCGCACACTTGTCTGGAGATCCTCGCAACCACCAATTTCCTTCTTAACTGGAACTAGCCCAACAAGTCATAATGACAACACTGAGATTAAACAATGATAAATTGAAATGATATAAGGAATCAAGTTTCCTGATAAGCAAGGATTATAATTGGATATTTATTTTTATTTTACAAACCAAGGTTTGGCTGTTGATCAGTCACACACTAACCCCGAACAAGGCTCACAGCTTTGCTCTTTATACTGGATCCAAGGCACACATTGGCCTATCTTGACCACAAATCTGGTCCGACCATGAATCTGGTCCATATTTAAAAATAATCCAATTCTATAATATAAACATAATAAATAATATAAATCAATAAACTGAATCATAAACAATATTTATCTCGAAACATAGTGTGATTCTTAATACCATGAAGGTATAATAAGGTAAGCATGAAGGTTGGATTTCTGCCAAGGAAAGAATCAGAAAGTAGAAGACCAAAGGTTTAATGGTTACAAGAGTTGGTCTTCTGTCATACAAAGTATGAATATTCGTATAATAAGCAATTCCATATCAAGGATCTGTATGTGGTATATATGTATTTGTGGAGTAATATCGTATATGTATGGTTCGTATCTGAGAATTAAACAATCAATGGACTACAAAGAATAAGGCTTACAGCTCAAGATCAATAGCAAGAATCAGGGTTTAGGGTTAAGTACTTCAAAGTACTTGCAATATAGAACAAGAACTATTTGGAATAATTGCAATATAACAAGAGGGAACAGAAACACTTGTGTAACAAGAAAGATCAGAAATGCTTGCAATATATTACAAGAAAGTTCAGGGACACTTGCCTTATCAATCCGCTTTTACTTTTACTTGTACATGTCTACTGATTTTCACTCGCCGACCACTTGCTTTCCCTTTCTATGTCTCGCTTCCTCTGTTAGACATCACATGTATTTATCAATACTTATTCCCATCTCATTCTATTCGTTACAAGCTTCTATCTACCCTTTGTTTCACCCAAATCCGACTTACGGATCAAAAGTTACGATAAAAATAGTCAAATAATACATATACTGGCACATTATACATCAATCATATCATATATATCATGTAGCACGTAAGATATTCGATCAAAATAATTTTCAAATAAGATTCGGGGTTAAAATGATTTTACAAGTATTTAATACGAATTTTTGAACATTTTTCAAAATTAAAACGGGTCCTCGAATTATTTTATAATAAAATAACAAGGTTTGAACACCCGAATCTGACTTCAAAATAATTTAATAATAATTATTGAGCCTTGAAATTAATTTAAAATAATATTTTAAAACTCGAAACTATTTTTCGGAATTTTTAAATAAAAAAAATAATTAAATTAATTAAAGAATTGATATTTAAATTAATTGACTAATTAAATAATTAATTATCAACTAAAATTAATTAATTAAATAATTTAAATTTATTTTGGAATTAAAAATAATTTTCAGAATATTAAATAATGAATTTTGGAATTTTAAATAATTAAAAATAATTTTCTGAAAATAATATAAAATAAAAATACAAGTTTTGAAATTTTTAGAAACATAAATATAAATTTTGTTAATTTTTAAACTGTAGTGACTGTTCTGAAAATCCACGCAACTACAGGGGTCAGTTGGTAATTTACCCCCAGTGTTCTTCCTCACTTGCCGGCCGGAACTCCATGGCCGCCGCCATAGAGCTATTCCGGAGGCCTGAAAACACTGCAGAATTGACCCAAAATAACATCGTTTATTCTTCTTAACATCAGGAACTCATCTGCAGAACCAAGACGACCAAACAACTAGTGATTTGAACGGAAAATCCGTCAAAAAATCTCGCCGCCATTTCAACCCATTTTCAGATCAAGCCCTTTTGGTTATCGTTTGTTGATCATATATATACCAATAGATTCGTTGTTCAATGATTAATTCATTCATAACATCAATTTAAATCAATAACACCTAACAAAGAAACGCCTAAATTTCAATTAAGAACATTCAAAGCTATAAACAATAAGTTTATTATTTCGAGAATTAAACTCACTTTTCTACACGTTATTGAACTCCAAATTCATCATATATTAATTCATCAAAAATCAAAAATTCATATTTTCATCATAAATTAATTCGAATTAAAATAAATAGGGGCAGGACCTTGACTTCTGCACTGAAATTGATGCTTGGTTTTGAAAGAGTTTTTTTAGAGCTTCGATTCGGTATATGGAACGCTTGATTCAGAGTTCGGTAACGCCTTCGCTTTTAGGTTCGATTCTCAAGAACACGACGGCTTTTCGGGGGTTTTCCTATAAATTATCGGTTTTAACTGTTTGTTTATGATTATATGAATAAAATAATATAATTAAAAGACTGTTTATACTTATGAAATATTAATATTCGTTGGATCGTATTGGATCGGAAAATAGGTTACTTAGCCGCTAAGTAACTACAAAAGCGATCCAATTTGATACCCGTTTTGGATAATTATCAAAACCGAGTTTCTTATAAAATACTTTATATGAAGATAATGTAATAATATCTCATCTCTTGAAAATACGGGTTTTATTGATCTATCAAAATGATTATCTTATCGAAAATTTTACGCCAGGACTCGTAATGGTCAAACCGTACTTCGAATCGGAAAAGTCATAACACGGAAAATGTTCAGAGTAATCAAATTAGGTTAGGAAGGAGTTTTCCAAAGAGTTTTGGTTTGTAAAAACTTAAAAACGGTTGAAGTTGGATGATTCTCTATTTTATAAAATAGTTTTATAATTACTTCGAAAATAATTATTAAATTCATAAATCATTTATAAATCATATAACAACATAAAAATTACCAGAAAATATCACAATTATCCTTAATTTATTCTGGACATATTAAAATTAATTTACTCACATTTTATTCCACATTAACATATAAATATTAATATTAATCATCAGATGATTCACCAAAATTCACATAGTAATCACATAACAATTATTTATTGATAAAAATAATTACACACGATATATCCTGGATATTACATCTTTGATCTGTTCCCAGGGGGAACTGGCCACTTGTAATTAGTAATGGATGCGTGTAGCAGACCATATTGCCTTAACAGATGCTTTTGGAATAAGTTTGAATAAGGTCTTCGAGGTAAAACACTGGAATGACGGATATACTTGCGAAAGTCAAGTTCGTAAGCGTTTCTAAAATGATGTTAAAGAGACACTAGTTGAAACATGGAATTACGAAGACGAAGAGGTGGGATCATCCTCAGACGGATAATGACGAGAGTTAGGATAATTAATAAAATATTTTGGCACCTACTCGTTGTCACGTTACTCCCTCCAAACTATTGATCATTCGTATCGCCTTGATAAGTCATATCAGGCAATCCTTTTAGTTCTGTACTTTGAACTTTTGATGTGGCCAACAACTTGAATAGTCTTTCTCCGCATCAGGACTTGTTCAATTCTTTTAGTTGATCCATGAACTTTCACTCATAGATTATGATCTTCTTGTTCGGCTCATAGCTATTTATACATTATTTCAAATTATCCAAGGAATTTTTAATAAATTTTCCTCAATTCATCGACGAATATTGATAATGAGTATCTTCATTTAATTCTTCTTTCATACTTACTCTTCTCAGTCGAGATTGTAAATATTTAAAAAATTGGTATGTGCCAAACCAATTGAGCTGGCCATTTTCTTAGTTGGTTGATAATATTACTTGATATGGACTAGTTATTATTTTTCAAATTCCACTTCCAATCCAATTTTTATTATTCTATAGTGCATTATATATGCAAAATTAATTTGCTGATGAAATTTTCAAAGAATGAATTAATTGAGACCTAACTAGGTCGCCCACTCGAACAAGGATTCATATCCAGTTTTCTGAAATATTTTGTTCATGAAATGTTCAATTCTGTCGTTTATATAATGATTATCCATTTAAAATCATAAAATGATTGAAGAAGAATATACTTCCTTATTTGTTAATTATTGGATACAACTCTTTTTTTCAAAATAGCATCATTTGAGACCTTAATGTTTAACCTTTGGTTGATGATTTTATTCTAGATATTTTCATTATTCGAAAAGAAAAGTATTCTTTCAATGAAGAAATCTTACAAATATCGTTTGTATGATGTTATAATTCAGCAATCATTGCTTTCAATGGATATTCTCTATAATGTCATAATATAAAATTCTAAGGACATGAAAGAATAATCATTGTTGTATTATTTCTTCCAAGTTAGAAATCTTTTGAGTGTTGCGTCTCTATTATTCAGAGCTCATTATTTTTTCATATATTAGATTTTAAAATCTTGTTAAGATTGTCCAAATTACATCGATATTGTGTAAATCATTCTTCCAAGGTTGATTTCCTTCCGAACAAAGAGAGGTATAGTTGAGAACCGATTGTTGTAATATGAGATTGAAAACTCATTGCTATGATGGTGCAATCGAAATATGGTGATGAGTAAGTTGTTTTAAGAAGGGAATACCATGTTTAATTATTATCGTAAGGATCTTTAACATGGTTATAGAAGAACGATAATAGAGATACCAACGTGATTAGTGAGCTACGCTTCTATGAAACACTATCGGGATAGGTACTAATGAATTTGGGAAAGACCGAGAATGTATAAATTCGAGGAATAAGATTTTCAAAAAGTGAAGGTAAGATTAGTAACAACCCTATGTTAGCAATACTTGATGATAAAAACAGGATCTTGTGCGAAGTATAATGATACGTCTACGCAGCTTAAGGATCGTGACATAAGGCGTCCTAATAATGATCTAGAATAATCGCGATAAGGTTCGCACCGAAAGGGACAAAGAGTTTAACTTATGAGTAAAATTTGGATTTTTTTCCTACACTGGACATGACATAGAAGTTTTAGTCAAATTGATCAAGGGCTATGATTGAGAAATCTATTATCATAAAGGAAAGGCCAATATGGTGGCCGACACTTTAAGTAGGAAAAGATATATTGAGGATGACAAATTTCAGAACAACTAATGAGAAGGATAGCATGAATGAATTTTAAAGTTGCGACAATGTGAAGAGAACCCTTTATTACGTAACAGGAATACTTAAAGATGCCTAAAAATGTAAGAGAATATTAGTCATGACCGATTATGAAAGGAATGTCATTGAGTAGGAAAGTAAGTACTCGACATGGTTGAAAATTAAAACGAGACGGTGAGGATTAAAATTTTGGTGATTGCGACTTTGTTAGATATAATTGATGATATCAGCAGAAACTATCAGAAGTGCACATCATAACTTATATCAATGAATGATGATGATATCAGCAGATGATGATATCGGTGGATGATGATGTCAACTGATGATGTAATCAGTATTTGTCACATCAGTTGATCTTTGATAAGGAAAAGAAAATAGGAACTCAAGGCGGTGAAGGACTTTATCTCGGAAGCATTGTATTAGGTTTTCTTGTTTTTAATAGAATAAGATTCCTTATATATGAAAAGAATATGTCCTAAGTCCAATAATGTATTAGGATTTAGGAATAACTTTTATGTAATCTGTTTTGATTTCATTGATATTAATAAAGACTTATTTTGTTTTTATTACGGGCTTTATCTATTTAAGTATTTAAATAAGATATACCATAGTTTAGAGTAAAGCTTTTTATGGATTATGATGAGATCATAATAGTGAGACCTAAAAAGATGATAACTCTAAACTTAAATAGTTCCTGGTCATAGGATTACTAACTGGTAATTAATAATCCGCAAAGATCGGTACATACTATGCTTGCTTCATTATGAAGGATGTATGTTCTCATAGACATTTGTGTGGTGACACTATAGCTAGTATGTAGGTGCTTATTATGGAATAAGTTCACTGAATATGACTCGCACAGCTGAACAACTGATGGAGTTCACTCACGTGTCAGCAGTTGTTCACATAGTGATAGTTGTACGAGTATCCTTAGACTTGAGGTCATCATAGTCATCTTGTGTACACTGAACTATGCTTTGGTTTAGTTCTTAGTCTCCAGGGACAATTATTAGGGCTCTTCTAGGTATAGGAATTTGTACACGAAGATAGTGTATGATCAATAAAGGATCTACCCCTTCCAGTGAAGGAAGCGAATGTTCAAGGCTGATCCACTTATGCTAGTTCAGGAATCTCTGGCCAGAGTAAATGAAATTAGAAAGGAGTTTCTAATTTGCATAGAACTAGGCATAGTAAATGGTAAGCAAAGTGATTGAATTAGATAGGCTTGACACGGGATCCATGCCTTATATTTAATCGGGACATTGTAGGGTAGAAGGAGTTTATTGTACGGTAACTATTCACTGAATAAGTTCTTGGTATTCTAAGCAGTGAATTCATATTATCCAGATAGTCGCGATATGCTGAGAAGTATCCCTCACGATGTAGAATAAATGTGATTAATTAATTAATCATATTTAATAAATTAGAGAATTTATATAAATAATGATAAAATAGTTTTATTATTATTTATTTCTACTACCATCTTAATATTGAACCTACAGGGTCACACCATAAAAAGAGAATGATTTAATGTTGGAGGAATTAATTAATAATGGCTAATAATTATTTATATATGAAATAAATAATTAATTGGCAAATTTAATAATTGATTAAATGAGATTTAATTGATTATAAATTAATTAAGAAAAGTTCTTAATATTATTAATTAAGGCTTTAATTTTTGGAAATTAAATCAAGAGAGAGAATTATTTCTAAAGTATTTAGAAAAAGGATTAATAATTAAAAGGTGTTTTAATTATTAATGAGAATAATAAATGGGATAATAATAATATTATTTATGGGAAAATTTCCGCTGAAAATTTTGCATATAAATACACTATTATAGACCCTATTTTATTCTAACCCACATCAAACCCGAAAACCCAAAAAGTTTGGAAAACCCAATTCTCTCCACCTCCTTCCTCCTCCTTAACATCATTTTCTTGGTGGATACCGGTGGAGTGCTTCACACTTGAGGAGCAACTGCTAAGGATCTCTGATCGTTGTCTCCGAATTATTTTAAAAAGGTTAGATTTGATCCCTCGAATTTTTATTCACGATTTATATGCTTTTATTTAGATTTTATATGTGTAAAAGTGTTTTACCATGCCCCCGCTGCGATTAAAATCCAACATTGGTATCAGAGCATAGGTTGTATGCATATAGATCTGTGGTAAAAATTTCAGAATTTTATGTGCTTGTATGAATTAATTATGATTTTTACAAGTTATATCATGGATTAATTTTGTCTGATGAGAAATCGTTTCTTAGGATAATTTTGAATGTTGATCTGGGTTCTACAAGTGTTATAGATCGTCTGGGTATTTTTTTCATAATTTTAGGATGTATAGATTTTTTATTATGAATTTTTGAAGTTCTTGTAATTAAAATTTGTAATTAAATAAGTATAAATATATGTATATATAGTATATATATATATGTTTTGTATTGTCTGTATACTGTTGTTGCTTCTATGCTGCACGGGTAAAGTACAGAAAAGGAAAAAGAAGAATCAGAGTTGTCAAGTGCGCAAACCGAGGAAAAGCGGCGGCTGCTGAAAGAAAAAAAAAATAGGGGTGTAACGCATTCCGGGAATGCGTTACATATCTGTGGCGCATTCACGGAATGCATTACACCCTTTAGTGGCTTAAAAGGTGTGTAACGCATCACCGGAATGCATTATAGGTCCTGTAACGCGTTCCTGTAATGCGTTACAGCCCCTCTGTTGATTTTAAAATTGATTTTCTGGGAGTTTCGTAACTCCGTTTTGGGCGTGCAATATACCGTTGGATTCGTTTTTCCGAGACGGATCTAATGGAGTGATCAATTTTAGTTTATATAAAAGTTTTGAACTGTTTATATTTCCATGAAGTGTTTTAAAGCTGTTTTTGACTGTTTTTAATTGCTTTTAAATGCTTCATGTGATACACAGAGATGTATAATGCTTAGACTAATGTGCTAGATGATATAACATGCCTACCTTGATGTTTATTCATGTTGATATATGTGATATATGCTTAGTTTATCATGCAATGATAGATTTAGGTGAACTTAAATGAACATAAGGTGTTTGTTAGACAACCTAGTATAGTGAAATTGTTTCATAACCTTAATAACAATATTATGAATACAATCATGAGATTCTTGTGTTTGTGAAACACGTAATTGAATATGAATTTTCGATATGAGAGAAAGGATGATTCTGTCAACAACAAATTTCTATCTATAAGAAAGGGTTATTAAGTGACGCCTCTTGACAATGCTCCACCCGATCTGGGAATCATCTGATTATTAATTATTGATTTGAAATATTTAATTTAAAAGGAAGAATTTCTTTATAATGTGATTATGATTGTAACGTAATATAATCCCTCTAAAATTAAATAATATCAAGTAGTAATTGGCCAACGACACAACGGGCTTGTGTCGGTCATAGCCTTCCAACATGATCGAAAGTAGTTCTTATTTTTGAATCATTGTCGGTTCGTGCTACAGCCGAGGGCTTTGATTTCGAAATAAGAAATACTTGTCTATTACATAGAGATGTGTACATTGAATAAGAATCTAAAGGTCGGTACGTGCTACAGCCGTGGGCCTTTGGGGACTGATTCAACTGTACGGAATGTTGGGTTAGACTTGACTTAGAATATTGAGTTTGTCGTGCTACAGCCGAGACTCAATTATTCAAGAGGCTAAAGTTTGATTAGGGAATAACATGAGATGTAATTGACAAGAGTTGTCTACCTATTGAACATTACATGGCGGTTCGTGCTACAGCCGGGGTCGTGTAATGGAATGTAGGATCCCTATTCCCACTAGCATTATGAATGCTTAATTTTTCACGTAGGGGGTTGAATAAATTAGGAAAACTAGTGGGAGCCACTTATGAATAAAGACCCGATTCATATAGTGTTTTGAAATGAAATCGAATATTTGCTAAGTGTTGTTATGTGTTTATCATTTACAGATTTACTTTGTACGTTATGTCTTCTACACTATCACTCAGGAGCATACTAGATGCTTACAAATTGACTGGTCCTAATTATGCTGACTGGCTTCGAAACTTGAGAATTGTTCTCAGGATTGAGAAGCTGGAATACGTGATTGACTCACCTAAGCCTACTGAACCTGCTGGTGATGCACATAATGATGAACATGTTGTGTATCGTAAGTGGGTAGATGATGCAAATGTTGCTCAATGCATCATGCTAGCTTCCATGAACATTGAGCTACAGAAGCAACATGAGCATATGGATGCTCATACTATCCTCATGCATCTACAAGAGTTGTATGATGTGGCAGGGAGGACAGCTCGATATGAGATATCGAAGGAGCTGTTCGGGTGTAGGATGTCTGAGGGATCATCTGTGAATGACCATGTACTTAAGATGATCAATTTGATTGAACGTCTTGGACAACTTGGTTTTGCCATGGATGGGGAGCTGAGCCAAGACTTGGTCTTGCAATCGCTTCCAAGTTCGTTCTCGCAGTTTGTTGTGAACTTTCACATGAATAAGTTGGATGTCAGCCTGCCTGAACTCCACACCATGTTGAAGACTGCGGAATCGAATTTTTCCCCTAAGAAGAGTTTTGTTCTTCTAATTGGTGAAGGTTCCAATCCTAAGAAAAGGAAGAGGAACTCTTCCAAGAAGAAGAAAGTAGGTGAAGAAAAGCCGGTTCCACCAAAAGCTGAAGACCCCAAGAGCAAAGTTGCTTGCTTTCACTGTAACAAGGTGGGGCACTGGAAGAGGAACTGCAAGGTTTACCTTGCAGAATTGAAGAAGAAGGGTAGTGAGACTACCGCTTCTGATTCAGGTATGTTCATGATAGAAGTGAATATGTCATTTCTACTTGGGTATTCGATACCGCCTGTGGTTCTCAAATCTGCAATTTATTGCAGGGACCAAGGAGAAGTAGGACTCTTGAGGAAGAGAAGGTGATTCTACTGATGGGAAATGGAGCAAGAGTTGCTGCTGAAGATGAAGAATCATTTCATTTACATATGCCTACGGGCAAGACTATTGTTTGAAATAATTGTTATTTTGTTCCCTCGATTGTGAGGAATATTATTCGCATGTTAGACTTGGCTGGATTTTCATTTATTATTGAGAATAATGAATGTTCTATTATTAGAGATAATATTCTTTATGGACGTGGTACTTTAAATAATGGTCTGTATAAATGTGACATAATTTACTTCAGATTGAACAAAATAATAAAAGAAAAGGGATGATGAAAATCTCACTTCATAGTGGCACTGCAGTCTCCATTTAGTGGACATGGAGAGAGGGTTGCAGATTTGCTGGGAATGGTACACACAGTTGTATGTGGACCAATGTCTACGCAAGCCATGGGTGGATTTTCATACTTCATTACTTTCATAGATGATAGATCTGGATTCGGATATGTGTTTGATGAAACACAAGTCTGAGGCCTTTAAAAAGTTCAAAGAATATAAGTATGAAGTGGAGAAACAATTAAACATAGTATTATAACTCTTCGATCAGATTGAGGTGGTGAATACTTTAATGGAGTGTTTCTAGATTATCTCAAAGTAAATGGTATAGTCTCCCAGTGGACGCCTCCAGATTGGTATCTGAAAGGAGAAATCGAACTTTGTTAGACATAGTTCGGTCCATGATGAGCTATGCAAATCTTCCGGTATTCCTATGGGGTTATGCATTGGAAACCTCAACATATTTACTGAATAAGGTGCTTTCCAAATCTGTTCCTCAAACTCCATATGAGATATGGAAAGAAAGGAAACCGAGTCTTAAACACGTTAAGATTTGGGGATGTCCAGCTTATGTCAAGTAAGTTGACCCAAATAAGCTGGAATATCGATCCGTAAAATGTAGTTTTGTGGGATATTCTAAAGAGACTTTAGGGTATTACTTTTACACCGATCATCGGGTGTTTGTATCCATACATGCTACCTTCTTGGAAAAGGAGTTTATCCTTGAAGGAAACAGTGGGAGCAAAATTGAACTTGATGAAGTTCAAGAAGCACAAACTACTACGGATCAAGTGGAAACACCTGTTCTGACTGAACAACCTTTTGTGGAACAACCCATTCATAGATCAGGGAGAGTGTCTCGCCAACCTGAGATTTATTATGGCCTTGTGATTGAGAATGACAATGAGTTGTCGATCATTGATGATGACGACCCTGTGACATATAATGAGGCTATGAGTAGTGTTGACTCAGAGAAATGACATAGTGCTATGAAATCCGGAAAGAAATCTATGTATACGGGATACAAAAGAATGATTAGAGCAGATGGCCAGGTGGAGACCTTTAAGGCCAGGCTTGTGGCAAAAGAATTCAAACAAAGGCAATGGATTGACTTTGATGAAACCTTTTACTTGTAGCCCTGTTAAAATCAGTTCGGATTTTGCTTGCGAATGTTGCTTACTACGACTATGAGATCTGGCAATTAACCAGATGCTTTTCTTTCCAAGAGAAATGAAAACCTAGTGTGTAAGCTGCTGCGAACCATATGTGGTTTAAAGCAGGCTTCTCGAAAGATGGAACATTCATTTTGATGAGACAATCAAAGAGTTTGATTTTATCAAAAACGAAGATGAACCATGCGTCTACAAAAGGGTTAGTGGGAGCGCGGTAACATTTCTTGTATTGTATTGAAATAGAGTTGACACACATAACAACATAGCAGACCCACTCACAAAGCTACTTTATGAAAGTCACTTAGATCGTCATAAAGACAATATGGGTATTAGATACCAGAGTGATTGGCTTTAGTACAAGTGGGAGATTGAAAGGAATATGTCCTAAGTCCAATCATGTATTAGGATTTAGGAATAACTTTTATGTAATCTGTTTTGATTTCATTGATATTAATAAAGACTTGTTTTGTTTTTATTACGGGCTTTATCTATTTAAGTGTTTAAATAAGATATACCATAGTTTAGAGTAAAGCTTTTTATGGATTATGATGAGATCATAATAGTGAGACCTAAAAAGATGATAACTCTAAACTTAAATAGTTCCTGGTCATAGGATTACTAACTGGTAATTAATAATCCACAAAGATCGGTACATACTATGCTTGCTTCATTATGAAGGATGTCTGTTCACATAGACATTTGTGTGGTGACACTATAGCTAGTATGTAGGTGCCTATTATGGAATAAGTTCACTAAACATGACTCGCATAGCTGAACAACTGATGGAGTTCACTCACGTGTCAGCAGTTGTTCACATAGTGATAGTTGTACAAGTATCCTTAGACTTGAGGTCATCATAGTCATCTTGTGTACACTGAACTATGCTTTGGTTTAGTTCTTAGTCTCCAGGGACAATTATTAGGGCTCTTCTGAGACTAAGAACTAAACCAAAGCATAGTTCAGTGTGCACAAGATGACTATGATGACCTCAAGTCTAAGGATACTTGTACAACTATCACTATATGAACAACTGCAGACACATGAGTGAACTCCATCAGTTGTTCAGCTGTGTGAGTCATGTTCACTGAACTTATTCTATAATAAGCACCTACATACTAGCTATAGTGTCACCACACAAATATCTATGAGAATAGACATCCTTCATAATGAAGCAAGCATAGTATGTACCGATCTTTGCGGATTACTAATTACCAGTTAGTAATCCTACGACCAGGAAATGTTTAAGTTTAGAGTTTTCATTTTTAGGTCTCATTATTATGATCTCATCATAATCCATAAAAAGCTTTACTCTAAACTATGGTATATCTTATTTAAACACTTAAATAGATAAAACCCGCAATAAAACCAAAACAAGTATTTTATTAATATCAATGAAATCAAAACAGATTACATAAAAGTTATTCCTAAATCATCATACATGATTGGACTTAGGACACATCTCATTCAATCTCCCACTTGTACTAAAGCCAATCACTCTGGTGTCTAATACCCATCTTGTCTTTATGACGATCAAAGGGACTTTGAGAAAATGGCTTTGTGAGTGGGTCGCTACGTTGTTATGTGTGTCAACTCTCTTGACATCTCCTCTTTTAATACAATACAAGAAATGTTTTCGTGCTCCCACTAACCTTTTTGTAGACACATGGTTCATCTATGTTTTTGATAAAACCAAACTCTTTGATTATCTCATCAAAACGGATGTTCCATCTATGAGAAGCTTGCTTTAAACCATATATGGTTCGCAGCAGCTTACACTCCAGGTGTTCATTTCCCTTGGAAAGAAAACCCTTTGGCTGTGTCATATACACTTCCTCTTCAAGTTTCCCATTGAGGAAGGCCGTTTTCATGTCCATTTGCCAGATCTCATAGTCGTAGTAAGCAGCAATCGCAAGAAAAATCCGAATTGATTTTAACAGGGCTACAGGCAAAAAAGTTTCATCAAAGTCAATCCCTTGCCTTTGTCTGAATCCTTTTTCCACGAACCTGGCCTTATAGGTCTCCACCTGCCCATCTGCTTCAATCTTTCTTTTGTATACCCACTTGCACCCAATAGGCTTAACACCTTCAGGCGCCTCAACCAGAGTCCATACTTGGTTGGTATACATAGATTCCATTTCGGATTTCATGGCACTATGCCATTTCTCCGAGTCAACACTACTCATAGCCTCATTATAGGTCACAGGGTCGTCATCATCAATGATTGACAACTCATTGTCATTCTCAATGACAAGGCCATAATACCTCTCAGGTTGGCGAGACACTCTCCCTGACCTACGAATGGGTTGTTCCACCAAAAAGGTTTGTTCAGTCTGAACAGGTGTTTCCACTTGATCCGTAGTAGTTTGTGCTTCTTGAACTTCATCAAGTTCAATTTTGCTCCCACTGTTTCCTTCAAGGATAAACTACTTTTTCAAGAAGGTAGCATGTCTGGAGACAAACACCCGATGATCGGTGTAAAAGTAATACCCTAAAGTCTCTTTAGGATATCCCACAAAACTACATTTTACGGATCGAGATTCCAGCTTATCTGGGTCAACTTTATTGACATAAGGTAGACATCCCCAAATCTTAACGTGTTTAAGACTCGGTTTCCTTTCTTTCCATATCTCATATGGAGTTTGAGGAATAGATTTGGAAGGCACCTTATTTAGTAAATATGCTGAGGTTTCCAATGCATAACCCCACAAGAATACTGGAAGATTCGCATAGCTCATCATGGACCGAACCATGTCTAACAAAGTTCGATTTCTCCTTTCAGATACCCCATTCAACTGTGGAGTATATGGAGGAGTCCACTAATAGACTATACCATTTTCTTTGAGATAATCTAGAAACTCTCCATTCAAGTATTCACCACCTCGATCTGATCGAAGAGTTATAATACTATGTTTGGTTTGTTTCTCCACTTCATGTTTATATTCTTTGAACTTTTCAAAGGCTTCAGACTTGTGTTTCATCAAATACACATATCCGAATCTAGATTTATCATCTATGAAAGTAATGAAGTATGAAAATCCACCCATGGCTTGCGTAGACATTGGTCCACATACATCTGTGTGTACCAATCCTAGCAAATCTGCAGCCCTCTCTCCATGTCCACTAAATGGAGATTTGGTCATTTTACCCAATAGACAAGACTCGTATGTAGGATATGATTCAAAATCAAAGGGGTCAAGTAACCCTTCCTTATGCAATGTCCGCAGTCTATTTTCACTAATATGACCTAGCCTATAGTGCCATAAATAGGCCCGATTTTCATCATCTCATTTTCTTTTATTAGTTTGTTCAATCTGAAGTAAATCATGCTCTACGTCACATACATATAGACCATTATTTAAAATACCACGTCCATAAAGAACATTATCTCTAAGAATAGAACATTCATTATTCTTAATAATAAATGAAAAACCATCCAAATCCAACATAGGAATAGAAACAGTATTCCTCACAATAGAGGGAATGTAATAACAATTATTCAAAATAATAGTCTTGCCTGTAGGCATATGTAAACTAAATGATCCTACAGATATGGCCGCAACCCTTGCTCCATTGCCCGTACGTAGAATCACCTCATCTTTTTCAAGACTCCTACTTCCCTTTAGTCCTTGCAACAAATTGCAAATATGAGAACCACAGGCGGTATCTAATACCCAAGTAGAAATTTGACATAGTGACATATTAACTTCGATCATGAAGATACCTGAATCAGAAGCGGTAGTCTCACTACCCTTCTTCTTCTTCTTCAATTCTGCAAGGTAAACCTTACAGTTCCTCTTCCAGTGCACCACCTTGTTATAGTGAAAGCAAACAGCTTTGCTCTTGGGGTCTTCAGCTTTTGGTGGAACCGGATTTTTCTCACCTATCTTCTTAGGGGGGAAATTCGATTCCGCAGTCTTCAACATGTTGTGGAGTTCAGGAAGGCTGACATGCACCTTATTCATGTGAAAGTTCACAACAAACTGCGAGAACGCACTCGGAAGTGATTGCAAGACCAAGTCTTGGCTCAGCTCCCCATCCATGGCAAAACCAAGTTGTCTAAGACGTTCAATCAAATTGATCATCTTAAGTACATGGTCATTCACAGATGATCCCTCAGACATCCGAGAACCGAACAGCTCCTTCGATATCTCATATCGAGTTGCCTCCCTGCCACATCATACAACTCTTATAGATGCATAAGGATAGTGTGAGCATTCATATGCTCATGTTGCTTATGTAGCTCAATGTTCATGGAAGCTAGCATGATGCATTGAGCAACATTTGCATCATCTATCCACTTACCATACACAACATGTTCATCATTATGCGCATCGCTTGCAGGTTCAGTAGGCTTAGGTGAGTCAAGCACATATTCCAGCTTCTTAACCCTGAGAACAATTCTCAAGTTTCGAAGCCAGTCAGCAAAATTAGGACCAGTCAACTTGTGAGCATCTAGTATACTCCGGAGTGATAGTGCATAAGACATAACGAATATAGTAAATCTGTAAATGATAAACACATAACAACACTTAGCAAATATTCAATTTCATTTCAAAACACTATATGAATCGGGTCTTTATTCATAAGTGGCTCCCACTAGTTTATCTAATTTATACAACCCCAAAGTGAAAATTAAGCATTCATAACGCTAGTGGGAATAGAGATCCAACATTCCATCACACAACCTCGGCTGTAGCACGAAACGTCATGTGATGTTCAGTAGACAGACAACTCTTGTCAATTACATCTTATGTTATTCCCTAATATAACTTTAGCCTCTTGAATAATTGAGTCACGGCTGTAGCACGACAAACTCAATATTCTAAGTCAAGTCTAACCCTACATTTCGTACAATTGAATCAGTCTCCAACGGCCCACGGCTGTAGCACGTAATGACCTTTAGATTCTAATTCAATGTACACATCTTTATGTAATAGACAAGTATTACTTATTTTGAAATCAAAGCCCTCGGCTGTAGCACGAAATGACAATGATTTAAAAATAAGAACCACTTTCTACCATGTTGGAAGGCTATGACGACACAAGCCCGTTGTGTCATTGGCCAATTACTACTTGATATTATTTAATTTTAGAGGGATTATATTATGTTACAATCATAATCATATTATAAAGAGATTCTTCCTCTTAAATTAAATATTTCAAATCAATAATCGATAATCAGATGATTGCCAGATTGGGTGGAGCATTGTCAAGAGGCGTCACTTAATAACCCTTTCTTACAAATAAAAATCTGTTGTTGACAGAATCATCCTTTCTCTCAATATTGAAAATTCATATTCAATTACGTGTTTCATAAACACAAGAATCTCATGATCGTATTCATAATATTTATATTAAGGTCATGAAACAATTTCACTATACTAAATTGTCTAACAAACGCCTTATGTTAATTAAGTTCACCTAAATCTATCATCCAATGGTAAACATAGGCATATATCACATATATTAGTATGAATAAACATAAAGGTAGGCATGTTAAATCATGTAGCATATTAGTCTAAGCATTATACATCTCTATGTATCACATGAGGCATTTAAAAGTAATTAAAACAGTTAAAAACATGTTTTAAAACACTTCTGTTAGATATAAACAGTCCGAAACAATTTCAGACAATACAATATAATATACCATTAGATGCGTCTCGAAAAGACGAATCCAACGACACCAAGCACACCCCATTCTGACACTCCACGCACCCTCACTCGCCCCAAAAAGGTAAACCACGCGCCGCGACGCGCACACGCGCTGTCAGGCGCGTGTCTGACTGTCTTCCACGCGCCCCACGCGCACTCGCGCCTCACGCGCCCCAAACCCTGAGCTGACATCAGCATAACGTCATCTGATGATGTCAGCATGACGTCAGCACAACTCTGACCATTGACCCGCGCGTGTCACACGAGCGCGTGAGCCCCACGCGCGCGTGCCATGTGCGCGGTCCCCCCCCTCTTTTGACAGTCGTCGCCACCGCCTTTGAACTTTATCAGAGGTCGTGCCTCCATCACCATCCGTGCTCTTCTTTAATAACCAGCAGCATACATAATATATATACAACAGATTATATATATACATATATTTTATTACGAATTTTAATTAAAACAACTTCAAAAATTCATAATAATTAATCCATTCATCATAAAATTATGAAAAAAATACCCAAACGATCTACAACACTTGTAGAACCCAGATCTACAGTCAAAATAATTTTGAGAAACAATTTCTAATCAGTCATAATTAATCCATGAGATAATTTGTAAAAATCATAATTAATTTATATAAGCACATAAAATTTCTGAATTTTTTATCACAGATCTATTTGCAAAAGGAATGTGGCAGCTTGTTTAGCAGGGTTTTGAGAACAAAGAAGCATTACCATTTCCATGCAAGTTATAAAGATTGTCAAAGATGCTGGAATAGCATAGTGAAGCAGCATGGAGTTAGACTTAATAGGTTTTGTTTTATTATCCTGTCTTATTACCATGTAAACTTGGTGATATATAAATCAAGTGTAGCTAGTAAAACAAATAACTAAGAAAACACATTTTAGAAGAGAAATAGAAAAAGGTGTAACTGTTAAGAATTTCTCTGTAGTTTGTTTGTTCACTTGTAAAGGCAGCTGTGAGCTATTCAAGCTTCACAGGGTTCTCTCGATATATATATATATATATATATATATATATATATATATATATATATATATATATATCTGGTGGATACATTCAAATCCCCAAGAAAGTTTTAAAGACTTGTGTTTTTATTACTTGTATAATTCTTTCATTCCGCAATTTGCAAATCAAACACTTATATATTATTGAGTTAGAACAGTTTTAAAAATCTCAAAAAGAATCCAGAATTACATTCAACCCCCCTTCTGTAATTCTTGTTGTATTTTTAGGGAATAACAATTGGTATCAGAGCAAGCTCTTGAAGTACAAATAGTTTAAAGATCACAACAAACAGCAAGATGAACAAGAAGGATGTTGGAGTTAAGATTTCATTTCTGGACAAAGACAACTATCACCACTAGAAGGTGAAGATGCACCTACATCTCCTCTCTCAAGATGAGGCCTATGTGGATTGCATAGAGAAAGGTCCTCATGTACCAATGAGAGCTGCAACAGGCAATGAACCATCTGTTCCCATATCCACCAAGAAATCGATGTAATGGAGAAGGAGGAGGTGGAGAGAATTAGGGTTTTGTAAATTTTTAGGTTGAGGCAAATAGGATTTATAATAGTATATTTATAGACAAAATTTTCAGCTGAAAATTTTCCATAAAATATTATTATTATTAACCCTTTAATTGATTATTCTTATTAACCAATTAAATAATAATTAAAACACCTTTTAATCATTAATCCCTTTTCTAAACACTTTAGGAAAATAATTGTCTCACTTGATTTAATTTCCAAAATTAAATTCTTAATTAATAATATTAAGAATTAATTAAATCTCATTTAATCAATTATTAAATCTGCTAATTAATTATTTATTTCACAAATAAATAATTACCAGCCATTATTAATTAATTCATCCACCATTAAATCATTCTCTTTTATGGTGTGACCCTGTAGGTTCAATATTAAGCCGGTAGTAGAAATAAATAATAATAAAACTATTTTATCATTATTTATATAAATTCTCTAATTTATTAAATATAATTAATTAATAAATTAATCATATTTATTCTACATCGTGAGGGATACTTCTCAGCATATCGCGACTATCCGGATAATACAAATTCACTGCTTAGAATACCAAGAACCTATTCAGTGAGTAGTTACCGTACAATCAATTCCTTCTATCCTGCAATGTCACGATCAAATACAAGGCATGGAACTTGTGTCAAGCCTATCTTATTTAATCATTTGCTTTCCCATTCACTATGCTTAATTCTATTTAATGTAAATTAGAAACTCCTTTCTAATTTCATTCACTCTGGCCAGAGATTCCTGAACTAGCATAAGTGGATCAGTATTGAACATTCTCTTCCTTCACTGGAAGGGGTAGATCTTTTATTGATCATACACTATCTTCGTGTAAAAATTCCTATACCCAGTAGAGCCCTTATAATTGTCCCTGGAGACTAATAACCAAACCAAAGCATAGTTCAGTGTACACAAGATGACTATGATGACCTCAAGTCTAAGGATACTTGTACAACTATCACTATGTGAACAACTTATAATTCTCATACCTATGCCTATAATAACATTCATACATCTATCTAATAAATGACAACTTATTACACACATATCATTTTCCGACTAAACTAGTAAAAGTAAATATTGGCCTCAAGCTGTACAGAACGTAGAACTGCAAAAGCCAAGTCTTCGGCTAGTCTATAAGGGACTGGACCACCAAATTCCGTGTATAAGCCAAGTCTTCGGATCAGCAAAGGAATAATATTGGACAGGTGATCACAGTTCTGCAAAAAAATGCAAACCAACAGATTTCAAGAGGTGACTCAAAATTTGAAACATTCTTTTGATTTTTCATAATTATTGTTGTTTAAAGCTTTTAAGTGTGTAAGTTTCTTGTAATTCTTAAAAAAGCATCACAATCAATCCCCATTCGTATGAAATAAATCATAAGTAAGACATAAGTTTATACTTTCGAGAAGATCATGTGATGGGAACAGGTTGTCATTCACCCCAAATGGATCTAGGTTGTCCCTAAATTTGTTTTAAAGAATCATCATCAGGGTAATTTATATTACCAAAAACATCTATCTGAGAGTTGACAATTTAATATCTAGATTTAAGCTCAATTATACATGCTTCTTCCGAAAGTATAATAACAAGTAACACATAGTCATGTACCTTAAAGATCCTTCGAAAAGAAATGGAGTCTTTGGAACAACAGAGAAATGGGAACGAAGGTCTCTTAATGAAATATTATCAATATTTACTCCATCGACCAAAATACGACCTCCAGGGAATTGGTTAATAGAAAATAACACATTTAAAATATTACATTTTCCAGCACCTGTTTCGCCAATAATTCCATTCTTATCAATAATAAACAAATGAGATGTTATCTTTGAGAGAACTGATAAGGGGAAGCCCAAAGAAGGATTAGTTTAATTGATGTGTTTGGGAATCATGGTAAAGAGTATTTTTATTGGGAACAGAGATAAGAAAAGAAGAATAATATAGATACATTCATGAACATGACTGTGTCCCCCAGCGAAAGTACAAGAAATATCACTTGTTCGCAATTACAGCCATAGTAGGTCCCCCAACATAGCCACCTCCAATACAGCAGATCTTCACCCTCTTCATTTATACTCAAAGGCATTTACACATATAAAACAATATATTATTAACATGCAAATATTAACCAGAACATATTTATCAAAAAACTACATTAGTTAACTGATTGCTATCATGGGCAGGCCACTACCTAAATTTATGTAAGGTGAAGTCTAAGGAAAATTTAATAATAAGCTTCTATTTTAAACCCTTAACAAACCTTTTACGGTTTTCAGTTGACCTTAATAAATTACTCCACAAGAAGAATCCTGTGCCAAATCCTTGTTATATCTTACTCACAATAATAGGTTTTTTTTTAATTTAACAGTCTCCTAGCATATCTAGAGACAGTTATCAGAGACGGGATAAACAAAACACTAAACACAATGATTCAAAGCTTTGTGCAAGTAAAAAGAAGGTAGAAAAACCGTACCTAATAGCTAATACACTCTCTATATTTTTTAATATACTAAACCTAATTAAAAGGCATAACCTTTGGTTTAAACTACTTGCATTATTACTCTTACTCATACTATACATATTTCTTATAATATAACAATCACCTATCATGTTTACAGGCAGGGATCAGACAACAAAATAAGAAAAATATTCGATTCTGGCAGACTATTATAATTATGAACAACCTTAATTTTTTGAACCCACAAAAAAACTCAGATAGAATCTCTAAATCAATGAAGTAATAAGTCACTAGGTTTATAAACTAATAAGTTAACTAACAAAATTTACTTTATAATTTGCATCTTTCAGTTATACCCAGATAAAAAAAATAATCTCTCCCCCTCCCCCTCCCCCTCTCTCTATTTTATCTATCTTTCTATCTCTCCCAGATAATTCCCTCTCTTCTCTCTCTCTCTCTCCCATATAAATTCTTTTTTCCCTCTACCTCTCTCTCTCTCTCCCCTCCCTCAATTTGATCTATCTTTCTCTCCAAGACAATTCTCTTTCTCTCTCTCTTCCAGATAATTCTTTTCCCCCACCCATTCTCTCTGTCAAAACATACATTCAGACTTCAACATTAAATAAATAGACCAGGCATTACAACTAATAACTCAATTCAATACAATTAGTTCACACAAAAAAATGTCAAAAAAACACATTAACTGCAACAAACAACAAAAACAAATACAGAGCAATCAGATCTAAAACTATGTATCTCCTTATCAAATAGCTTCATGTATAAATTCAATAAAGCAAATAATCCAAGTTTAATGAGTAAAAAACACCAATTTATAGTAATCATAACTCGTTGCTACATTTTAAATTGATCACTACTCATAAGAAGATAACTAATAAGAAGATGTCCAAGAGATCCAGCAACAGCCATCACAGCAACAAAATAGACAATAACTGTTGCCAATAGCTAATACAAAATAATTCTATTACCAGATGAGATCTTATGAACCAAGTAATGCGATTATGAAAATTCATGCATTGAACTCTTTTTATTTTAAGAAGCTTTTATCATGTGTATCTTCACAAGTTGACTCAATATACTTGCAAATGCAATGAAAGCCACAAATTTGCTTTAGTCTCGAAATAAGAAGTACGCTAATACAATATAACTTTCTCGGTAAACCTGGAGAAAAAAGCAACCTGTCAAACAGTATTAGTATGGCCACTCTCTGTTCCCTAAATGGCAACTAACACCAGTCATTCAACCGATGCTAGTAGTATAATAATATTCTTGGACTTAATTTTATATAGACCACCTGAAGCTATAATTTTTAGTTCAGTAATACTATAATAAATTGGGTAATTTTCAATAGTGAGTATAATGCATTTTCTTACCTCGGTTTTGAATTCCCTTATAATTGATGATCCATTCAGTATATCATTAAAGGAGGCATAGATAGGGGAACGTGACACGCTATCTAGCCTTCTCAACTCCCTCAATGTTGACCTGTATTAGAAATGAAAAATATTTTATTTAACTGCAACTTCATAGCCTGACAACTCTTATGCTCAATACAATCTCACTGACTGACATGTAAACTATTTTCAGATAGATGGGCACAGGGTTACATAATGGAAAACTTCCAAACAACCTCAAATTTAGACAAGTACACACTTAATTATCATTCCAGTTTCATCACCAACCAAGCATTCAAAAAGATGCATTTGTCGTCATGGGTCTCTTTGTGTGACCACCTTAGTACTAGCAACCTTTACAATGAGATTAAGCCCATAAGTTCCCGGTCTAAATTCTGCAACCTTACAGAACACGAGTTGTTTCTTTTCATCTTCCATTTTATCACAAACCTTCACTACAACCAATAATCATGTAAATCAATACCCAATAAAAAAGTCAAATCATCGACTAAATCAAACATTAATCCAACTGAAAAGTCAATAATTTACAATTCTACAAAGAGCATACAACTTAGCTTAATTAGAACCAATTAAAAATTATAAAATTAGGGTCTCAAATTAAAACCCCCAATTCTAAAATTAGGGTTTAAAACTTACCAAATTCAAGCTTTAACTTCAACTTAGCTTTAAACTTAGACTTAGCTTTAAACTCCAACTTGAACTTGTACTCCAACCTTAAACTTCGACTGAGCTTTAAAATTCAGAGAGAGAGAGAGCAGAGAGAGAGATGAGAGGACAGAGATATATTTGAGAGCATAGAGAGAGACAACGTTCCACGGAGAGAGAGCGGCGAGTGTTCTTAGATGAGAGGTCGACTGGAGTAAGAGATGAGAGAGGAGAGTTTTTTGATATAATTTTAAGATCTGTGTTTTATGTTTTATGTAGTATGTTTTTGATTTTAATTTAATTATTTTTAATTAAAAAGAGAGGAAAAATCTGTGTGAAAAGAGGGGGAATTTTTCTAAGGCAAAAAATAAGGGGAAACAAGGAGGGAATGAATTATTTGGCTAAGGGGGAAAAAGGGGAATGCATGGTGATTAAATTTTTTAAAATAGACTTATAACATCAGTTGGGCTAAAATACCAATGTTTATAATGACAAAAGACATTGGTTGGCGAAAACCAATGTAAAAACACCTTTTACATCGGCTCCAAAAGCAACCGATGTCTAAGAGACGATGTCTATTCCACTTTTTCTAGTAGTATTTGCTCCAGTTGCAAATCTTGAGGCAATTAGTCTCACGCCCCGACTTAACAATATATATTATACAACTTATTACAATAGTTAACAAAAGGAAATAAATACATCTGAATCCAAGATCTTACAGTTTAGGGTTTGGAACAACCTAACACTATTAACTATTACAACCTGATTTTTAATATCGAGTCCTCACAAAAAATGATTACTTATTCTACCTGAGTTCGAACATACGAATCAGCATCACAATTCTTACGCACTGTCTGCTTGAATCTAACCATATCTGCTAGCTGTAATATCAGGGTGAAAGCAAGTAGTGAGCCAAATGCTCAACAAGTGCTATACAATACAATACATAAAACAAAATAAAAGAATAACAATGTGAAGGAAGAGCTAATAATAACAAGAGATAAACTTTTCGGTGATGGCATCATTTACTTATAACAAAACAATTCAAAACCATTTCTTTATCAAAAACCATTTTATGACGCTACGGATTACAGCCGGTTATCAGCCGCGAAGTAATCCCGAACCTCGCTGGGTTCTAGAACATTAATGGGATCCCTAAGCAACTTTTAAGCCTACAAATTAAGAGCGGAAATGACTTGCGTATCAGTCCAGATCCACTATTTAAAGAAAATATGTGCCCCCATTGGGACTGGAAAACCAAATTTTAACCTTTTTATTTTTTTTAAAAAAACTGATGCCAATTGACAGTTAATTTTTTAAATAGTGACCATCTTTATCAAGGGTTCTAGATAAATTTTGAAGCACTGGGAATAGGTCCACTAAATTTCAAGGCCATGATCCACTAAACTATACTTTATCAAGGGAATTGCAAGGTTTCTATTTACAAGGATTTTGACAATGAGATTTAGCAAGGTTATCGGATAGTATGAAGGAACAAAGTCAAACTAGGTTCAAGGTAATGGTTTCAGATAAGACATTGGTATTAAAATATATAGAAAGTGAGCATCAGTTCAAGGTATAACAGAGTATCATGCTTTAGGGTAAGGAGAGGGTTATCAAGCAATCATGAACAAACGTTAAGGAATAACAGACTTTTAGGTATCAATATAAGGTTACTGAGTATACCTTGCACATGGTTCAACATCACAATTACTTTGGTATACTAGCATGGTATGACTTTTGATTTACTTGCATATCAATCTTCAAGTAAAGTTAAACTACTTGCAATAAACACTTGAGGGTTCATGGTATTTTCATATAATACGAAAATAGATTTGAAATCACTTGGTTTATGCATATCAAGGTGAATTAGAATACTCGCATCATATATAAGAACTGGTTATCGCACACTTGCAGTGTAAACAAAAAGGTAGGTTGAATCACTTGCCTTTAGAAAGGCTTGACTTGACTGGCAGGTAGGAGTAACTAGAAGCTTTACTCGACTTTAATGGAAAGTTTACCATCGTCTCGAGATCCTATACAATAATAATAACCTCATTATAATATATTCTCACCAACTCAACCTATTTGTAAACCAAAATTATACACAACGGCTCTTAGGCCTATATACACATATATTTACGATCACCTTATAAGCATAATAGTACACATAGCCACATATGCTCACATACCAGATTTAAGTACAAAATAATATAACACACACTACATTGCATCACTAAGCTTGGATGATCTCGCTCAACTTACTTAAGTCACTTGGTCGCTAAACTAGACAAAACTCCAAATTTTGACCTCCTAACTCAAAGTGCCTTTACTAAACCATTCAATTTCTATTGACCCTGACATGGGCATTTCACTCTACTAACTTAAGCTATCTTTCAACTATGGTGGTCAACCAAATCTTCACTCATAAGTGCTCTAAAACTATGTGATAAGTGCATGTGCTCATTATAGTGATTTCAGGATGACATCTATGGTTTCTTGGGTGCATTTAACACTCTTACATTTCAATTTTACCTCTAAACCTTATACACTAGACTCTTCTGATCATAATTCAACTCCCAAACTTGGTGTGGCTCAAGGGCCTAGCTTGGGCCTCCCTAGGTCTAAGCTTAAAGTCCATGTTTCCCATGTTTTCGGGACAGAAAAGGGTCCTGATTTGAACTAACTTGTGACACATGATTCTAACTCAAATCCTATGAACTATGGCTGGAAAAATTCCCCTGACACTCCCTCTAACTAGGGCCAAATAGGGACTAATAAGGGCCTACGTATGACATGGTCAAAACTTCCCATTTCTAAGTTGTACCAAAATTGTCCCCTGCTGGACATATTTTGTGTTTTCACTCATGTACCTAACAAAACGACATACAAACCTCTAAAAAACACCTAAAACCTAATTTATACTCCTAGTGCTAACTTATGGTGACTTGGGCCTCAAAGTGCACGACAATGAAAAGGTCAAATCTCACTCTAAACCTCACGGTACCAAACTGAAATTCTGCAGAATCTAATGCTCCCCTTTCCACCATGATTCTCACTTGACAAACCCAACCAAACATCAATCAAAACCCAACCCTAACCTCAACCAAGGAAACCTACTCAACTACTACTCCCACACTCAATATTTTATTAGTGGAGATCATCCTTACCTAAGGTGCAATATAGCAAAACAAGAGTTAACACAATAGACTAATTACAAGTCATCAAGTTTTCGAAAATAACAACTTATATCCTCCATATATATTAGAATTAAAATCACATATCAAGGAGCACAAATCAAAATCAATATCTTAACTCAACTGAAAATTAAAGCCTATTAACAATTATCAATCCAAATGATCAAGAATTTTCAAAAATCATGAGTTGAATCTATGCATGCATGCCTTCGAATTTACAAGCCAAAATAATATGATTTTAATAATAAATTTTATCATAAAATCAATATTCAAGCCTATTATTAACCATATATATATGATCACTTAACATGCAAAGGGTTTTATCAAGTTTTTACTTCCAAAACCAAGCTATTATCAAATAAACATTCAAAATTAACAAGGCCATAAAGAAACATCATTAAGAACCATTCATTCGGCTCCCTTATGGTCATGACCGAATGAAATGAAAGGGAAATGACCATTAAATTCAAGAGCTTCACTCTCATGACTTGGCATTTCACCATTCCTTGTAGTTTCCTCAATAATACAACCTTAAATCCATGAGAATCAAGATTGTATTTTGAGTTCTAGTTAAAACTATGACATGCAAGATCAACAAATAAACTTTTCACTCTAAACTCTTTGGATTATATATGAACAACATATAGGGAGTAGGACTATATTAAAAATAGTATGGATGTTTGAGTGAAAAAAATGAAGAAAAAGGAGGGGGTATGGCTTCGGCCAAGAGAGGCCGAGAGGGAGGAGCCGAGAGAGAGGAGAAGAGAAGGAGGAGAGAGTGAGGTGAGGGTGGAGTGAAAAATGATATGATCATGACAACTTGTGCTTGTTTTATGGTTTTGATTTGACCAAATGTGAGTGGAATTAGTAATTGACAAAAGTAACCCTCTAGCAAGAATTGGGTCATTTTGCATGCAAGGACAAAGAAGTAATTTTGCTAGTAAAATGAGAGTTAGTGGGGTTGGAATTGTCTTTTTAGCCCTTTAAGTTGAATGAGAGGGTATTTGCATGCAAGGGTATCCATGTAAATTGCTAATTACTAAACAATTAATTTTCAAAGATTTACTTTTATAAAATAAAATAAAAACTCAAAAATTATAAAAATTGTACCATAAAATAACTTGGATTTTTAGTAATTTTATGAGATCAATTTTGTGATTTGTGAATGAAATAATTGTTGGATTTTTAATCGCAGCGGAGGCATGGTAAAACACTTTGACAAACATAAAATCCAAATAAAAGCATATAAATCGTGGTAAAAACGTAGGGATCGATTACTAACCTTTTAATATGCGATCGAAAAGCAACGATCGGAGATCCTTAGCAGTTGATCCTCAAACGTGAAGCACTCCACCGGTATCCACCAAGAAAATGACGTTAAGGAGGAGGAGGAGGTGGAGAGAATTAGGTTTTATAAAATTTTGGGGTTAGAATAAAAATAGGGTTTATAATAGTATATTTATAGGCAAAATTTTCAGCTGAAATTTTCCATATAATATTATTATTATTAACCCATTTATTATTCTTATTAATAATTAAAACACCTTTTAATTATTAATCCTTTTTCTAAACACTTTAGAAATAATTCTCTCTCTCGATTTAATTTCCAAAAATTAAATCCTTTAATTAATAATATTAAGAACTTTTCTTAATTAATTTATAATCAATTAAATCTCATTTAATCAATTATTAAATTTGCCAATTAATTATTTATTTCATAAATAAATAATTATTAGCCATTATTAATTAATTCCTCCACCATTAAATCATTCTCTTTTTATAGTGTGACCCTGTAGGTTCAATATTAAGCCGTTAGTAGAAATAAATAATAATAAAACTATTTTATCATTATTTATATAAATTCTCTAATTTATTAAATATGATTAATTAATTAATCACATTTATTCTACATCGTGAGGGATACTTCTCAGCATATCGCGACTATCCGGATAATACGAATTCACTGCTTAGAATACGAAGAACCTATTCAGTGAATAGTTACCGTACAATAAACTCCTTCTACCCTACAATGTCCCTATTAAATACAAGGCATGGATCTCGTGTCAAGCCTATCTAATTCAATCCCTTGCTTACTATTTACTATGCGTAGTTCTATGCAAATTAGAAACTCATTTCTAATTTTATTCACTCTGGCCAGAGATTCCTGAACTAGCATAAGTGGATCAGCCTTGAACATTCGCTTCCTTCACTGGAAGGGGTAGATCCTTTATTGATCATACACTATCTTCGTGTACAAATTCCTATACCCAGTAGAGCCCTAATAATTGTCCCTGGAGACTAAGAACTAAACCAAAGCATAGTTCAGTGTACACAAGATGACTATGATGACCTCAAGTCTAAGGATACTTGTACAATTATCACTATGTGAACAACTGCTGACACGTGAGTGAACTCCATCAGTTGTTCAGCTGGGCGAGTCATGTTCAGTAAACTTATTCTATAATAAGCACCTACATACTAGCTATAGTGTCACCACACAAATGTCTATGAGAACAGACATCCTTCATAATGAAGCAAGCATAGTATATACCGGTCTCTGCGGATTATTAATTACCAGTTAGTAATCCTACGACCTGGAACTATTTAAGTTTAGAGTTATCATCTTTTAGGTCTCACTATTATGATCTCATCATAATCCATAAAAAGCTTTACTCTAAACTATGGTATATCTTATTTAGACACTTAAATAGATAAAGCCCGTAATAAAAACAAAACTAGTCTTTTATTAATATCAATAAAATCAAAACAGATTACACAGGAAGTTATTCCTAAATCCTAATACATGATTGGACTTAGGACATAGTCCTTTCAATAATTTTAAAAGATAATTTTCCCATGGTAAAGAATATTCTCAATAAATCAAGAATAAGAGCAATTAATAAAACTCTCACTTTAAAAAATTCATTTTTTTAAATAAAGCAATTTATAATGCAGCAAATTCCATTCACACGAATGTAAAATAAATAAGTATATTTATAATCGACTCTAATGTTATACAAAGTTCGCAGAAAATATTACACAAAATGTCGGTCGTAACATCCTCTCCCCCTTAAAGGATTCTGTCCTCAGAATCTAAGAGATCAGATAAGGATACCGAGAACGCATATCAGACTCTAAATCCCAAGTTGACTCTTCGACCTTGGGGTTCCTCCAAAGTACTTTTACTAACTTCACCGACTTATTTCTAAGACTCTTTGCTTGCCATTCGAGTATTTTGACAGGTTGCTCCACAAATAACAGGTCTGCCTGAATTTCTATAGGTTCATATTCTATCACATGGTTGGCATCAGGATTGTACTTTTTAAGCAATGACACATGAAACACATTATGCACATGCTGATACTGAGGCGGTAAGGCTAACTCATAAGCCACCTTCCCCACTTGACTCAAAATTTCAAAAGGACCAATATATCTAGGCGCTAACTTCCCTTTCTTGCCAAATCTAGACAATCCTTTCCTCGGTGATACTTTCAGCAAAACGGCTTCACCCACTTGGAATCTGACATCCTTACGCGCTGGATCCGCATACTTTCTTTGCCTATCTTGTGCAGCAAGTAACCTCTTCTGAATTAATTTGACTGTCTCATGCAATTGTTGTACCAATTCTGGGCCTAGGATCTTTCCTTCTCCGACTTTATCCCAACTAGTTGGTGATATGCATTTCCGTCCGTATAAAGCTTCGTATGGTGGCATGCCAATACTGGAGTGATAGTTGTTGTTATAGGAGAATTCTACTAATGGCAGGTGGTCGTCCCAACTTCCCGCAAAATCAATTGCACAACTGCGCAACATGTCTTCGGTTGTTTGAATTGTCCTTTCGCTTTGACCATCATTCTATAGATGATACGCCGTACTCATGTTTAACTTCATGCCAAGACTTTCTTGAAATTGCTTCCAGAATCTCGATTTAAATCGTGGATCTCTGTCTAAAACTATCGATACGGGCACACCATGTCTTAATACAATTTTACGCACATACAGATGGACCAATCTGTCCAATGAAGACTTCTCATTAACTGGAAGAAAATGCATCGACTTCGTAAGGCGATCAACTATAACCCATATAGCGTCATGTCCGGATTTTGTTCATGGTAATCCCACTATAAAGTCCATAACAATGTTTTCCCATTTCCATTCTGGAATCTTTAGGGGCTGAATTAATCCGCTTGGTCTTCGATGTTCTGCCTTCACTTCCTGACAAGTATAACACTTCGCAACCAAGTCTGTCACTTCTCGATTCATATTTGGCCACTAAAAGTTCTGCTTCAAGTCTTGATACATTTTGGTGCTTCCCAGATGGATTGAAAATCTTGAATTGTGCTTCTTGCAATATCTCATTCTTGAATTCAGGTACATTAGGAATCCAAATTCTTGAGGAGAACCTTAGTATACCTTGCTCATCCCTTTGAGTACCAATCTCTTCTCCGGTTAGCTGGTTATTCTCTTGCTTCATCACTTCTTCCTGACATTTCTTTATCTTTCCCAATAATGTTGGCTGAGAAGTCATTGTACGACAAACCTCTTCAGCTATTCCACAATCACAAAGTTCCAATTCAAATCTCTTAATCTCTTCAGACAATTCCTTTGGTATTGCTATCATATTCAACCTTTCCTTCCTACTCAAAGCATCGGCTACCACATTCGCCTTTCCTGGATGATAATTTATCGAACAATCATAGTCCTTAATAAATTCCAACCATCTCCTTTGTCTCATGTTGAGCTCCTTCTGAGTGAAAATATACTTTAAACTCTTATGATCCGTGTAGATCTCACACTTTTCCTCGTAAAGGTAATGTCTCCAAATCTTAAGTGCAAATACTATAGCTGCTAATTCCAAGTCGTGCGTAGGATACTTGAATTCATGTGGTTTTAACTATTTTGACGCATACGTAATCACCTTATTGTGTTGCATTAGCATACAACCCAGTTCTTTATGTGAAGCATCACTGAAAATCATAAAGTTTCCTCGATCGTCTGGTAATACTAACACCGGAGCTGTAACTAAACTCTACTTCAATTCTTGAAAGCTATCTTCACATTCTGCATTCCATTTGAACTTTTGATTCTTCATAGTAAACTTAGTCAATGGTGTGGCAATTTTCGAGAAATCTTTGACAAATCGTCTATAATATCTTGCCAATCCTAGAAAACTTCGCACTTCCGTAGGTTTCTTTGGCCTCTCCCAACTCATGATCGCCTCAATCTTTGCCGGATCTACTTTAACTCCTTCACTTCCAATAATATGTCCCAAAAATTGAACCTCCTTTAACCAAAAATTACATTTAGAAAACTTGGCATACAACTTTTCTTGTCGGAACATCTCCAATGCTATCCATAGATGCTGCATATGTTCCTCTTCCGACTTTGAATAGATAAGAATGTCATCAATGAATACCACTACAAACTTGTCCGAATACTTTTTAAATACCGGATTCATCAGATCCATAAATGCTGCCGGAGCATTAGTCAACCCAAAAGGCATTACTAATAATTCATAATATCCGTATCTTGTCCTGAATGCTGTCTTTGGGATGTCTTCTTCTTTGATCTTTAATTGATGGTATCCTGATCTTAAATCAATCTTGGAAAAGCACTTTGCACCTTTTAGCTGATCAAATAGGTCATCTATTCTTGGTAGCGGGTATCGGTTCTTAATCGTCATCTTATCCAACTCCTGATAATCTATATATAACCTCATGCTTCCATCTTTCTTCTTTACGAACAGAACATGTGCTCCCCATGGCGAAGTACTTGGCCGTATCACTCCTTTGTCCAACAATTCTTGTAGCTGGCTCGCCAACTCTTTTATTTTTGCTGGTGCCATCATATATGGGGCCTTCAAAACTGGTTTCGTGCTTGGAGCAAGGTTGATCTCAAACTCGATTTGTCGATCTGGCGGTAAACCTGGTAGTTCGTCTGGAAACACATCTGGAAATTCATTGACTACGGGAATATCTTCTATGCTGAGGCTGTCTCTTTCTGAATCTACTACATAGGCTAGGAATGACTCGCAACCTTTCATAAGCAACTTCTTACCCTGGACGATTGTAAGAAATAGTCGCTCTTGCCTCTGTCCCTTAAATACCACTTTCTCTCCACTCTCCGTCTTTAAGTACACCTTCTTGGACTTACAATTTATCTGAGCGTTATTCTTCCCTAACCAATCCATGCCTAAGATTATATCAAACCCCCCCCCCAACTTGAAAAGTATCAAGTCAGCTGAAAATTTATGTCCCAAGATATCAATCTCACACTTAGGACATAATTGACTCACGGGAACCTTCTCTTAATTCGCAATTACCACATTTATTACCTCGTTGATAGCCATTTTCTCACATTGAAGTTTATCAACAAAAGTTTATGATATAAAAGATCTCGTTACTCTAGAATCAATTAATACTTTAGCTTCGACATTATTTAATAAAAGTGTACCTGCTATCACCTCAGAATTCTGAACAGCGTCCTTCATTTTTAAATCGAATGTCTTTGCCGTTGCTTGCGGAGTTGTTGTAGGTGGTGGAGGTAATGCCAAGACCTCAGCTGGCATGCTTGCACTAGTACTTACCACGGTCATCAAAGCCTTGACTGGTTAGGTTGACTTGCTCTCCCTAGCTATGTGTCTAGTCTTTCCACACTTGTAGCATGTAACTCCCGGCTTCGGTATCTTATACTCGTTAGCCAAATGTCCCTTCTGGTTGCATCTATAGGATGTCATGTTCCACTTATTACACACTTCTGGGTGTCTTTTTCCATAATGCTTGCATTCTGATCTCTGAAATCTATTTTCTCCAACTTTCCTTTGGCTTGCCTGGTTGTTCCCCTTTGATTCTTGTCTTTTATTCAAATTTCATTTCTTCTAAAAATTTCCGCCTTTATGAAATCCAATCCTTTTCACACTCCTTTCTTGTGAGCTTCCAGCTTCAGACTTTTCTCCATAAAATGTAACCTTTCTCTTCTTGTTATCCTTTTCCTTCCTTGACTGCATCCCATTACTTTCAATCAGAGCAGCTTTCTGTACTACTCCTGTATAAGTATCAAGCTCAAACATAGCCACTCTATCTCTGATCCAAGACTCTAACCCTTGTTGGAATCTCTTTGCTTTTTCCTCCTCATGTTGGTATACTTTGTCACAAACCTTGACAGTTCTGTAAACTTCTTCTCATACTCCAATACAGTCAAACTCCATTGCTTCAACTCAAGAAATTTAAGCTCCATCTGATTCTGCATGTACATAGGGTAATACTTTTCCATAAATAACTTCTTAAATCTTTCCCAAGAAACTTGCTGATTTGCCTCAATAGCTTTCACTGAATCCCACAATTAAATGACTTTGCCCTTCAGGAAGTAAGTAGCATATGGTGTCTTCTGATCGTCCCCTAACTGTACCAATTAAAAAGCTCTTTCCATTTCCTTAATCCATTTGTTAGCTATTACTGGATCAATGGTATCTTGAAATGCAGGTGGGTTCATATTCTGAAAAGCCTTGAAAGTGACAACTTATCGAGGTGGTACTGGTGGATCAGGTGGTTGGTGTGGTTCACAGTTATCTTGGTTTTCAAATTGTTATTGAAGAGTTCTTTGTTGTTCAGCTATATTATTTGTTTGCTGCTGTAAGGTTTCCAGGATATTAGGATCCGTGGTAGATGTGGTTGTTGGGTTCTTCTTTTTGGGTGGCATGATCCTGAAATAAAAGTTATATCAAAACAAGTATGAACAATAAGAAAATTCGAGGGTAGGGTGTGACATAACATTCTATTCACATATGAGGTCGGGTTTCAAATTAAGCAATAAGGGTGATGCATATAAAGGCGTAAAAACAATTGAAAGCAAATAGAACGATAGTGCATAATAATTGAAATTTTAAGGTCAAGGTACATCAAGATTAGAATAAAGTCTGAATATAAGGACAACATGCTAGTTTAAAGGAAATAATAGGGAATTCTACAAAGTCCAACAATATAACAACATGAAAGGTAGATAATGGAAAGAACTAAGGCTCTACTCCGTCAGAACGGGGTCTGGTAGTCTTATCCTCTCGAAGTGTCTTCACAATACTCTGGAGCTCGTTCGCAACCATTTGGATGATATACTGGCTGGTACGGTCTCGGTGTGATGGCATCTCATCAAGCTTAGTGTTGACGTACTGAACCAAAGTCTCAAGTCTCACAGTCATCTGCTCCTTAGGCTTTCCTTCATAGTTTTGGTTGTCCGGATACACGTTCTTCAATCGGTCTAATAATCGATCGTACTTTCCCTGAAGCATGTCGAAATCGCGCCTCAACTCAGCATACATGGAGAAAGCAATGGTGTCAGATGGTTCAGAAGATGAGGAGGAATGTGCCCGTTGCTGACAAACAATGCATAGATATATATACGATGAGTATTAATAATAGATTCGCTTAATCTACTCTCTCGCATAATATCCTATAACTTAAACATATATCCTATAACCTATTTGGGTTGTCCAGGGACTCTAAACCGTAGCTCTGATACCAAAACCTGTCACCCCCCGACTTAACAATATATATTATACAACTTATTACAATAGTTAACAAAAGGAAATAAATACATATAAATCCAAGATCTTACAGTTTAGGGTTTGGAATAGCCCAACACTATTAACTATTACAACCTGATTTTTAATATCGAGTCCTCACACAAAACGATCACTTATTCTACCTGAGCTCGAACATACGAATCGGCATCACAAGTCTTATATGTTGTCTGCTTGAATCTAACCATATCTGCTAGCTGTAATATCAGGGTGAAAGAAAGTAGTGAGCCAAATGCTCAACAAGTGCTATACAATATAATACATAAAACAAAATAAAAGAATAACAATGTGAAGGAAGGGCTAAATAACATGAGATAAACTTTTGGGTGATGGCATCATTTACTTGTAACAAAACAATTCAAAACCATTTCTTTACCAAAAACCATTTTATGACGCTACGGATTACAGCCGGTGATCAGCCGCAAAGTAATCCCGAACCTCGCTGGGTTCTAGAACATTACTGGGATCCCTAGGAAACTTTTAAGCCTACAAATTAAGAGTGGAAAGGACTTGCGTCTCAGTCCAGATCCACTATTTAAAAAAAATATTTGTCCCCCTTTGGGACTGGAAAACCAAATTTTAACCTTTTTATTTTTTTGAAAAAAACTTATGCCAATTGACAGTTAATTTCTTAAACAGTGACCATCTTTATCAAGGGTTCTAGATAAATTTTGAAGCACTAGGAATAGGTCCACTAAATTTCAAGGCCATGATCCACTAAACTATACTTTATCAAGGGAATTGCAAGGTTTTTATTTACAAGGATTTTGACAATGAGATTTAGCAAGGTTATCGGATAGTATGAAGGAACAAAGTCAAACTAGGTTCAAGGTAATGGTTCCAGATAAGACATAGGCATTAAAATATAAAGAAAGGGAGCATCAGTTCAAGGTATAACAGTGTATCATGCTTTAGGGTAAGGATAGGGTTATCAAGCAATCATGAACAAACGTTAAGGAATAACTGACTTTTATATATCAAGATCAGGTTACTGAGTATAATTTGCACATGGTTCAACGTCACATTTACTTTGGTATACTAGCATGGTATGACTTTTGATTTACTTGTATAGCAATCTTCAAGTAAAGTTAAACTACTTGCAATAAGCACTTGAGGGTTCATGGCATTTTCATATAATACGAAGATAGATTTGAAACCACTTGGTTTATGCATATCAAGGTGAATTAGAATATTCGCATCATATATAAGAACTGGTTATCGCACACTTGCAGTGTAAACAAAAAGGTAGGTTAAATCACTTGCCTTGAGAAAGGCTTGACTTGACTGGCAGGTAGGAGCAATTGGAAGCTTTACTTGACTTTAATGGAAAGTTTACCCTCGTCTCGAGATCCTACACAATAATAATAACCTCATTATAATATATTCTCCCCAACTCAACCTATTTGTAAACCGAAATTATACACAATGGCTCTTAGGCCTATATACACACATATTTACAATCACCTTATAAGCATAATAGTACACATAGCCACATATACTCACATACCATATTTGAGTACAAAATAATATAACACACACTATATTGCATCACTAAGCTTGGATGATCTCGCTCTACTTACTTAAGTCACTTGGTCGCTAAACTAGACAAAACTCCAAATTTTGACCTCCAAACTCGAAGTGCCTTTACTAAACCATCCAATTCCTCTTGACCCTGACTTGGTCCTTTCACTCTAATGACTTTAAGCTATCTTTCAACTATGGTGGTCAACCAAATATTCACTCATAAGTGCTCTAAAACTATGTGATAAGTGAATGTGCTCATTATAGTGATTTCAGGATGATATCTATGTTTTTTTGGGTGCATTTAACACTCTTACACTTCAAGTTTACCTCTAAAACTTCTACACTAGACTCTTCTGATCATAAGTCAACTCCCAAACTTGGTGTGGCTCAAGGACCTAGCTTGGGCCTCCCTAGGTCTAAGCTTAAAGTCCACGTTTCCCCTATTTTCGGGACAGAAAAGGGTCCTAATTTGAACTAACTTGTGACACATGATTCTAACTTAAATCCTTTGAAATATGGCTGGACAAACTCCCCTGACACTCCCTCTAACTAAGGATAAATAGGGCCTAATGAGGGCCTACCTATGACATGGTCAAAACTTCCCATCTCTAAGTTGTAGCAAAACTGTCCCTTGCTGGACATATTTTGTGTTTTCACTCGTGCACCTAACCAAACGACCTTCAAACCTCTAACAAACACCTAAAACCTAATGTATAATCCTAGTGCTAACTTCTGGTGACTTGGTCCTCAAAGTGCAAGACAATCAAAAGGTAAAATCTCACTCTAAACCTCATGTTACCAAACTGAAATTCTGCAGAATCTAATGCTCCCATTTCTACCATGATTCTCACTTGACAAACCCAACCAAACATCAATAAAAACCCAAACCTAACCTCAACCAAGGAAACCTACTGAAATACTACTCCCAAACTCAATATTGGCTTAGTAGAGATCATCCTTACCTAAGGTGCAATATAGCAAAACAAGAGTTAACACAATACACTAATTACAAGTCATCAAGTTTTTGAAAATAACAACTTATATCCTCCATATATATTCTAATTAAAATCACATATCAAGGAGCACAAATCAAAATCAATATTTTAACTCAACTGAAAATTAAAGCCTATTAACAATTATCAATCCAAATGATCAAGAATTTTCAAAAATCATTAGTTGAATTTATGCATGCATGCCTTCGAATTTACAAGCCAAAATAATATGATTTCCATAATAAATTGTATCATAAAATCAACATGCAAGCCTAGAATTAACCATATCTATATGATCACTTAACATGCAAAAGGGTTTTATCAAGGTTTTACTTCCAAAACCAAGCTATCATCACATAAACATTCAAAATCAACAAGGCCACAAAGAAACATCATTAAGAACCATTCATTCGGCTCCCTTATGGTCATGGCCGAATGAAATCGAAGGGAAATGACCATTAAAAATAAGAGCTTCACTCTCATGACTTGGAATTTCATCATTCCTTGTAGTTCCCTCAATAATACAACCTTATATCTATGAGAATCAAGATTGTATTTTGAGTTCTAGTTAAAACCATGACATGCAAGATCAACACATAAACTTTTCACTCTAAACTCTTTGGATTATATATGAACAACATATAGGGAGTAAGATTACTTGAATATAGGATGGATGTTTGAGTGAAAAAAATAAAAAAAAGGAGGGGGTATGGCTTTAGTAATTGACAAAAGTAACCCTCTGGCAAGAATTGGGTCATTTTGCATGCAAGGACAAAGAAGTAATTTGGCTAGTAAAATGAGAGTTAGTGGGGTTGGAATTATCTTTTTAGCCCTTTAAGTTGAATGGGAGGGTATTTGCATATAAGGGTATCCATGTACATTGTTAATTACTAAACAACTAATTTTCAAAGATTTACTTTTATAAAATAAAATAAAAACTCAAAAATTATAAAAATTGTACCATAAAATAACTTGGATTTTTAGAAATTTTATGAGATCAATTCTGTGATTTGTGAATGAAATAATTTTAAAAGATAATTTCTCATGGTAAAGAATATTCTCTATAAATCAAGAATAAGAGCAATTAATAAAATTCTCGCTTTGAAAAAATCATTTTTTTAAATAAAACAATTTATAATGCAGCAAATTCCATTCACACGAATGTAAAATAAATAAGTATATTTATAATACTCTAATGTTATACAGAGTTCGCAGATAATATTACAGAAAATGTCGGTCGTAACAATTAGAATCTTTCCTGCCTATGCTGCTCAGAAGAAGCTTAAGGTGTTCCAAATGGATATGAAGAGTGCATTTTTAAATGGAGAACTCGAAGCGGAAGTTTATGTTGAACAACCTCCAGGGTTCATTGATCCAAGGTATCCAGATCATGTCTACTTACTGGATAAAGCACTCTATGGACTGAAGCAAGCTCCAAGGGCCTGGTATGAAACACTTGCTCTATTTCTGCTAAAGAGTGGTTTCACAAGAGGTACAATTGACAAAACTCTCTTTTATAAATACCATGGTAAGGACTATATATGTTGATGATATAATTTTTGGATCTACTAATGACAAACTATCTGAAAGATTTTCTAAGCTAATGTAGTCTAGGTATCAAATGAGTATGATGGGAGAATTGAGTTATTTTCTGGGGTTATAAGTTAAAAAGGCTGATGAAGAGATCTTCATAAATCAATCCAAATACACCAGGAATTTGCTCAAAAGATTTGGAATGCAAGACTGCTCAACTACATTAACTCTGATAGCCACTGCAACCAAGTTAGATTTCAATACTAGTTCCTCAGTAGATATCTCTAACTACAGAGGTATGATTGGCTCACTCCTTTATATGATTTCTAGTAGACCTGATATCATGTATGTTACCTATCTCTGTGCAAGGTTCCAAGATGATCATAGAGAACCTCATCTATTAGCTGTAAAAGAAATTTTAAGTATCTCAAAGGCATCATGAATTTCGGATTATAGTATCCTAGAGATTCAGACTTTAAGCTAATTGGATATTCAAATGCTGATTTTGCAGGATGCAAAATAGACAGGAAAAGCACTTCTGGAAGATGCCAACTTTTTGGTGGCAGATTGTTTTCTTGGTATAGGAAAACACAAAGTCAATTTCCACATCAACTGTAGAAGCAGAATACATTGTTGCAGGAAGCTGTTGTTCTCATATTTTATGGATGAAGAATCAGCTACTAGATTATGGGTTAGATTATTATTCTATTCCTATATATTGTGATAATCAAAATGCTATTGCAATGACAGGAAATCCAGTGCAGCATTCAATGACTAAACACATCAGCATCAGGTACCATTTTATAAGGGAACATGTAAAATTCGGTACAGTGTAATTGGTCTTTATTCCAACATATCAGCAAGTAGAAGATATATTCACCAAGCCTCTCTGTGAAGCTACTTTCACAATATTGGTGAATGAATTGGGAATGATATCAGGACATTTATCAAACTCTGATAATTCATACTGCTGATATTTTGAAGCATGGTATTTCTTATGTGTCAGTACTTGTTAGATACTGATTATTATGCTAAATATTGATACCATGATAACATGCATTTATCTTCTATGAATCCTATGTGAAAACTACATGTTGAACTACTAATTATGCGTGCATGCTCTGTTATTAGTTAAACTTGCTTTGACTAATAGATCACGTCAGTAGTTGATAAATTCTTATATTGGTCAAACTAGTGTTGACTGATAAATCCTGATAGTCGTAATTAAAATACTGATAATGGTCAAACTATGATTGACTGTTATATTTCATTGATTATTTTGAATTTATTCAAAATAAATGGTTACGCAGTATTTTTAATTAATCAGTGAGTTAGTGAAATATCTTTTAATTTCTTAAATGGGTTAGCTACTGATGTAAGTATCTAGTAATAGTTGAGTACTTATATTGGGAATAGGAATCTGAAGAGAGAATTACTTTTTGTTTACCTAGATACGCATAATCGTGTATACGTATTATGATTAATTATTACATGGTTAATCAAAAAGCCTTTTCAGTTTCTATCTCCTCTGCTATAAATTCATACCCTCCACTCTCAAAACTTCTGACTACCTCTTCATTCACAAACTCCAAATATATTCAAATTCTTCATTCAGAATCTATGGCCACTGTCTATTCTCTTTCCCATGGAGTTTATCATCCAGTTCCTATTCCTGAATATGGAAGGTTGTACTTTGACATCTTTCATTTCAGGGTGTTCGGTCCCAATATGTTTGTAGAAGGGGGGGGGGTTGAATACAAACTATACCGTTTAATCGAATTTAATGAGGAATAAAAAGTGAAACAAAATTCAAGTAAAATAAAACTATTATTAAACTTGAAAGGTGTTACAACAATGGTATCGTTTACAAGGGATTAATCTCAAATAAATTATTACAAATCTAGAATAAATTCGACATGAACTTTTTCTATTTTTGCAAAATAAAGATCAAATGCTAAAAGCAATTTGAGATTAAGTTCTAGGGATTTTGATCCACTAGATAGTTGCACAAGAACAAGAGAATGATTTCTAGTGGTTTATATTTAACTTTAATGACTAGAAATAAATGAACTGAAATGCAGTTGAGAGTTGAACTTTGGCGGCTACTGCTTCTTGCTGTTCTTGAGTAAATTGGTCTCTGTATTGAATGTTGTAGATTGAGAGTGAATGTCTGCTGCAGTTATCTTTTAATCAATCAACATGAATCAAATAAACTGGAGAGACAATCGGTGAGACAATCTGTTGAACTAGCAAGACAATCGGCTGAACCACCATTACTTTCAAGGAGATAATAGATTGAACTAGCAAGACTATGAAACTGAACTGGAAAGACAATCTCCTCCCTGCTAGAAATTTCAGTGAGACAATTAGAAATGGCCTGGCATGACAATCGGTATGACAATCTGGATTGTCATGCCAGTTCAATTTTATTTGTCTTATTGAATTAAAACTGATTTTAATTCAATTATAATTCTGAAAATTCTTAATATTAATTCAGGATTAATTATTCAATTAATTCAATTAATCAATAAATTAATCTTTGCATATATAATTTATTTTCTTAATTAAATTATATGACTTAATTAATTAATAGAGAATTAATACTACTCTTGAACAGTAACCATTCTTCTGAAAATCTTCTGAATATTATGAATCAATTCCACCACTTCAATGTTTGCACTCTAGGTACTGTCTGGTTCATGAGTGACTAACTTCTGTGACGTTTCTTCATATCTTGACTTTAATAACTTGATTTTCTTCAGATTAAATCCCTGTAATTATTTGATACACTGACAAGATCTCTGATGCTTGATTAAATCCACAATCTTGATTTATATCACTGAGGCTTGATCAATTGCTTGAGCTTCTTCCAGTGAATTAAGTCATCAAGTCTGTAGATGAACAATGTTATTTAATCCTTTGATATATGTTACTCTGTGAGATCTCTCTGACGATAGATCCACTATTTACTTATTACATTCTTATTTGAGTTGAGTTAAATCCTCGAATAAACAAATAGGCTATTACATATGCCTTTCAATCTCCCCCTATTTGCTTGTTAGACAATAACAACAAATACCTAGAGGATAACTCAACTAACAAATAAGAAAAAGATATAAACAGTAATGCAAAGTAAATAGCAGAAAAGTTCTGGATTATATTTAACATTTTCCAGATTCCAAAAGAAATTTACAAGTGAATACAAGATAGATGTTCCTCTAGCCTGAACATATAACTACATTAGTCTATCTTGATTTATAAAGCTCTAATCATATTACATTGAGTTTTGAGCTAATTGAATTCAGTTGTCCTCTCTTCTGACTTCACCTTCTTCTAAATCTTGAAGCAGCTCCTTGTCAAAGACACGATCCTTTTCTGAAGTGAAGGTGTCTGGTCTAATTGGTTGAACTCCAACTGTCTTTAGCTTATTCTTGAGTTGATTGTACCTTTTAATATTCTTTTCACAATAAGCTTGAATCAGATCAGCTGCTTGAGTTTTCAACATGGATGAATATCCAGCAGTTCTTAAGTGATGTTCCATCCAGACCAGATGCTTAGCTGAGTAGTCTTTAAGAGATTGTGAATCGAGCTAGCAGATTTGAAGACAGTCAGACTTAAAGAATCTTACCTGATGAGGATTGTTGACCACTTGAGGACTAGCCCTACTCGCAAACTCTTTGAGCCTTTCTCGAAGAACTTCATTCAATTCTGAGCTTCTTTTGACTTTGTTGAGAAGAACCCAAATCTCTGATAAAGAACGATTCTAAAACAGATGAAGTGATACCTTGAAAGATCCTTCACTCTGACAATATACAAATATGCTCATTTCATTTAGTGATTTGTCAAAAGCAGCTGAGATCCTTGAGATTTCAGTCTTGATAGCATTCATGTACATGTCATTGTTTGGATTAGAAATTTCCAGCTTGTCGAGAAGATGTAGAAACTCCCTATCATTGTTTGTACTCAGTTGAGGTATATCAATAACTCTTCTTGCTTCATCCCATTTTACACCAATCTTTAGATTAACATATCTTCTTCTTGCTTCAGCTTTAATGTCATGAAGACGTTGTTTTTCAAGAGTTTCTGTTCTTTGGATTTCTTTCCTCATATCAATGATCAGAGATATCTTTTTAAGTTCAGCCTCTTTTCTCTTCAACTCTGACTGTTGCTGCTGGAACTCTTTCTCAAAAATAGGATCCACTTGAGCTTCCTCTTCCCATTCTTCAAAATTACTTTTCTCCTCTCCTTCAAAGAAACCAACTTTATCTTCCAAGACTGGTTCAGTGGGAACATCAAGAATATCGAAGTCATCTTGCTCTCCATTATAGTATACATCATCAGCCTTCCTTGTCTCTCCAGCAGAAGAATCTTTTTCTTTTCCTTTTGCACTTCTCCCCTGCTTCTCCTCCTTAGTTGAGTAATCCTCTATAAATTTCTCGTTAGACCCTTCATGACCTCCATTACCTCCAGAGCCTGAGCCTCCACCAGACTGCCCTTCAAAGAAGGTCATTTGCTCTTCATTAGGGCAGTGAGAATTTTTAATCATAAAATACAAGTGCTTAATCCCTTCATTGAGATGTTCCATGCCCTTTTCTATCTTTAGGAATCTGGAAGAGTCCAGTGAATGGTTCATTTCAATCTGATCTTCAAGAGAAGTCATTCTTGTATGGAGAGAGTAGAGGTTTGAAATGTCTTCGGCTGATAAAGTTGGAGATTCCTGAATGGAGTTAAGCTTTGGTATCACAGTGGTCTTCAAATCTGAGATATCATTCCTGATGAATGCCAGTTGATTGTTGACAGAGGTGGAAGAAGAAGACCGTTCAACCACTTGTGCTTTGAATGTTTGAGCCTCAGCCTGACTTTTAGCAAGTTGTTCTTTCAGAGTAGCAATCTGAGCTAACAGGTTTTCAGTGTTTGTGTCTGTGTGTGCGCTCACCAGAATATCTCTCATTTTTGGTTCACTCATCTCACATGCTTGTGTTTCTCTTAATATAATTGGTCGTGAGGAGCCATCCTGTTGCTGGTCGTCTGTACCTGCAATTGAAATCACCCTAGCCTCTTCAAGAGAGGTCAGTGGTGGTGCAATGGGAATTCGCGAGTCCCGATCCTCAGCCAAGTCTATCTTTTCATGGGAAATAGATGTCTGAATTGCTTCAGGGATAGACTGACCGAGTTGCCCTCCACTTTCTCCAGATAAATCTGCGAGTGGAGAATCCGGTGAGGGAGCCAGAGGTGTTGGATCTGGGAGGGAAGAAAATGACTCTATTAGAGGTGGCTGAGAGTCATATTTTCCCTCTGAAGCATGTGACTACTCTTCTGCCGTAACTATGGCAGGCACTGTAACCGACTCAATGTGCACTCCTCTCTCTGTGTCCTGAGTGTCATCGATTGGTATGTATGCTTCCATTGTGAGTAATGGAAGTATGCTTGACTCAGTACAAGATGCCATGGCCCTATGATGAATTTAAATAGATTCATCATGTTGAGAGAATGTCTCTAGTAACTGTTCAGTAGCTATTTCAAAGTCCATGTACTATTGGGAGGACAAGGATGGGCTTTCTGATGCCTCAGTAAATGTTCTTCTCTTCTTGGGAGGAGGCAGAGCTGAGGGTTCATTCATATCTAAAAACACACCATTTCCTACTAACCTTCTCGGTAACATTTTTGATAGTGGGGGAGAGTTTGAGATAGGTTGTGACTCAGTGTTTGGCTCTATGACCTGGGATTGAAGCTATGGTTCTACAACTTCATGGTCAGCCCTATCAACCACTGGGGGTCTTACATCAGAAGTAGGAATAGGTTGAGAGTGAGGAATTATTACCTATAGTGGAAAAGCATCTGATGTTTGTGCCTGGGTTGCTTGAACCACTGGAGGTTGAGTTTGTTGTCCATGACCGGGAAGATTAAAAATTGGTAAAGGAATCAAGGTGGCCATGAAAGCAGATACAAGTACCGGAACTTGCATGAATTTAAAGGTTGTGTCTTGGCGTGTGTAGATCTTTTTTGCTTACCGGAGGGGGTTCAGCTACTGATGAGTTAGCAAAAAGAGCCTTATGCTCAGGTGTGAGAAGATGTTCTACTATAAGCATGAGAAATCGAGCGTAGTAGCAAGAAACCCTACGATTCGTAGAATGATCACGTAAAGCTGCAGTGAGACGTCTCAGAAGAATGGGTAAAAGTAATTTGCCAAAATTGATCCTTTGATTGAAAACAACCATAAGACCAATATAATGCAGAGTGTAAGTGATGTTGTGAAAATTGAATTTAATGCAATTGGCAAACACTTTGGAAAGTGTATCGAAGAAAATATCCTATTCCGAAACCAAATTGGATTTAGACAGCTTAGTCAAATTAATCACCCCCTGATAGTGAATGGCATGGAAAAAGTTTGAAATCTCATTATCAGAAGGTAAATTACAGAAATTGTCCATTGGAAAATTTAAAGCACTATTGATGACTGTTTCATCAACTACATACTGTGTGTTTGCCACGGTGAATGAAAAATATTTAGAATCAAGGGCCACAGTAGAGGTTGTGCAAATCAGTCTAAGCAAGTTGACATTTAATAGAACATTTGATTTAATAGCAGAGCTAACAATCGAATGATCATTTAAAAATCTAATCCACGACTTAAAATTTTCAACACTACAATTTTCCGGATTAAAATAACCAACATGATTATGCGAGACAATATGGAAAGGGAGAGCCATTTTAAAAATAAATACAAAAAGACACACAGTCAGAATTTTAAGAATTAAATTAAGAAAATTCGAATTAAAAATTAATTAATAATTCAAATTAATTTAATTGTATCCAAAAAAATTAGAAACAAAATATGTCTTGATGATTTTTGTCCCACAAACACACTAGTAAATCCAGATAAAGCAAACACACAACAGAAGACCTGATTAAAGTTCAAGAAAATGAATTGGGTTTTTGAGTATAAAAACAAAGTTAAAAAAGAACACCCAATTCCAATTACAAGAACTGATTAAACTTTTAAATAAAAATGGGCAGCACTTCTGTATGTATACATACGTATGTATATATAACAGTAGTGAGGTTTTGTATTGCTGAGTAAAAACTCGAGCAAGGAAGAATCAATGGAGCGAGAGAGTCTGTTCGAGTGATTGAAAATGAGAGAGAGAGAGAGAGAACTGATTATACTGAAATGAGAAAGAAAACAAAAAAAAAGAACCTAAGTACTATAACTGGTATGACAATCCGGGATTGTCATACCAGGCAAAAGTTTGAATTTAAAAAGAAAACAAACATAACTGGTATGACAATCCGATAGTCATACCTATTGTCATACCAATACAAAATAAAAGAAATTTTAACAGAAAATAAAAGAGAACTGGTATGACAACCTGATAGTCATACCGATTGTCATATCAGTACAAACAAAAAAATAAAAATAAAATAAAATAAAGTTCAACCGAATAAACTGGAAAGACAATTACCCAATTACCAATTGTCTTGCCAGTATAAAACTACACTGAAAATTAAAATAAACAAAGTTAAACTGGAATGACTTTCAGCAAGACAATTGTAATAGTCTTGCCGATTATCATTACAGTTAAAAAAACATTAAAAACACAGTGTTAGGTCATACACACACTGTAGAGGGGGGTGAATAAAGTGTATAGCACAATCAAATCGAACTTTAATAACTCAAGTAACAGATTACAAACTTTATTGAAACAATAAACTCTGTTACAGTATGGAACTGTTCTTTCTCAGTGATGAACAAATATCACGAGAGCTGCTAGGGTTATAATGAATAATCTTCTCGATTGTGATAACACTTATAGTGTAAACCCTATGTCTGTGTTTATATACTACACAGTTACAAGATAATCGCTAATTGATATGGAATATAATTCTGCTTCCTAAAATATATCAATCAGATATCTTTTCTTCCAAGTGTTCTATTCTTCATAGAATTCCTTCTTCATGCATATCTCTTCTTATGTTTGTCTCGATCTTCTTTCCTTTAACCAGCTGCCTTCCTTATCTGAACGTCTTTCAGTACTTAAGTTCTGATATCCATCTTCTGATGATTATCTCCTAATAATATAAGTACTGATATCCTTAAGTCCTGACTTCCAGTAAGTACTGATTTATCCTGTTTAAGTAAGATCTGAAAACTAAACATAAATCACATTAGCCATGACATTATCAAATATATCTAACAATCTCCCCCAACTTGTAAATTAGCATAATATACAAGTTTAACAGATATTTGATGATGTCAAAAACATTAAGTACAAATGCATGAGAATTTGACTAGATAACTACAACTTACAGTCCTTAAAGCTTTACCAATCTTTAACTTCTGATAACAACTTCAGTCTGTATCCATATCAGAATTTAAGTAGTTGTAGATCTTGACTTGGATTCATCTTCTGATCTCTCTGATGTCAGGAGTTGTTCTGAGATAGTTCTTCAATAAACATCTCTCAGCATATCTAAGTTCATCAACCATCCTCCTTTTAGATTCTTTAAGTTCTGCAGAATCTTCACCAATTTGAAAGATTGCAGCCCTGAGATCATTAATTCTAGCTTTCCTTATGTCCTGATCCAGTCTGATCAAATACGCCTTGTCAGACTCAAGATTGAATTCCACAGCCCTGTAACCCAGAAAGGTAGTTATAATCTTAGTAGAATTGGGCTTCATCTCAACAATATCACCGTTGTGATCTCTGTACTTTGGAAGATATGTGCTGTCAGACTTAACAGAATAAAGCTTTTTCTGTTTCTGAATTTGACTCTTCAAAAAGTTTGCAGCACTTTCTGTTATTTTGTCATTCACTTGAAGTAAGAATAATACATGTTCCAGCTCTGCAAAATACTTCAGTGGAATGGCATTTTCCCTTATATGATAAACCCTACCATCTGTCATGAAGTACAACAAGATGTGTTCTTTCAAGTAGGTATGGTAAACCATTTGTACAGATTCTAGTTGATTCAATCTCTCAAGAGTTGCTCCAATACCTGGTTCACTTAAGGAAGTTGGATCATTGATTGTGTTCTGTATTCTTCTTTCATCAGCACTTCCCAATCCAATTTTATCTCTTGCTTCTTGCTTCAAAACCACTTGCAGGAGTCTTCAAAGGTTGAGTCTGTTTGGCTTTAGTGAATCCTGGTAGGAGTATCTTTGAAGGTTTAACATGAGCAATGTCAGAGGTTTCCTTTGATTAATCTTATGATATCAAGTTAACTTGAGCTATGTCAGAGGTTACTTGCTTCTTTGAGATATCAGAACTAACTATCTCTTGACTCTGAACAACTTGAGCCATGTCAGAGGTTGTCTTAGAAACTTTTCTTGAAGTCAGAGCAAGATCAGCATTTTCATCAGTAATTTTTTCATTCACAGGAGGCACATAAACCTTGATAGGTTTACCAACTTTCTCTTTGCCCTTGGACCTTGGATCTATCTGCAGTTGTGATTTAGCTTTGGTTGCTTCAGAATTTGTCCTTTCTTTTATCATAATGCCTTTGAGTTTTGGTAGTTTCTTTTTACCAGAAGCTTCAAATTTAGATTTGACTTTTTCTGATTTACGTCTAGCTTCTTCTTCCATCAGACTCTCCAAGTCCATTCCTGGATTTTCCTTAAGAAATAATTGTCTTGACATTTCTTCATCAAGATCTAAAAGTTCATCAGAACTTATCCTTTTACCAGTAGCAGAAGTAATTCTTTTTCCAGCATCAGAACTTGTCCTGTGACTTGTGATTTCAACTTTTCTTGATGAGAAACCTCTACCTTGACTATGACCTCCACCCATTCCAAAGTTTCCCTGGTCATCTTTTTCATCATCCTTCCCCTTCAGTGTCTTATCAGTTTTGCATTTGGACTTAATTACTTTCTCCCCCTTTTTGGCATCAGCAGGTAAGAGAAGAGAGACAAGCAATTCCACTGAGGCTTGGATTTCATCAAGTTGAGATTGCTGAGAAGCTTAATTTTTCAAAATATCATCAATCTGAGATTGTTGTTTCTCTTGGGTCTTCTCAATATAAGCAACCCTGTCAAAGGTAGGTTGGAAGAATTTTTTCTTGTCAAGTTTCTGAACTTGTTCTTGCTTGATTAATTCTTCCTGAATTTTATGTAACTCTGCATGAGTAGTTGAATGGAGACCTTGCAGATGTTTAGTACTCAATGCAGTGACTCGAAGCTGTGTTTTGAAATCATCAGTAATTAACATCTCATCAGCTTTTGTCAAGTGCTCAGCAAGATGCTTTGCAGATGGAACACAGGTAACTGAGTTCCATTCCTTAGTCCACTCCTGTCCTGCAGGAGTTTCACTACAAGGCACTGCTGCTTCTCTTGTAACAAACTTCTTAACTAATTCACTTTTGTGAACAGTTTGCTAAGGTGCATGTCCTGAAGGACCTGCTTCATCAGCATCTGCATTTGGAGCAGCATCACCAGTATCATCAGCATTTGCAGCATCAGAACTTACAGAATCAGCATCTTCTGATAAAACAATAGTATGAGAAGCAATTGAGGCTTCAGCATCATCCTCTAAGTGCTGATCTGGTTCCAAGTTCTGATCAACAGCCATATCCTGATGCTCACCTATATTCTGATCATCAACATCTAGATGCAGAGAAGGTGTAGTAGATAATTCTGGAGTTTGAGTAGCATCAGTAATAGGTGTTGTTGATGGATGAATTGATGTTGGAGCTTCTAAGTAAAGTACCTCAGGCACAACCAGGTTCTGAATATCAATTTTAGCACTTGTACCTGGATCAACAGGAGATACAGTCTTATGTACAGGAGACACAGATGGTGTGTTGACCTTTTTTGTAGTAGCTTCATGAGTTGGAGTTAATGGAGAAGCAGTGGCTTCAGCAGATTCTGGTTCTTGTGAGATCAGAGATTCCTGATCTCCTTTCTTAGCTGCTGCTTCCTCATCATCTGAAACTGGCCTTTTAGCTCTATGTTTCTTGTATCTCTTTGAAGGTGGGGATTCCTTGGGAGGTTCAGCAGAAGTCATTCTTCTAAGCCTTTTGAGAAGCCTAGATCCCCAAATTCCAGAGTCCTTCTGAGAAGGAACTTTCTCAGCTTCTTTAACAACAGGTTCTGATGGAGAAACCTGTTCCTCACTATCATACTCATCTCTCAAAACAATCCTCCTTCTCTTCTGAGGTGTCTGAGGAACAGTCTTTTTCCTCTTGGGCTTGGAAGATGGAGGCTTCACAGTAGGTGCTGAGGATGAAGGCTGAGCTGTCTGTGAAGTTGAGAGATATGATTTGAGATATGTTCTGAGGGAAGGCTGAGGTATAGATGTATGATTGGTATGTTCTGATGGTTGCTGTGGTGTTTGGGATGTGGTGGTGGGTTGAATATCAGGATAAACAGATCTATAGGTTTGAGGATCAGCATTTACCAAGATCTGTTTTACAGACTGAGGAATCTGTAAAGGTCTAACCACCTTTTTCTTAAGGTCAGCATGTACCAAGTCATTAAAGGCTCGTTTTGCAATTTTGAAAGGTGGAGTTAAGTTAGTGATAGGTTGGGGTTCATCAGCATAACAGAAATTATATATAAGCTGACAAAATCTAGCAAAGTAGACAACATTCCTATCTTCTGTCATCCTATCCCCAATAAAACCTATCACAGCATTTGCAAAATCAAAATGAGTTTGGTTAATGATAGCATACCTGATGTGCTGACTCATTATAGGAATGGCATCAAAGTTGGAACACTTATTCCCGAAGGCTTTAGTGATGCAGTCGAAGAAGAAGCTCCATTCATTTCTGATATGAGCCCATTTTAACCATCCAAGCTTAGCCAAACTCTGCTCATACCCCAAACTTGCCATTAACTCTTGTAGAGCTGATTCCTCCGGTGTTGAGAAAATACAGCCTTCTGGTAAATGTAAGGCCTTGCGAATTGTACCAGGAGTTACCACATGTATCATCCACTTCAAAAATAATGCTGGGAGTACCATTAGCACCACCATTGTCAAAATGCCCAGTCCGCCAAAATGTCAAAACTTGTTGGCTTGAAAAGACTGAAGGCTGGGTCAATACATACCCAATTTCACTGTGTGTAAGAAGATCTTGCACAAAATGCAACTTAGACGGAGCTTCAGCATGATCGAGAATCGCAGCATAGTTATTTGGAACGAACTTAGCTCCATCAATGATCAAATCCTTAGGTGCCATGAGAAAAATCAAAAATTAAGATTGCTTGTTATGTGTTTGATAATATGTCTATATGAAAAACCAACGTCAGGAGATGAGAGAGAATAAAAGCAAAGAAAGAGAGATAAAGTGTAAAAGTAAATGAAAGATTGTATAATCTTCTCTCTCTCTTACTTATACTTTGTAAAAAAAATATAACCGTTGGACACCTATCAGACATGCAGCAATAATGAATAGTTAATAGGCACAGGAAAACAATATTCATTACTTACCCACTTGCAGTTTTTCAAGGAAAAACCGTTCCACTTACCCAGTAATTCCATTAATTGAGGTAAGTCAGTTTTAATTCAAAATTTAAACTGTTCCCACTTATTCAATTATTTTCACTGCAACACCAATATTCTGAGAAAAAATTTGAGTGTGAGAATGACCAAAATAAATCAAGTAAACAAGTACTGATATTTTAAGATCAGAACTTAATTTAAATCAAAAATGAAATGGTCATCAGAATATGAATATATTAGGATTTATCAGTGCATTTAAATTACAAACATCTCAGAGACAAAAACTTGCAAAAAGTAGAAATTCCATTAATATATTAAAAGAATACATTCATGAAATTCAAATTACATCAGAACATTACAAGATTGTCATAAGCTTCTAAACCTAACATTAACCGCGTTTGTCCTAGCTCAAGAAGCAGGGCAAGGCTGACGATGAAGAAAAATAGGAAGAAGAAAATAAGTTATTTCTTCTTCCTACTCTCTACAAAAAGAATAGCGAGTCTGATGATTCGCTCTTATTGGCGAAGAGCTTCCAGCCTTTCTTCCTCCAATCGCTTCAGATGGCGATCGTAGTCCATGTAAAAGAACAGGAGGTGGGTGAGAACCTCATGGGGAACCGAGTCCCAAATCTCATCAGGAATGACAGTGATGTGCCATTCCTGCTGCCATGCCTCACAGCTCAGCTCCATGTTGAAGGTTTCATAGTTCAAAAACATATTGTAGTTGACCATAATTGTGTTGGTATGAAGAAAAGGAGAGTGAGTTTGTGAGAAAAGAATTGATTTATAGGCTGATGTGAAGTGTTGGTTTATATAGGCAAGAGAATGCCAGGAGACGCAAGGAAATTTAATGCTAACAGGTAGAATAATTCTACCTCGTCTCCCTAGACTTGGAAGAAGAAAAACAGTCATTGGAAAGGTAAAACAGGGTTTAATGCGCACAAGAAACAAGTAAAAATTACTGTGCATGTACGTGTACCACTATCCCTAATTATATTGACTGTTAATATTCCGCCCCAACATATTCTGATTTAAAATGAGACTGATTTTAGAGTTTATCCACAAATAAGTCAAGTAAAGGATCAAAATTTAATAGCAGAACTTATAATTATATCAAAACTTAACAGTCATCATAACATGATCTCTTAACTCAAAAAATGAATGCCTATCTTTGTAATTCTTCACACAAATTCTGATATCGATTCTTCAGAACTTAATCATCAGAACGTTCAACAGAACTTGTCCTCAAAATTTATACAATCTGACACATAAACTGTTCATCTAAAATAACATAGATCACCACATTAATTTTCATCATTCATATGGAGTGTTAGTGTGTGCATTAAGCTAAATATCAGACAAAGAGTAAAGTCTGATTCACTTCAGTACATCTTAGAAATAAGGCATAACTAAAACTTTACTAAAAATTTGTCATTATTCTGAAACCGACTATTGAATGAGTTCATGCTTGAGTCCACCTCAACTGTTTTGTGCTAATTTTGTGCATCTTTTTAAATTCCATTTTACAGTGGCTTCTCAGTGTAAGTGAGTCACGACTGCTTATCAGAATTTATGCTATTATCAGAGTATTTCTCCAGTAATCATAGAGTGTGAAAAGTCACCAAGAAAATATTTTGCTTTTCTGATGCATATTACTTAATACCAGCAATGCACTTGGGTCGTCCCTTCCACATTTTTACTCTAGACCTCAAAGGAGTACCTGATTTTTATTTCTTATCCATTTTTCTTTTGATAAGTGAGGTTTATCAGCACTTAGTACATTAATTAGATTTACTAACACCAGAACTTAACAGGTGAGAAGCATTATTCTAGTTTTTGACTTAGTAATCAGATAGACATAGTAAACTTAACTAAGCTCAATATCAGAATTTGCTTGTGTCAATAGATTTCCATAAAAATAATTACTTCTAACATGGGATCTCTAGTGTATTGAAGACTACTAGGTCAGCATCTAGCACATATATCCTCATAGGATTGAATAGTTACATAAACAGTCATATCACTATCAGAGTTTAGAAGGTCACATAGACAACAGTCAGTACTTAAGCAATTTTCAATTAAGCATAGAATACACAAAGAGAGTAATTTCTGTAAATACTGATCATAAAGTCTGATGCATCAGAACAAAACTAAGCAGATTTAGAGAAAGAATCTGAAACCATTCCAAGTTCATTTACCAATCTTTTAAAAGTAGCTTCACAGAGTGGTTTTGTGAAGATATCTGCTAGTTGTTGATCTGTGGGAATAAAGTGTAATTCCACTGTACCTTCATCCACATGTTCCCTTATGAAGTGGTACCTGATGCTGATGTGCTTTGTCATTGAGTTTTGAACTGGATTACCTGTCATAGCAATAGCACTTTGATTATCACAGTAAATAGGGATTTTAAAATATGTTAACCCATAATCCAGTAACTGATTCTTCATCCAAAGAATCTGTGCACAACAGCTTCCAGCAGCAATGTACTCTGCTTCTGCAGTTGATGTGGAAATTGACTTTTGTTTCTTGCTAAACCAAGAAACCAATCTGCCTCCAAGAAATTGGCAGCTTCCACTTATGCTTTTCCTGTCAATTTTGCAACCTGCAAAATCTGCATCTGAGTAACCTATTAGTTTAAAATCTGATTCTCTGGGATACCACAATCCCAGATCAGCTGTTCCTTTAAGATATTTGAAAAGTCTTTTCACAGCTGTTAAGTGTGGTTCTCTTGGATCTGCTTGAAATCTTGCACAAAGATAGGTAGCATACATGCTATCAGGTCTACTAGCAGTTAGATAGAGTAGAGAGCCAATCATACCTCTGTAATCAGTAATATCTACTGATTTACCAGTATCCTTGTCCAGTTTTGTTGCAATGGCCATGGGAGTGGATGCACTTGAATAATCTTGCATTCCAAATTTTTTCAGCAAATTTCTGGTGTACTTAGTTTGACAAATAAAAGTGTCTTCTTCATTCTGCTTGACTTGAAGGCCCAGAAAATAGCTAAGTTCCCCCATCATACTCATTTAATATCTTGACTGCATCAGTTTGGCAAACTTCTTGCAAAGTCTGTCATTTGTAGAACCAAAAATGATATCATCAACATAAATTTGGACCAGAAGTAAGTCATTTCCATGGTTGAGGTAGAACAGTGTTTTGTCTATTGTTCCTCTGTTAAATCCACTTTCCAGAAGAAATTGAGCTAAAGTCTCATACCATGCTCTTGGAGCTTGCTTAAGTCCATTAAGTGCTTTATCAAGCGTGTAGACATAATCTGGATATTTGGAATCTACAAAGCCTGGAGGTTGTTCAACATATACTTCTTCCTCCAATTCTCCATTGAGAAAAGCACTTTTCACATCCATTTGAAAGACAGTAAACTTTTTGTGAGCAGCATAAGCCAAAAATATCCTTATGGCTTCCAATCTAGCAACTGGTGCAAATGTTTCATCATAATCAATTCCCTCCTGTTGAGAATATCCTTTTGCAACAAGCCTTGCCTTATTCCTTATAATTATGCCATCACTATCAGTTTTGTTTCTGAATACCCACTTTGTACCAACAACAGATCTGTTCTTTGGTCTTGGCACTAGGGTCCAGACTTTGTTTCTTTCAAATTCATTTAACTCTTCCTGCATTGCTTGCACCCAATCAGCATCTTGAAGAGCTTCTTCCACTTTCTTTGGCTCAGTCTGAGAAAGAAAAGAATTGTAAAGACATTCACTTGAAGTAGTTGTTCTAGTTCTGACACCTGCATCAGGATTTCCAATTATTAAATCAGGTGTATGTGATTTAGTCCACTTCCTTGCAGATGGAAGGTTTTCTCTAGAACTGGATGCTCCCCCATGATCCATGCTGTCTTCATTAACATTTTCTGATGCTCCCCCTGAAACTATGCTCTCTGAGTTGGATTCTTCAGAATTTAGATTTTCAGAACTATCAGAACTTGGCTTATCAGAACTTGACGAATCAGAACTTGAAGAGCCAGATGTATGTTCTGATGCTTCTTGAGATGTGGTTAGATTTTGATTATGTCTCCCCCTGCATAGGTGCATCTTCCTTTGGCGTAGTCACCACAGTTTCAATAACATCAGAGTTTAATCCATCAGAGTTTGCAGTATCAGGTTTTAGATTGTCAGGATTTTCAGTATCAGAATTTGAGTCTTCATTTTCAAATCTCAGCTGATCATGATCAATAAAATCTTTAAGTCCAGTAATCTTCTTATCATCAAAAGAGATATTGATAGATTCCATGACCACTTTTGTTCTCAAGTTATAAACTCTGAAGGCTTTTGTGGAAAGTGGGTATCCAACAAAGATTCCTTCATCAGCTTTTAGATCAAATTTGGATAGTTGTTCAGGATGAGTCTTAAGAACAAAACACTTGCATCCAAATACATGAAAATACTTCAGATTTGGCTTCTTTTTCTTCACCATCTCATATGGTGTCTTTCCTTGCTTGTTAATGAGTGTTGCATTCTGAGTAAAACAAGCAGTCTGCACAGCTTAAGCCCAGAAATAGGTTGGAAGCTTGGCTTCATCAAGCATTGTACGTGCAACTTCAATGAGAGTTCTATTCTTCCTTTCAACAACTCCATTTTGCTGTGGAGTTCCAGGCGCAGAGAATTCCTTCTTGATTCCATGGTTTTTGCAGAACTCTTCCATTATCAAATTCTTGAACTCAGTACCATTATCACTCCTTATTATTTTCACAGAATCTTTGACCAATTTATCCAGTTGCCTGACATGATCAATCAAGATAGATGCAGTTTCACTTTTTGTGTGCAAGAAATACACCCATGTGTATCTGGTAAACTCATCCACTATGACCATAGCATATTTCTTCTTTGCAATAGACATGACATTTACTGGACCAAATAGATCAACATGTAGTAGGTGATAAGGCTCAAGAATTGATCATTCAGTCTTGCTCTTGAATGAAGATTTTTTTTGTTTGGCCTTCTAACAAGAATCACAAAGGCCATCAGGAGCAAATACTTACTTTGGCAGTCCTCTCACAAGATCTTTCTTGACCAATTCATTTATTTTGTTGAAATTTAAATGAGAGAGTTTCTTGTGCCAATTCCAGCTTTCTTCAATTGATGCTCTACTCATCAGACAGATTGCAGAACCATCAGTATTTGTTGAAAGCTTGGCTTCATAGGTGTTACCACGCCTGTATCCTTTCAGAACAACTTTGCCTGTAGATTTACTTACAACTTCACAGTGTTCTTCAAAGAAATCCACATGATAACCTCTGTCACAGATTTGACTGACACTTAGCAGATTGTGTTTAAGTCCTGAGACCAGAGCTACTTCTTTAATGATGACATTCCCAAGATTGATATTGCTATATCCCAATGTTTTTCTAATGTTGCCATCTCCATAAGAAACACTTGGGCCAGCCTTCTCCACAAAGTCTGATAGCAGGGCTTTATTTCCAGTCATATGTCATGAGCATCCACTGTCCAGAACTAGGATGTTTTTCCTGTTGCCCTGCAATCACAAAGACCACTAATTATTAGTTTTAAGGACCCAGACATGCTTGGATCCTTTGGCCTTATTAAGTCTGTTAACATATGCCGCGGATTTAGCATCAGAGTTTATGTTAACATTTTTCTTATCAGAATTTACACTATCAGACTTTGAATCAGAACTTACACTAGAAGGAACAATGGTAACTTTCTTTAAAGAAGGTTTTATTTGATAATAATCATAGTACAAACTATGATATTCCTTACAAGTATAAATGGAATGCCATGAACTACCACAATGAAAAAAAGGATTTTCTGGCTTATATCTAACAGACTGACTCTTAACTCCTGACTTTGAAGGTAAGGAGTTTATGTTCTTATTCTTCCTGCAAAAAGAAGCCAGATGGTTAGAACTTCCACAGTTATGACACGTTTTCCTAGGAGCCTCAGGAACAGGCTTATAATTATTGCTTTTATTCACACCTTCCTTTCCATTCCTATTTTTCCTAGGTGATTTTATCTTGTTTGCATTCTTAACATCTTTCAGCTTATTCTTAAGCTGCTTCTTAGTCATTAAGCCTACGTTTACTTCAGTTGTCTTTTCCTGTTTTAGTTTGTCAGAAGTTAATTCCTTTTTAACTTCTGATTTCTCATTATCAGACTTTACAGCTACAAACTTAACATGTTTTAACTTTGGCTTTTATTTAGTAACTACAGGCTTAATATCTACAGTTCCTTTATCATTCTTATCCTCTCCATAACCTAAGCCCTCTTTCCAGTTTTCACTACTTAACAAATTCTGAGTTGTTCTGCCAGAGTTAGTCCAAGTCCTGATAATCTCTCTTTCCTTTTCTAACTCAACTTTTAGAGATTCATTCATTTTAAGCACTTCATCCCTAACATAGAAAACATCATCCTTATCTTTCTGAGTTTGATGGAACATGACTAACTCTTTTTCTAAATAATCATTCCTTTTTTTGCAAGCAAGATTTTCAGAAGTTAATCTTTCACATGTTAAAGTTTGATCACTATAACTAATGAACATGGTTTTAAGATATCTTCTCAACTCATTAATATCATCAGTATGAAAGGCATAAGTAGTTTGAGGTACCTTTAATTCAGCAGCTTCAGAACTGCTTTCCGCACTTGCCTTATCAGCATTTGCCATCAAGGCATAATTCTCCTCACTTTCAGAATCTGAGGTGTCTGTCCAGCTTTTCTTCTTTGTGACAAGAGCCTTGCCTTTGTCACTCTTCACTTTCTTGCAATCAGGAGATATGTGGCCTTTCTCACCACAGTTGTAACATTTGACATTTGTATAATCTCATCTGTCAGACTTTCCTCCTCTGCCCTCAGATTTTCTGAAATTCTTCTTATCAGAACTTGTGCCTTTCCTAGAAAACTTCTTTCCCTCCCTGAACTTCCTGTATACAATCCTTGTGATTCCTTTCACCATAAGAGCACACAGCTTCATCATCTCTTCATCAGGATCCATCTCAGGTAAGCTTTCAGTTTCTGACTCATCATCAGTATCAGAACTTGATGATTCAGTATCAGACTTTGTGAAGAGAGCTTTACCCTTGTCTTTCCTTGAGGTAGCTGCCTTGGGGGATTCTTCTTCAGCCTTAAGAGCAACTGTCCTTGACTTTGCTCCTTTCCTCTTGCTTCTTTGTTCCATCTCAAGTTCATGAGTCTTGAGCATTCCATAAATTTCATCAAAAGTTGTTTCATCAAGATTATAGTTGTCTCTTATTGTTGTTGCCTTCAAATCCCAGCATTTAGGAAGAGCTAACAGGAATTTAAGGTTTGAATCTTCAAGATCATACTCCTTATTAACCAGTGACAAATCATTCAAGAGTTTGACAAATCTATCATATAAATCAGTCAATGACTCATTAGCCTTTGAGTCAAAGTGTTCATACTCTTGAGTGAGTATTATCTTCTTGTTCTTCTTAATCGTATCTGTTCCCTGACATCTTGTTTCCAAGGCATCCCATATCTCCTTTGTAGTCTTGCAGTTTATTACCCTGTTTGATATTACATTATCAATAGCACTATGCAGTATGTGTCGTACCTTAGCATCCTTAGCAATTGATGCGATATCTTCAGCAGTGTAATCACTCTTCTCCTTTGGTACAGACTTTGCTGCTTCACCTGCAACTGCAACAACGAGCTTGGTTGGTTTGTGAAGCCCTTCCTTGATTCTATCAAGATATTCTGGATCTGTAGCTTCCAGAAACATGGTCATCCTTACTTTCCATATGGCATATTCAGATGCTCTCAATATGGGAACTCTAATAGTCTCATATCGGCTTTGAATTTGTGTCTTTGGAGGTTCTTCAGCTTTGGTGGGCTTAGTTGGAGTTTCTGCTTCAGATATGATTGTGTTTGGATCTTAAACTGTTTGTGTATTAACAGATAGGCTCTGATACCACTTGTTAGGTCACACACACATTGTAGAGGGGGGTGAATACAGTGTATAGCACAATCAAATCGAACTTTAATAACTCAAGTAACAGAAAACAAACTTTATTGAAATAATAAACTCTGTTACAGTATGGAACTGTTCTCTCTCAGTGATGAACAAATATCACGAGAGCTGCTAGGGTTACAATGAATAATCTTCTCGATTGTGACAACACTTATAGTGTAAAACCTATGTCTGTGTTTATATACTACACAGTTACAAGATAATCGCTAATTGATATGGAATATAATACTGCTTCCTAAAATATATCAATCAGATATCTTTTCTTCCAAGTATTCTATTATTCATAGAATTCCTTCTTCATGCATATCTCTTCTTATGTTTGTCTCGATCTTCTTTCCTTTAACCAGCTGCCTTCCTTATCTGAACGTCTTTCAGTACTTAAGTTCTGATATCCATCTTCTGATGATTATCTCCTGATATTATAAGTACTGATATCCTTAAGTCCTGACTTCCAGTAAGTACTGATTTATCCTGTTTAAGTAAGATCTGAAAACTAAACATAAATCACATTAGCAATGACATTATCAAATATATCTAACACACAGAATACATAAAATATTAACAATTACAGAAAACTAAAATAAAGACTAATTTAAATGGCAGAAAATATTTACAAAATTAAAATATTTCAGAGATAATTATATTTTCAATCCAAAACTAGATTTATTTCGAATTTTAGCAAATAAAATTCATAGAAAAATATTTTTAGAGAAAATAAAATATTCTGAGGTATTAAAATTAACAAGTTGAATAAATAAAGAAGATAAGATAATAAAAAAAATTACATAGACTTAAGCAAGGAATATGGTAAACATGATAAAATAAATTTGAAAATGAATTTTTCATTCATGAAAAATTCATTTGTAAATTCATTTATAAATTCATTCAAGAACAGATCTCAGATATTAACTAGTTTAATCACTAAAACTATTCAACATACCCAATTTACCAACTAATCTGGTAAATGTGGATTCATCAAGTGGTTTAGTGAAAATATTTGCTATTTATTCTTCTATTGGAACAAAAAATAGTTCAACAGTACCATTCATGACGTGCTCTCTAATAAAATGATACCTGATGTTAATGTGCTTGGTCCTTGTGTGCTGTACATGGTTGTTAGTGATGGCTATTGCACTTGTATTATCATATAGAATAAGAATTTTGTTCAATACAGAGCCATAGTCCCGTAGCTGGTTCCTAATCCACAAGATCTGAGTACAGCAGCTTCCAGCAGCAATATATTCAGCCTCGGCGGTTGAGTTGGAAACTGTTTGCTGTTTCTTGCTGTACCATGAGACTAGCCTGCTACCTAGGAATTGACAACTCCCTGAGGTGCTTTTCCTATCAACAACACTTCCTGCGTAATCTGAATCGGTATATCCAACAAGGTTAAAACCAGATTCTTTAGGGTACCAAATATCTAAATTAGGTGTTCCCTTAAGATATCTCAAGATTCGTTTAACAGCAACGAGATGAATATCTCTAGGATCTGCTTGGAACCTTGCATAAAATCATGTAGCATACATAATATCTAGTCTACTTGCGGTAAGATAGAGTAATGAGCCAATCATACCTCTGTAGCTTATGACATCTACCTTAATGGAGTTTTCACATAGTCCAAGCTTGACAACTGTAGATGACGGAGTCCTTGCTGATGCAGAATCCTCTAGATTGTACTTTTTGAGGAATTCCTTGAGATACTTGGATTGACAAATAAATAATCCATCTAACCTTTGATTTACTTGTAATCCGAGAAAGAACTTCAGCTCTCCCATCATGCTCATTTCAAATTTGTTGTGCATTAACTTAGCAAATATCTTACAGAGACTATCATTAGTAGACCCAAATATTATATCATCCACATAGACTTGGACTAATAAAGTATCATTCTTATGCTTTTTAGAAAAGAGGATTTTGTCTACGACACCTCTAGTAAACCGATTTTTAATTAGAAATTCAAAAAGAGTGTCATACCATTTTATCGGAGACTGTTTGAGACCATAGATAGCCTTGAAAAGAAAGTAGACAAAATCCAAATGATCTGGATCTTCAAAACCAGGAGGTTGCTCTACATATACCTCTTCATCCAATCTTCCATTCAGAAAGGCACTCTTGACATCCATTTGATAAACTTTAAAGTTCGAGAATGCTGCGAATGCCAGAAATATCCTGATGGCCTTAAGTCTAGCCACTGGAGCATAGGTTTCATCATAATCAATGCCTTCAGCTTGAGAATACCCTTTAGCTACCAGTCTTGCTTTGTTTCTTATAACCACACCATCTTCATCTAGTTTATTCCTGAATACCCACCGAGTACCAATATATTTCTTGTATATAGGTCTAGGTACCAGTTTCCAGACTTGTTGATGTTCAAACTGATTGTGTTCATCTTGCATAGCAATTAAACAATATGGATCAGTTGGTGCTTCCTCAATCTTCTTAGGTTCCATCTCAGAAAGAAAGCCTGAGAACAGAAATTCATTTTGAGTAGCACGTCTAGTTCTGACTCCAACATCTGGATCACCAATAATCAACTCAAAAGGATGAGCTTTATTCCAGACAGTCTGTCTTGGAAGATTTGATCTTGATGATTCACCTTAAAATACATTGGGATGTTGTGTCCTACTAGTTGATCCTTCAGCATCTCCCCCTGAGTTGTTGCCAGGTTTACTTGATGACTCTCCATCAGTAGCAGTGGTATCTCCATTGTTGCCAATATCTCCATCACCATTACCTTGAGTATCATCATGATTAACAGGTTCTTCACAGCAGCAACCTCAGGTTCTTGATCATTTTCTGATTCCGAATCTGACATATCATCAAACTTCAGTTTCTCAGAAGAATCTTCAGTTTGGATACTAGGGAGTTTAGTGTCATCAAATGTAACATTGACACTTTCAGTTACTTTATGTTGATCAATGATATACACCCTGTATGATATTCTTCCATAACAAAAAAAATACCCTCATATGCCTTTGCCTCGAATTTACCACGACGATCATCTCCGTCCTTGAGCACGAAGCATCTGGCACCAAATACATGAAAGTATTTGATAGAAGGTTTCTGTTCATTCATAATCTCATAAGGAGTCTTCATGAGGTCCTTATTGATTTGAGTTTGATTCTGAGTATAACATGCAGTATTGACAGCTTCAGCCCAAAAGTACATTGGAAGACCTAATTCACTTAACATAGTTCTTGCAGCTTTAATCAATGTACGATTCTTCCTTTCTACCACTCCATTCTGCTGAGGGGTTCTAGGAGCTGAATATTGTCTGGTAATCCCTTTGTCTATACAAAATGCATTGAGAAGTGAATTCTTAAATTCTGTTCCATTATCTGACCTTATTGCTCTAACAGGGATATCAGAATCTAACTCGATCAACTTGATATGATCAATCACAACTTGTGGTGTTTCATCCTTAGAGTGAAGGAATAAAACCCACGTATACTTGGAATAGTCATCAACTATCACAAGAGAGTAACACTTCTTTGACATCGAAAGAACATTAACTGGTCCAAACAAATCCATGTGCAATAATTGAAGAATACCAGTTATGGAGGATGTGTCAGTGCCTTTGTGACTTGCTTTCTTTGACTTTCCTTTCTGGCATGCCTCACACAATCCTTCTGGGGAGAATTCCAGTTGAGTTAGACCTCTGACCAATTCTCTCTTGACAAGAGAGTTCATTGCTTTGAAATTTAGATGGGAAAGTCTCTTGTGCCATAGCCAACTCTCATTTGATAATGCCTTTGCATAGAAACAATTGACTTCAGGACTGCTTCCAAAGTTCATGTCAGCTACGAATAGATTTCCTTTCCGGATTCCCATCAAGGAGGGTTTTTCACTTTTCTTGTGCAGGATCTGACACTTTAGCTTGTCGAATAAAACATAGTAGACCTTGTCACAGAACTAACTGATACTAAGCAGATTGTGTTCAAGTCCTTGCACAATATACACATTTTTAATAACAACATTTCCAGCTTGCAAACAATCATATCCCTCAGTTAAACCTTTGCTGTTATCTCCAAAGGTAACCACTGGGCCAGCTTTCTCAACCATATTTGATAGCAGGGCTCTATCTCCGGTCATATGTCTTGACGATCCGCTGTCAAGAATCCACACTACCGGTTCCACCTGTTTAATGCTTTGCAATGCAAATGGATTAGACCTTCTTCGGAACCGCATACTTGTAAAATTGGCCTTTATCAGGCAAAACAACATTCTTAACTTTTATGTTCTCAACTTTCTCAACGACTGGACATTTGACCTTGTAAACAGCTTTAACAATTTTTTGTTTAGGCTTAGGCACAAATGTCTCCTTTCTAGCTTTAGGAGGACTAGCAGTCTTAGACCTATTATTCACATGCTGATGAGGAGTAGTCTTATCACTAGAAACATGCTTACCATTAAAATAAGCATACATCAAATTAAAAGCATAAGACATGCAATTAGGAACACCACATACTTTATGAGAGGAATTAACAACAGGCAAATTATGCATGGTAGGCATGGCATTTTCGTTATCCAACTCAGGTGTGTCTGAGTTAGTCTTAGTTACTTTCACAACTTTGACTGGAACTTTCGACACACTTGGCTTGGAAACAACCTTCTCATTAGCAAGATCTTCAGCACGTATTTCTTCTTGAATAATAAAGGAGGTCTCATCAAATGGTTCAGCAATTGATTCTTTATAGAGGGGTTAATCAACACCCTTAAGCACATGTGGTACTTCCTTACCTTTAGCACATACATGAGGAGGGGAGTTTATGCCTAATTCTCCAATAGCAACAATGTAATCATAACCTACTCCAGATGTTAGATTAATAGCTTGCTTATTGTAGAACTCTTTAGTCTTCGAGCAAGAATTAAAGTAAGCTTTAACCTTAATCTCAAGACCGGTGATCTTGTCTTTGAGAATAGTTTCGAGTTGTCTATAACAGTCAACTCTATTCTCTAGAGATACTTGTTCTTTTAATTTGTCTTGATTAATGTGCACAAGTCTTAATTCATTGACCTCTTTCTCAAGGTCTTTGATTTGTTGAATTAACATTTCATTATCACGACGAGCAGAATGTAAGGAGCCTCCTAGATGATAAACTAATTCAGCATCAGTAAATTTTACCTCTTTTCTTGACGATGAAGTGTTTCGATCAATAGCCATAAGAGAAAGATTCCCAACTTCTTCATCTTCACTGTCAGTATCATCCCAGCTTTTTCCCTTTACCAGGTAAGCCCTTTCAGATTTACTCTTCTGATTAGAATTATAAGAGTTCTTCCTTACTTGCTTTGGCTTCCTGCATTCTATGGCAAAGTGTCCCAACTCATTGGAGTTAAAGCATCGAATGGTGCTCCGATCAACCATCTCTGTTTTGTATCCACCACTACTGGTGTTAGAGGATGAAGATCCACCTTTCTGGAATCTGTTGTAGTTGGACTTGTACTTGAACTTCGGATTTCTCTTGAATCTAACATTGGAGAATCTCTTGACAATTAGGGCCATTGACTCATCTTCCAATTGCTCCAGCTCTTCCAAGGAGTAAAAATCATCACCAGATTGATTTGTAGTAGGAGGATCAAATTCTTCTATTATCACATTTTCTTCAGCCTTGGAAGACTGTACCATTCTCTCTGACTGTTGAGATTGTTGTTGTTGTTGTTGTTGTTGTTGTTGTTGTTGTTCAGCTACTAGAGCAGTAGACGTGCTGACAACTCTACCTTTCCCGTAGACTTCCTTCTGCTGAATCTGCTCCAACTCATAGGTTTTTAACACACCATAGAGCTTTTCCGAAGAAATCTCACTCAGATCTCTCGCTTCTCTTATGGCAGTGATTCTATGTTCAAGATGAGTTGGTAGTACTAAAAGGAACTTTTTGTTGACCTCCCTGATTGAATAATATTTTCCATTTATGTTCAGGTTGTTGATCAATGCATTGTACCTCTCAAACACTTCAGTAATTCCTTCTCCTGGATTGGATTTAAAATGTTCATACTCAGAGGTTAGGATCTCTAACTTGTTCTCCCGAACTTCCTCTGTGCCTTCATTAATCACCTCAATAGTTTCCCAGATGTGTTTGGAATTTTTACAGTTCATCACATGTATGTTCTTCAAGGAATCAAGGGAATCAACTAAAATTAATTGAAGGCTGGCATCCAAGGAGGCTTCTTCTTTTTCAGCAGGAGAAAAATCCTCAGGATATTTTACATAGGTTCTAGCTTTGGTAATTACAACATCATTTTCTATAACCTCTGGTTCAATAACCATCGGAATTTTTGGACCCTTCTTTAACACATCCAGATATTTGGGATTTGCCACTTGTAAGAACAAGAGCATCTTCTTCTTCCACATAATATAATTTTCTTTATTAAACAGTGGGATTTTAATGGTTCCAATTTTTTGTGAAGTCGTTATGAATTTTTAAATAAATAAAAATTCAAGGAGTGGAAGAATCACAAAAGTCTAGGATCTTGATTTGTTCGTTAATCAAAAGGCTCTTATACCAATTGTTAGGTCCCAATATATTATTAGAAGGGGGGGTTGAATACAGACTATACCGTTTAATCAAATTTAATGGGGAATAAAAAGTGAAACAAAATTCTAGTTAAATAAAACTATTATTAAACTTGAAAGGTATTACAACAACGGTATCGTTTACAAGGGATTAATCTCAAATAAATTATTACAAATCTAGAATAAATTCGACATGAACTTTTTCTATTTTTGCAATAAAAAGATCAAATGCTAAAAGCAATTTGAGATTAAGTTCTAGGGATTTTGATCCGCTAGATAGTTACACAAGAACAAGAGAATGATTTCTAGTGGTTTAGATTTAACTTTAATGACTAGAAATAAATGAACTGAAATGCAGTTGAGAGTTGAACTTTGGCGGCTGCTGCTTCTTGCTGTTCTTGAGTTAATTGGTCTCTGTATTGAATGTTGTAGATTGAGAGTGAATGTCTGTTGCAGTTGTCTTTTAATCAATCAACAGAAATCAAATGAACTGGCGAGACAATCGGTGAGACAATCTGTTGAACTAGCAAGACAATCGGTTGAACCACAATGACTTTCGGTGAGACAATAGATTGAACTAGCAAGAATATCAAACTGAACTAGCAAGACAATCTCCTCCCTGCTAGAACTTTCGGTGAGACAATTAGAAATGGCCTGGCATTACAATCGGTATGACAATCTGGATTGTCATGCCAGTTCAATTTTAATTATCTTATTGAATTAAAACTGATTTTAATTCAATTACAATTCTGAAAATTTTTAATATTAATTCAGGATTAATTAATTAATTAATTCAATTAATCAATAAATTAATCTTTTTATATATAATTTATTTTCTTAATTAAATTATATGATTTAATTAATTAATAGATAATTAATACTACTCTTGAACAACAACCATTCTTCTGAAAATCTTCTGAATATTATGAATCAATTCCACCACTTCAATATTGACACTCGAGGTACTGTCTGGTTCATGAGTGACTAACTTCTGTGACGTTTCTTCATATCTTGACTTTAATAACTTGATTTTCTTCATATTAAATCCCTGTAATTGTTTGATACAGTGACAAGATCTCTGACACTTGATTAAATCCACAATCTTGATTTATATCACTGAGGCTTGATCAATTTCTTGAACTTCTTCCAGTGAATTATTTTCTCAAGTCTGTAGATGAATAATTTTTTTAATCCTTTGACAGATGTTACTTTGAGAGATCTCTTTGACGATAGAACCACTATTTACTTGTTACATTCTTATTTGAGTTGAGTTAAATCCTTGAATAAGCAAATAGGCTATGACATATGCGTTTCACAGGGTAATCTTTAATGGCCAAGATTATCCTCCATCTGAGCTCCCACAGTCAATTTTTGATCGACTTATCTCGGATGACACTCAGTCACTTCACCTTTTTAGAATGGACGTCCACTTCGAAGAGATGACAAGAGCTGAGGAGGCTGAGCAACGACGCCTCTAGGAAAAACAACGTCGCCTCAAATGGTTGGCATTGCAAGAGAATATAATTTCTCTTGCAGGTTCTATATCACGCATCTTCCATCGTAGATCGATGAAGAAGCTGGAAGATGAAAAAAAGAAGAAGTCTGAGTAGTTAGATTTTTTTAGGATTTTATGTTTAAAATTTTATAAAATCTTGTACTTTGCTTCTTAATTAATGAAAATATTTTTGCCTTCTTTGACTATTTTAGTGACTATTTATTTACTTTCTTGTTTGTGCTTGAATAATTTTGATTGTTAATATTCAAATCAGTACTGCATTCTTAATTTCAAATATTTTTAATAGTGCATGTGAAGAAACTAATCTTTGTTTAAGTTCATATGTTCACTTCAGTACTGATTGAGCACATTACAAGAAGTAACTGATGTAACATGTAATAACCCCAAAATTTTGAACTTTTTTGTAACCCTTATGAATAGTGTTTTTGCTGATATTGCTGAATAAGAAAACTTTTCATGCCACACTATGTAGGGGTTCTTTTATTGTTATTCTGAGATCGTATTAGTACTCTATATGTTAAATAAGTGTATGTAGAGATCGTCAGAATCCAAATCCGAACACTTTGATTTTCCCCGAAAATCCACCAGATACCGAAAGAATTGAGTATAAGGTTGTTAGGTCCCAATATGTTTGTAGAAGGGGGGTTGAATACAAACAATACCGTTTAATCGAATAAAATGCGGAATAAAAAGGTGAAACAAAATTCAAGTTAAATAAAACTATTATTAAACTTGAAAGGTGTTACAACAACGGTATCGTTTACAAGGGATTAATCTCAAATCAATTATTACAAATCTAGAATAAATTCGACATGAACTTTTTCTATTTTTTCAATAAAAAGATCAAATACTAAAAGCGATTTGATATTAAGTTCTAGGGATTTCGATCCGCTAGATAGTTACACAAGAACAAGAAAAGTATTTCTAGTGGATTGGATTTAACAATAAATACTAGAAATAAATGATCTGTGTAGTTTGCAATAATTTCTCTGCAGGTTCTCTTGTTTTGTGTTTTGCTGTTGAATATTCAATGTTGTGTTCTTGTTTATTTAAAAATGATCTGCTTTCTGTTGTTTAAGTAATCAAAACAATCCAATTGAATCAGCAAGACTTTCGGCAAGACTATCAAATGACCTGGCATGACAATCCATTTGAACTGGTAGGACTTTCGGCAAGACAATCCAAATGAACTAGCATGACATTCGGTATGACTATTGATTGTCATACTGATTGTCTTCCTAATATTAAAGATAGTCTTGCTGGATTAAAACAGATTTTAATCAAATAATAATTCTGAATTAATTAATCAATTAATTCAATTAATCAATAAATTAATCTTTGCAGATTTAATTTATTTTCTTAATTAAATTATATGGCTTAATTAATTAATAGAAAATTAATACCAATCTTGAGCAGCAACCATTCCTCTAAAAATCTTCTGAAAATCACTGTCAATTATGAATCAATTCCACCACTTCAATGTTGACACTCGATGTACTGTCTGGTTCATGAGTGACTAACTTCCCTGACGTTTCTTCATGCCTTGACCTTGATACTCTTGATTTTCTTCAGACTAAATCCTTGTAATTAATTGATACCCTGACGAGATCTCTGTCACTTGATTAAATCCACAATCTTGATTTATATCACTGAGGCTTGATCAATTGCTTGAGCTTCTTCCAGTGAATTAAGTCATCAAGTCTGTAGATGAACAATGTTACTTAATCCTTTGACATATGTTACTCTGTGAGATCTCTCTGACGATAGATCCACTATTTACTTATTACATTCCTATTTGAGTTGAGTTAAATCCTCGAATAAACAAATAGGCTATTACATATGCCTTTCAATCTCCCCCTATTTGCTTGTTAGACAATAACAACAAATACCTAGAGGATAACTCAACTAACAAATAAGAAAAAGATATAAACAATAATGCAAAGTAAATAGCAGAAAAGTTCTGGATTATATTTAATATTTTCCAGATTCCAAAAGAAATTTACAAGTGAATACAAGATAGATGTTCCTCTAGCCTGAATATATAACTACATTAGTCTATCTTGATTCATAAAGCTCTAATCATATTACATTGAGTTTTGAGCTAATTGAATTCAGTTGTCCTCTCTTCTGACTTCACCTTCTTCTAAATCTTGAAGCAACTCCTTTTCAAAGACACGATCCTTTTCTGAAGTGAAGCTGTCTGGTCTAATTGGTTGAACTCCAACTGTCTTTAGCTTATTCTTGAGTTGATTGTACCTTTTAATATTCTTTTCATAATAAGCTTGAATCAGATCAGCTGCTTGAGTTTTCAACATGGATGAATATCCAGCATTTCTTAAGTGATGTTCCATCCAGACCAGATGCTTAGCTGAGTAGTCTTTAAGAGATTGTGAATCGAGCTAGCAGATTTGAAGACAGTAAGACTTAAAGAATCTTACCTGATGAGGATTGTTGACCACTTGAGGACTAGCCCTGCTGGCAAACTCTTTGAGCCTTTCTCGAAGAACTTCATTCAATTCTGAGCTTCTTTTGACTTTGTTGAGAAGAACCCAAATCTCTGACAAAGAACGATTCTCAAACAGATGAAGTGACACCTTGAAAGATCCTTCGCTCTGACAATATACAAATATGCTCATCTCATTTAGGGATCTGTCAAAGGCAGTTGTGATCCTTGAGACTTCAGTCTTTATAGCATTCATGTACATGTCATTGTTTGGATTAGAGATCTCCAGCTTGTCCAGAAGATGTAGAAACTGTCTATCATTGTTTGTGCTCAGCTAAGGCATATCAAGTACTCTCCTAGCTTCATCCCATTTTTCACCAATCTTCAGTCTGACATCTCTTCTCCTTTCTTGAGCTTTAATGTCATGAAGACATTGCTTTTGAAGAGTTTCTGTTCTTTGTATGTCTTTCCTCATGTCAACGACTGGGAGACCTTTTTGAGTTCAGCTTCTTTTCTTTTCATCTCTGACTGCTACTGCTGAAACTCTTTCTCAAATAGAGGATCCGCTGGAGCTTCCTCTTTCCATTCTCCAAAATCACTTTCCTCCTCAGCTTTAAAGAAACCATCTTTATCTTCCAAGACTGGTTCAGTGGGAACGTCACAAATATCAAAGTCATCCTGTTCTCCACTATAGTAGATATCATCAGGCTTCCCTGTGCCTCCAGCAGACGGCTCTTTTTCTTTTCCCTTATCACTTATCCCTTTCTTCTCCCCCTTAGTTGAGGAATCCTCTACAGACTTTCCATTAGATCCTCCATGACCTCCATCACCTCCCGAGCCTAAGTCTCCACCAGACAGCCCTTCAAAGAAAGTCATTTGTTCTTCATTAGGGCAGTGAGAATTTTTGATCATGTAGTACAAGTGCTTCATCCCTTCATTCAGATGTTCCATGCCCGTCTCTATCTTCAGAAATCTGTAAGAATCTAGTGAATGATTCATTTCAACCAAGTCTTCAAGAGAAGTCATTCTTGTATGTAGAGAACAGAAGTTTGAAATGTCGTCAGCTGATAACGTTGGAGATTCCTGGATTGAGTTAAGCTTTGGTACAACAGATGTCTTCAAATCTGATATTTCAGTCCTGATAAGAGCCAGCTGATTACTGACAGAGGTGGAAGAAGAAGACCGTTCAACCACTTGTGCTTTGAATGATTTAGCTTCAGCCTGACTTTTTGCAAGTTGTTCCTTGAGATCAGCAATTTGAGCTAACAGATTTTCAGTGTTTGTGTCTGTGTGTGCGCTCATCTGAATATTTCTCCTGTTTAATTCACTCAACTCACGTGCATGTGTATCTCTCAATATAATTGCTCGTGCGGAGTCTTCCTGAGGCTGATCTTCTGTACCTGCATTTAAAATCACCCTAGCCTCTTCAAGAGAGGTCAGTGGTGGTGCAATGGGAATTCGCGAGTCCCGATCCTCAGTCAAACCTATCATTTCATGTGAAATAGATGTCTGAATTGCTTCAGGGATAGATTGACCGAGTTGCCCTCCACTTTCTCCAGATAAATCTGCGAGTGGAGAATCCCGTGAGGGAGCCAGAGGTGTTGGATCTGGGAGGGGAAAAAATGACTCTATTAAAGGTGGCTGAGAGTCAGATTTTCCCTCAAAAGCATGTGACTGCTCTTCTGCCGTAACTATGGCAGGCACTGTAACCGACTCTATGTGCACTCCTCGCTCCGTGTCCTGAGTATCATCTACTGGTCTGTATGCTTCCATTGTGAGTAATGGAATTGTGCTTGACTCAGTACAGGATGCCATGGCCCTATGGCGAATTTCAATAGATTCATCCTGTTGAGAGGATGTTTTTGGTAACTATTCAGTGGCCATTTCAAAGTCCATGTCCTGTTGGGAGGACAAGGATGGGCTTTCAGATGCCTCAGTAAATGTTCTTCTTTTCTTCGGAGAAGGCAGAGCTGAGGGTTCATTCACATCCACCAACAAACTACTTCCTATTAACCTTCTAGGCAACATTTTAGACAGTGGGGGAGAGGTTGAGTTAGGTTGTGAATCTGTGTTTGGCTCTATGACCTGGGATTGAAGCTGTGGTTCTACAACTTCATGGTCAGTCCTATCAACCACTGGGGGTCTTTCAACAGAAGTAGGAATAGGTTGAGTTGAAGGAACTATTACCTGTAGAGGAAGAACATCAGATGCTTGAGCCTGAGTGATTTGAACCACTGGAGGTTGAGCTTGCTGTTCATGACTGGGAAGATTGAAGATAGGTAAGGGAATATAAATGGCCATGAAAGCAGATACAAATACTGGAACTTGCATGAATTTGAAAGTTGTGTCTTGGCGGGTGTAAATCGTTTTGCTTACAGGAGGGGGTTCAGTTACTGCAGAGTTAGCAAAAAGGGCTTTATGCTCAGGTGAGAGAATATGTTCTGCTATGAGCATGAGAAAATGATCATAGTAACATGAGACCCTACGATTTGTAGAATGATCACGTAAAACAGTAGTGAGACGTCTCAAGACAATGGGTAAAAGTAGTTTGCCAAAATTGATCATTTGATTGAAAACAACCGCAATACCAATATACTGCAGAGTGGAAGTGATGTTGTGAAAGTTGGATTTAGTGCAGTTGGCAAACACTTTAGAAAGTGTATCGAAGAAAATGTCCCATTCAGACACCAAATTGGATTTTGATAACTTGGTTAAATTAATTACCCCCTGATAGTGAATAGCATGGAAAAAGTTTGAAATATCATTTTCAGAGGGCAAATTACAGAAATTGTCCATAGGAAAATTTAAAGATCGATTGACGACTGTTTCATCAACCACATACTGTGTGTTTGCCACGGTGAATGAAAAAGATTTAAAATCATCGGCCACAGTAGAGGTTGTGCAAATCAGTCTGAGCAGATCAACATTTAAAATCACATTTGATTTAATAGCAGAGCTAACAATCGAATGGTCATTTAAAAATCTAATCCATGGCTTAAATTTTTCTACATCACATTTATCTGGATTAAAGTAACCAACAAGATTATGCTAAACAATTTGGAAATTGAGAGCCATTTTAAAAATAATAATAAGACACACACTTTCAGAATTTTAAGAATAATATTAAGAAAATTTGAATTAATTAAATTAATTTAATAATTCGAATTAAATCAATTATAATCGAAAAATTTAGAAAGAAATGTATCTCGTTAAAATTCTTAACTCACAAAAGCAGATTTGAAAAACCATAAGACACAAAATAGAAATTAAAATAAAAATACCCAAAATCAAACAAACACAAAACGATTTTGAGGGGAACAAAACGAAGTGCAAAAGTTTTAAAAAAAAATTGGCAGCACTCCTGTATGTATATACGTGTATGTATATATCAGGAGTGATGTTTTAGTTTGCTGAGTAAAAACTTGAGCAAGGAAGACAATGGCGATGTAATTGTTGTTTGGTCGAAGAGAGAGAGAGAGAGAGAGAGAGAGAGAGAGAGAGAGAGAGAGAGAGAGAGAGAGAGAGATAACTGTTGGATTTTGAAAAGAAGGAAATGAACTGATAAAAAGTAAAAGAAACAAAAAAAATGTTAAGTAGGACAACTGGTATGACAATTCGGGATAGTCTTACCGATTGTCATACCGATAGTCATACAAGGCAATTTTGAGAAAACAAAAAACAAAACAAACAAATAAAATAAATAATAATATATAACTGGTATGACAATCTGATAGTCATACCGATTGTCATACCAGTACAAAATAAAACATAATATATCTGATATTAATTTTATTACTGGCATGACAATCAATATTCATTTCGATTGTCTTGCCAGTTATAAAATTAAACTGATTTAAAAATAAATAGTATTAATACTAAAATGACTTTCTGCAAGACAATTTCAATTGTCTTGCCGATCGTCATTCTAGTTATAAAATAAATTAAGTATTTAAATATACTAAATAATTAACATAAAAACTTTTAAAAACACATATAAAAAACACAGAATATAGAAAATATTACAATTACAGAAAACTGAAATGAAAATGGCCGAAAATATTTACATAATTATAAATAATTAAAATATTTCAGAGATAATAATATTTTCAGTCCAAAAATAGATTTCTTTTGAATTTTAACAAATAAAATTCATAGAAAAATATTTTTAGAGAAAATTTCTGAGACATTAAAATTAACAAGTTGAGTAAATAAATAAGATAAGATAATAAAAATTACATAGAAATAAGCAGGAAATTTTGGAAAATGATAAAATAAATGTGCAAATGAATTTTTCATTTATGAAAAATTCATTTATAAATTCACTCAAGAACAGATTTCAGATATTCACAAGTTTAATCACTAAAGCTATTCAACATACCCAATTTACCAACTAATTTCATAAATGTGGATTCATCATGAGGTTTAGTGAAAATATCTGCTATTTGTTCTTCTGTTGGAACAAAAAATAGTTCAACAGTACCATTCATGACATGCTCTCTAATAAAATGATACCTGATGTCTATGTGCTTTGTCCTCGATTGGTGCACAGGGTTGTGGGTGATGGCTATTGCACTTGTATTGTCACATAAAATAGGAATCTTGTTCAATACAGAGCCATAGTCTCCTAGCTGGTTCCTAATCCACAAGATCTGAGCACAGCAGCTTCCAGCAGCAATATATTCAGCCTCGGCCATTGAATTTGAAACTGTTTGTTGTTTCTTGCTGTACCATGAGACTAGTTTGCTACCTAGGAATTGACAACTGCCTGAGGTGCTTTTCCTATCAACAACACTTCCTGTGTAATCTGAATCTGTATATCCAACAAGGTTAAAACCAGATTCTTTAGGGTACCAAATACCTAGATTTGGTGTTCCCTTAAGATATCTTAAGATTCATTTAACAGCAAGGAGATGAATATCTCTAGGATCCGCTTGGAACCTTGCACATAAGCATGTAGCATACATAATATCTGGTCTACTTGCAGTAAGATAGAGTAACGAGCCAATCATACCTCTGTAGCTTGTGACATCTACCTTAATAGAGTTTTCACATGGTCCAAGCTTGATAGCTGTAGTTGACGGAGTCCTTGCTGATGCAGAATCCTCTAGATTGTACTTTTTGAGGAGTTCCTTGAGATACTTGGATTGACAAATAAAAGTTCCATCTAACCTTTGATTTACTTGTAATCCAAGAAAGAACTTCAGCTCTCCCATCATGCTCATTTCAAATTTGTTGTGCATTAACTTAGCAAATCTCTTACAGAGATTATCATTAGTAGACCCAAATATTATATCATCCACAAAGACTTGGACTAATATTGTATCATTCTTATGTTTTTTAGAAAAGAGAGTTTTGTCTATGACACCTCTAATAAAGCTATTTTCAATAAGAAATTCAGAGAGAGTGTCATACCATTTTCTCGGAGACTGTTTGAGTCCATAGATAGCCTTGAAAAGAAAGTAGACAAAATCCAAATGATCTGGATCTTCAAAACAAGGAGGTTGCTCTACATATACCTCTTCATCCAACTTTCCATTCAGAAAGGCACTCTTGACATCCATTTGATAAACTTTAAAGTTAGAGAATGCTGCAAATGCCAAAAATATCCTGATGGCATCTAGTCTAGCCACTAGAGCATAGGTTTCATCATAATCAATGCCTTCAGCTTGTGAATACCCTTTAGCAACCAGTTTTGCTTGGTTTCTTATAACCACACCATCTTCATCTAGTTTATTCTTGAATACCCACCGAGTTTAACTGCTCTCTTGTGTGTAGGTCTAGGTACCAGTTTCCAGACTTGTTGACTTTCAAACTGATTGAGTTCATCTTGCATAGCAATCACCCAATCTGGATCAGTCAGTGCTTCCTCAATCTTCTTAGGTTCCATCTCAGAAAGAAATCCTGAGAACAGACACTCATTTTGAGTAGCACGTCTAGTTCTAACTCCAACATCTGGATCACCAATAATCAACTCAAAAGGATGAGCTTTATTCCAGACAGTCTGTCTTGGAAGATTTGATCTTGATGATTCGCCTTGTAATTCATTGGGATGTTGTGTCCTACTAGTTGATCCTTCAGCATCTCCCCCTGAGTTGTTGCCATATTGAATTGAAGATTCTCCATCAGTAGCAGTGGTATCTCCATTGTTGCCAAAGTTTCCATCACCATTACCTTGAGTATCATCATGATTAACAGGTTCTTGACCAGCAACAACCTCAGGTTCTTGACCATGTTCTGATTCTGAATCTGACATATCATCAAACTTCAGTTTCTCAGAAGGATCTTCAGTTTGGATACTAGGGAGTTTAGTGTCATCAAATGTAACATTGACACTTTCAGTTACTTTGTGGTGATCAATGATATACACTCTGTATGATCTTCTTCCATATCCAACAAAAATACCCTTATATGCCTTTACCTCGAATTTACCACGACGATCATCTCCATCCTTGAGCATGAAGCATCTAGCACCAAATACATGAAAGTATTTGATAGAAGGTTTCTGTTCATTCAAAATCTCATAAGGAGTTTTCATGAAGTCTTTGTTTATTAGAGTTCGATTCTGAGTATAACATGCAGTATTGACAGTTTCAGCCCAAAAGTACATTGGAAGACCTGATTCACTTAACATCGTTCTTGCAGTTTCAATCAATGTACGATTCTTCCTTTCTACCACTCCATTTTGCTGAGGGGGTCTAGGAGCTGAAAATTGTCTGGTAATCCCTTTGTCTGTACAAAATCCATTGAGAAGTGAATTCTTAAATTCTGTTCCATTATCTGACCTTATTGCTCTAACAGGGACATTAGAATCTAACTCGATCAACTTGATATGATCAATCACAACTTGTGGTGTTTCATCCTTAGAGTGAAGGAATAAAACCCACGTATACTTGGAATAGTCATCAACTATCACAAGACAGTAACACTTCTTTGACATCGAAAGGACATTAACTGGTCCAAATAAATCCATGTGTAATAATTGTAGAACACCAGTTATGGAGGATGTGTCAATGCCTTTATGACTTGCTTTCTTTGACTTTCCTTTCTGGCAAGCCTCACATAGTCCTTCTGTGGAGAATTCCAGCTGAGGCAGACCTCTGACCAATTCTCTTTTGACAAAAGAATTCATTGTTTTGAAATTGAGATGAGAAAGTCTCTTGTGCCATAGCCAACTCTCATCTGTCGATGCCTTTGCATAGAAATAATTGACTTCAGGATTGCTTCCAGAGTTCATGTCAGCTACGAACAGATTTCCTTTTCGGATTCCCATCAAGGAGGGTTTTTCACTTTTCTTGTGCAGAATCTGACACTTCAGCTTGTCAAATAAAACATTATAGTCGTTGTCACAGAACTTACTAATACTAAGCAGATTGTGTTCAAGTCCTTGCACAACATACACATTTTCAATGATAACATTTCCAGGTAGCAAAAAGCCATATCCCTCAGTTAAACCTTTGCTATTATCTCCAAAGGTAACCACTAGGCCAGCTTTCTCAACCACATTTGATAGCAGGGCTCTATCTCCGGTCATATGTCTTGACGATCCGCTATCAAGAATCCACACTACCTGTTGTACCTGTTTAATGCCCTGCAATACAAATGGATTAGACCTTCTTCGGAACCCAAGCTTGGTTGGGTCCGGCATACTTGTAAAATTGGCCTATATCAGGCAAAACAACATTCTTAACTTTAATGTTCTCAACTTTCTCAATGACTGGACATTTGACCTTGTAAACGGTCTTGACAAATTTCTGTTTAGGCTTAGGCACAAATGTCTCCTTTCTAGCTTTAGGAGGACTAGCAGTCTTAGACCTATCATGCTTCCTATTATTCACATGCTGACAAGGAGTAGTCTTATCATTAGAAACATGCTTACCATTAAAATAAGCATACATCAGATTAAAAGCACAAGACATACAATTAGAGACACCACATGCTTTATGAGAGAGATTAACAACAGGCAAGATATGCATGTTAGACATGGCAGTTTTGTTATCCAACTCATATGTGTCTGAGTTAGTCTCAGTTGCTTTCACAACTTTGACTGGAACCTTTGGCACACTTGACATGGAAACAACTTTCTAATTAGCAAGATCTTCAGCACGGATTTCTTCTTGAATAATAAATGAGGTCTTGTCAAATGGCTCAGCAATTGATTCTTTATAGAGGGGTTCATCAACACCCTTAAGCACATGTGGTACTTCCCTACCTTTAGCACAGACATGAGGAGGGGAGTTTATGCCTAATTTTTCAATAGCAATATTGTAATCATAACCTATTCCAGGTGTTTGATTAACAGCTTGCTTATTGTAAAACTCTTTGGACTTCGAACAAGAATTAAAGTAAGCTTTAACTTTAGTCTCAAGACCGGTGATCTTGTCTTTGAGAATAGTTTCGAGTTGTCTATAACAGTCAACTCTATTCTCTAGAAAAGATACTTGTTCTTTTAATTTATCTTGATTAATGTGCACAAGTCTTAATTCATTGACCTCTTTCTCAAGGTCTTTGATTTGTTGATTTAACATTTCATTATCACGACGAGCACAATCTAAGGAACCTCCTAGATGATAAACTAATTCAGCATCAGTAAATTTTACCTCTTTTCTTGACGATGAGGTATTTGCATCACTAGCCATGAGAGCAAGATTCCCAACTTCTTCATCTTCACTGTCAGTATCATCCCAGCTTCTTCCCTTTGCCAGGTAAGCCCTTTCAGATTTACTCTTCTGATTAGAATCATAGGAGTTCTTCCTAAATTGTTTTGGCTTCTTGCATTCTGTGGCAAAGTGTCCCAACTCATTGCAGTTGAAGCATCGAATGGTGCTTCGATCAACCATCCATGTTTTTACCCACCACTGCTGGTGTTAGAGGATGAAGATCCACCTTTCTGGAATCTGTTGTAGATGGACTTGTACTTGAACGTGGGATTCCTTTTGAATCTGAAATTTGAGAATCTCTTGACAATCAGGGCCATTGACTCATCCTCCAATTGCTCCAGTTCTTCCAAGGAATAAAAATCATCTCCTGATTCAGTTGTAGTAGGAGGATCAAATTCTGCTACTATCACATTTTCTTCAACCTTGGAAGACTGTACCATTCTTTCTGACTGTTGAGATTGTTGTTGTTGTTGTGGTTGTTGTTGTTGATCTTCAGCTACTAGAGCAGTAAACGTGCTGATCACTCTTCCTTTCCCGTAAACTTCCTTCTGCTGAATCTGCTCCAACTCATAAGTTTTTAACACACCATAGAGCCTTTCCAAAGAAATCTCACTCAGATCTCTTGCTTCTCTTATGGCAGTGATTCTATGTTCGAGATGAGTTGGCAGTGTTAAAAGGAACTTTTTGTTGACCTCCGTGATGGAAAAGTATTTACCATTAATGTTCAGGTTGTTGATCAATGCATTGTACCTCTCAAACACTTCAGTGATTCTTTCTCCTGGATTGGATTTAAAGTATTCATACTCAGAGGTTAGGATTTCTAACTTGTTCTCCCTAACTTCCTCTGTGCCTTCATTAATAACCTCAATAGTTTCCCAGATGTGTTTGGAATCTTTACAGTTCATAACATGTCTATTCATCAAGGGATCAAGGGAATCTACTAAAATTAATTGAAGGCTATCATCCAGGGAGGCTTCTTCTTTTTCAGCAGGAGAAAAATCCTCAGGATTCTTTACATAAGTTCTAGCTTTGTTGATCATCACATCATCTTCAATTACCTCTGGTTCAATAACCATTGGAATTTTTGGACCCTTCTTTAACACTTCCAGATATTTGGGATTAGCAACTTGTAAAAACAATAGCATCTTCTTCTTCCACATGATATAATTTTCTTATCAAATAGTGGAATTATAACGGTTCCAACTTTTTGTGAAGTCATTATGAATTTTTCAATAAATAAAAATTCAAGGAGTGAAAGAAACACAAAAGTCTAGGATCTTGATTTGTTCGATAATCAGAAGGCTCTGATACCAATTGTTAGGTCCCAATATGTTTGTAGAAGGGGGGTTGAATACAAACAATACCGTTTAATCGAATAAAATGCGGAATAAAAAGGTGAAACAAAATTCAAGTTAAATAAAACTATTATTAAACTTGTAAGGTGTTACAACAATGGTATCGTTTACAAGGGATTAATCTCAAATCAATTATTACAAATCTAGAATAAATTCGACATGAACTTTTTCTATTTTTGCAATAAAAAGATCAAATGCTAAAAGCGATTTGATATTAAGTACTAGGGATTTCGATCCGCTAGATAGTTACACAAGAACAAGAAAAGTATTTCTAGTGGATTGGATTTAACAATAAATACTAGAAATAAATCATCTGTGTAGTTTGCAATAAGTTCTCTGCAGGTTCTCTTGTTCTGTGTTTTGCTGTTGAATATTCAATGATGTGTTCTTGTTTATTTAAAAATGATCTACTTTCTGTTGTTTAAGTAATCAAAACAATCCAATTGAATCAGCAAGACTTTCGGCAAGACTATCAAATGACCTGGCATGACAATCCATTTGAACTGGTAGGACTTTCGGCAAGATAACCCAAATGAACTAGCATGACATTCGGTATGACTATTGATTGTCATACCGATTGTCTTCCTAATATTAAAGATAGTCTTGCTGGATTAAAACAGATTTTAATCAAATAATAATTCTGAATTAATTATTCAATTAATTCAATTAATCAATAAATTAATCTTTGCAGATTTAATTTATTTTCTTAATTAAATTATATGGCTTAATTAATTAATAGAGAATTATTACCAATCTTGAGCAGCAACCATTCCTCTGAAAATCTTCTGAAAATCACTATCAATTACGAATCAATTCCACCACTTCAATGTTGATACTCGATCTACTGTCTGGTTCATGAGTGACTAACTTCCGTGACGTTTCTTCATGCCTTGACCTTGATACTCTTGATTTTCTTCAGACTAAATCCTTGTAATTAATTGATACCCTGACGAGATCTCTGTCACTTGATTAAATCCACAATCTTGATTTATATCACTGAGGCTTGATCAATTGCTTGAGCTTCTTCCAGTGAATTAAGTCATCAAGTCTTTAGATGAACAATGTTATTAATCCTTTGACATATGTTACTCTGTGAGATCTCTCTGACGATAGATCCACTATTTACTTATTACATTCTTATTTGAGTTGAGTTAAATCCTCGAATAAACAAATAGGCTATTACATATGCCTTTTAAAGGTAATAGGATAAAAAGGATTTAAATTCAAGGATTTTAAGAGAGGATCATAAAAGGAATATAATATACTGAGAAAGGTTAAGGGAACCCAAGTAATAAGATCCCGGGTATGATCCCTCAAACGATAAACGAGAACAAAAGTTTAGCGAACCGTATAACAGATCAGCGGTCATTAGGCAAGCAATTAAGAGTTAATCAAGGAGGTTAGGGATGATGATGTCATCAAAGGAACAAGAAGAGGACAAGTGTGGGAGAGTGACATCACATGATGACCTAAGCATGACATAAGGGAAGGAGGTGTGGTTGATTAATAACCACACAATTTTTCATGGTTAAAAAGGTAATTAATCAAAACAAAACAAATCCACCAAGTCAACCAACAATTCAATTTCACCAAAAACACAAAGATATTTCATCTTCTTCATCAAAAGCTCTCTGCTTCTTTTCTTTTTCAAAGAAAGAAAATTCAAAATCCTAGTTCCAAGCTTTGTTAATTAGCAAGGTAATTATCTAAGACTCCTTATGCATAGATATAACTATCCTATAATTTAAGTTCTAATTCATTCACAATCTCTTCCTAAAAATCATGGAAGAAGATGGTGAATAGTGTTTTTCAAGAACTAAAATTCTTGTTCTTGAGTTTTTGTTTAGATTAAGCTTGGATAAGGACTTTTAAGGGTGATTCCAAGGTAATTACTTGATTCTCCACTCTCCAAGGAAAGTATAACCCCTCCAAACCCTAACTTTACTTGAGTATTAGGTTTAGTTTTGTTGTTATAGTTCATGAGAGGCTTGATTGTTGTGTATGTAGAGGTTAGTTGGCTTTGTGGTGTTTTGGAGTTATAATTCTTGGAGTATTGATTAATGAACTTAAGTATAGTTTAAATTCATGTTTGAGAATAGTATAAATTGATAATTTTGAGTTGTTGGGGCTTTTATGGTGAATTATGGATGGAGTTTGGTTGGGATGTTGATTGTGAGTTGATTGTGGGTTGGTTTGGAGTAGAATAAAATTGGTAATCGCGTAAACATAGCCGTCGTAATGTCCGATTTACTTTAGACTGTTTTTGCTCTTAACATTAGGACCCGAGAACTCCCTGTTAGATTTTTACCATTACCATGATTAGATATTTCATGTTACGAGCTTCGTTTTGATATGTGGTTCGTTTGAATCCGATGTACGGTTTAGGAGAAACGACCTTTTTAAGTAACGGCATTTCGCGAACGAACCATTACCCCTCGCCTTACTTTGAAACATAGGTTAAAGACCTTAAAAGACTAATTGTAGTATGAATCATTTATGTAAAGTGTATTAGGCAGTTGGTAAGGCACTCGCGAAAAAATCGCCTTAAAACCCTTAATGGTTAATTTATTAAAAATGGTGGAGCCGAGGGTACTCGAGCGACTTAAGGGAATCGTTGAGCGCAAAGCGAGTGTTAGAGTCTAATTGGTTAAAGTATAGATTCATAAGCGACTTTGGTTTAATTCCAACTTATATATTGTTTATAGGTTACCAGACTCGTCCCAAGCCATTTGTCACCCCCAGTTGCTCAGACAAGTTTTCTACCCGTTATACTGTTGTTGTGATGTATACATATGTATATGCATTATCTTGTGATAGATGCATGATGGTTAATTAGAAAATTCTTGCGATATATTGGAGCATGTGATATAGTTTATATGCATGTCTGTTTCGTAATCTTGATATATATATGTTGATTCAAATGCTTATTAGTTGCATAATACCTATGCTAGAGATAAGTAGTCGTTGCGTATACCCTGAGTGTAGGGGACCCAAAGGTGAACCTTTTCTAAAACCGGGAGTCGATGTTCCCGAGTATATTATATATATATATATATATATATATTGATATAGTTTTCAAAACTATTAATCGAATAAGGTCCTATTGCGACCAGGGTGATGACCAGTAGGGAATTCGTCCATCTACTAGTAGAAAAGGTTACTTATTGGTATCTTTGCCTGATCAGCAAGATATCGGGTTTATGCCACAATTCTTTTCCTTTCCAAAAATTCATTGGATGTTACGAACTCTGTTCATACTTTACATGACAGAGGTTTTCAGGAAATGTATAAAGAGATATATATGTGGATACATATATATATATTGGGACTTAATGAAATATCTCATAACTTCATTTCATTCAATAATATTTCAAAGATTTAATCTATTCAAATCTTGTCTGGTAGTCTCATCTATGTGATGAACTGTTGAAAGCTCATTATACTTTGAACAGTGGTAGTTCAAGTAGCTTTATAAATTATATAAGTATAGTGAAGTATTTGGTAACTTCATCCCTTGTTTTTGCTTATATCCAGTAAGTAATTATCTTACACTTGATAAAGGATTTTAGTAAGTTATCCATTTAGATACTTGCATTATCGTTTACACTATATATTATCTTGCGAGCTGTAATGCTCACTCTTGCTTTATTTCTTCATCACACAACAACAGTTAGAAAAGATGGCCAAACTCAAGCAGACCCAGCGCAAGAGCGTGGGAAGCGCCCCGCGCCTTCCCATTGAGATCATAGCTGTTATAGCTGCAGAGGTAGATCTATCTGTAGATCAGACCTTCTACTTTTGGGAATCAATTATTTATAATTATAACTTGTGGCAGATAATGGCAATTAATTGTAAACTTATAAAGTAATCATTTTGGATTGTAATAACTTTTAAATTGTGGATTCAAAGACTTGTACTTATTTCAATTTCATCTCTAAGACTATAACGGGTTATGGTGTGTGTTAGTGTGGGGTCACAGCATGAGGTTATTTATTATTAATTCAGTTAAGTGATATTGTGGAAAGAAAGACCGTGACGACCCGGATCCCCGACCCCGGATCTGGGGGTGTTACATAACAAAAGGAATTTATGAAAGTTTTAATTCTGAGTTCATAAGAGTTATAATCTTTGAGTGTTGCATTCTATCCAAAATCTTTGAAACTTTCTTTTTCTCACCAAGAAAGTTCTCCACACTCAATCTCAATATCATAAATATTATATCTTAAATTTCTTCTTATAACTGAAACACTTGAATCTATTTCTCAAATGTTGCCAAGAATCAAGTGACATAATTTTGAATTATGCTCACCACTCAGAAATAACATTTAGTTGGTTAGAGACTACTTGCTGAGGTAGATCTTAATGATACTAACAGAGACATAAAGGTTTCATCAGTTTCTACTGAAGACTCTGTGAGATCTTTCAATAAACACATTCAAGTGTTAGTTCTTTGTAAGAAGAACAATGTTTGAGATCATGGTACATGAAAGTAACTTGATCAAATCCTCTTCAATTCAAATGGAGGTTCTTATTATTGATGAACAACAACCGTCATAACCACACTGTCAACTATGAGTTTAATTGTGACTACAGATTCACAAGGTATAAATATTGTTATTACTTTATCAGCATTTATTTTAAATACTGATTTAAGTCCTCTCAGCATTTATTTTTCATTATATAAATCCTGTTGTTATGATTATTCTAGACCTTATTTAAGGACTACCTCTAATTATATGACCACATATCACCCTTCTTTAGCCACCTCTTATTTCTGTAGGACAATCTTTCTGAGCTTTTTCTTTGAGATGTGTGAAAAGATTGAGAGAAAAACAAACTTAAAGAGAGGCATGATCCTTCCTGGCAAAAGGAGAGGTAGATGAGAGATATGATTTAGTAATCCTTGTGAGGAAGCTCTGAATATTAAAAGTCATGAGATTTGTGGTGTGAGAAGTAGTGAGACTACTTTCAAAGAATAGAGAGATTAAGTTTTACTTGCTATATGTTTTCAGGTGCACAGAGTACTAAAGAAACCGATGTTGAACAACAGTCTGTTAAACCTCAAATAAACTCTGATGTAGAAAGTGCTGTTAATCTCCCTACAAATCTAAGTACTTATACTTTCTTGTAGTCCATACATTCTACTATTCCACTACATGAGACAATCCTTGTTTTTATTAAAAAAAATAGTCCATTTACTCTACTTTTCCATCACCTAAGAAAATCCCTGTTGTTAATGAAGATGAAGTAGCACAACAGTCCATTCATAAAGTTTCAACCATTTCAGAATCACCACAGTATTCTACAGGAATTGAGGTCCTGGCAGTAAATTTTGAAGCTTCAGTTCATTTATCTACAATTCTTGAAAATGTAGAGTAAACTGCTGATGGTGTGGAAGCTTCTGAAGTTGATGGATCATATACGACACCAATTTTTAATTCTATTCTACATGCTGAAGCTAGTGATGAAGGTCAGCAATTAGTGCAAAATCCAGTTGCTATTGAAGAATCTAATAATGGTGAAGAAGCTAATATTTCTAACGCGATTATAGATCCTGAGGATCTTCCCTGAAGATATGCCTATGCATGTGAGACAACAGAGAATGAAAAAGTTAGATGTTAAGAAGGACAAGGATTATTTTCATAATCTATGGAATGCTCATTGGAAAAATTATACATATCCTATTTCCTGAACAAAAGATGTTGCACATCTGGAAATAGGTGAACAGAAGATTAAGAATCCTGATATGCTGAATCATCTGAAAGTATCAACTTTAGTTGTCAGATCCTTACATACAGCTCGAGAAGCAGCTACTTCTCAAATAAATCAAATCAAGGAATCATTGATTGCTTCAAGGCTGACTACTCATCCGGAAATTCAGAAACAAATTGCACCAATAGTTGTAAGACAAACTGCAATTGAAGCCAATCAAGCTAGACTGGAAGCTAAACAAGTTTAAATATCTGAGCAACTTACAGAAGTACAGAATTCAATGGAGCTGATTCTCTCTCTAATGCTTGGTGATGATGCCAAAAAGGGGGAGAAAATTGTTAAATTTAAATGTAAACAGCTGACATTGCAAAATACTGATGACGAAAATCCTAATGGAGGTAATAAGGGGGATAGAAGGACAATGAAATGAGAAGAGGTGAATAGCTAGTTAGAGTTAGTGGTTCATCAAAAGCAATCACTAGATTTCAATCTAGACAAGATGGAAAGAGTAAGAGAAATGAAAGAAGTGTTAAAGAATTGACTGTGACTACAAATATACAACAATCTTTACAAGTCACAACTACTGCTAATGAAGACTAAGGTATTCAGGAGATAGAAGCTGGTGCTGAAGCAAGTCAACATCTTCAAACTCTGAAATTAAAAGGAATGAAGACAACTATATCCTAAAAGGATCCAAATATTCAAGTATTTGACTGAGGTGAGTAGAAGAATCTTTGAAAGAGACAACCTTGGAGTTGATCTTAAACAGCTAAGGTAAATGGATGAAGACTTCAAGAATTTCATGAAGACATCAAATGCTAATATTGTTGTTATTTATCAAATACTTTATAAAGATGATCCTTCTAACAGACCAACCAGATGTGTAGTTATAAGGGAAGTCAGTCAAGCAAAATATGAAAGATATCTCATATCACAAGCTATTTTAACTGCTGATAGGAAGCTTAAAGGAAAAGAGAAGATAGGAGAGAAGTCAAGGATTTCAAAGCATAAAGCCAAAGCTTTTGCAAAGAAGAAATCGGTATCTAAGGAAACTAAATCTCAAATACTGATAGATCCAATCTATACGGTAGTTCAAGCTTATGATACTGAAGAAAAATGTGAAGAAGAAGAAATCAGCCTAGCTCAACAAAGAAGGAAGATTTATTGAGATGACTGGGCTGATGAATTGAAATTAACCTATGACATTGCTCAAATTAAGGAAGAAGCTTTTATTCAACCAATCACAACCTTTGATTCTACTCATGTTGTTGATTTCTTAAACCCAATTCAAGCAGATTTATGAAATTCTCATTCTGCAGACATAGTCTCTGATAAACCAGAACTTACTTTTAAAGAAAAGAAGAAGCTACAATGGGGAAGCAAGAAACCGGCATCTAGAAGAGATTCTTTCGAAACATTAAAGAAGATTTATAGTGGAAGTTCTCGATCTAGGAAACCTGGAATCAGAAGTGGTCTTGGAAGATTAAATGCAGATGATCCATTTGTAGGAGATTCTCTGGCTCTAAGAAAGCATTCTTATTTGACAGAATTTGGAGACAATTAATGCTTAAAGACTTACAGAAGATCATATAAGTGCAAATTGTTATTGATAATGGTAAAGCAATAACCAACATCTAGAAGAAATTCTTCTGAAACATTAAAGAAGATTTATAGTGGAAGTTCTGGATCTAGAAAACCTGGAATCACAAGTGGTCTTGGAAGATTAAATGTTATTGATCCATTTGTAGGAGATGCTTTGACTCTAAGAAAGCATTCTTATTTGACAGAATTTGGAGACAATGTATTGCTTGAAGACTTACAAAAGATCATATCAGTGCAAATTGTTATTAACCATGATGAAGAGAATATAATCTATTTTCTGAAGTCCCGGGAGAAGCTTAAGGTTGAATCAAGAATAGTTAAGAGACAAACCATGGAAGGAATTGGAACTTATTGCTACAATTCTCAAGGTAATTAATTCTGTAACTGACAGATGGTCTACATTTATAAAGAACCTGATACTGTTAAAGCAGAGAGGAATGCCTTATAAATCAAACTACATTCCAAAGTATATTGATCAATTTGAATATGTTGTTGATATGCCTATTGGAGGAGCCAAGATAAAAATGTGTCTAGGGACTAAAGTTTTAATTTTAATCCTGATGGAAAGAAAATTGGATTTTTGGAGTTGGATGATCTATCTCTTGGAAATTCGAAGTTACATAATCTCAGGGCTGCCATCTATTAGAATGATGAATTAACAGATGAACTGAGGGAACATAAACAGAGGATGCAATTATTTGGATGTTATGGAAGAGAATCTGCTGAGGAAATTTCTTGAAGATTTTTCAGACCGTGTTAGTGTTGTGCAAGACATGCCTGTATATTAACAAGACTAAGACAAATTGATAACCCTAAGTAAGTTGTATGATAATCTATGTTTTCACTATGTATTGTAATTCTTTGGTCTGTAAAAATCTTCAAGTGCAGATTGGAGTCTTTTTCTGTAAATAGTATCAAGCCTAAGAATTCTATCTGGAAGAAGATCAAGAAGATCATGCCTTAAAAGAATTATGAAGAAGCTTGGAGTTGTATAAATCTACTTTGGGAAAAATATTCTAAGTCAAGTCCTCTACAAGTCACAGATTAAGTATTATAGAGAAGTCATTCGAGAACTCCAAATGACTTATCGAGAAGTCAGGAAAGCTACTAGAGAACTATGAGATATCGACAAGCCAAATTGAAGAGATGAAGATTGGATATATCGACAAGTCAATTCTTCACTAGAGGACTCTAGAGATATCGACAAGTCAAAGTATCACTAGAGATCTCTAAGATATCGACAATTCAAAATATCACTAGAGATATCAGAGATGTCGACAAGTCAAATATCACCAGAGATCTCTGAGATATCTACAAGTAAAAAAACACTAGAGATCTCAGAGATATCGACAAGTCAAGTGAAGACATGAAGCTGAGAGATCTCGACAAGCTATAGTCTCTTATAGAGAACTCAGAGACTTCTACAAGTCAAAACAACTATAGAGTATTAGATATCTCGATAAGCCAATATACTTATCGAGATGTCAAGTTCTCTATATGCCTAACTGGAGATCTCGAGGTAAATCTCAAAGTACAAATTGCAGACCAGTTTAATATTCAAGATTATCAAGCAACAAACAATCTAATCAGTTGGATTGACAAGTCTACAAAAGCAGCTTGAAGAGTACAAGATCAATGACCAAGATTAACTAGCAGAGCAAAGTCACAGGCGTGTAAAATTAGCGAGATACACTAAGCCAGAAATAGAAATATTTGGCATCCAAAAATAGGGTTTAGTACATGCTATTGCATGCTATGTGATAACCAGTTTTTAATGTTCTATAAAGTAAACACTGGATGCTTTGTTAGAAGTCAATTGAGATACAAAAATCTTGTATTCTCTCAAGGAAGAAGCTAAGCTCTTTATTAACAAAGAGCCTATAATTTTTCTAGCAAGACATTCTTAATTTTAATATAAAATTAAGTGAGTTTTGAAGATATGTGTTCTCTATTATTAATTGCCAAATTTTAATATTAACACAGTTCACTACAAGATCAAATTTACTTTTTTAACCACCAAATATAAATCAAGAAAAGCATAAAAACCCAAAAACACATTCACCCCCCCTGTGTGTTATTCATTACCTAACAAGTGCTATCAAAGCAAAATCTGAAAGTAAACAGATTCAAGATCTTGGAAGAATGAATACACAAAAAATCAGTAGCATCAAAATTCCTACTTTTGATAAAGCTAACTACACTATATGAAAGAAGAAAACAATGCAATTTGTCAGGATGGCCAATCCACTATACATTCAGATCCTAAAAAATGGGCTCTTCACTCCTATGGTTAGAGTTTAGGAATCTACAGATGGAGACATGGTTATCGCAGCTCATTATGCTCCTAAGGATCCTTCAGAATACACTGAGACTGAGAAAGAAAAAGTCTCACTAGATACTGGCTTGCAGTTAATCTTAATAGTTCACTTGACAATGTAATGTACAACAACATTATAAACTGTGATACTGCTAAGCAGATCTAAGAAAAGATAAGTTAGGTCAAATCAAAGAAGGATATTGATTTCACAGTATGAGGGTTTTATGGTTAAGCCAAAGGAAAACATTACTAATATGTTTGAAAGGTTTAACAAGCTGATAATGACTTGCAGCTCCATGATAAATATTATGAAGCAGAAGAAGTGAACTTGAAATTTTTGCTCACTCTTCCTGATCATTCGGAACAGAAAATCTCAGCAATCAGAGAAGGGGGAGACTTGAGCAGAATAACTCTGGAAGTTCTATATGGAATTTTAAAAACATATGAACTACAAATGATTCAAAAAAAATCATTAAGAGCTGGTCAAGGGCATGTTGTAGATGGTTCAAGTGCCCTAATTATCAATGAAAGCCAGACCTCTAATGATGAGCCAAGATTCCAGACTCCAGTTGCCTCAACAAGTGAGCAAAGAAACAATGTTTCACAAAAACAAGTCATACTGGAATTGGAAGAAGATGAATTCTATACCTTGGATGAACTTTATGAGCTACATTAATGAATGGCCTATCTGGTAAGAAAGTTCTCTAACATTGGAGTAAAGAAGCCAAGATTCTTCAAGGGTAAAGGACAATCATTCAACAACGACAGCAGCTGGAAAGGAAAAGGGAAGTACATATCTGATAGCAAGAATGATTAAACTGGATTTGTGGATAGATCAAAGATAAGGTGCTTTAACTGTGATGAGTTAGGCCATTTTGCTACAGAATGCAGGAAACCCAAGAAAGCAAAGAAAGATAAAGCTTATCTTGAATTGGAAACAAAGTATGAAGCTCTTCTAAAGAAATAACAAAGAAAAGCTTATATTGCAGAGGGTAAAAATTGGAATGATTCTGATAATGATGAAGATGAGGAAGTTGGAAATTATGCACTAATGGCCTTGGAGCAAGGAGAGTCATCCTCATAAAAAACATAGGTATCAACTCTTACCACCATTGATTTAAATGTGAATCAATATAAGGAAACTGTTGAAAAGATGAGCACATAAATATTTCACATTCATACAAGTATGGTTGCTGCTAATGAAGAAGTTAACAGACTGACAAAGATAAATGAGAAACTTGAAAATGAGAACAAGAAAATGAATTGTTGATAGTGGAGCTTGAAGCTGTAAAACAAGAAAATGCATACCTGAAAAATAAGCTCAAGTGTGCAAATGATATTGAAGCTGTGTTAAGGGAGAAGCTAGAGAAAAATGAAGTTAAATTGAAGTCTTTCAAGAATGCATTTGAGTTGGTTGGATTATACCATGAGAAAAACAAACTATGTGCTAACATATCCATTGGATTTGATTATGAGGCCTTGAATAGCAAAAAGAAAGTTGTAAATGACAAAGATAAGATAATTGCTAGTGAAGATATCTCAGTAATTCTGAGAAAAATGAAGTCACCTGTGTTCAAGGGTGGAGAAATTAACTTTAGTGAAAATAAGTTAATAATCAAACAGGAGCTGGCAGGTGAGGATGCTGCAAAGATAAATGAAGAAAGCTCTCCTGTCACTGAGGTTAAAATGATGCTCATGGATAATCAAGACTCCAAGACACCTGTGAAGGAAATAAAAACTGAAGATGCAAGAAGAAGAAGAAGAATAGGAATGGGAAAATTGGAATAAATAAAAGCAATAACTTTGCTTCTGTTACAGATGCTCCAAGAAAGAAATGTGAAAAATGTGGTTCTGTAAATCACCTAACCTATCTTTATAAAAGGTTGGTTAGCAATCCAGTTGAGGGAGCTTGCAAGTATAATGAAGCCAAGGAAAATGATCCCTATTCATTCTGTGATTTGATTGCATTCCCTGTAATTTAAAAGTAATGAAGAGTTGCCACAAGCTGAGAGTAGATCTTAAAGAAGTTAGTATTGGATCTACAGCTGCAAGGGAGAATGCACAAACATCAATAAACATTATTCTTTCTGAGACTTCTAACTCTACTTCTGTTAAATCAGTTAATAAGAAGAAAGTAACCAGCACTGCTTGAGTTGCTAAACACACTTAAAACTCATTGTGTGCAGGGAAAAATGAAGAAGGTCATATGGATCTTAGACAGTTGATGCTCCAGACATATGAAAGGTGATAAGGCCCTGCTATCACAATTTGAGGAGAAGGTTGTCCCTTTGGTGACCTTTGGAGACAACAGCAAAGGATTCACAATGAGATATGGCAAGATTATTCTGGAAATGTTGTCATTGATGATGTAGCATTGGTAGCTGGTATTGAAAGGGTTTTAAATTTCTATTTGACAAAGAAGAATGCATCTTCATCAGCAAGAAAACCAATGAAGTTGCTCTAAAAGAAGCAAGGAAAGGAAACTTGTTTGTTGCAGACTTGGACTCAACAAATGAGGATGTAATTTGTGGCTTCTACACCAAGGCATCCACAGAGCAAAACAAATTATGGCATAAAAAACTCTCACATCTAAACTACAAGGCAATCAACACTCTGGTCAAGAAGGAGTTGGTGAGAGACATGTCAAAGTTAGGGTTTGCTCAAATTGAAGTTTGTGAAGCTTGTCAGAAAGGAATGATGAAAAGATCAAGTCAAAAGTCAAAAACTGTGAATTCCATAAGTGCACCATTGCAACTTATTCACATGGACTTGTTTGGGCCAATAAATATCTTATCAATTTCAAGGAACAAATATGCACTTGTGATGGTGGATGATTTGTCAAGGTATACTTGGGTAGAATTTATTCATTCTAAGGATGAAACTCCACACATAATAATTGAGCACATAAAGAAGATAGAAAAATAGGCTGAAGATAAAAACTGTGTGAAAAGATTGATAATGGGACATAATTTAGGAATGCAATATTGAGTGAAATCTGCAAAGGCAAAGGCATTTTTCAAAAAATTTATGTTGCTAGAACACCTCAACAAAATGGTGTAGTTGAGAGAAAGAACTAAACATCAGTAGAAGCTGCAAGGACAATGCTGCAAGATGCCAAGTTGCCAACTAGTTTTTGGGAAGAAGCTGTTAATACTGCATGCTACTCTCAAAACAGATATCTCATCAAAAAAATACATGGCAAATCACCCTACTCAATCTTGTCTAAAAGCAAGCCTACTGTAAAGCATCTTCATGTGTTTAGAAGTAAGTGTTACATTTTTAAAGACAACTCTGAACATGTGGGAAAATTTGACTCAAAGGTTTGTGAAGCAATTTTTCTGGGATATTCATTCGAGAGAACTGCCTACAAGGTTTATGTAGTTGATCAAAAGAAAATCATTGAAAGCACAAATATGACTTTTGATGATGACAAATGTCCAGGCTTGGAATGCCTTGATGAGAATGAAGCTGAAGCCCTTGCATTTGAAAATTTCAACATTAACAGTGATTCTGATGAAGAAGGTGAAGTCAATGCACAACAAATAATGAATGAAGAGTCTATTGAACATGAAAATCATGGAAATGGAATCTCATCTCAAACACCTAATTTTGATAGCACAAACTCAGGGGGAGAAAAAAAAGAAGGATCTACAAATCGTACCAATAATGAAGAAAATAATGAAGGCACTAGTCAACAAACTCACACCAGAAAATGGGATATAAGTCATAATCCAAATGCAATTATCGGTGATCCAAATGCTAGTGTAAGGACTAGAAGTGCGACTGCTAATGAGTGTCTACATGCATGCTTTCTGTCTCAAGTAGAGCCCAAGAAAACTGAAGAAGCTCTAATGGATCCTGATTGGATATCTGCCATGCAAGAGGAGCTTAATCAGTTTGAAAGAAACAAAGTTTGGGAGCTAGTTCCTGCACCAAAAAGTAGAAGTGTAATTGGAACAAAATGGGTGTTCAGGAATAAGATAGATGAAAATGGTGTAGTTACCAGAAACGAAGCAAGGTTGGTTGCAAAATACTACTCACAGGAAGAAGGAATTGATTATGATGAAACTTTTGCTCCAGTTGCAAGACTTGAAACAATAAGAATTTTTCTAGCATTTGCTACATATTCAAATTTCAAAGTGTATCAAATGGATGTTAAGAGTGCCTTAAGAAGAAGTGTATGTGCAACAGCCACCTGGTTTTGAAGATCCACAATTTCCAAATTTTGTGTACAAGTTACTCAAGACTCTATATTGACTAAAGGAGGCACCTAAAGTTTAGTATGATACATTGTCAGAATTATTACTTAAACATGGTTTTACTAGAGGTACGATAGACAAGTCTCTCTTCTACAAAAACCATGACGATGATATGATCCTAGTTCAGATCTATGTGGATGACATTATCTTTGGTTCTACAAATGAAAAGTTTTGTCAAAGATTTTCCAAGCTTATGCAGAGTGAATATAAAATGAGCATGATGGGGGAATTAAGTTACTTTCTTGGACTTCAAGTTAGTCAAAGAAATGATGGGATCTTCATAAGCCAAACTAAGTATGTCAAGGATTTATTAAAGAAGTTTGGTATGGTTGATTGCTCACCTGCTTCTACACCTATGTCTACAGCAACAAAGTTGGATGAAGATAGAAAAGGCAAAAGTGTAGATATGTCAAGCTATAGAGGAATGATTGGATCATTGCTTTACTTAACTGCAAGTAGACCAGACATCATGTTTGTAACATGTCCATATACAAGATTTCAAGCCAATCTAAAAGAATCACATTTGATGGCTGTAAAAGAATTTTCAGATATTTGAAAGGGACTCCTAACTTGGGATTATGGTATCTTAAGGGAACTGGTTTTTAAGATGTTGGATACACAGATGCAGATTTTGCTGGATGCAGGGTGGACAGAAAGAGTACTTGTGGGAGCTGTCAGTTTCTTGGACAAAGACTTGTATCCTGGCATAGCAAGAAATAACAATCCGTGTCAACTTCCATAGCTAAAGCAAAATATATAGCTGCTGGAAGTTGGTGTGCTCAAGTACTTTGAATTAGAAATCAGCTAATGGACTATGGTGTAGTGTTACACAAAATTCCAATTATATGTGACAATACTAGTGCTATATCTATTGTGGCTAATCCAATTAATCACTCTAGGACAAAGCTCATTGATGTAAGGTACCATTTTATTAGTGAACATGCTACAAATGTTACCATTGAGCTAATTTTTGTTCCTACAGAGAAATAATTAGCTGATATTTTTACTAAACCTTTGGATGAAGCTACTTTCACTAAACTTATAGGTGAAATTGGAATGTTAAATTTTTCATCCTGAGGCAAGAACTCAGCTAATGTGTTGCAGCAGATTAATTTTAAGTAAATCAAAATTAATTTGATTTTATTAGAAATTAATTGAAATATGAATTATAAATATTTTAGAAATCTCTGCATATTTATTCTTCAAAAATAAAAATTCAGCTTGGAATTTTTCAATTCTAAGAAAACTGTCAAATGTTAATTTTCATCTTTAATATGTAAAATAAACACAAGACATAATCAAAGTGATCAAAAGTATATAGAGAACCGAGTTCTCGATAAGTCTAACTGACTTATAACAAGTCATTTTAAGACTTCTCGAATGAGTTCTCAATAAGTCAATTTACTGACTTCTCGAGTGACTTCTCGAAAAAGCTTTACTATGACTTATCGATAAGTCACTGTAGAGTTCTCTACAAGTGTTAACTTAGACAGTTCTCTACAAGTAAAATTTTTAGACTTATCAATAACTCAAAATTGAAATAATTTAATTTAATAATTATTTTAATGAAATACTTTTGGCAAATTTATTCTGATTTTATTTTGAATTCAATCAAATAAAAATTGGAAACAATTTAGTCCATTTTGGACAAACTGGGTATTTATTTAACATCTCAATAAGTCAATTTTTTAGTTCTCTACAAGAAAAAATAAAATGATTTATCGATATGTTTTTCACATCTTAAAATGACTTCTCGATAAGTATATTTTAAACGTCTATTTTTGACTTCTCGACAAGTCATTAGCTTTTACTGTAAATACCCAGACATCCCGATACATATACATACTTACATTTTCGAGAACTCCAGTGACCTAGCTTTTCAATCCAAAACCGATTTCTCTCTCGTTTTCACTCTTTTCTCACTAATTTTTCTTACCACTAAACTTCATACTCATAACAACGGCAACCAACAATATTGTACCATTCATCCCCAGGGAGACCAACTTCCTTGCATTCTTAGATGCAAACCAAGCACCTGAAACCTTCCAATGTTTTGTCAAGTTTATGTCTGAGACCTACTTTGTAGGGGCTCTTACTGCTAATCATGTGTTGTACTTGGATGTGTTAGGGGACTTTTGGAACACAACTACAACAAGGACAATTGTGTTTGAGAACCAGGCTGCAACAATTGTGATAAACTGCACAATTAAGGGCCAATAGGTGGAGATATTTGGGAATGATATAAATATGGCAGTGGGAATTTATACTGACAAGCTGGTGGAGACTCCAACTCAGGATGAGCTGTATGAATTCATGGACTTTATCAATTACTCCGAGAAGATCAACCTGGCCAGTATGAATAAGAATCATCTAAGGAGGGAATTGTCCTTTCTGTTTGATTCAGTGATAAGGGCATTCACCTGCAGGAAGTCAGGGTTTGACAACATATCAAGTGTTGTCCAGAAGCTGGTCTACTCAATGGCCCATAACAAACAGATCAATGTAGGACACTACATACTGGAGGAATTGAGCACCAGTCTAACAATGATATTGGAGTCAAGAGGTAAGGAAATTTTCCTATCTAGATTCATTATGTCAGCTTTAAACCATCATATATATGCTTGAAGGAGTAAATCGGTCACTAATTGGCAACTATAAGCAAGTATCCAAAATTCTATTTGGATCACTTCTTACTAAGAATAAGGTTCCAGTGGGTCTTAAGTTAACACCTTTAATGATTGAAAGATTTAAGACCTACCCTTATTCTATGCCAGATATGAGAACCAGTGCAAGTCAACCTAGTGCAACAATGGTTCCTGAGCCTGTGGAAGCGAAAAACACAGGTACACCCACAGGAACCTACCAATGTTGAACCTATTCCTTCACAACCATTAGAAGCTAGGAAACCAACCACTTCATCTTCCCAAATGGGTGAAGTGAGTAAAAAGAAGGGAAAGGAGATAACTTTAATTGTTATGACTGAGAGTGGTGAGGAACAAACAGAAGTCGAGTCACCATTGGTCAAGAGGATAAATAAGAGTAAGAAATCTAAGATGACCACTCAAACCACCTCTGTGTCTTCCCAAAAGGATGTAGTTGTAAAAATGAGGCCTAAACAGACTCTAGAAGCATCCTCTTAACATGGTGTTTCTATTGAAAATAGCATTCTCCCCAATGCTCCCTGTAAGGAATCTGCACAGCCTATACTTGAACAAATTCAAGTGTATGGTAGAAATAAGGATGCACACACAGTGAGAGCACATTTATTAAAGCTCCCTCATCCATTCAGGGGGGATTCCAACACTCACTACTAAACAACAAATCTTAATCTCTTAAATTTCTTCTTCATATACAACACTTGACTCCATTCCTCAAGTGCAAGCTCATTCAAGTGACTTGGTTCAAGAAACCTTGCTCACCACCCAGACACTACAATCGGATGGTGAGAGGCTACTAGCTGGGGTAGACCTTGATGACACCATCAAAAACAGTGCAAATCAGCCTTCACATGCTATTAGGTTTGAGGGTAGTACCCCTGAGGAGGAGCTATCTAAATTCTCTCCAATTCAGTTGGAGGTTCCTATTCCAGGAACAACTCCCCTCAAAACCCTAGCAGAAATTGCTTTAGCAATATATGCTAGGAGTATAAATTCCAATGACCATGCTATGGGATAGGCAAGTTTATCACCTTCATGTGACAGTGCTTTGCAAGAAGCACAAGGGTTTGAGACTGGTGCACATGACAGTAACCCAGTCAAACCCCCTCCAATTCAACTGGAGGGTCCCACAACTATTGCGGAACAACAACTTGTCAAAACCATAGAGCAATCAGTGAGTAAAATTGTGGCTTCTATCACAGGTGGCTTTGACTCAAAAATACAACCATCAACCTCACAACCTCAAAAACCACATCTTCTCTCTCAATGGATGCAAGCATCTGACTCTCAACCTACAGCTGTGGATGATCTTCTTGTTAACCAGATTTCTGGATTAGCAAATATTTCACAGCATTTACTTACTTCAGATATGAGCAATCAGAATTATCAATCCATCATGTTAACATACAATGAAGAAGTTGGAAAAAAAGGAGAAAATTATAAAAGATGCAAAACAAGATGGAAATGTAGATGCATGGCTATATGAGGATTTTGTTTTGGAAATAGATCAAGTTCTGGCTAGGTTTAGGGAAGAATATGTCATTATTCTGGGAAGCAATGCCAAGGCCTTGACTCCACAAGATGTGTATGATGTAGTCACAGAATTTTACAAAGCTCAGCATAAGGCTTTTCACCTTTTTGGTAAAGCTCTAGAAATAAAACTAATTGGTCATGAAGACAGGATCAGAAAGCTGGTAAATGAGAAGATGGATGAAATTATACCTTCTCAGGTCAAGATCACCTCAAAATTTCAATACTTTGCTGACCAAATGAAAAGATTAGATTTGACCATTATGGAAAAGGAAGTCAAGAGTCTAAGACAGTCCTTCATTGCTCTTCATGAAGTGGTCCAACAACAAATCACCAAAATAAATGACTCAAAGGTGAAGTTGGACCAGCTTCGTCAGACCATATATGAGCCTTCTGCATTACTTATGGATGGCATCAAGCAAGCTGTGGGAGCAACTTTCTGCTCCTCAACATCTACCAGCTCAACCTCTACAAATCCTCAAATCCAATCTCTTCAACAACAAGTCTCAGACTTTCAAACCTCAAATGTCTCTCTAAATGCTCAAGTTTAAGCCCTGAC